>NW_026705225.1:0-622500 GCF_029867415.1 Vicia villosa
AAACCAATTTATTTTGGAGAATATATAATATTTTATTCCACAAAAACAGAGAATACAACCGATCCAAAGGGATCCAGGATCCAAACAATCAAGGCAACAATCCTATCCAAAACTAGCTAATGCTCATATTGACTACATTAACATGTCCTCTAAGGTGTTTAGATAAGCTACTGCTAGTGACTATACTAGTTTTGATTCTTGGAATAATTTCACTTCCCATGTCAAGTTGGTTGAATATGTGATCATTCCTAGCTTTCCATAGGAAGTAAACCGTCTCAGCTAGTGCCACTTTAAGCATCTGTCGTTTCCAGCCTTTCCTATTACTCTCTTGTGTCAACCACGCCTTTTCAACATACCATTGCATAGGAGTTCTCAAGTAACCAATCCATTGCAAAATGGTCTTCCATATGGTGTTTGTTTTCCTGCAAGCAAAGAAAAGATGGTCAATGGAATCATCTTCATGACAAAAGGTACGGGTCTTTTCAAGGTTCACACCAAAACGGATGAGTCTATCCTTTGTAGCAAGCCATCCCATGAAGAGTAACCACAGTTGGAATTTCGCTCAAGGTCTTGCAATGTTTGAGTAGATACACGTTTCCACTCTACGTGTTCTTTCTCCCCATGGATGTATTTGTACCAGCTGGTTGTATGGAACTTCCCTTGTTGCACAATTTTTCCCATTTTTGCCTATCCTCAATTACATCTCTATTCTTCAGAATTTGTTTAAGAATCCATGAGGAATCAGCAGTACTCTGCACCTGGAAAATATCTTTTCGCTTCACATAATATTCAAGCCATTTTACCCATAGTTTATCTTTTTTTCCTTGAATATTCCAAAGGAGCTTTAACATGGTTGCTTTATTCCAATCCTCAAGAGAAGTGACATTTAATCCTCCTGCACATCTTGAATCACACAATTTATCCCAAGCTATAAGAGCCTTCTTGCTGCAATCTTTGCCAATCCATAGAAAGCTTCTACATATGGCCTCCACTGGATGAATGATCTTCTTTGGCAGGGGAAAGACCTGCATCCAACAAGCAGCCACCGTAAACAGAGTGCTTTTCACCAGTTGACATCTACCAGCTCAACTGAGAAGCTTTGAGGTCCAGTGGTGAATCTTGGCTACAATCTTGTCTATCAGAGGTTGACATTGGCTAATACTGAGCTTCATGCTGGTGAGGGCGACTCCAAGGTATTTGAAAGGAAGCTTCCCTTCTTCAAAGTTTGTGGCTTTCAAAATTTTCCTCTTCTCCATCTCATTTATTCCTCCAAAATACACCTGACACTTACTAGGGTTTGCTTTTAAACCAGTTGCAGCTGAAAATTGCTGAAAGGCATTCATCATTTGTATCATTGATGTATCATTGGTTAACCTCAATTTAGCACATTTGGGATGGTACTTATACTCTGGATTATCCTGAAGCTTAGCTAGGCATCTGTGAAGGTACTCCATGATCAAGACAAATAGAAGAGGTGATATGGGATCTCCTTGTCGAAGTCCTCTTTTTGCCTTGAGAATTCTGCTGGTTTGGCCATTGATTATGTACCTGTAAGAGACAGTTTCAATACAAATCATTATCCAATCAGTGAATTGTTTAGGGAAGTTCATCTCCTGCATGATATGTTCAAGAGCTTTCTAGTCGACAGTATCATATGCTTTCTGCATGTCCATTTGAACTGTGCACCTGGGGGATAGGTGTTTCCTATGTAGCCTCTAACCAATTCATGAGTAACAATGATGTTATCTTGTATGGTTCTGCCAAGAATGAACGCAGGCTTGATGTCATCAACAAAATAACTAATGACCTTGCTCAGTCTCAGTGTCAAATTTTTTCAAATAATTTTGTACACTGTGGTGCAGCAAGCTATAGGTCTCAAGTCTTTCATAGTTTTGGCCTCCTTAGTCTTGGGGATCAAAGTAAATAAGGAACAATTTATAGTTGCATACAACCTCTTCTGATGAAAGAATTCTTGGATTGCATTGATCAAATCTCCCTTTATGATGCTCCGGCTCTTCTTAAAGAATCTAGCATTGTATCCATTTGCACCAGGTGCCTCATTATCTCTAATGCTCTGCAGGGCCTGCCATATATTTTTTGAATATAAACCAATTTCTAAATGAAGAAATTAAATTTTTTTTTGATATTTTAATATCACAATTCAAAACCTAACACCTATTTAAAAATAATTGTTCCAAAAGGAAGAAATTACTTTAAACGATTCACTAAACAAACCCCCGTCCATTAATGGAGAAGGGTATGCTTTGGGTAAAGAAAAGATGAAAATATTTATAGAGGGATGAATTTGATATTTGAAAAGTTGTAAACAAATGGTACTTTTGTTCTCACACTTCAAGTTGATGGTGTTGCAGTATACATGAGTAAGATGATTGGACCAAAAGAGTAAAAAGAGAAAAAGGAACTCAAGTTGAAAGCCAAGAATATCATTAGTACTACTCTTTGTTTTAATGAGTTTTTGTGTATTTCTCATAGCGAGAGTGCGAAAGAAATGTGAGATACCCTCAAGTTACCTATGAAGGAACAATTGGGGTAAAATGGCCAGGGATAAACACATTAACGCGTGAGTATGAAATCTTCTTAATGAAACCTGGAGATAACATTTATGATGTGAAAAACCAATTCATTCACATTGTGGATCATGTGAGAACTCTGGGAAAAAGTGTTTCAAAATGAGGACTTGGTTGTAAAAAATTCTTAGATACTTAAACTGTAGTTGACAAGCCAAAGTCACTATGATTTCTAAATCTAGAGATTTGTAATCTATGGATTTGGTTACACTATTTGTTTAATTGCAAGAACACCGTATGGAGCTAAAAAGACTTGTAGATGATGAGGAAGTTGACAAGAAGAAGAAAACTCTAGCTCTCAAGAACGAGGAAGAAAAATATTGTGACTCCAATGAAGAAATGATGTTAATTATTTAAAAATTTAGAATACTTATGAAAAAAAAGCAAAAAGAACAACAACAAAATAACGAAGGAAGATCCTAATTTACTCCTACATCCTTTCAGTGTGTAAAGAAAGTATACATAAGGCCAAACCTCCCTCATAACCAGAGAAGGAACCAGAATCAGAGAAAATTTAAGAAACCTCAAAAAGAAGCTAAGAAATCCTACATCATCTGGAAAAACAATGACATGGAATCCTCATATGGGGAAGAATTTAACATCTATATCATGGAAAATCATGAAGAAGACGTGGAATTTTGTACGGTATCGAACAATATGTGGTACCTTGATAGCGGTTGTTTAAAGCATATGACCAAAGATGAATATATTCTCTCTTCCTTTACACCTAGAAAGGGATGATATATCTCCTATGCATACAACAACAAAGCAAGCATCATTGGTATTGACACTGTTAACAAGTTCCCTAATTCAACAATTAGGGAGGTTCTTTTAGTTGGTCGTTTAAAAAATAATTTGCTAAGTATTAGTCAATCATCTGACAAAGGTAACAATTTAACCTTTATTATTCTAGATATAGGGTTATAAAATCAAAATCAAATCAAAATATCTTACTATCTCAAAGAGAAGAAATACATACAGCGTGAATTTAAACAAAATTCCTTCAAATGATGTTTGTCTTTTGAGTAACGAGGACAAATCATGTCTGTGACGTAGGATAATAGCTCATATCCATATGGACCACTTAAACAAGTTGGTCTACAATGAATTAGTAATCAATTTTCCAAACTTATATTTTAAAAAGAATAAATTATGTGATGTGTTCCAAAAGGTTAACAAGTAAGGGCCACTTTTAAAGCAAAAATATCATTTCTACAAACTGACCCTTACAAATTTTAGAAATGAACCTTTTTGGCCCATATAGAACCAAAAGTTTTTGAGAGAATTTATATGCCATTATAGTCATGGATTACTATCTTGTTATATTTGGACATTGTTTCTATCTCAAAAAAGAGACGTGTTTGTCGCCTTTCAAAATCTATCCAATATTATCTAGAACGAAAAAGGATTAAGCATTGCATAAATCTGAAATGAACATAATGGAGAAATCCAAAATTAGATATTCGAAATTTTTTGTAATAAGAATGGAATTCAGCATACATTTTCCACCCTAAAAACCTCTACAAAATGGGGAAGTGGAGAGGAAAAATAGATCTCTAAAGGAGTTAACGAGGATGATGCTTAATAAGACAAATCTTCCTAAATACATTTGGGCTAATGCAGTAAACACTAATTGCTACATAATTAATCTTGTCTTGATAAAACCAATTATAAATTACGTGTCCTATGAGTTATACTAAGGAAGAAACTCAAATATTTCTCACTTACATATTTTCGGATGCAAATTATATATACTTAACAACGAGAAGGATAATCTTGGAAAATAGAATACAAAAGATGAAGTCATATTCCCAGGATATTCTACTTCTAGTAAAACTTTAAAGTTTTCAATAAAAGAACCATGGCCATAGAATAATTAGTTCATATTATCTTTGATGAGTCTAACCTCAAGTTTGTAGAAGTTGTTTATTGTGCAGGTATCCTGGAGAAAACATCTCTTGAAGATCAAAAACAAGATAAATATCAAGAAATAAATCAAGAGAAATATTAAAGTCAAACCCAAGGCATTCAAAATTAAGAAATAAACAAAGAATGTCAGGATCTTCCGAAGGAATGTAGGACTACTAAAAGCCATCAAAATCTCGAATGTCAGTGGATATATTTCGAAGGGTGTTAAAAATCGACATGTCTTACCAAGGTATGTAATTTTATAGTTTTTATTTTCCAAATTGAGACAAAGAAATATAATGAAGCTCTTATCGACAAACATTGGTTTATTTCTATGCAATAAGAGTTAAATTAATTTGAAAGAAACAAAGTTTTGGGAACTTGTTCCTAAAACTTCAACTAATCAAGTGATTGGAACTTGCACTACTACAAATAATACATTTCATGATGAAGCTTTCACCTCAGGACATGCTTCGAATCCCAACTTTTGTAGTTTAAGTTTTTATTTGTTTATAAGAGTATAATAAATAAACTAACCGTTTGGTTTTCTGATATATCCGAGGGATCAAATAGTGAGATTTCACTATAAAAGCACTCGTCAAACAGATTTTAACCTAATCCTTACTTATATGAAGTCGCCCCAAACTCACATGCATTATTCTTTGGGATGGATTACAAGACAGAAAAATCTTTAATGTTCTTCTATCTAGAACAAAAAAAATTGCCCTTGACATCTATCTCACATAATGGTGTTGATGTTGTTGTTGTATTTTTGCTTATTTGATAGACTGCAAGTGGAGAAAATCAGTCTTGCTTCAAAGATTTGTTGTACATTTTCAACCAAAGAATTAGTATGACATTTCTTATGTACTTCTCTCTCTTCAAACAAACAGACTGCTTAAAAATGGTGAATTTAAATGCAAAGTTCTGATATTCAAGCATCATTCTTTTAGAAGTTGAAACTTAAACAAATAAGGGAGCTTCAACTTACAAAAAGAAGGAAGCTTAACCTTTGAAAAGATTTGTTGTAAACAATTTATCTTAATATTCTTTGTAAACAATGTAATATTAAAAAATATATATTCACCTCGGCTTTAATCCAAAACAAAGGTGATAATTTAAAGGAGATGATAATTTAGCTCGGTTTTATAATTAAATCGAGGGGTATAATAATCATATTTTACTATAAAAAAAACTCGTTAAATAGATTTTACCCTATTCCTTAATAATATGAAGCCGCCCCAAAGAGAGGAAATATTTACCACCACTACAAATATTTACCACCAAATATCAAGTGCAGAAAATAAAAATTATCATTGGCCCTGGAAACAAATCTCTAGCATCTTGCATGGGACCTCTAGCATCTAATTCTTGATATCATCGAAGATTTGTTGCATAAATGTATTTTTTAAAAATATTTTGTAACAACAATGTAATTAAAAATAAAATAAAATGTGCATTCACCTCGGAGATTTGTCATGACCGAGGTGATAGTTAAGCGTTTTTTCTATACTATATACACGGGTCTTAACAAATCTTTGTCGTCCATTTAATGATCACCAATGCTCAAGACGCTCCATTAATTATCTGCGTGAAACCTAAGGGACACTCATTATAAACATATGCTGAATATTGAAAATTTAACCTTAATGAAACATATGAAGCACTTGAAACCTAAGGACGCTTGGAAAAGTTCTCTATGATGGATTGCAAGAGAAGAAAATTTTCTAGGTTCAAGGTTTTTTTCTTAAATATTTATTTGAACCAAAAATGATTTGATTTTTGATATTAATTATCTTACCCTTTTTTCATCAAAAACAATTGCATGTAAGATCCAGCATAAGATTTTCCCCAAGATTTAATAATTTGAAAATATAAAGTCTAAATCTTAAGGGAATTTGATTTTTATCTAGATCCCTAAAGAATTTGATTTTTATCTTGAACTCTAGGGAATTTGACATTTATTTTAATTTTAATATTTTGTGTAAACAATGTAATATTCTGGATAAACAATGTAACAACTTAAAAAATATTAATAATCACATCCCTTGTTTTTTTGAATAAACCGAGATAAAAGATAGGCTAGTTTTGAAAAAATAAAATAAAAGTGCATCTGCTGGGGTTCAAACCCATGTGCATATAACTATGCCCCTCAGTTTTTTAATCACCAAAGTGTGAAGTGGAAACATTTCATGACGTCCTTCGTTACCTCGATGCTTTAGCCGAGGTGAAACGTATTTCGCGTCTGAGGTTAAAAGTTTTATTTGTTGTAGTGTTGATGAGTCTATTGCAACAAGCTCTATTAGGATGGAAATGTTTCAAGAAATAAATTAAGAATCATTGTGAAAGCGTGAAATCAACAGGAAGGAATTTTGATGAAACATATACTCTTTTAGCTAGAATAAAAGTTATTAGGATGCTTTTAGCTTTTTCATGCATCATGAATTTATAACTCTTTCAAATGGATGTAAAAAGCGTGTTTTTAATAATTACCTTCAGGTGGAAATGTATGTAGATCAACCTCCTAGAATAATAAATCTTTCTTTCCATAATCATGTTTTAAAACTTAAAATGGAACTTTAGTGTCTAAAATAAGCACTTAGAGCTTGGTATGATCATTTGAGCAAGTTTCTACTTGAAAAATATTTCAAAGCAGGAAGGTTGATAAAACTTTTTTTTATCAAGATATCAAAGCATGGCAGTTTAATAGTTCCAATTTATGTTGATGATATCTTATTCAGTGCTATTAATGAGTCCTTGTGTGAATACTTTTTTGAGGTGATACATAATGAATTAGAGATGTCCATGAGGCGGGAGATATGGTATTTCATAGGCTTATAAATCCATCAATCCAAAGAAGGAAAAATTATTAATAGAGATTCAGAGTGGATGACAAAAAGTCAATCTCAACTCCAAAAAGTACTTCTTGAAGCTTAGGTAAAGACAAGGAAGTAAATCCAGTTGAAGAAAGAAAGTATCGAGGTATGATAAGATATTTTCTTTATCTTACTGCATCTCGTCATGATTTCATATTTGTTATGAGTATTTGTGCTCTCTTTCTAGCAAACCCCAAATAATCACATTTCACTAAGGTAAAACGCATCATGAGATATATCACTAGCACGCCACAAATGGTCTATGGTAACCCAAATTGTTGTTGTTATGCGCAAATATTATCACTATCACAAACTGTTAGTTGTTGTGTGCAAATTATATTGATGAAACATTAGCTAAACGATTACAGAGCTGGTGTTAGAGATTTCACGATAAAATCCGACAGCGCTAGCGCCATAAACCTCACCAAAAATTTGGTACATCACTCTCAGACTAAACACATTGAGGTTAGGAACTATTTTATTAAGGATCACGTCGAAAAAAGGGATTGCATAACTGAGTTTGTGTCCTCATCTAATTAATTGGAAGATATTTTTATTGAACCTCGTAGTAAAGAAATTTTCTTTTTTATAAGAACTGAATTAGAAATCTTAAGCCAATTATACATGGATTAAATTTGCTAAATGTTTCTTCTCCTTATGCTTATTCCCTTTTGTATATGTGTCTTACATAATCTATGTACATGCTTATTTTTTCCCGCATTTTTTATTATGACTAAGAGGGAGAATTATATGCTCAGGGGGAGTAAAGTATACTCTCTATATTTGTGATGAGAGAGTTTAACCACTTCTTATCTTTTATCCATCTATTTTATAATTTATTACTTCCTTGAGAGATGTGTTGTCATTATAAAAAAGGAGGAGAATATGGATTAATGTCCTTGCAAGTATAATTGTCTGCAAGCGTTAGATGATCGTGTTGGTTTTGAATATGATAATACCTTATGTCTAACAGCATTAAGTGAAGTCTTTAGTGATAAATCTCCAACAATCTCTAATGATGGAATCCGGTCAAGAAGATATCTCAATCCCGATTAGTAATAATAGTCATGTTTCTAGGTGATTAGTTTAATGTAAATGTATGAGAGTAATTTTCAAGATATTAAGAGAGCTCACACACAAAGACACACACTCAAAAATATTTTAAAGCCTCTCTTAAATTACAAAAACACCTGAAAACCTTTTTATACGCGTACTTAATTGATTAATAACTTGCTTAATCAATTATGAGTAATTTTTTTATTGGTTAATCGATTACTAGATTATGGTTAATTGACTAACACATTTGTAATGCCTTCAATTAGTTATGAAAGCCTTTATTCGGTTAATGACAGAGAAATAAAAAAAGGTCAATATTAAGGTTGTCTAATTGATTAACATTGAGGGTTAATCAATTAAGACATTAAAAATGTCAATGAATTATTTCATTTTTTAACCAAAATTTTCCAATGTAAAGAGGGATTCTCTTCGTTTCTTTTTACATTATATTTCAAAATTGAAACTCTTTCTTCTCACTTCCAGTCTCTTATTATACTTTTTCTGTTATATTACCAAAGTTGTATTGGTTGTATTGGTGCTATGTTGTATTTGTTCTTAATCAAGAGTGTGATTCTCTTGACTAATGTTTTTTTGTTCTTGAGATTAGCTTGTTAAATTCTCTATTTATTTTGAGAGGTTAGCCTATTAAAAACTCGGTTAGATTTGGAGATTTAGTTGTGTAAAATCTCTTGTTTGTTTTAAGAAGGTTTGTGGACATATCCTATAAAATTCTTAGAGTGTATTTGGATGAAGCATTTTAATGAGGGAAAGTAATTTTTTGAGGGAATTAAAAATGATTTGACCAAAATTCATTGTTTGGATAAAAAATATAGAGAATTGTTAAAATGATGTAAATTTATGAAGTATTTTAATCAAGTTAAATTGAAAGAATTTCAAATGACACCAAAAAGTAAAGAATTTGAAATTGCTCCATCACTTGAGTGTTAAATTGTTTCTTATAATTTTTTCTAAATTTGCAAAATGGTCCAATATTTTATTAAAATTATAAATTTATCCCAAAAATTTTCATAAAATTACAAATAAGTCCCTAATAATTTTCCAAATTTACAAAATGGTCCCTTAAAATTTTCAAAAATTACAAATTAGTCCCTATTTTTTATATTTCAAATTTGCCCCAAAAATTTAAAAATTGATGAAAATGACAAAAAAATTTAACAATGAATCATTTTAATACTTCATCCAAACAAAAGAATTTAAAATTGAATGAATTTCAATTGAATCATTTGAATTGCTTTGAATTTTAAATTCCTTAAAAAATCTTAATTGCCTCATCCAAACACACTCTTAAGATATTTTTAGTAGAATTCTAGGGGGAAAAAATAGGTCAAGTGGTAGGTCGAACCTATATAAATCCCTAGTACAATCTCTCTACCCCAATCTCTTTACTTTTTTCTCATTTATCTTCTTTTCTCTCTAGTTCTTGCTCACTTGTTGATTTATCTTTTTTAGACTAATATAAATCAATTTATATATAAAAAATTTAAAATACTTTTCATTTTTGAATATCACAATTCACCCTCCTCCTCCGCTTTTTTGTTTGAAGTCACTTGGTTAACAATGTAACCTTTGGTCTCCAAAAGATTAGTCGCTAACCCATCATAAAACTCTAGAAAAAGAAAATGATATTTTAAAAACTGAAAATAAATTCTTAAAAAATCAAACATCTCAAACTTCTAAAATACATGTATTTACAAAGAAGTTATTCAAGAGTTCGTGGTTAACTATATAGACCGAAGCAATATGGCTTCTTTAAACTAAGGAGTGGTAAGAAAGAAGTATGATATGCTAACAAGTCTATTAAGACTCGTGATCATAAAGTTCTTTCTTCTTATTGTTTCAAAGAAAATACAATCAAAACCGGAAAAGCTGTCAATATCCAAGGCCAAAAGCCCCCCTATAATTAGAAAAATCATGGGTAATTATAAATTACCCAAGGCTTACCAACAATAATGCGGCCCTCGGTAAAAGCTTCCTTGATAACTATTATCGTCGGCTATGAAAGCCCGCAGTATTATCCACGGCCTAACCGTGAATTATTTGTCACTATTCAAAAAATTTATTGGTCTTATATTACCGACGAATAAGCCTTCGGTAAAATTTATGATTCTTGTACTTACGCATAGAAACCGTCTGTAATTATTTTTGAAACTATAATATTAGTATTGAATTACCAATTAACCATATTGCATCTAATTTACACAAAATCATACTGAAGTTAATTACCAATACTTGAATATCATTCTAAAATCAAAATATTATTAGAACTCTCATTCCTTCAAAATTCATATAGAGAATTCACATTTAAACTAAACAATAAAGGTCAATGTCGCACTTTTAATTTAGGGTCGTTTCAATAGAGCACACTACAACAATAACATGCACATATTTTTTATTATATACTAAAAAATAACCTAAGAGTAATACAGATCAATCTAACCATACATGCTAAAGTGTGAAATATATAGATGTGGTATCGAACCATACATGCTCTCACTATTTGTAAGTCTTCATTTCTTAACTCTACTTGTTAGAGAGAATGAAATAGAAACATTATAAACCACTAGCACTACTAAAAATACACGTATTTCCTGCGGATTTATGTCCCCAGTTAAAATCTTCGTGGGTAATATTTTTTGTAGGTAATTCCGCAGGTATTTCTGCAGCTAAATCTGCAGGAAACAATGCGCAGGTATTTCCGCAGGTAAATCCGCAGCTAATTCGGCAGAGAAATTTACAGGAAATGTCTATCCGCAGGTAAATCCGCAGGAAATTTCTTTTTGAAATTAAATAATTTTTTTATTTTAATAAACTTTTGAACCATTATATATATTTAACTATAATATAAAATAAAACTATAACTTTCAATTTAAATTAAACTTGAATTCATAGAACATAATTGGTAAGAAGTAATTACATAGTCATTACTAAAGATGACTCAAAAAATCAAGTTATTACTAATCATTTGTTTGACAAGTTAAAAAGATAATACAATCCAAAAACTAAGTCAAAATGAAAAAAAATACAAATCAAAATTCATTACTAAGGTCTTCTTCATCTGTTTCATCGACGACATCTTCATTTGTGTGATCACTTTCATTAGTGGGTTGTGGTGGATGAGAAGAAGACCCAACAAATCCTAAATGATTTATTAAAAATGAAATTTTATTATTCGCTTCGGCCATCTTTCTTCCTGTCGATGCAATTGTTGCCTCATCACCATCTTCTCTTGTTCTTGTCTTTGCAACGATGCATTTAAGGCATGGACTTGACTTCTCAAAACATTAGATGCGGTTCCAAGACCAAATACCCTATTCCCTTTCTTCTTTCCAACCGACTCTACCCATATATCCAAATCAGGTGGCATTTCATTAGTTGGTTGACTATCAGCTTCGTCCTCTCCTGGAATAGTTGGATTCTGAGAAGAAATCTCCAACTTTTTCTGTTCAAATTTATCCTAAAAGAAAATTGAAAAAATAGTAAGGAACTAAATTCAATAAAAGTGATATTTTCCAAAAGACTTGTGTGTAGATTTAAAATTCAATCAAATTAACACTTCCCGAAATACTTACATATGCAGATTCAGCATGAACTCCAATCCAACTTTGATCCTTTTTCCGATGTGTGCGAAAATAGAACTCGGTAAATGATGTAAACCCTTTTCCATTATAGGACGTCCACCACCCAATTCAACTAAAGACATCAAAATGACAATCAGACTTGATGAGTTTTTTTGGAAATTTCTTCACCCACCTCCTAACCTTCCTGCCCACCCCTGGTGAATTTACCACACTACTCCTTGTTTCGGAAGTTCATTTCGGAAAAGGTATTTTTTTTGTAAAAAAGGTGTTTTCGGAAATGAATTTCCGAAAACGTGTTTTTTTTAATATAAAATATTGATTTCGGAGATGCATCTCCGAAATAAAGTTACTTTTCAGAAAATGTGGTGTTTCGGAAGTTCATCTCCGAACGCACCCCCCTTGGAGGAATTCGGAAATGAACTTCCGAATTTATGTCTGGACAGAAGAAAAATGAAAAACAACAACGATTCGCTTTATTTAATCGGGTGAAGATTACAACGATAATATTACTGAAAATTAAAGTTACATATCGTTGAACACGGGTAGGTGGGGATGAGTCAACATTTTGATAACTTCGTCCGCCGATCTTTGAAGTTTCGCGTCCAACTCGATCGGGCCTTTCGAAGAAAATCGGTCGAACGTTGTCCACAAAATCGCTAAATCTTCGTCGTTCTTGATCTCAAAAGGTGTGAACTTAATGCCTCCCTCGTCGTTAACCGATGGCGAGCGGTACTCGAGCTTGACAACCTTTCGATTCTCGGGATAGCGCAAAAGCGTGTTGAGCGACGGTATCAACTCCGCAAACGGCGTGTCGCGCGAGAAACGAAATTGGAACGGCATCAGGTAGCCGGTTTCAAAGTAGACGAATGCTAGGTGGGGGTAGGTTTGTGTCATTTGTGTTTTGTGGTGTGAAGAGGATGAAGAAGAGTATTTATAGACTTATTGGAGCATTGATGGCCCAACAAACCTTATCCTGCCTCAGGGGACAATTCGGAAATGAACTTCCGAAAATAGGAGGCAGACATGTATTTTTCGGAAGTTCATTTCCGAATTATGCAGAAACAGACATAAATTTTACATTTTGTTGATTGCTTAGTGTGTTGTGTAAATTGAACAAATGGAATTGACACTAAACATAAATTAGACAAAGATGACATAAAACATACTTATATTATATATGTATTGAACCGGTCCGATTTTACATGATAAACAACAATACATACAAAAAATGATCGTTACAAACAAAAACAATCCGGAACGAACTAAAATTCACCGAACCAATCGGTGGATCCTAAGTCCAAAATAGGCACGTTCTTCGACCGCTCTCTATTTTGCTCGCGCTCTTTGCTCATCATTTCTTCAAACTCCGCCATTCTCGAAACGAACGGATCCGGCCAAGTCTCCGCCTCATTTGAACGATGTGCCGTCCATTGACAAGAAGTAGCCGGTATAGGACAACCCGGTTTCAAAAACACTTGAACGAAGTGCCGCGATCGTAGATACCCGATGCATATGATGCGGCCCGACGCGTCCAACGGCGGTCGACTATGAAGTGGAAAGAAAGTCTCACTTAGTCCAAACCTCGTCAAATCGACGCACACCATATCATATGCACTTGCTATTAGATGACCCATCTCGGGGAATGACATCCACTTTGAAACCGGAGCGATACCGGTAAGTGATGGAACAAGTGCATCATGAATTTTCGCAAACTTTTCTTGATTTTCATATAGTCGGCCGTAGATGTCCCGATACGAAGTCAACTCCGCAATGAGTTCCCGTCGGACTAAAGTGTGATTATTTTCCCCTTTACCGAGCAAACCCGCAACGGCCCGATATCCACAATTGCCGTCGCCTCCAACATCAACGATGTTATCGATATATTTGTGCATAAAAAGTGGCATCTCATCAATGTAGACAATTGGTGATTTTTTGATCGGCGGTGTGCGAGGTGGCTTCGAAATACGGGCTCCTTTGTTACCACTACACTTAGACTTCGGTGTCTCATGAATTTCCGGAAACGATGCATCAACATGTTCAAAGTAGGAAGGAGATCGTTTTGTTGACGTGTCATCTTGTGTAATTTTGGACTTTTTCGGTGCACCTTTCGTTTTAACCGGTTGAGATGGCGGTTTCAAATTGGTGGTCTCCGGAAATGCGATCTTTCACAATTGTTCTTTTATGTGCATTTTTGTTGTGTCGTCCGCTTTAGCAAACTTCTCCATTATCACTTCCAACTCGTCGGAGATGGTGATTTTGGAGTCATTTTCCTTCGGCGGGGCAAAATCATCAAAACGAAGTTTCTTCCAATGGTCGGCTACCTCATCCATGCGTATTGGTGAATTCAACTTCTTCTTTTTTGAAATTATACAAGCACACGGAAGGCCGTATGTAGTTCTAATGGTGCACCCACATAAAGAAATATCCGTCCCCGTGGTCTCCGACCGCTTAGCTTCATGAAACAAAAAATTCAAACTCGTTCGAGATATGTTGTAAATCAATTGGGAGAATAGAATTTGGCCCTTATACCGGTGTTCCATAACCGTCTTGCTCCGACCGAACGATGTTTGAATTTCATTGTGTTGATTTTCAAGCATTTGGTTCACGGTGTCCCATCCCCAACACAAATCTCCCTTGCTATCACCCAACCACCTCTTGAAGACCGCATGTGCGGATTCAACTCGGTTAGTCGTGGTGCAACCAAGATGTCTAACCCGATTTGTCCAAGCGCACACGACTTTTTCTCTAACTTTGTCAAGAATGGTGGATTCGACGTAATGACAAAAAGTCTTAATGGAACCATACAAAGACCTAAAGTGTACCAATTTCTCGGTATACACCTCTTCGGAGTATGCATCCAAAATTTCCCTCCATGCCGCCATTATCCTATCAACCACAACACCGGCTTTGACAACTTTACCGTTTTCATCTGGCCTATCTTTTGTCCCAACCGCGGGTTTCAACTTGCTTCTCACGTTGCAAGTTATGTGATACCGGCAAAGTTAAGCGGTAGATGTCGGGAAGACGGTATCGACCGCATTCATCAAAGCATTGTCTCGATCGGTGACAATGACGTTTGGCATAACCTCTTGATCAACTAACAAAGACTTGCAAATTCCCAAGGCCCACGTAAAGTTGTCTTCTTTTTCACACTCCAAAAAAGCAAACCCCACCGAATAAGTCTTGTCCGTCGAGGTCACACCGACGATCTCTAGAAGAGGAAGCCTATATTTGTTTGTCTTGTACGTCAAATCCATGACTAGAACGGTTGGAAATGTGTTGAATAATTTGATACTTTCGGGATGAGTCCAAAAAATATCACGCACCGTAACTTTATCCTCGGAGGTTCGGAAGCTTGAAACATATTTGTTATCGTCTAGTAGTTTCAAAAGTTGTTGTAGTTCCGACCGAGGGCCCATATTCAATACTTTGAGATTGTGCCGTTCATTGTAAACTTGCTTGATATTTGAAACGCTATCCGGATTCTTACACTTCAAATCGGCAAGTATGTTGCGAGGCGCCACTTTGACTATCGTTAGGTCCGATATCACATTCCTCTCTTCGCGGGACAAACGACACGCCATTGGATGCCCGTGTAACTTGACATCCAAGGCATGATTATGAATTCCACAAATTACGGTTAACCGCCACAAATCATCAACCCTCCGAGTAGCACGCAACTTAAACGGACACCCGCACTTTCTCGATCCCGTGTCCTCGTGTTTTAGCACCTGGTTTGATTGTACATAACTACCACCCCGTTCGCAATTCAAAACAACGAAAGCTTTCCGCCTACTATTTCCGTTGTCCGACCTTAAAATAACAATTCCAAATCCATGTTTGTTAGCTTCCTTCCGAACCCAATCAATCAATTGTTCGCGACTACCGAAGCTCCGATCATTTGTAAAATGTTGCCGAACATCGACCGCATCGATCATAGGAGTAACGTCAATAACCGGATCGTTATTAACGTTGACAATTTCCGGAACTATGCCTCCATCGTCTTGCACAATGTTGTCCGGATGCACCATACCTAACAAATGAAAAAATTAGCAAAATTGGCCAAAACTGTTTTTTTTTTAACTGCCAGGGCATATTTCGGAAGTTCATTTCCGAAATTTATTAGGTAATATATTTTGGAAATGAACTTCCGAACGATATCAGTTTTCAGCAGAAATTTCTTCAATCAATGTAGTGAAATAGGGGATGAAATGAGTGATGTTTACCTGAAATTGTAGCTTTCTATGCTCCCTTTAACGTGATCAACGGTTTGAAACTTGATTTTAAGGCGAAAAATGGATGGAGATTGATTGGGTTTTAGAGAGGGTTTTGAGAAGTTTTGGAGAAAAATGATGAAATAGTGAAGGAGGGAAATTTGTATATGCAGGAATATTTTCGGAAATGAACTTCCGAAAATATTCACGTTTTTAAATTTTTTTGACTTCGGAAATGCATCTCCGAAAACACCACTTTTTTTGTGTTTTCGGAGATTCATTTCCGAAATGTATGAAAATTCAAAAAAAAAATAACTTCGGAGAATCTCCGAAGCAGGGGCAGTTTTGGTTTTTCGCTGGGGGTGACCCCCATAGGGAGGTGGGTAAAGAAATTTTCGTTTTTTTTATAAGCAAAAGTATTATATACTTCAGTAGTTATAGTCAAGAGTAGGCTCTGCTTAATTCTCCACCTTCTCCAATTTATGTTATGTCAAAACTGTCTAACAAGTCCAAAGTGATTGTATTCTGTTTTGACTTTTTTTTTTGGTTAAAGTTGTGGATTTAAAACTACGAAGCTAGAACAAGTAAGGCCATTGATGACATAAACTTGAATGAGGTGTGCATAAAAATGGAAAAGAATACAAGAAGCTGTGAATTATAATGAGATTTCGTGGCATAACTCTAAGATGTGCTAATCATAATCATTTTATTTCTTTCTAAACCAATGGTTTTAGGTTCTTTTCATCTATCATATCCTTGTGTTTCATGAAAAACTAATTCCTAAACTATAAGATAGGTTTAAAATAGTAAATATCGTATTGTTTAATCAAGAACATGTTATTTAACTATCTCATAAAAATTTAAGCTGTTAGGTGAGGACACATGATTTTTGATCATGAACATGTTATTAGACTCTAAAATGTTTGACAAAATTTCATTATTTTATATTTTTCCACCCTCCCCATCTCTCTTTAGATTTCACATCCTCTTCACCTGCAGTACAATACTGATGTGTCTGTAGAGGATGCAGAGAAGAATAAAAGAGATTATCCAAATTGAAGTGGATCAGATATTGTTTAATCATCTTCATTTTCATAATAACTTGCTGTAATTAAGCAATACAATAAAACTCAGTCTACACTTAAAATGATATCAGCACATTCAACTGTATTGTTGACTTTCATTCCCACCGTCTTGGACGTAATGATATCAAAACCTATTCAAGAACTGTCATGTTTGAGATCCCATATTGACTAGTGATATGGCTAAAATAGTGATTATTATAAAGTGAGACATTCCTTAACCAACCAACTTTTAGGATTGAGTTAAGTCCAAACTCAAACTCTGAAAGGGATGGTGTGCAAGTTTATGCATATATATGAAGGGATTTTTTTAGAGTAACAATTTATTTGGTCTTTAAATGTGTAAGACACTATTACTAATTTACTTACCAGTCTCTAAATATATGAAACTATTAAAACATTCTTGAGGTTCAAGGGGCTTTCAAAGACTAAACAAACTAACAGAATACACGTTCAAAGACCAAACAAACTAATGAAAGACACATTCATAGACCAAAAATGCTAATAAAAGACACTTGGATACATGAATGCGATTGTAATTTTGATGCATATAGATTATACAGAGGGTATCTCACATATTCAAAGACAAATGATTATTCACTCAGACTTTTTTGTTATTAATGGGTTGTTCATAATTATATAACAATGTATTCCTTTGATAAAAACTATTATTATGAAGGTAATTGGATAACTTATCAAATTGACAAAAGGGCCCATGCCACTGCCAGTTCTTGTACAAAAGTAATAGATACTGCATAACTGCCTATGCAGCACAACAACTGTGTCATTGCAAGCCAAACAGACTCTCGATACCATTTCCATCCATCCAAAACAGGACATTAAAATCAAATGTTCCCAAATATGAATTACATTATTCCAGATATCTAAGTTAGTTATGGTGGTTATAGTTAGTTAGAGACTATACTAGTGTAAATCAGCTCCACCATAACTTCTGCTTTTCAGTAATAGGCTGTTTTTCCAGTAATAGGTTAATAACAGCTATAGTTCATTATCTTTCCTCATTCGAATCAACATTTGAGGCCGAACTTAGAAGAAGATAATTTTACAGTGTTATATTGGTTAATAGTTATGATAATTTTACAGAGGTAAAGACACTGTAAGTAAGTAGAAGACTCCATTTTAATGCACGACACAGATAGCTTAGGATATACAGAGCCTACAACCAGTGTTATCAAATATCAGCTATGGCGGCGCTATGGAAGATATACATTGCGGGTTTTGATTCTTAATAAAGGTGTGATTACTGTTTAGTCTTTCTAGAACATCAAAATAAAACCAAAACCAATTCAAAGTTCACTCCTTTCTTATGAAAACCCAATAACTTCGATTAACACTCATGTTAAGGACTTACAATTTGGATAAACAATGGTAAAAGATATCATGTTAAGGATCTACAATTAGAATGAACGGTGGAAAAAGATATCATGTTAAGGATCTACAATTAGGATAAATGGGTACCTGGAGTCTGATGATAGTCAAATAAATGTACTCTGTGCTCTCTTCACTTGCATGAGAAACAGACCACACAAGCTCCTAGAACACACAAAATATTGAAATATATATTCTGCGGATTTATTTTTAATATTGTTATATTGAAATATGTTAAATCCGCAGGTAAATTCGCAGGAATATTTTCTCTTCATAATTATTTTTATACTGAAATATGTTAAATCCGCAGGTAAATTCCCAGGAATATTTTCTGCGGATTTACCTGCGGATTTTGTGTTACAGTTGGGTTTTATTAAAATAGATATTCGCAGGAAATTCCGCAGGTAATTTTCCTGCGAAATTACCTGCGGAATTTATATTTTTGTTAGATATTTTGTTTAAAATATATATATTTCGCAGGAAAATCCGCAGGTATTCCTGCGGAATTTGCTGCCAATACTTAATCCGCAGGAAACTACTTTTATTTAGGAAAATCCCAGAAAAATCCGCAGGTATACCTGCGGAATAAATTCCGCAGATAACTCGAGTATTTCTAGTAGTGTAGCGTTGAAACGGGCACTCCCGTACCCGTTTGTCCGCACTCCCGTACCCGTTTGTCCGCATTTTTAATGTGCACAGCGTCAAAATACAAATATATTTTTTATTTTATTTTGATTTTAATTTAAAATATTTATTAAATAAATTTTGTGATAAAAATGAAAAAAAATGAATTGTATAATAACATCATCTGAAAATGAAACAAATAAATAGGTATTAAAGAGGAGTTAATTACACATGTTTATTTTTAATTATCAAATATGTTTAAACTAAGATACATCTGTCTAAACTAACTTAACTCTCGTGTCCGTCGGTCCGCATTTTTTATTACGCTAACGCGTGTTTATCTTTTATGGTGTTTTTAACATATATCCTTTTAAAAATATTATTATTTGGCTACAATTATTAAAAGTGGAAGAATGATCATACATTTAAACTTTTTATATGTTTTAGTAATCTACTACTGTAGACTCAGTAATCAAAATTAAAAAAGAAATCCTCACGACTAATTTAACAATGCAAAGGGCTCTCTATCCCTCCTTCTCCCTCCATCTCTCTCCCTAACTCACTCACTCACTCTCCCTCTCCCCCTCCTCTCCCCTATCTCTCTCCCACTATCTGTCTATTTCCCCCCCTCTCTCTCTCCCTATCTCTCTCCCACTATCTGTCTATTTCCCCCCTCTCTCTCCCACTCTCCCCCCTCTCTCTCTCTCTCACTCAAACACTCGCTCTCACACACACTCTCTCCCTTCCCCTCTACATCTCCTTTTCACTTTCCCTCTCCAACTCCCCCTCTCTCTCACACACAGACACACGACCAATTTAACAATACAAATGGCTCTTTCGATTTCTCTCTCTCTCTCTCTCTCACACACACTCATTCTCATGACCAATTAACAATGCCAAGGGCGCTCTCTCTCTCTCTCTCTCTCTCTCTCTCTCTCTATCTATCTATCTATCTATCTATCTCTCTCTCTCTGCCAATTTAACAATGCAAAAGGCTCTCTCTATGTCTACCCCTCTCTCTCTCTCAATAAAATAGGATACAAAAATAATTGAACAAAAGAGAAAACAACAAAAGTGTCGAGTATTTTTTTATATAATTTTGATTTTAATTTAAATTATTTGTATGATAAATTTTATAATATTTTAATATATAACGGATATGATTATATAGACTCATATCATATACATGTATTTTAACATGTGTCACTAATATTAGAAAATCTATATAAAAAGTACGGACAAACTGTCATATCATTTCATTTCCTTATAAATCATATTTGGCAAATAACTTCTTTAATGAATGTTTGTCAACTGTTGAGAGTTGTCTTAGTGATTCAAACATATGTAGAGGTGCTATTGATGATGTTGTTCTCCACAGGTATTTAGTTTATATTTCTATTTGATCATATGATCTGATATTTAAATTATGGTTGTGTATTGCAATATTAAATCTTACTTAAGAGTATATTGAAAGATAATTTTAAATTGTATTAAATTCTTACCATAAAAAAATGTAACTTGGAAAAAAAAAACACCCACATTTGAAATAGAGAAAAGAGTAGTTCCTTTTCTTTCAATGTTAATCAATGATAGCACAAAAAAAGTAAAAAATGTAAATTGTTATAAATTATCAATAGATTAATTTTCAAAATGTTTGTAATTATAGATATTTTTCAATGTAGACTTTCCTTCACTTTCTCTTCTATGTCTTTCCTTCACTTTCTCTTCTATGTCTGGTAGAAAATTTTCCTAACCTTATCATGTAGCATTCACTACAAGAAAATTGACTTTTCGTGACACTCATTATAAGTCACTAAAAATCAAAAAACTGTAGGTAAAAGTCCTCAAAACATTTAGTGACACTCCCCTTTAGCGTCAATTATAAGGGGGCGTAGTGTGACGCTAAAGTGAATGTCACTATAACTTTTAGCTACAGACAAACGTTTACCTACAACTATTATTACTGTCACTATATGTTATCTGAGTTTATGAGTGGTAAATTTATACCTACGGTTTTATATGTGTCACTAAAACTTATTTAAATAATATTTTTTAAAAAAATTTATTTTATATATATAATTTTGATTTTTAAAATACAATAAATTTTAAATATTTTTTAATAGTATTATTATAATAATAAAATTATTTCTTAAAAATACTTTACAACTCATTTTCAACCAATGTAAAACTAAATAACTAAAATTCATATTATGAAAATTAGAACTACATAAAAAAATTATATATTTAAAATTTTACAATACAACTTCAAAAATATTATATCCTTAAAATTTTACAATACAGAGAAATGCTTGACAACCAAGTGTTCTTCCTAGTCATTAGTGAGGCTCTTGTAGATTGGCGCATCCTCAGATATTGTCACATCATGCTGCTGTATAATCAATACCGATGACACCATCCTATGACCTCTTGTTGAAGAAGTAAGAATGTCTCCAATGGGACCTAACTTTGGATGCTCTGCTGTCCTCTCTGCTAATCTCGTCACCATATTCGATGGAAACCGACCCATCCCAACAATTATGAGATGATAGCCCACACTTTCTCCTAATGCTACCACTTCCTCTACAAAGTGAGTCGTTTTTCAAGATGAAAATAACATCCAATGCAAATGATTAGATAAGAGCTTAATCTAACATCCACAAGTGTGCCTCAAATTAATAAATCAACAGGTTCAACAGAATCTTACTTGTGAATAAATGTATGAGCATTGGACCACAAGAACAATAGTGCAAGAACCAGAATCAAAAACTATCCTGCCATTAAAAAAATTAAAACTTATTAGATCAAAACTACTCCCTATTGTTGTGATATAAATTTCACTAAAAACAAAAATAATAGAAGCTTGCACACTTACATAAATATCCAATCTCTTATTCTACAAATACAGCATAACATAAACACTACATATACATTCGATGTCAAATAAACTATCCTGCCAGTTCAATATTGATAGAAATTCTGTATGGAAAAAAATAAAAGTAAATGGCTTATAAATGTAGCATGAAATGAATAGGGATTGTACATGTATTGCATGGTTGCTATTATTTGTATAATAACCTCTATATGACATACTATCACTTCTTAGAACTCACTTTGTGAAATTGACAGCACAGTGTGAGATCTAGTCATAAACTATCATGTTCATATTAGTAATGAATATGATATATTAAAATTGCATACCATTCCTAATTCTCCAAGAAGTGACACAATTTCTCAAAACATTGGAAAATTGATAATGCATGGTTTAGGCACCTAGTACACATGACTTGGAGTCTAACACTATGCAGAGAAAACACTATAATTATATCAACTTCTAAACTCATAATCATAATACTATTTCTTTCCTAACTGGCTGTATCTACTGAATGTAATCATAATCATAATACTATAATACTGTTAGGAAAGAAAGCACAGCCTACTGGATGTTGAGAGTAAAAAAAAAGTTAAGCACACAATAGACTCAAATGATAGATTAAACTTACTATTTGTTCGCTTCATATTCCTGCAGAATCTACTGCCACATTTGCACTTAAACAGCTCGAGTGACTGATCATCACCATCAAAGTCGATGCCGTAATCCTGCAAAAACACTATGCCATAATCCAATTTAAGTACATACTCTACAACCAGCCAAAATTTACTAGGCTGAAACCATTCTCCTAATAAGATCTAATTCAGTTAATGTAGTGAAAAACAACAAGCAATTAATGTTTTCCCTCCATGACAACTCCAAAGTACCTAAGAGTAGCCTCAACCTTTTTATTTACTTCCTGAATGGTTTCAGCAGATTCTATATTCTAGTTCTAAATTTTATTTTATAACAGCATGTACGTCTATCAGCATATCAACAATACAAATGAAAACTCAGCAGCAAGAAACAGTCGGGTCAAACAAATATTTAATCTCTAACTTATCAGCAGTTATGGTTTAAAGAGTCTTAGGATATGCAGAGTCTTCTTTCAATATCTGAGTTATTATCAGTGCCTCAGCACGTACGTCTATTGAACTCTTTAAACTTAAAATTCACAATTCCTGTATTGAATGTTAATGAAAAACATACATTAGACTAGATGCATCATGCATATGACGAGTTACTCATTATAAAAAATAATCAGTTCAATGTTATCATCACAATTATTTAGAATAAACTCACTAAATTAGAAATTAACTATGTGCAGGATAATATCAATAATAAATAATACAAACTCATTTCACATAAAACCAGTGAAAGCTCTGTCTAGACTTTAAAGAGTTGCTACAAGATACATGCATGCATCAATCACTTATTGAAAAAACAAGATGAAAACACTCAGTGTTAGAAAGATACCTCTCTCGTGTAAAATGTCTGCTGTGTTGGATTCAAACTCTAATGCCTCACCAGCTGATGGATTGAATTGTATAGCCTAAGGTTTACAACACAGAAACTAGTTATCAATTGAGGTGAAAAAACATCTATCAGCACCATTCCAATATTTTGTGTAAATTACCTTGGTAAAATCATCTATGGCAGAATGGAGTTCTCTCTTGAATGCAAATGCCGTCTCTCTTGAATGCAGAGTCTTCTTTCAATATCTGAGTGTGTGATGGAGACAAGTCCACAGTTTGATATTTGATGATCAATAAAAAGAGGATACAATAACAATTACATTAAAGAAACATGCCACAAGTATCACTAGGGAAGACAACACTGCACCTGGTCAAAAATGGATATAGCATGAGAATATTTCCCTTCGTTAACCTGCAAATAATCACAATATTAATTAAGCAATTAAACAGATAAATACTGCAAATCAGCAATTGCGGAAACAAACCTCTGCTATTCCCCGTGAAACCCGAAAATCTAAACTTATAGACTTTGCTACTTTTTTCAGGACCATTCACCATACATCTCGGTAAACAAGATCTCCTTGAAGTTTCTACAAAAATTTCATACCACACACAACAAAGCACGTGGTTTTATCTAAAGTCAAGGTGTTTTATACATTTCTCTAATCATTTTCCAATTATTGCAAAGCTTTATAACATATACAAAATCAAATTAGTGAAAGACAGAGTGTGTAAGCCTAAAAACTAGTTCAGATTAGTGAGAAACAGAGTGTGTCTAACCCTAGAAACTAGTTCAGATTGAGTGTAAAACAAAAAAGCCAATCACTGCAAACCTTTATAACATATACAAAATCAAAAGCAACAAAGGAATAAACACGGAAGAATGAAAGAAAAGGTTACCTCCGGTGGCGCAAGCGGAGGAGAACGATGGTGTGATGTGAATCGAACGGTCGAGATCCGGCGACGCTGGATGCGCGACTATACTATAGTAGTTTCCGGCGAGTTTCTAAGATAATATACTGGATCTGACAAAACAAAAACGAAATCAAACCTAATCTACGTCACTCAGATCTAGTGGTGTAAAGGAAAAGTCGACGAAGAAGAAACCTGAAGAAGAATGAATGGCGGTGGCCGGAGCTGCGGCGGCTGGTTGATTCCAGTCGATTTGATTGATGAATCTTTCCGACGAACGAGAGCTGTGGCGGCTGGTTTACGTTGAAATGAAAATAGAATTGTGAGAACGAGAGAATCCAAAAACACACAAAAACTTTTCTCAAATTTTTTTTATTTTTGAAAATGATTTTTTAGTAAGTTTATGGTATACAAATTTGATAGGTGATAAAATTAAAAAATAATATTATTAAAGTATAATATATTTATTTTTTGTAAATAATAATTTTTTAATAAAAAATTATTAATTTATTTTTTGAGTCATAAAGTTTTTTTTTAAGATTAATATTTTGTTTAAAATATATCAAAAAATATTATTTTTTATTTTTTGAAAATATTAATTTTTTTAATAAAATATTTGTTAATTAATTTGTTGAATCATATCCTATTTTATTAAATGGGAAAATGTGACGGACAAATGCTACTGTAGGTAAAAGTATGGGAAAATGTGACGGACAAATGCTACTGTAGGTAAAAGTATGGGAAAATGTGACGGACAAATGCTACTGTAGGTAAAAGTATGGGAAAATATGATGAACAAAAATTACTGTAGGTAAAAGTAACATTTAGTGACAAATATTAAGGTGTCACTAAAACTGAGTGTCACAAGAAGGCTTTTTTTTTGTAGTGATTTACTTCTTTTTTTTTTTTAATATAGGGCAACTGCTTATTTTATCGTAAGTTAGAAATTGAAATCACATCAACTGATCCTTCTTTCAAGTCAATATTTATTAAATGTGAAATGGGTTTTCTCATTAAAAATTTTATCGGGACTCTATCTTTTCTATCAAATTAAAATAATAAAATATAAAATATAACAAAAATATAAAAATAGTTGATATATTTTAATTACAAATTAGCAAAAGAACAGTAGAACCCATAATAAATTGGATTAGAAGACTATTCTCAAAGTATATAATTATACTATGCCAAATGAATCAATTACCATTAGTATGCACTAAATTAATAGTTTCGTTCAAAATTTTATAATGATATTAAAAAGCAGATAATTTATCTTGAAAGATTTGCTAGCATGTTAAAACTCAGTAATGTTAAAGCCATCATCTTGCTTGTTTATTCGCATTTTGATTTTATGGTCATTCTACAATAAAAAAAATAGGAGAAAATATAAGTTTTTCAAATAGCAATATGAAAATCATTTTATCCTACTGGTTGTTAATTAATTGATATTGTGGTTCAACAATACATTACTTTAATGTCTATCCATGACTTTTATATTTCTCCAAACCTCCATACTATCAATGAAAATAAAAAATAACAGATAAATAGGAAGGAACATGAGATAAAAGAATACATGGAGATAAGAAATTGAGAGAGTGAAAACAAATATGAATAGAAGATTTTTTATGTCTCAAATGTCATTCATTCATAAATTGGCATAGAATATTACAGTAACCGCTCAACCTTTAACTCACCTCTCATTTATAACTTCTTTTAATTTCACCATGCCTTAGTAAATTGTTGCTTTTAAGAAAAATGGTTCCAGAATGATAATTATAAAGAGTAGTTATTATTAAGATATGATTCAGTTATTCTCTTTCTAGTGGGTAAATAGTTACTTTGATATAATTTTTTATTAAATATAAAAGTTTTTTTTTTACAAAAATATAGTAGTTAAAGAGTATTTTTTTGAAGTAAAATAGGTCAGTCTATTTTCTCCTATCATCTTTATAGATAGGTATAGATAAATAAAGTACATGCTCATTGTGTGCGAGATATTGATTTTTAACTACACGTGTCAATATAACTGTTGTGAGATATTGATTTTTAACTACACGTGTCAATATAACTGTTGTGAAAAATAATATACACATTATCTCACCTCATTTTCATTGACTATGTAGATATAAATTTCTAATATTGTTTGGAGAAGACTATATAGAAAGCCAAGCCAAACCCAGCCTCCATAGAAATTAGTTGTGGCTACAAACTGAACCCACTCTTAATAGAGGGTATAAGTATAGCACATTTTGGTAAGTCGAAGCATCTGCAAGTTTAATATTCACCAAAGACATTAATGAGAAAGAGAGGATAAGACAATATATAGCAACACTAAAAAGTTTAAAGATTGCAAAGGAAGTAGAATAAAAGGAAATGAATTAGTGAAAATACATACTTACTATATTAATCAATAACTAAACTTAGATCAATACTTTTGTACAACACATCCTAAGTAAAGATTATGTTGTTGTGAAATAATACATTTAGTCCATACTTTGTTACAACTGTGAAAATACCCTTTTAGAGTACTCTACGACAACTTGTTCGAGAAAATATTGTAAAAGTCAACTTTCTCTATTTTGCAAACGAAAATAGAATAATCTTGATAGACAAGAGTCAATGTGTGAGCAAACCAAAAGATTCTCATTCATGTGAAGAAAAGGGTAATTGCTAGTAAGTTTTATTGGAAGTTGTTTGATAACTCAAATGCATTATGAAAGTTTTTGAAATCATTTTATTGAAAGTAGCTTATTTGGAAAGTATTTTTGAAAGTCTAAAAAAATAAACTGTCGAAGTGTAAATCAATTATCCAGTTTGGGGAAATTGATTTCTTGAAAATTGTTTAGTTTTTCTGTTTGTTTATTAGTTGGGGAAATCTATTAGCCCCTTTTAGAAAATCGATATAAATACTCCTTCATGTAACATGTTTGAAACTAATGCCATTTGTGAATATTCTCCTCAATTACTCTCTCTCATTTAATATCTTATATCTCAATTAACTTCATCTTCTCAAATTTACTTTTTTCTCAATTGATTCACCTACAAGCTTTGTGCTTGTTCAAACATTTGGCATCAAGAGCATTGGTTCTGATCCTAATCTTTTGCAAAGATCACTATCGTCTCTAATGATCGTGTTCCAATCAATCTTCCAACCCTTGATTCGAAGAACTATGATAAATAATGCAAACAAATGAAGGTGTTGTTTAGATATCAAGATGTTCTTGAAGTGGTCAACAATGAAGTTACACCACTTGATGCAGAAGCTATTGATGCACAGAAGTCTACACATAAGTCTTGCACCCCAAAATTTACCCTCTTCTTTTAACATTAATTAGGTTGTGTTTCATTATCATATGCATTCATACATTAAGATGGGATCAATGTACGTTGGTGCTCAGTGGCTTCGTCAAGCTATAGAAGATGGTTGCTTCGCCAATCAATGTAAGGAGGATCCATTATCCTTGTTCTTTTGATCAATTCAAGAAACGTCAAGGCTTTCAGTGGCCAAAGGGTTTATAACAGTAAAGTTTGATTATGTTGTTTCTTCAAACAGAGAAGCGTGAACTCAGGATTCCGGAGTTGAAATGCGCTCGACGTGTTTCTATAGGCTATTTAACCAGTGATCCATCGATTCCTTATCATGCCAAAATCTCATGTATTCTAACATGCCTCAGATTGCAAGAAAAATCAAGCGTTCCAGTTTATTCAAAATAGTTCGACCCGAAAGTCCATATTTCACAGTTCGAGTTTAAAAGTGCATAAATTTTTCATAGTCCAACATTTTCGAGTGGTTCTTTGGGCATGTGAATCTCCTTGACATCCTCTCCAATTCATCTGTTAGGATCGAGAGCCAATTTGGTACAGAAGATCTTCAAAAATGCAAAAACTTTTGAAATTTTATGGTGAAGCGGATTTTTTAGTCCACTGTTTCTAAATATTGCAAAAATCAGTACTTGCGTTAGACTTTAAAGAAATGTAAGATGAGCTTCGTGGTCAACATACCCTTCTTATATTCGCACCAATATTGGCTGATTTTGATGTAGGTTCAACTCACTAAATATAATTGTGAAGAGGAGATTAATAAATTATTAAAGATGTCAACCATAAAATCATTGAAGGGAAATCAGAAACCTATCCAAAATAAGCATTCGTGAAAGGGACTAGTGCACCTGTCTTATTTATTAATATTCTTTTGTCTTCTTCAAGAGGAATCACCCCATTTTTCAGAAGGTTCCACCGTCATGAAGGCATGGTCTAAACCATCCTCATTTGCAGAGAAAAATACGGTATCCAGTGTCTTTTTGTCCACCCACACCGATGAGTTGTTCTCTGTTGCCTTCCAAACTTAAGGTTAGAGATCCTCCATTGTAAGAAATTCTTTTAACACATGAAATAAGTGAATAAAATAGCAATGCAAGGCAAGTTTAAAGCTTAGTGTTCTTGCTAAAATACACGCGAAATAATTTACCATCAACAACAGTTTCCTCTAACAAGTCTCATTGCCCTCTTCTCTAGAAACCCTAGTAAATAAAGCAAGATTGAAAGAAAGGGAGATTTAGAAGGTACCTTAATAGAGAAAATTTTGAGGATTCACATGCTGAAAGGAAGGTCGCAAATAAGTTAGAGATGAATACAACGGTAGCAATGGAGGAAATCACAAACGAGAAAGAAGAAGAATTTATCAAACCCACAAGCAACGAAAAAAGAGAGGATTAATAGTCCGTTGACTTCATAATTGCATTTAAACAACACTTAGTCGTGTGATCTACCACGTTGAGAATTGTGAATCACACCACCAAAAGTCAATATCTCCTCGTGAGCTATTCATAGTTCTCGAGTATCCCAAAGCTGAGATTGTATCACTATCGTCAAATATAAGAACACGCGTCAAGATTTTTTTTTGACACATTTTTTATCAAGAGAAAAAAAATTAATGCACTTGTTCCCAAATTTAGTGGCATCTCATCAAAGCTCTTCACTTATTTTTGTTAACGGTCGGTCTAAGATGTATATGGCAAAGCCCTCATTCTATAGAATAGGAATAATGGCTTGGGGGCAATAGTTTTGGGTCGCTCACAAAGTCCATAGGAAAATGTCCAATAGTGAACCTCAAGTTAAAAGGGACAGATAATAGGTATACATCACTTAGTCGGAACCAGACATTTTCGCCCTTCAACACATCCATCACCATTTGATTGAATCAGACCGACAATTCGCACAGCACGTTGCATCACACACAAACAATTTCAACCTCTTTTGGTAAAAAAGGGGGATAACGTATCATTTCAGTTATTCAAATTGATTCTCACTCACACATCACATTACTAATGGTTTCTCTCACTGACTCGAGCGTTTAATTGTTAACTTTATAGATCCACCTTTCTTCTTCATTTCAGAAGTACTGCTCTACCCGCAGTGAGATGCAACCTCACCACTTCATCCTTCATTTCTAATTCCTAACATAACATAATTAAAATTTCAAAAAGAGAGAACAAAAGAAGCAAAAATTTCTAATTTATTTTGAAGAAACTGCTAAATAGCCCTGTCATGATTTCACATGATTGTTAAACAGCATGAAAAAACTTTTGGCATATTATTAGTATCACTTATCAAATCTCTGCCTACTTTGTGACTTTGTATGGCACAATGCAAACATTTCTCTGAGCTTTGTTATTAACAATCATTTGTAAAAATGGTAACAACTTCAATTGCTTGTGTCAGCACAGCAACATGGTTTATTATTATTATTATTAAGTCATAAACTGAAAAAAGATAAAGAATTTCAAAAAAAAAAAAAAGTGTGGTCCTAAACATGTTATATAGTAATAATCATAAACTATATAAGAATAGAGCCAAGTACAAAAGCAAAAGTCTAACAAAATGGTTTGCAGAAGCACCAGAAATTAAAGTCATAGGAAGCCAATGATCTTTTTCTGCTGATGCAGAATGCTAAGTCTCTATCAAACTCCAAAATATGAAATCTCTTTGAAATGGTTTCCCACAAGCAAGACCAGTTGACACTTGGCAGTTATAAACAAAACAAAAAAACAGATTATGCAGTTTTGTTTGTTGTGATATTGACCCTATATTGATTAATTAATATCCCAGGAAAAAAAATTTATTGCAGTTTGTAGACCAAACATAGTGATCATGCTTCTTTTAATTTACCATGCATTATACTTGACACATTGTCTTTAAAAATGTTGAGTGTTAGACGATGTATCAAAGTGGTTTATTTAATAATTTATTTTAAGTCAACTTATTAGATGATTAAAAATAATACTATCTACTAATAATTTGTCATTTAAAATAATATTATTTTAGTTCAAATCATTCTAAGTCAAAGTGTTAAAACAATGAACCTAAATTTGTTTTTGGTTGGATTTTTATTTATCGAATAAATCCTACCGGTGTGTTCTCGGTTGCTAGTGTGTCCCATTTAGTGTCCAATGCTAAAGACATAGCTTGGCCAATCAACAACATCAAATTGTTGGAAGTCATTTGGAAAGCTATCATTCCGAAAAAGGTTCAAATTTTTTCTTGGAGTTTTTTCATCAATAGACTCCCTCTAAAGGATCTTTTGGCAAATAGAGGAGTTCCTAATCTCAATTCTCTTGATTGCTTATTTTGTTCTCACCATCCGGAAACTTTGGACCATCTTTTCTTTCAATGTCAAGTTACGAAAGCGGTGTGGGAAAGAATCTATTCTTGGTTGGGGAATGACTTCGAGTTGAACATGGAAGAGTTCAAAAGTTTTGGTTGCATTCAAGAAAAGGTGAGGAAAGCCAACACTAGAGTTCTTCTTAACTCAATATGGATTTCTCTAATTTGGTGCATTTGACTAATGAGGAATGCTACTGTTTTTGACAATGCTACTTTTAGTTTTGATGTCGTTATATCCAACATCTTGTTTTTTTCTTGGAGATGGTTAAGTAGTAGTAGCTTTTCTCCTAGAACTAGTTTCTATGATTGCTACAAGTTACCTTTAAATTGCTTCGACTCTTTATAGAGTTTTCGTTGTAAGGGTTGCACCCCTATTGCGATATCTTATATCATTGCTTATTGAAAAAAAAAGTTTGGTTCACATTGTTATTTATTCCATTTTTTGACAATTTACTCAACAAGTGTCTGCAAAAAAAAAAAGGTACAATTTTTTAAGTGCACAACATATATGATAGATTATAAGGTAAGAAATGAGATTTTTTTTTTGAATAACCAATTTTTTTAAAATAATTTCAGAAATAATAAGTATTTTAAAATAATTACCAAAATAGCAACTTTTTTTTAAAAAAATACGTTGTCGCTAGGGGGGTGGCGATAACACTTAAATTATATTGAAGTCGCCAATGGGCCTGGCGAATGCATGCAAAAAACAGGTGTTGTCGCCACCCCCTGGCAACAACACCTCCCCTATTTCTTTTTTTTTTCAATTTTTTTGTATAATTTATTTTACCTATTATTTTAAACTATTTTTTTAGTTTGGAAAAATAATATAAATAAATAAATAAGTACCAAATACATTAACCATTAATCATAATAAAAATAGTACATTAAAATTAAAAAACTTACATTAAAACTAAAAAAAGTACAACATACATTAATGGTAATAATAAAATTTGTATTGACCGCGTGGACCATGGTACGATCCGCACTCAGGTTGTCTAATAACTCGTGTAGAAGGATCACGAGTTGGGAGTGCTCCCCTATTCCTGCGGCGCCCCCCTCTATTTGGTTCCTCTTGTGTTTGAGTTGACGGCCCCTCAATGCATTCCGGGTCTACAAAATCTATGAGCCGTCCTTGACCTCTAGAATTCTCGCTATAGGAAAGGCGGGTGCATGCGACGCCTTCAAAGCTTTGTCTTGGTGGGTTGAAATTTCTCCTAGTGGGTGCAGCCTCGAAGTTTGGTCCTTGGAAGTTGGTGGTGGATTCGAGTTGGTTAAAATACATTGGTTGTGGTGGTGTATTGAAGTTCAATGGTTGGTTGGGGTATTGTGATGTTTGTTAATCGAATGAGTTGTATGGCGGGTATTCTTCTTGCGTATGCCTATGTCGGGGGTAAGTGGTGGTGATCTGGAAGAGCCCGCCATATTGATTTCTTAGAAGCGTTGAGTTTGTGGTTGAGTTTGAAATGGTTGTTGGTGGTGGTATTGTTGAAATTATTGTTGTTGTTGTTGGTAAGTAGGTGCTTGTTGGTTTATTGGTTGTTGTTGATAATTGGGTGGTTGTTGTTGTGGGTAATTTTGTTGTTGGAAATTTGGTGGTGGTTGTTGATGTGGGAAATATGGTGGCGGTTGTTGTTGTTGGAAATTTTGTTGTTGTTGTTGTTGTTGGAAAATATGTGGTTGTTGTTGTTGTTGTTAGAAATATGGTTGTTGTGCTCGCGGGTCCGCCAAATAGAAAGGGTCAGACACAAACATTTCAGGATTTATGACCGTTATGTACCAGTCGACATATTCACACGTTGGTTTCATTTCGGCCGACGCTATAGGAAATTGTAGGACAATGGTGGAACGACGAGCCCATATTTTACGGTGCTCTTTAGCGAACATCTTCCAATTTTTACGTACCACTGTTGGCTGACCTTTTGCAGATGCCAAGGTTCCAAACTCTCAGGGGGTCAGGGATACCTTGATGCATGCCGAATTGGAGCTTCACACGGTCACTTTGGTGCATCAAGGTCGATTTTCACATCAACCCACCAACGGGTCGTCTCTCCGGTCATAAGCGACACCCTTGTTCTAAGCCTCTAAATCCTTTTTAATACTTCATCGGGATTGTACTCCCTTTCTAATTGTGACATCAGAGTCCGCTTCAGGTTGTTGAAGTCGCGGATGTTCCAAAACGTAACCGCCATAGGGGGTTTGACCGGAGAATAAATAACATGCCCATAACATCTTTTGTATTCTGGTGCCGGCACAGGATGGCTGGATGATGTTCGTTGCCATGGGTCCGGCCTTATGCGAGACATGATCAATAATGTGAAGTGAAAATGGAAAAATTGAAGGAGAAAATAATGATTCTTGATTGCATGATAGGATGCTATATATAGGCAAAAATTTGCACACCATTAAGTGTTGTCGCCACCCAAGGAGGCGACCGGGACCACTGCATGCAGGTAAAAAAAATAATACAAAAAAATTGAAGAAAAAAAATAGGGGAGGTGTTGTCGCCAGGGGGTGGCGACAACACTCAGTATTTGTACATAGGCGCCAATGGGCCTGGCGACATCATTGGGCTTTAAGTGTTGTCGCCACCCCCCCTGACGACAACGTGTTTTTTTTTAAAAAAAAAAAGTTGCTATTTTGACAATTATTTTGAAATACTTGTTATTTTTGAAATTTTTTTAAAAAAATTGGTTATTCAAAAAAAAAAATTCAAGAAATGACGGTGGAGATGTGGATAAAGTTGTTAGTATATAATTTTTGTTTGAAACCACAATAATATTCATTTTGAATGATATAGTCAAAATCTATTGTGGAAAAATTGAATATAATCAATATGATAATGATAATTGATGATTTATAAAATATTTAAATTAAATTAAATTATGAGGATAAAGTTTTCCTCCTATTAAATTTGTTGTTTATATTTTTTGAGCAAGTGTTAAGAAGTTTTAAGTTAAATTTGTGCTTTTGATTTGACAGAGTAACAATTATTACTTGTCAATAGTTATATTTCTTTCTTTAAGTTTTCAGCTCCTTAAATAGAGAAACATAAAATAGATGTTGGAGAAGACTTCTTGCATAAATGGGTCTTGGAGAAGCTTTGATCAGAGATGTTGAGATGTTTCTTCAAATGGTTAATGCTTGACAAAAACACTTTTGAAAATCCTTAGCTTCAAAAGGAATTATCTGTTCCATTCATGTTGTCTTTGCAGATCTTATGCTTTGGTTTGCACGAGTTCAAAAGAAGACAAAATGACCTCTAAGTTTATTAGTGACCTTTCATAGTCTTCTTGATCCCTGCGTTTTGCCAATTTCACAGTCTGATTCTTCAGAGTCTGGATCTTCAGAGGTTGACCTTCTTCAGAGTCTGAGTCTTCAGAAGTTGACCTTCTTTAGAATCTGGATCTTCAAAGATTGACCTTCCTTAGAGTCTGAGTCCTTAAAAGTTAGCTTCCTTTAAATTCTGAGTCTTCAGAGTATGGGTCTTTAGATTCAGTTCCTTATGTTCGATCCTTCATATTTTGATCTTCAAACTTCTCTTTAAATGCTCAACTTCAGTGCTAGAACTTGTATCACAAATTTTTAGTCAATGGTCTTACACACTTGAACATAAGTTGGTATATTTAATTGTTCTTTAAATAATTTTTTATCATCAAAATCTTAACGATATGATACAAAACAGTGTTGTTCCAACACCTTTGAGTATGTTAATTCGAATCTTTAGGGTTTATCTAAAGTATTTACTCATTAGGGGGGTTCCTATCTTCTCACTATGATTAAGGATTTCTTGAGAAGAGTGTGAGTTTACATTTTAAAACTTAAAAGTGACCAATTTTAGATGTTGAAAGAATGACATACTCTTATATAAATTCAAATGGGGTTTAAATTGAAGTTTAAGGAGTGGAGTTTGTTTTCTAGAAATTATGAGTTTTGTAGAAACGATAAATTAAGCAACATAGGACCATGACAGTAACATCACATCTAAATGGTCTCTTTGAGCACATGAATATGAACATTTTAAAACTTTTTAGATATATGATTTTAGAAGTTGAGATGCTTAAGAATTTATAGGGAGAAGTTGTGTGTAGTGCAATTTGCTTGATCAATATATGTATGTCAAAAGGAAAAGATCTCAAGACACATGCGGAGACTTGAAGTGGGGAAATCAACTGACTAATCTAATTTGAAGATTTTTGGAGCATTGGCTTTTGTGCATATCAAGAAAAGACATGTTTGATGTTATGGCTCTAAAATGTGTCTTTATTAGATAACCATAAGATGTGAAAGGAAATAAGGTATGGAAGATAGCAAATAGAGGATCAAGATTCTCAATTAAAGGGATGTGAATTTTGATGTGACCTGGATATGTATGATGTGCAAGGATCTAAAAAATAAAGACATAGAAAAAGGGATAGAGAAAATTCACTTTTAGGTGGATCATTTTCACTAGTGAAATGAAGGATGAAAAAGCGGTTAGTCTTTCACGGTCAAATTTTAAAAGGAGACAAACATCGATGGCTCGTGACTATCACTAGAAAAAAGGTAGAAAGATGAGGGAAAATGTTGCACCACAATATTACGATGATACTAATCTGATTAGTTATGTTCTAAGTGAAGTTGAAGAGATGCAAGACTCTGAACCAAAGACTTTCATGGAAGCAGATAAGAGGAATGAAAGTCAAAAATTATTAAAAGGAGTGAAGAAGAAAATAAACTCGTTGAAGAAGAATTAGACATGAGAACTTGTAGATATACCTAAGAAACACTTAAAGAGTGGCTAGATGCAAGTGAATTTTCAAAAAGAATGAAAGAACTCTGAAAATTGAAGAACCAAGGTGTAGGGCAACATTTGCGATAAGAGTTTTACTCAAGTTGGAGAAATTGCATACACCGATATTTTCTCAATTGTAGTAAAATAATGTTCAATAAGATTACTCGTGGTGATTTTTAATAAGTACAATCTTTAGTTGGAGAAAATGGAAGTGAAGACCACATTCTTACATGAAAACTTACATGAGTCAATCTACCTGCAACAATAGGAGAATTTTGTATGAAAAATATTTAAATGTGTCTTTTGAAGAAATGGTATCATCATATTTTGATACACTTTTCTTGTCTATCTAATTAACACGGGTTGAATATATAAATACTCTAACTCATGATTCCCATTGATTTTGATGGTAGATTTGACTTGAACTTGATACCTAATATTCCACTTTTACCATAAGGCCTAATAACCTTGCCCCAAGTGCACTAATAGTGGCTTTCAACCTTCTTTATGTTGACCTTTTAAATGTATCTCATTGGTTTCCTAGCATACCATGTAACATCTGTAGTGTTTGCTATCTCAATCTGAACAAAGGATATGCTTAGTTATTGATTTGATTTAGACCTCTTTTATTTAAGTATTGTACCTCTGACATAAAAGCCTAATATGTTCTTCTTGTCCTCCTTTCACCATTTTGCTATGATAGATTATTTAGGATGAATTTGATTAATTATTTTTTACTTTAGAAGACTTAGCCAATTATCAGATTGATGATCAATTATTCAAGTAATTGAATATAGTATATTTGAGTTTTGTTCACATTCCAAAATGGACACTAAGCTTAAGTAGCTATAATATTATCACATCACATTTGTGTACAATTACCACACTATTTATCTAACTACTTTTAAAAAATGATAGTGAAGTAATTATTGTGTAATGTGTACCACTAGTTTACCTTCCTTAGAGAACTATTACTCAATTAATGATTTAGCATTAGTCCTTTTCTACAATTTTTAATGTTTCAACTTTTCTTAGGGATCCTAAATAAACACACACACCAAAAAAACAGGTAATAAGGTAAAGTAGCTAAGGTCCATCTAGTCAAAAGTAAACAACAGCAATTGAAAGGTATGTAAATAGCATCTTGAAATTAGAGAGGGCCCTGTTGTATAATAGAACTTCCAACAATTTTCCCTCCCAAACTTGCATGCCTCTTTTGGTTTTGCTAAATACTCAAATACAGTTCCTCATTAGTAAAAAGAAATATTGGCTGAATTGACAGAAGTCGATATTATAAGGTTGAACGTCATCAGAATTTAAACCCTGATACTCACGAGCCTCAGCAACAATAGTGCTTTACTATTTGATTTTGATGTCAAAACCAACTTTATCAGTAAAAAAACTATCATGCAGATTGCAGACACAGACAGAGAACTCAGCACAAGAGAATTTCTGGAATCAATTATGAACTTCAATATCTTTTTTACTGTGGCAGCAATCACTATACATCAAAACTCTCATTCTCTTTACATTACATTAAATAAAGTTAGTGCCAAATGATTATTCTGACAATCTTCCACCTTCATTCAGTCATCATAAATATTCCCTAAAATCAATTATAAAAAATCTTGAATAAAAAAGAATCTTCTGTTCAACTACCTGCATAATAAAAAAAAGCTTTGATCATTAGTAAGCATGTACTATCTATTGTTGTTAATTAAAAGTGAACATGAACTAGCATTATTAATTTAATATTTAGTAACAACAATGTAGTAGTAGTACCTAATGATTGTTAGAAGGGAAACTTTGAGTGTTTGTTAATTTGGTATCAAGATGATGTGTTGTATTGATCATGTGTTAGGGAAAGCACCAAAACTAGAGATTGTAAACTGAAAAAGATAAAGTGGAGGCAAAATTAGACAAAGAAATGAGGCAAAAGCAGAACAAAGAAAAAAGCATGAAAGAGAGAAGAAAAAACTAACCTTTTTCGGTATGTGGGAAATGGGTTGTCCCTATCTATCTCCCTCCATTGAAAGAATTTCTTCAAAGTAAAATCCCTATTGGTAAATGGGGACCATTTTGCTGAAACAGTAACAGGCGCATGTAAGATTTCCAATTCAAGTAAAAAAGAATATTTGTAATGACAATGAGAAAAGAACAAAAGGACTTCAAAGTAGAAGAGAATGAGATATAGACTTCTCATACTATACTTTAAACATAGTTTGTTTATGTTGGCTTTCAAATTCATGAAATGAATTCGTATATCTAATAATGCATGATACACAACCTTGTTGGAAAACGACTTAATTAAGTGCTTGTAGCACAAGTATTTATCATATAAGTGTTAATTTAGAAGCTATCACAATCACGAAATATGAAATAAAGTCAAACTATGTTCATATAAGTTGTCTTGTAGAATTTGTAGTAATAAGTTGAAAACAGCTTATCGACATGTCATAAGGTATTTTCGTGACCTCTTCCAAAATCCACATTGTCTTACAAGTGTTTATATTAGTAGATAGGCACAAATAACTCAATCTAAACAGGCTAATTAATTGAAATGATGATGTTGATATATTCTTTAGGTTGTATGTTTTGATTGCATGATCCAATATTCCATTCTATTGTGTTCAACTCTATATAAACCGGTTACAGCCTCAGAATCTTGTACTTTTGGTCTAACCAACAATATCATAAGGAAACATTTGGGCCCCCTTTTGGGGAAGGGTCAAGTTTGCCTAGGGTTCTGCGTATAGTCTTTTATTTTTCTATTTGGAAGTTGTATTTGAATGAGCTTATTATATAAAGAAAAAGAAAGAAAAAACAAACTCTAAGAGGCTTAAGTTCCACTATCTTACAAGCATGATTATGAGAGTGTGTAAGGAATAGATAAAGTACTTGATTATGGATGGACACGTTTCTGGTTCGGCCTTCCATATCTTTAGAAAAAGTTTAGTTCAGTATATCCCCCGGAATATGGCATAAGTTCATCCACCTCAATTCTGGAACCAGAACAACTCATACTTTTCTTCAATTTTCCATGAGTTGACTCAACCTCAGCCCAAAATATGCCATAAACAGGTCTATGGTCTGAAAATCTTGATTCCCCGCGAACATAAGATAACTGATGGAGACCTTCTCCGTACCATAAAATACGGTCACACCTATAAAACGAAAAATATTCATGTCAGCATAAGTTGTAACCATTCCAAACTATATCATATATCATGAAACAAACTTCATTTTGTAACATCTATTTCTTCCATGGTATACAATTGACTTTTAGCATTTATAGTGAATTTCTTCTAAATTCCTATTACGCTATGTGATAATCTAGTTAAGAGTTCAACATTTAATCAAATAAGGCTTGAAAGATGTGTATATAAGCCACTTTGGTAGAGTTGAATCAAGCTTAATCCAAATTCTAAGAAATCTTACCATGCAGGTGTTCTCCTTTTCTCCTTGGGGTGCATATCGTCTCCTGAGTATCGATCTGAATTAGTTGAATACTTGTATGTTGGAGGAAAATATATCTTCCCTTCGTTCCATCCCACAAATGCGCGACCTCTTTTTTGCTCTATTCTCAACTGATCATTTTCTAACAATGCTCTCCAATTTTGCATCTCAACAAGTGCCTTCGCAGAACGGTAGGAGAGAGCGATCCGATAATTCAAATCTCCAAGCCATATAATTCGACTACATTAATGAATTTAAAATGAGAATATGCAAAGGAGAAGAAACAACAATAAAAAATAAAACCATTCTAATTAAGTAGTTATTCAATAGATTATTCACAGGGGCTCAATTAAGCATTAGTTATTCTGTGAAGCTTGTTGAAATAAACTATTTTTATAAATGCTTCCAAACACTAATATAGGTAATCATATTATGAGATACATCAAATAAACTCTTTCAAACATGACTTCAATTATAGATGAACATATACGCAGATTCTTACTCGTGCTCGAGGATTGTCTGAGGAGATTTCTCGTTGTCCACGCCATGAACACGGGGAAACCTAGTCTTTTTAAGAATTTCCAGTACATCAGAATTTCTTCTTAGTTCATCACCCTCTTTCTGTCCTGAGGTTAAATGACTACATATAAAGCAAAAGCTTGTTTCATGCACAGACATACTAATTGAGATGGATCCCTGCAAAATCCAACCAAAATAACTCTCATTTAAGCCAATCATCAGACAAGTGACCATCACTTTCGCCATAAATTTATTAATCTAAAGAAAAAACAAAAGTCGTGATTGTCATGAGTCATAATAAGCTAAAACTCACCTTATTTCCGAGATAACCCATCAATCCTCTGCCAACACACGATACTTTCATGTTTCGGACATGATCTTTGAGTTCTCCTTTTACCCATACAGTAAGGTAAATTCCCACCATTTGCTTACTTGCAACAAGGCAGTACCTTGAATGTCCCGGCATGCTATATCCATCTTCATTAGAGGCAGATCCACCATTAGTTGACATTGGAGAAAATAAGACTGTACTCGGTGAATCCACAAGGCCATTATCATCATCAGACGAACCCCATCTTGAATAATCACTCGGTCTCGAGTAGTCACTTGCTCTTGAATAGTCACTAGGCCTATAGCCCCATCTCAAACTAGGATCAAAGTCACTGGGCCTGTTACCGAAAATTACACGGTCGCATACACTGTATCTTCGATCAACTTGCGGCTGAGAATTTGAAGGATCATTGTCCATTCCCCAACCACTAGAAGTCGTCTGGAACGATCGTCTGTGGAAGAAAGACGAATTCTTCTGCCTAGCTGATCCCTCGAAATCTGCATTCAGCTCCACTACTGGCTGAGGAATTGGAGATGGTGTATAACATCCACTACTTCCACTTGTTCCAGGAAGATTGTTTAAAGTCTTTCTGATAAGAGCCAGCCATTTTTTGGCAGGGCCATTGTCCTCTGCCCCTAGGATATTACCGGCATTCAATGGAACTACCTCTTGAAATCTGTAAGAAACAGGTAGAATAGAAAAATATATCATTGCTAAAACAGTTAAGCCTTAAATATTAATTTTTTTGTAATTTGTAGAGATTGACCAAAAGCAAAATTCGAGATAAATATCAAGACTAAACACATATTTAGCCGAAAAGTTGATGTCAACATCGATTGACGACTATATATATACCAACAAGCAACAATTCTTACCCAAGAACATAAATGTCAGCTGGTGGTGAGGAATGAAGCCAATCATCTACATTCAAATTACTTGGTGGTGATCTTCCAGCTACATTCCATGTAGCTACAAAAATGCTGCTCAATATTCACACAATTCATGAGAAACAGAACAAAACCTTTTTTTTCTTGCTAAAAAAGGTAAAATTGGAGAACTAGTATACCTATAGTTCTGCACATCGATAATTCGAGGATGGTCGAGATTCATTCTTCCCCGCCTAACCTGACTGCTGTTCCTACTAAACTTCTCTGTTCATAGCAATGCAAAAATGTCGGCATTTTAAATGTAACTAATACTATCAAGAACTTCAAAAGGCATAATTCAGAAGAAAAAAAATTGACTGATTCCTTTTACCTGTTTTGCTCTTTTTGATTGTGCATGGCTCTCTCTCAGAGAAGCTATTCCTACTTCCATATTCAACCTCACTTCCTGCAGAAGAAAAAACAGTGTTACAACCTTCAATTCACCAAATGAAACAACAATAGTAACTGATTTTATTTGTAATTCTTGAAATTGATCACTATTACAAAGAGAGTTTTGAAGAAAAACAAAAACACCAACCTCCATAAACAACATCATCAGCTATAGAATCTTCACATTTGCTCTTGATATTAAAAAACTTCCTCACCATTTTCTTCGACCACGAGAGCTATTTCATCAAACATCATACATACACAAAATTAACACCTCACAATACACAAACCCATCACAATTAAAACATTGAAAATTTCACCTCCATAACCAAAATAACAACAATAATTAACAAAAACCTTAGTTTTCTTTGAACTTTCATCTCCCATTTTGACCCTTCTACTTCATATACACCTCAAAAATCAGTTAATAATATTTTCAGCTAAGAAACAAGAACAAGTTCATTTAGAGAGAGAAAGAACAAGACTTTATGAAAAATGCATGGAAGTGAGAAGAGATTCTGAAGTAATAAGTAGAAGAAGACAATGCAGTAAGGCTAGAGATAGAAAGAGAAAGCAATCTCGTTGTTCTATGTAACAACAAGAGAAAACAAAGTAACGAATTTGAACAGAAAAAAGCGCAGTAAAAGAGACAACATATGAAGCTTTATTAAATAGTTATAATAATCTTAGGTTGTGAGAAAAAGGGCAACGGGCAGGTTGGTTTAGCTTTTGGTTTGTGTGTGAAGTGAGTCGGGCAGGTGAACAAAGGGTGACCGTAGTCAGCAAAGTGGAGAGAGTTGTTGTTGTTTGGTTTTGTTGTGTGAAGTGAGATGTGAGATCTAGTAGTGTGTTCTATAGGTGAATTCTGTCTACAGTGGTTTAAGATTTTTGGTCTTGGAAATAAAGTAAAAGTAGTTAAAGAGGAAAATAAAGATAAAGGTATTGTGTAAATGATAATAATAATAATGTTTAAAAAATTTCTTATTTTGTTGGACATGGAATGTTTGGAAGGGAAGCATAGTGGTCAAGTCATATAATTTGTCAATTGTTTGATTAACTTGATAAGGTTTCTATTTCATTAAAGAATTAGAATGGTTCCTGTGAACTATGAAATAGAGGGGGGATGATTCACTGATTTTATGGAAGGAATTGCACTCTAACTTTTTCTATGGTGGAGTAAGCTTCTATTATGGCTGAGAGAGAACTGATGTATTATATTAGCATTTCAATAGCTAAGTAATTGAGAAAATGAAAAGTGACGTGAAGATGAGAATGTGTTTGAATATATGATAATTGTGTACTTTCTCTATAAATATAGTGGAAATAGTTTAAATCTAAAAGAGAGGAATGTAGCATAGATCATTGTCAGCTATTTAATTGACATGGACGGCTGGTAATACCTCTAAGGTGAAATTGTCTATTTCAGATGAGAATAGAGGAACATTTGTTTCTCGCATTCACTCTCTCTCTTCTTCATTTTTGGGTCTTATCGCCCTAGACCTAGGCCTTGTGAATGACACATATCATCTTCAATTTAAATCTTATAAAAGTCTGAGTTTGAATTGACGAGTTATGGGAGTATCTAAATTTTTTTAATAAAATAATCATCAACTATTATTTTATCAAATAAAATCAAATATATAATATTTATCAAAATTATATTTTTATTCATTTTGTTAATTTTTAAATCGTTTTATAAATCTTTATGTTTGTTGTCAACTGTTTAACACGATACTCTCTTGTGACCAATTATACATAACAAGGTTAACATAGACATGATTTTATCTTTAAAAAATTAATAATCAAAACAAATATTATTGGTTGCAACCAATGTTTTATGAATAGAAACAAAAGTTAACATACAATGCCTTATCTCATTTTTAGGTAATGAATAAATCTAAATCAAAAACTAGAAATTTGTCTCTTTTTTAGATTTGCCATCTTGTGAGTACATATTTTATATGTATCAATGTGACGTTTGATTCCATAGATTGATCATAGGTATGGTTCCATTCAATATAGGGTGTGTTACTTTGAGGCTCTTTTCTGACCTATCCTTCAATTCATGTCTTTGAAAACAATAGCAACTTACCCAATTTTGAGGTCTTTGGATTGGCCATGCTGCTCATGTTTCCCTTCTCCTCACTGCTTTTAACTGTTAATAGAAGGCTAGAAGCTACCAAAGCTACAATCAACATGTCTTTTGTGTTGCTATTATGTTAAATACTAGTATTGTTTAGCATATAGACTTTGGTGCTAAAGTTTTGTTTTATTTATTACTATATGTTCTTTCAATTCCTTCACTAGGAAATGGGGAATTTTTTCGTGTTGTTTTTGTAATCATCTCATGCGCCGTCCATATTTTCTTTGAATCTAATAGATTGTTCAATAATATATGCCTCTTGAAACAATGTCACAATTTCCAAAACTAAACTACCTTTTGGGTTTGGCTTCCATGTTTGAACTCTTCCTTTCTTTGACTAAATGGCCATGCCTAAGAATTTCCTAATCATAATTGATTTTTCATTGATCTTGGTAAGAATTTTAACTTCGATATATATTCTTTTTACATTTTTTTATAATTTTTAAACTTCAACGTAATTAATAAATTTCTATTTTCAATATTATTATATTTTTCTTATAATATTATTAATTATTTATTAGTTCATTTTATTTATTGTTCTCTGTGCAATAAATAATTATTGTTCTCAGTCAACCTCAACAACACAACAGACAACTGTATTGTTCGCCTTGACGGTCTCTCAACCAACACAAACAATACAGAGGTATTAAGCTTCGATACCCACGGCGAATATTAGCTTCAAAAACTATCTCTAGAGTCTAGAACTAATAGATATCCATCCCTAATCAAGATTTGTGAGGTATATGTCTATAACAACCCAAATCCAAACATAAGGCAAAAAGATTAAGGAAGACATCAATAATGATTTGTAAAGCAAACTTTATACAACATCATGATCAACAAATATACATGAATTCAAAGTAAAATCATATACAAAACTCGGCCAAAGAGAAATACACAAAGAAAGAAGAGAAATGAACCGAAAATCTCCCGGTTTGTCAGCTCTAATTGATGATCAATTCATCTCCGATCATCCAAATGCAAGCTCCATAATTATTTTCTAAGCTAATCTACCTTAAAAATTGTTTGGTGATGGAATGGGAGCAAAAAATACTCAAACTATAACCTAAAAAATATGTTTTTGGTCCTTAAAACGTGTTTCTGTCCAGAACGATTCACCCGGCGACTAAATGGTTCGTCCGGCGACTCAACACAGCAACTTTTTCACGTTTTTGGGTCGTTCTAGCTCCCCCGGCGAATTACACCAGAAACAGCGGAAATTTTTGCACTGTTTCAGCCATAACTTGAGAACCGTAACTCTGATTTGCGTCCGGTTCGAAGCGTTGGAAAGCTTATTCAATTTCCTATCTAACAATGACAAAATATCAACCAAATTGATGATTTTTTATTCTTTTATTGTAGCCTTATTCAAGGATGAGTTGGTTCTGTTACTCAAAATCACGCGTTTGAAGTCTTGTCTTCGACACTTTATTGCTCATGCTCCAAATACGCATCAATACCTACAAAATGAATAGAAAACTATCAAAAGTTACACAAATGAATCAAAACACGGGCATAAACAAACTAAACGTATTTACACACTAAACAGGGGATTATTCAACGGAATTTACACAAAAATACGATAAGTGCCACAAAGCTATATATACAAAAGCACTACAAATTGGCACTTATCAAACTCTCCTCAACTTAAATTTGTTTTTCCCTAAACAAGAATCAACTAACTCAAGGAAACAAACGCAAAAATCCAAAAATCACGAATCAACAAGTTTTGAAAAAACGAAACAAATGTATGGCTCAAATGGAAAACAGTACACACAAAGAAATATATTTACCACTAAACTACGACGATAACATAAACATGACACAAATGCTAAATACAAAGAATATACCAAATATTCTAAAACAACACTAGTTCAAAAATGAATCACACCTAGCACACAATCATCGATAGATGAAAAACACAAAAGTGGGGTATTTTCACCCATCCAATATTCTTGCAAACAAAAGACTAAATTAAGCCGTCATCCAAAAATCATGTTAAAAACATAAAAGCAAGAATCACAAGGACTTTTCAAGGTTGTAACGTGGTCGGTGAACAAACAATGGATAATTCATAAGGCTAATCGAAACAAAAACTTGCCCAAATCTAAGGGAGTGATCAACTCACAAAAGTTCAAACATAAAATTCCAATCAAACTTCTTCATAACCCCAAATTTTTCAAACCAAAGCACATACTTATTCGCACAATTATTTGAACTCTTTTTTGTTTTTCTTTTTCAAAACTTTTCTCTTTTTTCTTTTTCTTTTCACTTCTTTTTCACATTTTTTTCTTTTTCTTTTCTAAATCTCATAGCAACCACAATATAAATGAGCAAAACATTTCTCTCCTCAACTTGAATACAACCATCATCATAATATGAATACTCCCTACTTTTTAAGGCAAGACAAAAATTCAAAGTATAAACCATAGTTGATGGTTCAAGAAAATAAAGAATCAACATTCATACAAAAATGAGAACCAAACACTCATAGACAAGCATTTAGAGAAAATAACATGGACATTGACAAAAAATCTCAAAAGGAATACTAATGATCACACACTCATAAGGTGAATTGACTATTCGGCTAGGTAGTTGTGCTCAAAATGAAACAAAAATGCCTTGATCCTTTTCATGCTTTTATATAGTCAACACAATAAAAAATATTAAGCATAATAAAATCCAGTTAGAACAAGAATTGTGGTCTCCAGCATATGTGAACAATGGAAAGCTACCTGACAAAAAGGGTAGGAACTAAAGTGATTCACAAATGAACAAGTATACAAAAGAATGAATGACATAAAGTTGTAAAAAGTCTAAGTATCATGAATATGCTTAAGTCCAGAAAGCGATTAATACATACCTTGAACGTGTACAAAAATTTAACAAAATCATTACCATACACTCACAAGTCGAAACGATCAAACTTGGAAAATCATCTCCAATTTCATAAGTTACTCAAAATGAGCTTATTGACAAACACACAAAGTATTGATATAAACAAATTAAAAGACCAGATGAAATTGTCTAAACAAATTTAAAAGTGGAGATTTGAAATTTAAGAACTGCTCTAATCTAAATTTGTTTAGACAATTGAATCACACTACCTAAACTAAACAAAAACTAAAAAGAATAAACATGCTTGTTTTACGTCGTAAGCTCGACGCCTGTTATTTAAGAATATTCCTCCAAGTTACTTCTGCCCGATTATTCCTAACCACACACAAGTAAACATAAAAGGAAACAAACAATAATATAACAAATCCACAAGTATAAAGAAAACATGTAAAAGTGTAGTAACCGTACACAAGTACCAATATAAACAAGTGAGAATATACAATATGTGCGATATATACAAAACTCAAAACGTTAGAAACTATTGCGATGCAAGTCAATAAAAATACTAATCCCAGGCAACGGCGCCATTTTGTTGAAGCGGTAAAGGGGCAAGCAACAAAAGATTTGGAAATATTTATCTGGAAATTTATCGTGTCTATAGAGATTAGTGCTACCAAACTGCCATTCAACAGTTTCCAAAGTTATGAGTTTGGATTGAATTGGTAAAGCATAAAAACAGAAATGTAAATATTAACACAAATAGAACTTATTTTTCAAAAAGAAAAGACTTATCAGGCATTGCATATAATCTACTTCTCACAAACTTAAACTTATCGATCAATTATACTTAACCTAGAATACTCATCAATAGCATGAAGCATCGCTCACACCCTAAGTCATTTCTAACCCAAAGTAGAGAGAACTACTATATCATCTCGGCGACGATCTCTCAGCCAACCTCAAAAACACAGTAGACAATTGTATTACTCGCGTCGACGATCTCTCAACCAACACAAACAACACAGAGGCATTAAGCTTCGATACCCACAGCGAATATTAGCTTCAAAAACTATCTCTAGAGTCTAGAACTAATAGATATCCATCCCTAATTAAGATTTGTGAGGTATATGTCTATAACAACCCAAATTCAAACATAAAGCAAAAAGATTAAGGAAGACATCAATGATGATTTGTAAAGCAAACTTTATACAACACCGTGATCAACAAATATACATGAGTTCAAAGTAAAATCATATACAAAACCCGACCAAAGAGAAATACACAAAGAAGAAGAGAAATGAACCGAAAATCTCCCGGTTTGTCAACTCCGATTTATGATCAATCCACCTCCGATCATCCAAATGCAAGCTCCATAGTTGTTTTCTAAGCTAATCTACCTAAAAAATGTTTGGTGATGGAGTGAGAGCAAAAAATACCTAAACCATAACCTAAAAAAAATATGTTTTTGGCTCTTAAAACATGTTTATGTCCAGATCGACTCGCTCGGCGACTCAATATAGTAACTTTTTCAAGTTTTTGGGTCATTCTGTTTCGGCCGGCGAATTACACCAAAAACAGCAAAAAAAATTGCACTGTTTCGGCCATAACTTGAGAACCGTAACTCTGATTTGCGCCCGGTTCGAAGCGTTGGAAAGCTTATTCAATTTCCTATCTAACGATGAAAAAATATCAACTAAATTGATGGTTTTTTATTCTTTGATTGTAGCCTTATTCGTGGATGAGTTGGCTTCGTTGCTCAAAATTGCGCGTTTGAAGTCGTGTCTTCGATACTTTATTGCCCATGCTCCAAATACGCATCAATACCTACAAAATGAATAGAAAACTATCAAAAGGTACACAAATGAATCAAAAACGAGTATAAACAAACTAAACATATTTACATACTAAACGAGGGATTATTCAACGGAATTTACACAAAAATTCGATAAGTGTCACAAAACTATATATACAAAAGCACTACAAATCCACATTATTTGTTGTAATTTTTTCTTTTCAAAGTCAAGTTGGTAAATATATTTCTTAGATCATTTGTGTTACGCGCTTTGCCTTATATGTTCTAATTTTCCGTTTTTAAAGTCACATTTGCAAAAAATATCCACTCTAGTTTTTATATTCTTGCAATTTATAATTGAGAGCTAAATGAATAGATGATGGAAATACACTCTAGAATATATATAAATGGTCGATGCTGATACTATGAAGTACTTTTTTTATTTTATCTCATTCACTAAGATACTTATATTTTCTTTAAAAGAAGTAGTTAGAATGATACATTGATTGATTCTATAAACCTAATAATAACATACAGGCAAATCATTTTTCCAAAAGTAGACCATCTATTTTCTCTTAATAGTATTTCATTAAGGATATAGTTATTTTTTGGTTAATTTGTTTCTTATATTGAAAATTTTATTAATTTATTTTAACTCTTGTATAATATTTTATCTTAATTATCTCTATATTTTTTTATTACTACTATTAATATCGATTTTAGATATTCTTTATCTTTTGTAATTTTTCATTTTCTTTGTCTTATTTTTATTTTTCTAAAATGTTTCAATACAATTTCGTCTTCATATATATTACACAAAGTCTTAGGCTATGTATTTCTCCAAATAACAATATAAAAGAAATATAACTCTTAGATCAACTAAATGATTTTAAAAATAATTTTAATTAAAATCCTCAAGAGTTAAATATAGAGAATTCTAATAATGTTTTTAAATTATCGGGAAGAGTGATCTTAATTAATTCTTATTGATACAATTTTTATTTATATGAAATATTTGAAAAAAGTAAAAGTGTATCAATTTTATAAATAACAAGAAATTCGGTATTGTTTTCTCATTAATTAAAAACCTAAAAAGTTAGTTCACTTTTTTCTTTAGTATTAGATATATGTTTACTGTTAATACCACACTTTTAATGTTAATATAAATCTTATTTAAATAGCATATAGATTTTCAATAAAATTTTTAATAAGAATATATTGTGACATTAAACATAAATTTTAAAATCAATTACATATATTTCCTTAATTCATAATATAAATGCAATTTAATTTTTTACTAAAATCTAATACATACTTATATATATTTTTACAAAAATTAATCAGGACTCTAAATAACATTTTAAAAATTTACATTTCACTATCGTAATTATAAATTTTAGTTGTTGCATTCATTATTTAATTTTATACTAAAAATTTACATTAATAGTTTTATTTTGAATACCATCAATTTTAATATTATTTACTAATACTATTTCAGTTTTAATTGTATTTTAAATATGTTTTGAATTATATATATATATATATATATATATATATATATATATATATATATATATATATATATATATATATATATATATATATAACAATTTAATATAATATATTAATCAAAACTCAAAAAGAAATATTTTAACTTTATTTTATCAAATAAAAAAATATCAACTTTAATTGTAAAAAAAAGTTTTATGTCTTTAGAAAAAGCCATTTATATCATTATAATATTGGAAGCATTTTACTACTTTTTCTCATTAACTATAAATAAAATTTAAGATTCTCTTATTATTATTATTATTATTGTTGTTGTTGTTGTTAATATTATTATTATTCTTATCATTATTATTATTATTATTATTATTATAAAACATAATTGTTGATTTTAAATCATAAATAAATTCTTATAAATATTTAATTTTCAATTACTTGGACATCATAACGTTTATCTTTCAATTATTATACATTTATATTATTTATTAATAATAACTTATTCTTCATTATAATATAATTGATAGTTAAATACAATTTAATTTTTATTTAGAATTTAATAGATATTATTTACATTGTAACTGAAATACTTAATTACTTTAAAAAAAAAAACTTTAAAAAGTTAAATTGGTATGCACTATTAGTGAAAAAATTTATACCAATGTATGTAATTATATGTCGATTAATTTCTTTAAAAAAACTTTATTTCCTAATTATTAGATTTTAAACTAATATTTAAAAAAAAACTATTGACAAACTAATAAAATTTTGAAAAATATCAATATTGTAGATATATTAAAGAATAAAAAATGAATTATTGTGGAGATTTTATTAGCAACTTGAAGCGTGATAACTCACTTATCAAAATTAGTTACACTTTTCTCATAAATTATAAACTATAAAAAGATAAACTTTAATGTCATGTTTAAAATTCTTTATTTTTACTCAAAATTATCATTTTTAAAATTGATTTAGCCTGTCATTGTTTAATATTTAGTTTATATGTATAATATTTTAAAATTTAATTAAAAAATATAAAAAATTCAACACCCGCATTGCGTGGGTCAAAGTCTAGTTATATTAAATTTTGATCTAATTCATCTTTATAAAATCAACTTGTAAGATCAAAAATACTACTCTATATAAACTTATTCAATGTTCTATTTTCTAAAACTTAAATTTTTCCAACAAAAACTAATTGTAGTCACTTGAAATATTTGTTCCGGTTATCTTACCGCATACAACTACACTTATCGAGTAGGCCTACAATAAATAAAAAAGAGTAACAAATAATCGAATCCAATTTTTTTTTAGAAGAATCATATTTTCAATTCCCGAAACACCATATGAGTTGTTAATATATATTTGACCGATAAAAGCAGCACCACCAACAAAAATCTAAAGTTGTTATATATATTATGACTAACAGATTTAAAATCGACTATTTTTTCCCTACAATCTTTAAAGATCGTATTTATATTTATATACGCATTGAAAAATTTCAAAAACAAAATTGAGAAAGCTCTTCAAGGGACGTTGAAGCCATAGTCCTACCACTAAACCTCTTTACTCTTGTCCTAATTATTGTCCCTTGAGTATATTTTTAGTCAAAACTATTATTGTGATACTGAGGAATAAAATGCATTGAGTTGACGCAGTGACTCTTGACGGCGCAATACTGATATTGGAGGTATTTTATTATTGCCATATGAAAAACCAAACAAAAAATATGGTTCTTGTCCACCACTTTTCAACTTTGTACCAAAAAAATATATTACATTCAAAGTAGTTAGATAAGGTTCTACTAAATTAGTAAGGATTCAAGTTGTCTCTAAAAACTTCTAAAAATTGATGACTATTTACCTAAACACATTATAGTAAAGGATGTCCTACATCATAAGAGATGAAAAGGATGAAACGAAAACTCTCTAAAACCTTGGCACAATACATAAGACACTCCTCAATTTTTATTTCTTATTATCATTATCATCCATTAAAAAGTTTTATTTTAAGTCAAAAATGTCGATAATGTAGTTTCTTGTGTCGAAGTATGTTGTTCCACAAAAGCAAAAAGATGTTGAAATGTTGAAGAAGTGTGCTTCGTCAGAAATTTTGACTTAACTTTATTTTATGTTGAATCAGGTTAGTTGGAGTTTGCTTAGTGAGCAAACAAACTCAATTTATAAATAGAGAGTAACTCTTATCTTTGTAATAAGCAGTTGCATAATTGAATAAAATTTCAGTTAAGAGGCAGAGAAAATCTCTGCAGAAATATTCTCTTCTTCCTCTTTCGTTCAAACTCTAATTCCATCTCTTTCCCAATTCATCTTTTTCTTTCCGTTTTTAACTATCGTTGTGCAGCAGAATCATCTGGTAAATAAGGTGTGGTTGTTTCACTCGACTATCATCAAGTCTGTTTAAGTCAAATGATAGTAAATTTACAACTAAACAAATCAATTTCTATTATTAATATTTCAAATAACAAACAAATAAATATTTACTAATTTTAAATAATACAAAAATTTAAAAATAAAATTAATAAAATATAAATCCTTAATATAATTAATCAAATAGAAATAAATAAATTAAAATTTAATTGAATTATTATTAAACTAATTGATCACTATTTAGTTTGAAATAACTAAATAATTTTAAGAATTAATTGATTATTTTATTTAATTTGATTAAATATTTAATAATTAATTGAATTAATATAAAATTATTTAATTATTATTTTATTTGAATTAGTTTAAAATAAATAAATATTTATTTGTGTGTTATTTAATTTCAATTACATATGATTTAATTTATTTTTATTTAATTAAATATATTAAGGATTTTTATTTTTTTATTTTTAAATTTGTGTATTATTTGAAATTAATAAATATTTATTTGTGTGTTATTTGAAATAAGTAAATGTTTGTTATAAATTATTAAGTTAAGTATTCATCATTAAGAATATTAACAATAGAAGTTGATTTGTTTAGAGAGTTAAGTATTCAGAAGGCCTACGATATGGTAGACTGGAATTCCCTTGAATGTATCCTAGAAGAGATTGGGCTGCCAAGGAAATTTACTAGCTGGATCATGAAAATGGTAACTATTGTCAGTTACAGGTTCAATGTAAATGGTGAGTACTCATATTTGCTTCAGGCTATGAGGGGGATTAGGCAAGGTGACCCAATCTCCCCTTTACTGTTTGTAATTCTGATGGAATATAGGAATAGAACAATGGTTAAAATGCAAAAGAACAAGGATTTTAAGCACCACAACAAATGTAAAAAACAGGCCATCACTCACTTGTATTTTGCAGATGATGTCCTTCTTTTCAGACGAGGAGATGTTAAATCTATGGAGAGGATGTTTGAGGCATTTAAATGCTTTTCTGGTTCAACAGGTCTGACAGTGAATCATAATAAATGCATGATCTTCTGTGGTGGTATGGATAATGATGTAGCTGTGACAATCCAGGATTCGACAGAATTTGCTATTGGTCAATTGCCTATTAGATACTCGGATGTTCCCTTGTTAAGCAAGAAATTGAATATGAATCATTACCTCCCTATGGTGGAAAGAATTACTAGTCGTATAAGGCATTGGACTGCAAAACTTCTAAGTAGAGCTGGTAGAATCCAGTTAGTGAACATCATTACCACAGCCATTGCTCAATATTGGATGAACTGTCTCCCGCTGCCCAAGTTTGTTATTCACAAAATTGATGCTTTGTGCAGGTCTTTTGTATGGACTGGAAAATCTGAGGTGAGCCGTAAGAGCCTTGTGGCATGGAAGAAGACTTGCAGCCCCATTCAACAAGGAGGACTGAACATGATCAACCTGGAAATTTGGAATTCTATCACTTTGTTGAAATGTTTATGGAACCTGTGCAAGAAGATGGATAATATGTGGGTGAAATGGGTGCACGCATATTACTTAAAAGGTAAAACGGTGCAAGCTGTTAGTATTCCAAATTCTTGCTCGTGGATTTTGAAGACCATAATCAAGAAGAGGTCTCTTATACCTATAATCCAGCAGCAATGGGAAGCCATGATAACAAAGAATCGATTTGTGATGAAGGATCTCTACCTGCAGCTTATTGATGATCAAAGTAGAGTGGATTGGAGAAATCTTATGAGAAACAATTATGCTAGACCTAGAGCATTAATTACCCTTTGGCTCGGATGTCATAGAAGATTAGCTACAAAGGATAGGTTGGTCAAAATGGGAATGATTTAGAACTTGCAGTGTGTGCTTTGTAGTAATGCTATTGAAACTCACGATCACTTGTTTTTTAGTGTAGAATTACTATGGATCTGTGGACTGGTGTTTTACAATGGCTGGGGATTCAGCACAAACCACTAGCTTGGAAAGATGAATTACAGTGGATTGTTAGAAATTCAAAAGGAAAAGGATGGAGACATGTGCTTCTTAAAATGGCACTGGCTGAAACTCTTTACTCTGTGTGTAAATATCGAAATGAAGTGGTGTTCCAACATAGAAGCAATAGAAATATCATAGTGAATACTATAATTGATACGATAGTGTATAGGGGCTGGATGAGGCCAAAGTATAGAACACACATAGCAAATCTTATGATGTAAGTGTGTTTTAGGTGTTAGTTTTTGTTTGTTACTTTGGTGGGATGGATCGTTTGCGATCGCCTTGTAGTGTTAACTGTTTTTTGGTATATAAAATTATCTTTTATCCCAAAAAAAAAAAAATATTAACAATAGAAATTGTTTTGTCTAGTTGGAAAGTGATTATTATTTAACGGATTTAGGTTAGAGACTCCATTATTATAAATTTTTTCATTTTTGTTTTAAATTTATAATTACTTAATATTATTAAAAACTATGGGAATTATTTGTCATGAATGTATATTGGCATAGTGGTAAAGACTTAAGAAGTTGTTTAAATGTCTTGGGTTCGATACCTTATAAGAAACAATTTTGGCTTTTTTAATTTTATTAGATTTAAAATTTAAAATTAATTTTGTATTTAAAACATGAAAAATTAAAAAATAAAACCAAACACGGCAGTCCAGTCACGGTTTAATAATAACAGTTAAATTTTATATGAGATTAAATCGGGTCCTTTTTTTAGGGACTAATTTAAGTTGTGTAATTTTTGTGAGAGACTAAAATAGATCTTCACCCATAAATATATTAAATATAATTCTTTTTCGTGTAAATTAATTTCAGCAAAAATAAATTTATAAAATTAATATACTCAAACAATAATTGTCACTTCATAACTAATTGGATGAACTCTAACTAAAACATTGTTTTCATAGTACTGTATATGTATTTCTATTAAAAAAATTGATTTTACTAATTGGACGGTGGCGGGACATGAATACCATAATCAATTCTAAATCCGTTTGAGTTGGATTTGAGTTTTATTTTTCCATCCACGTTTAAGTTTGTGGTAGGGAACGAAGATTATTTGCGGATTCGTGTTTGAAATTAGGGAGAGTAATAATTATTGCCATAGTTATATTATAGATAAATAGAATCTTTATTTATTTTGGCACTTGCACAAAGCCTCCAAATATTTGAGACGACTGAGTATATATTTTGACCAATTTTAAAGGGTTATATAAGCAGCTTCATAAATAAGCTCTGTTAACAAGTGTCACAACCCTAAAACATGATTAAAAAAAGTGAGGATACATGCACTCCTTTATTGGATCATTATGAAGAGCATTTGTATTGGATCAAGAACAACACACAAATACAAGAGAGACTATATTCATTCAAAACCTTAAAGTAATAACAGTATGAGTAATCTCACTTATAAAGTGTTTAGCCTTCACTTTTTTAAATAATACGTAAGTTTCAAATCACATTTGTACGCATCATTCTTCAATTAGCAACATGTATATATAATAATTTTATTATTTATTTTTAAAATTAAAAGCTGTCTAAAAGACAATTATAATGAAGAAGAGTATTAAGTGTTCGGTATCATGGAAGCACTGAAATTTTGATCAAATAAAGCACAAGTATGGGGTCAAGGATAACAAGGCTCCCCACCACTGACTTTGAATTTAGATAAAGGTCTAATCAAATTAAAAGAAGTAATTGTTTTAAAAGAAATGTTATTTTCTAAGAGTAGTCTTATTAGTTTCACATTCATATTGTATATCAAATAGTAATTACTAAGATTTTGACTATGTAACTTTCAATAAAAAAAACTCACATTTTCAAATGGTCAGGTTACTGTTAGCTGAAGATTTCGTTTCATATTATTTATCCTTCGAAGGAGTAGAAAATCGAAGGAAAGATGGTTACTGATGGCCATCCCTTAAAAATAAAAGAATGACTACTGATGGTCATGCTTCGAGAGTAAAGGTTTCTAAGTTCACTATGAAGATAATGAATACTAAAAGCTAGCGAAAAGTATGTGTCTTCGGGGACTTAGACAAATTTGTAAATATATTCAAGTATTACTACTTAGCGTGTTTTTTCATAGTGTTTGTTTAATACACTGCCACGCGTCGAAGACAGACTCAGGCGGGAAGATTTGAAATTCGAAGACGGTTTCATAACTGTCCAAGTAACAGATGGCATCGCTAGGAGTTTTTATGAGAAACGTGGCAGCAGATTAGTATAGGACCGTTAAGGTCGAAACTAGTATAAATAGGAGTCTTAATGTTAGGATTCTGTGTGTTCATTTTGTACAAATCACTCACATATTTACTCAAGTATCAAGCGTTAAGAGAAAGAGTTCGCTGAGAAAATGTATGTATGACACCACCATTTTAATACATGTGTATTATCCTTTGTTTTTAAATATCTTCCAGAATTACTGCATTTCGTTTACTTCTTGTCATTTACATTTCTGTATCTTTACTTTAATGTCATTTACTTTCGAATTACTTTTCATGTTATTTACTTTCAAAGTCTTTTACATTTCTGCAGTTTAAGATTCTTTACGTTTCAATAGTCCTTTTAATTTTCTATGTTATGTTACTTATCTTTTCGTTGAAGTCACATTTATATGTAACAAAGTGATTGTAAAGACTATTTGTTCTTTAATCGAACAACTCTTATTGAAGAAGACAAATAATGAATATGGTTCGAATAAACATTGATAACAATCTTCTTGACTATGTGTCCTAGGATCAATCTAGTCGATCCTGCGAGTAACCAAATCATATTTATTATAGTTTGGAAGACTAGCGGTTGTTTACCGGAAATCACCGTAAACAAATTGGCACGCCCAGTGGGACAGTGTCGAGCAGATTGTTTTAATCAAGTGCTTTATTTTTGTCTAGACAATATCAAGATCTTGTATGAACCTTAGGAACGGTAAATTAAAGAACAGTGCACAACCGATTCCCAAACGAAGGTACAACAAGAAAATGGTCGTTACGGCCAGTGCAGGGGGTGATCAAGATCCCCCACAAGGTTCAGGATCAGGAGCGGCAAATTCGACTTCTACTCAAGGAACACGAGATGCAACGGGTCCAAATGGATCGAGACCTGCAGATAATTCCCAGGCTTTGCCTGAAAATAATACAGGGCCTTCAGGGACTATTCCAGTTTCAGTGTCGACAACCGCACCCTCATCCACAAGCGCAGAGGACGTATTGTTTGCCTCGACAAATGCTGCAAATAATTTGCATGGTCAAGGCACGAATTCTGCTTTCGAATGGAGGCCAAATAGTTCATATGGGATGCCATACCCATATGGAACAGGCGTACGAGGGGCAGCATCTATATATGCCCCAACTAACAATGCGACATTTTCACCGAATGTTAGTTCAGTGGGTCGAAGTGCACATAACACTGGTTTTTCTACCCAGGTGCCTCACTTTACCACAAATAATCAAGCAGCATTTCGACAAGAAATGGATGCAAGCAATCATGATATGGTAGGGGTTTTGGCCAGAGAATTGACTTCAGTTTTAAGCCCACTAATGGCAAATGTTACTACTACAAATAGAGAAAACATGGAGACTTTCCAAAAGATATCATCTCAAATGAATCGAATGGCAGAATTCATGGGAATAACACCACCTAAAAGGAAAGACAAACAGCCTTCGAATCAAGAAGAGAGGCCCATTTTAGAACGTGTACAAGACATAGTTTCGTCATCTAGGACAGCCACTAGGGATGTAGGCCCCTCACGAAGAACAGAGATGTTCGAAGGAACTCCAATAATTAACTTAGAAGCTTCAAATCAAAGAACCGTCCCCGTTCGACAAGAAACGGAGGAGGAACGACCCAGATTAAGGATTGTGGGTAGGAACGAACACCCAGATGAGGTTGTTCAAAGAGTCAGAAGAGAAAATCTGGCTACAGAAAACAATTTAACTGTCATGATAGAAAGGGTTATGGCCAATAATGGCCTTAGTACCGGACTTAGGCGTCCAAACTATACATCCCCTATATCAGATTATATCATGCAGACAGAATTGCCTAGGGGCACTAAGGTACCCAAATTTACAAAATTTTCAGGCGAAACTAATGAGTCAACGGTGGAACATATTGCTAGATATTTGACAGAAGCAGGAGACTTAGCGGGAAACGAGGATTTAAGGATCAAGTATTTCCCTAGTTCGCTGACAAAAAATGCCTTCATTTGGTTTACTACTTTGCCACCAAATTCGATAGATGCATGGGCATACTTGGAAAGACTTTTTCATGAGCAATTCTACATGGGTCAAACTAAGATAAGTTTGAAAGAATTGGCCAGTGTTAAAAGAAAATTCACAGAAACAATTGATGATTATTTAAATAGGTTCCGTCTGTTGAAATCAAGGTGTTTTACAACAGTCCCAGAGCATGAACTTGTTGAAATGGCCGCAGGTGGTCTAGATTATTCAATAAGGAAGAAACTAGATACCCAATACCTTAGGGACATGGCCCAGTTAGCAGACAGGGTTCGGCAAGTCGAACGACTGAAGGCAGAAAAAGTTAGGGCGAATAAAAGTTATAAGAAAGAGAGAGTAGCGTACGTCGAAGCCGAGGATGCTGATGATGAGTCTTTCAATGACTCGTATAGCCCTGAAGAGGTCGAAATAGACTTAGCTGAATTGAAAGAAGCGCCACCTTACGCCTGCAAATTGCTAAATCCTGCCAATGGAAAAAACCCAGTAGAAAACGATAAGAATGATAGGTTCCCTAAGAAAACTTATACATTCGACATTACCAAGTGTGATGAAATATTTGATTTATTGGTAAAAGATGGCCAAATGATACTACCTCCAAATTCAAAAATTCCTCCGTTGGAACAACGGAAGAAAAGAGGTTTTTGTAAATATCATGGGTTTTTAGGCCATAAAACTTCTCAATGTTTTCTTTTCAGGGATCTAATTCAAAATGCTCTCAATGATGGAAGGTTGAAGTTTGCTGACAAGACCAAGAGTCATATGAGGGTCGATACCAATCCCCTAAACATTGCTGACGCTAGCCTCTGCGAGGTAGAAGATATCAACATGGTGGAAGCTTCTGAAGTTGAAGTTGTGGAGACTAAAGCAATGTTCAATGGAAAGCAGGCTACTGAAAGCCTAAAAGGTGAAATAGTCTTCAACACTGTCGTTGAAGAATCTTCCAAGTTAGAAATAACTAAAGCATCGAAGGAAGAAAACCGTGAGGCCACTGAAGACCTCAGGATGAAACTCCAGAAAATCCAGATCTCTGAAGTTCCTCCAGCAGCGGTTAACATGGTCAGCGCCAGACGACCAGTGTCTGAATTTGGCGAACTAGAGACATGGCTGACGAGGCAAAATGGGGGCATCGAAGTTCCTCCAAGAACCGAAAGCCTCAAAGAATATCTCTGGAATTGCCACGAGAGAAATGGTGGTAAGCAATGGATGTGTCCAAGGTGTTCGATCATGCTGAACCGAAGGGTCGAAGCCAACTTTAAAAGAGTTCGACGCGAAAGGTGGGAACACCCAGGAAGAGAGCCAAATACCCTACTACAACTGTACCCAAAGATGGAGGAAAGCTTGGTAGGATTTTTGGTCAGATGCCACAAAGAAAACACTGAAGTTGCTCTCTGCCCAAGATGTGGGGCAGTCTATGACGAAATGCTAGCACGATCATTCGAACGTGTGTATTGCTACATGAGTCAAGAAACTCAGGGGTTGCGTCCCAACCTGTACGGTTTCGACATACGGACTCCAACAAAGAGGCCTGATAGCCCACACCCCAGAACTCGAAGGGTAACTTTCAGAATCCCTGCAGATGCGCCAAGGGATAGGTGGGTGCAAGCTGATGCAAGAACCAACAAATGGCGAAGTTGGGACCAAGGTGGAAGAACTGCAATGGCATATAGGAAACAATTTCAAAGACCAAATCGAGAGGCGTATCGATTGGAGAATTATAAAGGGAAAAATCCTATGTCTCGGTCCCAGTGGAGAAGGCATCAGAGAATAAAAAAGGCTCAGAAGGAATACAGGCCAAGAGAAGCTGGAGAATCTAGTAGCAACCAAGTCCCATACCAGGGGGCAAAGTCAAACAAACCTCCGGTAGAACGCAGATTATTCGAAGCTGAAAAACTCTTGGATGAAGAAGAAAAGTTGCATTCAAATTCCTGGAAAGAGGAAGATAGAATGACAAATGATTTTGATTCTGATGGAGTGTCATCTATAAACTTGAATTGCAATGTTGTTTCCGTACTCCCTTACGAGTTTAATCAGGAAACTGAAGTAGAAGACTGTGAAGATGCTGATATCGAAGAAATGACAAAACACAAACCTATGTGTTACTATGTGCTGAATAATGGTGCAGTAGAAGAACAGAATGCTTTCTTCGAAAGGCCTGATGAGGGTATGCGAAATCATTTGAAGCCACTCTATATCAGGGCTAAGATTGAGAACGTTGGCATTAATAAAGTCTTAGTTGATGGGGGAGCAGCAGTGAACCTAATGCCTCAATACATGCTAAAAAGAATTGGTATGTTCGATACGGATATAAGGCCACATAACATGGTTTTATCTAACTACGAAGGCAAAATAGGACAAACACTGGGAGTTGTTCAAGTCAATTTGACAGTAGGCTCAGTTACCAGGCCAACCATGTTCATGGTTATACCAGCAAAGGCAAACTATAACCTTTTGCTTGGTAGGGAATGGATTCATGCGGTAGCAACTGTGCCCTCAACAATGCATCAGAGGGTGACAATTTGGAGAGAAGGTGGTATAGTGGAGAATATCGAAGGTGATCAGAGTTACTACATGGCTGAGGTCAACCAGGTGAACAAAACCAACTTCGATAGGAACCTGGCAAACATAGGCCCTTGTCATGCTGCAGAAGAGATGTATACCCCAAATAAGAATGCATTGTACTATTTAACTTTACACCCAAATGGATTCCAATGGGATAGAGAGATCATGGATGGTCCACCAGATACAGCACCATTGGAGAATTATCCGACAGTACGGCCAACAGGCTGGGACGATGACATTAATCATGCCTGAGTCTTCGTTCTTCGAAAAGATTTCGGCCTATGTGGCCGAGAACAAAAGGAAGGCGGCTCTCGAAGCCGAACTATCAGATACAAAGATAGATGCAGTTTCAACCAAAGAAGGAATAACAGAATTGGAGATACGTGCGAGTTTCGAACTCCCTGAACACACGACTCCAGACGAAGAGATCATAAGAGAAGAACCAAACCAAAGGTTAGATGCAATATACGATGAAGAACCTTTGGGGTTCGAAAAAGACCCAATGGCGCCGAATAAAAAGTTGTTGGCCCAAGATCCACTTGAAGAAGTAAATCTTGGAGACAGTGGTCAAAAAAGGATAACATATATCAGCGCGAAACTAGAACCAGAATTGAAGGCAACGGTCATCAAAATGCTAAAAGAAAACAGAGATTGTTTTGCTTGGGACTATGATGAGATGCCTGGTCTAGGAAGGGATTTAGTCGAACTAAAATTACCAATTAAAGAAGGGAAGAAGCCCATAAAGCAAACTCCCAGAAGATTCGCGCCAGAGATTCACTCGAAGATTAAAGCAGAGGTCGAAAGACTCTTACGGTGCAAATTTATCCAAACTACAAGGTATGTTGAGTGGATTGCTAATATAGTACCTGTAATTAAAAAGAATGGCTCATTAAGAGTATGCATAGACTTTCGTGACCTTAATGCAGCTACTCCTAAAAACGAGTATCCCATGCCTATAGCAGAAATGCTAGTAGACTCAGCCGCAGGTTTTGAGTATTTGAGCATGTTGGATGGATATTCGGGATACAATCAAATTTTTATAGCAGAAGATGATGTATCCAAGACAGCATTTCGTTGCCCAGGGGCAATAGGCACTTACGAATGGGTTGTGATGCCTTTTGGTTTGAAAAACGCTGGGGCAACTTATCAAAGAGCAATGAATTCTATATTTCATGACTTTATAGAAACATTCATGCAAGTGTATATAGATGACATTGTGGTAAAATCTACCTCGGGTATGAGTCATCTCGATCATCTGAGCCAATCATTCGAAAGAATGAGGAAATATGGCTTGAAGATGAATCCCCTTAAATGTGCTTTCTTTGTGCAGGCAGGTGATTTCTTGGGATTCGTAGTCCACAAAAAAGGCATAGAAATTAACCAGAACAAGACGAAAGCCATTAGGGAAACCAAATCCCCATCCACGAAGAAAGAACTACAATCATTATTGGGCAAAATAAATTTCTTAAGGAGATTTATCTCTAACTTGAGTGGACGCACGCAAGCTTTCTCACCTCTACTTCGGCTTAAACAAGGAAAATTCGAATGGCGTGCTGAACATCAAGAAGCTTTCGATCAGATAAAGCAATACTTGACTTGTCCACCAATTCTATCTCCCCCAAATGGGAAGAAGCACATGCGCCTAAACATTTCAGCATCAGATAAAACAATAGGCAGCATGCTTGCCCAGGAGGATGAGAATGGCATCGAGAGAGCCATTTATTACTTAAGTAGAGTACTCAATGATGCAGAGACTAGATATACTGATATAGAAAAACTCTGCCTTTGTTTGTATTTCTCCTGTATCAAACTTAAGTATTATATAAAGCCAATTGATGTTTACGTTTCATCTCATTGTGATGTTATTAAACATATGTTATCAAAGCCAATACTACATAGTCAAATTGGCAAATGGGCTTTGGCCCTTACTGAATATTCATTAATATTTCAGCCTCTCAAGGCAATGAAAGGTCAGATTGTGTCAGACTTCATTGTCGACCATGCAGTGGTTGAGGGTCATCAGCATTATGTGGACTTAGAACCTTGGAAGTTATACTTCGATGGTGTCATACCCCAAAATTTGCCCATACAATTTTTCCCATTTCAATTCAAATCAAGATGCAAAGCTCCAAGACATCCCTCCTAAACAAAGGCTCAAGAAACTAGGGTGTTGTTGCTCTGAAAAAATCATTTCATATGGTCTATGATATCCCACACTACTCCCATACAACAAAATCGGGCGAATTACGAGTGGCACAAGTTGACTGATCTTGAGAAAATTCATAAGGACCAAATTAAGCAAACTTAAAAATTTGAGCTATTGGGCCTGGTTAATGTCCAAATATGTATATGACCTCATATGGGCCCTCTAAATTCATTCATGCTTCATAATAATTTTTCTTCTTATTTATTAATTTATTTTTTTATTTATTCAAAGATAAATTAAGTAAATTATGAGATAAATTATTTAAAGCGTATGGGCTTGAATTTAGGTGACTTTTGGTGTCCAAAAGGACTGCAAACCGTGTAGAGTTTATTTTCCAATCAAAATCCAAGTCAAGAATAGCAAGTTTGAAGATTGGTTCCAAATCAAATCTTCATGAGATTTGAACTTTAATTCTTGACCTAAAACTGATGCTCTATATATATACACACTAATGCTGAAGCCTGGGGGGGAATTTTCATAAGGATTGACGCCACCAAGAGCTGAGGCGAAGTTGAAGAAACTAAAGAGAAAAACAAATTCGGACGCAAGGCCATGATGCGATTTAAGGCAAATAAGAGACCTTAATCGATTCCTGGGAATACTCTGAAGCTATTGCAATCACCATCGTCAATCTGAACATCAAGAATCGCGGCACATACGCTAACGGTTTGCCCAACTTTTCTCTATTTTGAATACCTTCATACACGAATCATAAACCAATTTTGGTTATACCTTTGCATTTATATCGATGTTTATGAGCTTTCTGCACTTTTAATTGCATTTTGGTTGCTGTTTGAAGAATCTGCCATTGCTAGGGTTCGTGTGTTCCAAAAGAGGGGTTCTGAGTCAGAATCGATTTTAGATCCAATTAACGGGTTCTTTAGACTCGTGATGCTTTTTTGAATTGAATTGGATTACTTGTGTGCTTCGATTCACGTTTATTTGCAGGATTTAGGGATGAAGAGCTCTGGCCACGCGTGAAAACCGTGGCCGAAAGCGTTGCCTATTCTTCATAATATCCACGAAGAAGATGAAGCCAAGGCGCGCCAATTCTGGTTTTTTTTTGAATTTGGCTGTTTACTTATATTATAACCATTGATTGATTTCCTTAACAGCATGAACAGATGGAGCAATTGGCAAAGGGCGCTATTGGTGAGGGATAAAACCAGGGTTCGAACCCCACTGAGGCCAACCCTTATTTTTAACCAAAATCATATTATGGTTTGCTAGTTGATCCGGTACACCCTTCTCGCGCGTGACCATGATGAGCCCTCAAGCAACAGCCATCAGATCTATCTCAATTCCGATCCAACGCCTAACAAGACACTGGTCCACCATGCATTCCTAGGCTGCATACACACTAGATTTCCAGCTAAGATTTCTTTTCTTCTTTTTGTTTTATTACCTTTATTTACTCATTTTTATTTTGTTTATTTAATTTAATAATAATTCCTTTTATTTTTTCCTCTTTCTTATATATAAACTCATAGTAATTTCTTTTTTTTTACAATCATTTTATTTTTAACATCTATTTTATAATTAAATGATTAATTTGATTTAATTATAAATAATAAATCTTATGTGATTAAATTAATTTAATTGTTTAAATATTTAATTAGATTAATATTTGTATTAGGTGATCAGATTACCTATTAATTCAGACGATTAAGATTTAATCGAAAAAACTATTTTTGCCGATTTATTAATTAGGTTGAAAACCAATAATTAATCAGATTAAAGTTATTTATTCTATTAACCTTGGTTAATTCGTACCCTAATCAGGGTTTACGAAGATCATTCCTACACTGAACAATATTTCTTGTTTCTATGTTTTTTTAGGGCTAGCAACATGATTTCTTCCGACTGCGCACCATGCCCATCAAAAAAGCTAAGTTCCTAAAACTTTTCTTTTCTTTTATTTTTATTATTTACTTTTGTTTAAATATTATTGGTATTATTTTTGCCTTGAATAGTCAATACACTCACCACTGCTTTCTTTTTTCTTTGTCAATTCTCCGATGGTCAGGGTCAATGTTTCGTGCTTCAAGGCAGATCTCTGCCCCATCAACCTTCATCACTCAAAGCTAAAGGTTCGTCAAGTCGCCAAAGCTACGAATGTCGGTAATCCTAAAACCCTAAATATTTTCTTTGTTCATTATTACTTATGTCAAACCCTATCAAGGGATCCGCTGGTTTCATTGTCCCCTTCCCCTATTATTATGTAACTGTTTATTGGTTGTATTGATTGGCCTTGAAGGCACTTAAACTGTTATATTATTTTTACTGCGTGGTTAGTAATCTTAGGGAGTGCAAGCTTTGAATCAACATAGATCACTAATTATAAGATAAATATCTGAATATAATCACGTGATTGTTGCACACACGCACGCTTTTGGGTAACCTCTCTGTTGCCTTGTTGCCTGTTGCCTGTTGCCTTTGTGTTTTTGCAGAATAAGCTATGTCCCTCGAATTTGAGGATACCTCAGCCATGCTGCCTCGATAGTTAAAGGTCATACGACCCTAAATGATGCTGCCTTCGATACACAATATGACCTCGACCCTCGGAATTTGCCTACGGAAAAAGGCTGAGGTATCTTCTGGTTGCCTAACGAAAAATGGCTTATTCTGATCCTTGCCTTAGACTACCTGCCCTTCTATGGCATGGGACAGTCTTATGGCAAAGGATGCTTCGACGACCCTTCAACCTCCAAACGAAAGGCTCCCTGCCCTCTTATGGCAAGGATTGACCCTTTCATTCTGAAAGGCTAAAAAGAGACCTATCATCTGAGTTTAAGGTAATTGCCCCTAATTGCCTTGCAATGCTCATCTTTAATATTCTTTCTCACAATTCTTCGAAAACTGGCTACGCTCATTTACGAGCTAAAGTCCACTTTTTCTTTCATCTACATTTTCTAAACAAACGAGCAAGCAAAGCAATTAAGAGCCCATGGAAAACCATGGATGCAAAGGGTGCCTTACACCTTCCCTTTGCATAAATTACCCCCCGAACTCAGATTTCTTTAAAAGGTTTTTTTTTCTGTTTCTTTTAGCCTTTCTGATTTAGTTTGGATAAAATAAAAGTCGGTGGCGACTCTTGCTTACCGCGACATTTCGATTATAAAAAAGTCAGTTCACCGTATTACAGAACTGGCGACTCTGCTGGGGAAATTCGATTAAAAGAGGGGTTACCTTAAAAGTTTAGGATTCGCTTAATTGTTTTCTATTGTCTGCTTTGCTTGCTTTATTTTTCAGGGACGTTTTGGGAAAATTGAAGGACGAATCCTATTCCCGGATTCAAGAACACTTAAGATTAGGAGTGGCATAGTCATGGCGACCTCTTTCACATATGTGGAAGATGAGTCAATATGAAGTTCACGCTTGAGTTAGGACTCCATAGCATATGCACACCTTTCTCAAATGAGGGGGGTCTATGTATGTGTCTGTGGGTGCGCCGGAGCTCAAGGACCTTTAGTTACCCTTAACCCATCCTGGCCTTTAGGAACGTAGTGGGGGGACTACTCTTGACAAATGTTAAGAACTAGTCGCTACCCGATGCTACAATTCAGATAGGTCCTTTCTCAAAGTATCATTGCATGATGCAAATGTATCATGTCCGAGGGTGCTTTAGAAGGGCTGACAATTCTGGATAACTTTTAGAACCTGTTGCAGAAATTTCCTTATCCATAGAAATGCCCTTGGGAAGGACACCTGATCAGACTCCATGCAAGCCTTAAGCCAAAAATTGTGTGACTTGTGTGACTTACTTGTGTGTGCTACTAACCCTTCTATTTCATGGCAGGATTGGCTAATAGGACATTTCGTCCTTATTACCTTATGTCTCGCTTAATGCATTACATTCGCATGACATCATGACATCATAACATCACATGTTAACTAACCCTTTCAAGGATCTTAGGAATTTAAGGCGCACAAATTCAGATGCCCTTATCAAGGACTAATTTTTCATCAGGGGGCAAGAGGATTTATTTTCCTCTGGCCACATGTCTTCCAATTCAGAGATTCTACACCTATCAAGGGGCAAGAGGATTTATTTTCCTCTGGCCGTATGCCTTCTAGTTCAGAGACATCATACCTATCAAGGGGCAAGAGGATTTATTTTCCTCTAGCCATGTGCCTTCCAATTCAGAGGTATCCCGAATCAGAGGCTATGACCCACTGGATATGGTGAGCTTGATTCCCATAGAAGAACACCCAAGAATCAGAATTTTTCAAACAAAGATGCTACCAAATCATTTCTAATGTTTCTAACTAAATTCCGTAGAGATCCTTGAAAACATTACATTTGCATTCATCACATTGCATAACAGGTTTCCGCAATAAGTTTCCCATTCTCTCTCGCTGTTTATTTCAGCACAACTGAAATCTCGAGCAATTATTCAAAAAATCTTCAGGCTCGGAATACCCGATCCCAGACTTTGATTCTGAACTCACCCAAGGGGCAAGAAGAATTGAAGGCACTCCTATTCTTGGGGTACAATTACAATGCGAGATGCGCTTATTATTCGAACAATCCTGGTTATGATGTAAAGGATGGTAGACCATTGAAGCGTGCGATTAAAGATTTAATCATGACACTCAAATCAGAAAAGACCACGATAATGGAATCACGACAACTGAGTCACGACAACAAAGTCACGACAACTGAGTCACGATAATGGAATCACGACAACAAAGTCACGACAACTGAGTCACGATAATGGAATCACGACAACTGAGTCACGATAATGGAATCACGACAACTTATTCACGATAATGGAATCACGACAACAAAGTCACGACAACTGAGTCACGACAACAAAGTCACGACAACTGAGTCACGATAATGGAATCACGACAACTGAGTCATGATAATGGAATCACGACAACAAAGTCACGACAACTGAGTCACGATGATGGAATCACGACAACAAAGTCACGACAACTGAATCACGACAACTGAGTCACAACAGTCAATTCACTCATATGATCCAGAGGCTCAGGATAATCGAGCCAATGAATTCTAACACCACCCTTCTGACACCCCTGTGGTGATCACCGCTCCTATGCCTAGTCATGACAAGATTTATGGACGTCTCGACGGACAAACTTTTGGATCATTAGATCTACTTTCATTTGCAAGTTCTTTCCTGTTTATGTAAACATTCGACTTATGATAGAAATTATCTGTTTTAATAATTATCATCAGTGCATTGCATATGTTTGTCCTGAATACATTATGTCGTTATCACTCATTTTAAATTACATACTTTGCATATGTCTTGTGTTTATTCAACTCCTGCTAAGCTGTAAGCCTTTTGAGGGAGGATGACGAAAACGATACCGCAACCCCATACAATATGCTTTTGAACGGACTATACTGACGATGTACAGGCATTGTTTCAATTCCTAAACAGTGGAGATATAAGGATGATAATCCCTCGTCAACCCCTTTGAGCCTAAGGAGTAGAAGTTTCTTTTTGTACGAAAAAACCGCATTTTTAACCTGGGGCAGGGTAGTTCTCAGTTAATTTGGCTGTGCATTCTATTTTAAGAGAATCATTCAGTACACCTTTCAACAAAGGTTTCAATCACAAGCGTTCAACCGCACACATCAAAGAAGTGTTGGAAATGTCAAGACAATGACGGTTCATCAATCATCAAACAAGGCAGTCAATATCTTTCAAAAAGAAAAAAAATGAAAAAACATAAATACAAAGAAAAGCCTGCTAAGTCAAAAATCAAAAAGAAAACTTAGGCAAAAATCAAGGCATCCCGCTGAATGTAAACTCCAAAATAGACAGTTCAGGCAAAAGTTAGGGATATCAAAAAGACAAAAAAGAGAAGTCAATAAATTCCTGAACAACACAATGTTGTGACCACCAAAAGGAAGAAGTGACTGCCACCTCAAAAGTTCTTTTTGCTTGTGAATCGTCATCATTATCAAAGGTGCAAATCCAAAAGTCTCTTGGAACCTGAATGCATAAGTTGAATTAACTGAGCTTAGGATTGAAGAACATCACGAAGAAGGGGATGGGTATAAATAAATTTTGAGCCATTATCCTTTGTTTCTTAAACCGTGAACCAAGCCACGTTACAACCCTCGAAAGTCCTAACTGAAGCATGGTTAGTTCGAAAGCATACTGCCGCCAAAAAGGTATCCTGACTCCTTAAGGTTTACCAAAAATGCTGAGTTGATATTTCATTTTCTACAAACGTCACGCTGTTACAAATATCATGTTTTTACAAATATCGCACTTTTACACCTCCTGTGTAATGTTTTTCAAAAAACTCAAGACAGACATATGCACTGCATCTCATGAATTCATTATTAAACATATTCTGCTACATAATTTCAAATGTTAGCATCAGAAAGAACTTGCACAGGTTATAACTAATGACTAACAGTTATCCCGACAGACAAGATCACTCTAGAAGCAATGTCTCCTGCGTATACAAGGGGCATGACACGTTTTGCTCAATCAATCTGGGGCAATCCAGTCAAGATTCCAAGAATCTCTCAAATGCCATACAGTCAAAGGCATACATCTCAAGTGGGTTTCAAAATATTTCCCGATCAATCTGGGGAAATCAAGTCAAGATTCCGAGAATCTCTCAAAGATGCCAAAAAACAATCAGGGGCATGCATCCAAGTAAATCTTAATCTATTTCCAATCAACATGGGACATTGTCCTGGACCTGTGATTGCTAGGGGCATGTCGCCCATAATTCATATCTCATAAAGTCCTCGCGAGGCGAATATTTCCAAAGTCCCTACTAGCAGGGGCAAATCTAGGCAAGTCCAGTTTGACATCTTGATCAATACTTAGTGGTGTGTCCTAATCAAATCCAGGAATGGTAGTTACTATAATACTGGGGGCAACTTTCACCCATGTCTCCCCACAGACCCGGGTTCACGAGATCATATCCCCACAGAGTAATCATTAAGAAGATATCTTCAAACGCTCTCGACAAATATATGGTTCCCCAACAAAGTTTACATGTTCAACACTGCTGGTTCTCCAACACTTTGCTCTTCTCCAACATGGGCTACTAATACTCTTATCCCCAATCAAGGTCCATCTAGTTACTAATCATCCCCAAGCAAGAATCATAAATTCCCAGCTGAGCATCTTCAAATAAGATCAGACATCAAAATCACGAAGACATAGAGATTTATTTTCTCAATCAAGACAACATAAATCACAAACATATTCATACATTGCATACATTACCTCATAATGAATTCATCCATAACATACAAAGTTTCTCTTTTATTCTGAGGGACTCATTACATAATACATGCATCATGACATTGCATAACTATACCTATTGCAGGATACAAGCACAGACAAATGAACGAAATCTCCAACTTTCCAAGATCTAATTCAGCTACTACGAATAGTACTGACACGGTCAACGCTCGATCTAATTCATTTACCACGAACGGTAATGACACGGTCATTTTCAAAGATCTAATTCAGTTACTACGAACGGTACTGACACGGTCAACACTCAGAGATCTAATTCTATCATCACGAACGGTGTAGACACGATCAATGACAAACTAAGTCTAATTCAGCTACTACGAACGGTACTGACACGACAGAAGATCTAATTCAGATACTACGAACGGTACTGACACGATCAAATTTCAGAGGTCTAAGTCTATCATCACGAACGGTGTGGACACGATCACTGACCTTCCCAGTCTAATTCAGTCACTACGAACGGTGCTGACACGACAAGAGAATCTAATTCTATCATCACGAACGATGAAGACACGATTATCTCCTCAGATCTAATTCTATCATCACGAACGATGAAGACACGATCATCTTTCCAAGATCTAATTTTATCATCACGAACGATGAAGACACGATCATCTTTCCAAGATCTAATTCAAGTATCACGAACGATACTGACACGATCAATTCCCAAGGATCTAATTCATCTACCACGAACGGTAATGACACGGTCAACGCGCAAACAACATCTTCTCAAAATTCAACTACCAGATGGCATCCACAAGCCCATCTCCGACAAAAGTCCCTACTTCAAATAGGGCAAATTTCTTGGTATTCTTATATTCAATCATCTTCCACCTTCAGATACCGACTGGCGCGCAAACCACTCTACATCTTCAGGTCTAAGATAATTGAACAGGGGCAGCTGTCATACCCCAAAATTTGCCCATACAATTTTTCCCATTTCAATTCAAATCAAGATGCAAAGCTCCAAGACATCCCTCCTAAACAAAGGCTCAAGAAACTAGGGTGTTGTTGCTCTGAAAAAATCATTTCATATGGTCTATGATATCCCACACTACTCCCATACAACAAAATCGGGCGAATTACGAGTGGCACAAGTTGACTGATCTTGAGAAAATTCATAAGGACCAAATTAAGCAAACTTAAAAATTTGAGCTATTGGGCCTGGTTAATGTCCAAATATGTATATGACCTCATATGGGCCCTCTAAATTCATTCATGCTTCATAATAATTTTTCTTCTTATTTATTAATTTATTTTTTTATTTATTCAAAGATAAATTAAGTAAATTATGAGATAAATTATTTAAAGCGTATGGGCTTGAATTTAGGTGACTTTTGGTGTCCAAAAGGACTGCAAACCGTGTAGAGTTTATTTTCCAATCAAAATCCAAGTCAAGAATAGCAAGTTTGAAGATTGGTTCCAAATCAAATCTTCATGAGATTTGAACTTTAATTCTTGACCTAAAACTGATGCTCTATATATATACACACTAATGCTGAAGCCTGGGGGGGAATTTTCATAAGGATTGACGCCACCAAGAGCTGAGGCGAAGTTGAAGAAACTAAAGAGAAAAACAAATTCGGACGCAAGGCCATGATGCGATTTAAGGCAAATAAGAGACCTTAATCGATTCCTGGGAATACTCTGAAGCTATTGCAATCACCATCGTCAATCTGAACATCAAGAATCGCGGCACATACGCTAACGGTTTGCCCAACTTTTCTCTATTTTGAATACCTTCATACACGAATCATAAACCAATTTTGGTTATACCTTTGCATTTATATCGATGTTTATGAGCTTTCTGCACTTTTAATTGCATTTTGGTTGCTGTTTGAAGAATCTGCCATTGCTAGGGTTCGTGTGTTCCAAAAGAGGGGTTCTGAGTCAGAATCGATTTTAGATCCAATTAACGGGTTCTTTAGACTCGTGATGCTTTTTTGAATTGAATTGGATTACTTGTGTGCTTCGATTCACGTTTATTTGCAGGATTTAGGGATGAAGAGCTCTGGCCACGCGTGAAAACCGTGGCCGAAAGCGTTGCCTATTCTTCATAATATCCACGAAGAAGATGAAGCCAAGGCGCGCCAATTCTGGTTTTTTTTTGAATTTGGCTGTTTACTTATATTATAACCATTGATTGATTTCCTTAACAGCATGAACAGATGGAGCAATTGGCAAAGGGCGCTATTGGTGAGGGATAAAACCAGGGTTCGAACCCCACTGAGGCCAACCCTTATTTTTAACCAAAATCATATTATGGTTTGCTAGTTGATCCGGTACACCCTTCTCGCGCGTGACCATGATGAGCCCTCAAGCAACAGCCATCAGATCTATCTCAATTCCGATCCAACGCCTAACAAGACACTGGTCCACCATGCATTCCTAGGCTGCATACACACTAGATTTCCAGCTAAGATTTCTTTTCTTCTTTTTGTTTTATTACCTTTATTTACTCATTTTTATTTTGTTTATTTAATTTAATAATAATTCCTTTTATTTTTTCCTCTTTCTTATATATAAACTCATAGTAATTTCTTTTTTTTTACAATCATTTTATTTTTAACATCTATTTTATAATTAAATGATTAATTTGATTTAATTATAAATAATAAATCTTATGTGATTAAATTAATTTAATTGTTTAAATATTTAATTAGATTAATATTTGTATTAGGTGATCAGATTACCTATTAATTCAGACGATTAAGATTTAATCGAAAAAACTATTTTTGCCGATTTATTAATTAGGTTGAAAACCAATAATTAATCAGATTAAAGTTATTTATTCTATTAACCTTGGTTAATTCGTACCCTAATCAGGGTTTACGAAGATCATTCCTACACTGAACAATATTTCTTGTTTCTATGTTTTTTTAGGGCTAGCAACATGATTTCTTCCGACTGCGCACCATGCCCATCAAAAAAGCTAAGTTCCTAAAACTTTTCTTTTCTTTTATTTTTATTATTTACTTTTGTTTAAATATTATTGGTATTATTTTTGCCTTGAATAGTCAATACACTCACCACTGCTTTCTTTTTTCTTTGTCAATTCTCCGATGGTCAGGGTCAATGTTTCGTGCTTCAAGGCAGATCTCTGCCCCATCAACCTTCATCACTCAAAGCTAAAGGTTCGTCAAGTCGCCAAAGCTACGAATGTCGGTAATCCTAAAACCCTAAATATTTTCTTTGTTCATTATTACTTATGTCAAACCCTATCAAGGGATCCGCTGGTTTCATTGTCCCCTTCCCCTATTATTATGTAACTGTTTATTGGTTGTATTGATTGGCCTTGAAGGCACTTAAACTGTTATATTATTTTTACTGCGTGGTTAGTAATCTTAGGGAGTGCAAGCTTTGAATCAACATAGATCACTAATTATAAGATAAATATCTGAATATAATCACGTGATTGTTGCACACACGCACGCTTTTGGGTAACCTCTCTGTTGCCTTGTTGCCTGTTGCCTGTTGCCTTTGTGTTTTTGCAGAATAAGCTATGTCCCTCGAATTTGAGGATACCTCAGCCATGCTGCCTCGATAGTTAAAGGTCATACGACCCTAAATGATGCTGCCTTCGATACACAATATGACCTCGACCCTCGGAATTTGCCTACGGAAAAAGGCTGAGGTATCTTCTGGTTGCCTAACGAAAAATGGCTTATTCTGATCCTTGCCTTAGACTACCTGCCCTTCTATGGCATGGGACAGTCTTATGGCAAAGGATGCTTCGACGACCCTTCAACCTCCAAACGAAAGGCTCCCTGCCCTCTTATGGCAAGGATTGACCCTTTCATTCTGAAAGGCTAAAAAGAGACCTATCATCTGAGTTTAAGGTAATTGCCCCTAATTGCCTTGCAATGCTCATCTTTAATATTCTTTCTCACAATTCTTCGAAAACTGGCTACGCTCATTTACGAGCTAAAGTCCACTTTTTCTTTCATCTACATTTTCTAAACAAACGAGCAAGCAAAGCAATTAAGAGCCCATGGAAAACCATGGATGCAAAGGGTGCCTTACACCTTCCCTTTGCATAAATTACCCCCCGAACTCAGATTTCTTTAAAAGGTTTTTTTTTCTGTTTCTTTTAGCCTTTCTGATTTAGTTTGGATAAAATAAAAGTCGGTGGCGACTCTTGCTTACCGCGACATTTCGATTATAAAAAAGTCAGTTCACCGTATTACAGATGGTTCAACGCATAGAGAGGGTACTGGGGTTGGAATATTGATAATTTCTCCTGATGGAATTCCAACAAAGCTCAAGTTTAAAATCGAAGGTCCATTATGCTCCAACAATGAAGCTGAATACGAAGCATTATTTGCTGGACTTGAGGCTTTGTTAGAATTGGGGGCAACCAGAGTCGAAATTAAAGGAGACTCCGAATTGGTCATCAAACAATTGACAAAGGAGTACAAGTGTATCAAAGAGAATTTGATCATGTATTTTGTCATCGCAAATAGGTTACTCAAGAAATTCGAATATGTGGAATTAAAACACGTATCAAGGGTGAATAATCAGGAAGCGAACGACTTGGCACAATTAGCTTCAGGATATAAAGTATCAAAAGAAAAGTTGGAAGAATTGATTGAAGTAAGAGGAAGAGCAATGTTTACTAAACTTTCGCCAAGTGATCTAGAGAACTCACGATTGGGTTATGCCAACAAAGAACAATTCGAAGTACTAAATATAGACTCATTGGCAGACACAGATTGGAGGAGTCCAATTATTAGCTACCTAAAAGACCCTTCGACGGATACAGATAGGAGAATCAAGTATAGAGCATTGTCATATTTTTTGATGGGAAATGAATTATTCAAGAAAACTCCTGAAGGGGTATTGCTGAAATGCTTGGGTGAAGCAGAAGCATATTTAGCTCTGTCGAACGTACATAGTGGGGCATGTGGTGCACATCAAGCAGGGCACAAAATGAAATGGCTCTTGTTTCGTTATGGGATGTATTGGCCTTCGATGTTAAAGGATTGCATAGAGTTTGCGAAAGGGTGCCAAGAGTGCCAAGAACATGCAGGTATCCAACACGCTCCAGCGAACGAATTAAGTACGATAGTAAAACCATGGCCTTTCAGGGGATGGGCATTAGATTTGATTGGAGAAATTCACCCCAAGTCATCTAAGGGTCAAAGGTACATTTTGGTAGGAATAGACTATTTCACAAAATGGGTCGAAGCAATACCACTGGTAAATGTGGATCAAGAGGCTGTGATTGAGTTTATTCAGAAACACATTATATATAGGTTTGGAATCCCAGAAAGTATAACAACTGATCAGGGATCAGTCTTTACTGGACGAAAAATGCAAGATTTTGCCAGAGAAATAGGTTTCAAGTTATTTACTTCTACACCTTATTACGCCCAAGCAAATGGACAGGTTGAAGCAGCAAACAAAATAATAATTGGCCTTATTAAGAAACATGTGGGAAAGAAACCTAAGAATTGGCATAAGACTTTAGATCAAGCGCTCTGGGCTTGTCGAACATCTCCAAAAGAAGCCACAAATACAACTCCTTTCCAGTTGACGTTTGGACATGATGCAGTACTCCCAATTGAGATATGTTTGCAATCAGTAAGAATACAAAGACAAGCAGACATTCCTCCCAACGTATACTGGGAGTTAATGATGAATGAGTTAGTAGATTTGGACGAAGACAGACTTCGAGCACTGGAAATGATAAAAAGGCAAAAGGAAAGAGTGTCCAGAGCTTATAATAAAAAGGTGAAAGGTAAAACTTTTGTTAATAATGATTTAGTCTGGAAAGTTATTTTACCTATAGATCGAAAGAATCAGGCACTTGGTAAATGGTCCCCACATTGGGAAGGACCCTTTCGAATCTTGAAAGTATTCTCGAACAATGCTTACGAAATTGAAGAATTAGCAGAAGATCATAGGATCTTGAGAGTAAACAGGAAATATTTGAAGAGATATAAACCAAGTATGTACGAAGTAAGGATTGCAAAGACGTAGATACTCAGGGTACTACGAAAAGCCAAAATGGTCAGGCATGTGTCAAAAAATATACTTCACATTGATCAAAATGGCTTCACAATCAGAAAGAATTATGGAAAGAAAAATCAAAGAAGACACCAAAATATTCTTTTCATTTCAAGCATAGAAGTACATTCATTACAAAAAGATCCAAAGAATAGGATCTGAGGTTACAAAAAGAAAGGAAGGCATATATATATAAAAAGATTAAACCTAAGGTAAAAACTTGCTAGTTAATCCTTTGGTCTAAATTGTCCAAAGACAACACAGGAGAAGGTTCAGCCTCGAACATATCCCTGGCTCCAGAATCACGCATCCTTCTCACTACGCCTTTCCTAAGAAAAATGTAACTAAGGAGTCTCCCGTAGGGAAGACAAGTCACACTCCCTCGACGGTCAACACCGGCAGAGACAGCTTTAACAAGTCCTTTGAAGATCATTAAAGGAATGTTAATTTTCCTCCCTCGAAGACCACATAGGATGAACTCCAAGTCTTCAACCATGATGTTGTTTTCGTCGATCCGCCGAGGTTGGAAGTTCCCCACGAGCATCTGGTGCCAGATCCTGATGACTTTGGCACTGAAGCGATCATTGTCCATAAGAGTTCTCAACATGAGATGAGTAGTCATGCTAAAACTGTTGTCATCAAAAGTTTCACCAGAGTTATTGCATTTTATCAGGTTGGCAATAGTGGTGGGAGTAATGCTGAGACGAGCATGTCGAATTTCAGAATCAATGGTGGTCCTACCTTCAGGATCTATGCGTAAAGACGCATTCATCCAGAATTCTGCCACCATGTTGGGGTAAATAGCACCCTCCAAGACTTCTTCAAAATAGAAGTCCAGTTCTTGGTTGACAAACAGGGTTTCGATGTTGATGAAATGGCGAGTAAGTTCATCCTCAGAGAGTCTGAACTCGCCTCTAATGAGGGCTTTGATGTCGTTAAAGAAGAGAGGTTCAGCCATTGCAAGACAAGAAAGTTGTTCTAAAAGAGAAGTTGTGTGTTTTCTTTTTCTGTGTTTGGTTTGGAGAGAAAACGCATGAATGAAGAAATGAAGACAATATTTGACCCTTTATATAGACTGGGAATTCTGAAAGGTGGTTTTTAATTTTTAATGAGTGATTGGACTGCGGTTGGTTTTCCAAAGAAAGAAGTTATGGCTTCCGCCGTTTCCCGCCCTTGGAAGTTGAAAAGTAATCATGAAACGGATGCACGCACGTCTTAAACCGACGTTTTGGAGAAAGTGACGTCACTGTTTAATAATGATTATGGCTAGAGAAGGGGAAACGTCAAGTCTAGAGGCAAGGATGCTGCGAAAGATGTTCAGGATTCTACACGTTGCATTAAATAAAAAGCGCTGTAGAGAATCTAAAGATATATTTTGGCAGAAATGTTTAGATTCGCTAAAAGTAATGCTGGCAAACATTATAGATATAAATGGGAGTCAAGCATACAAATATTATGAGTCTACAATAGTTTCGATTACAAAACAAAGGTGCAACAAGTAACAGGACTGAAAGCATCTAGTTAAAATCTTCAGGGAGATCCGTTTTGATCTTCAAGTATTGAGTCTCCCACGAAGACATACGAAGCTCGATTAGTGCCCGTTGTTTCTTCAAACTTTCGATTTTTGGCACTAATTTCTGTGCAGTCTCGAAATGTCTAATGCCCGACTGCACCACTTCGAGCAAATCTTGTTGGTTAGATTTTTGTATGGCTGCCTGACAACGTTCAGCTTCTTTTATCTTGCCCTCGAGTGCCTTTATCTCTTGTTTCCAGGAGTTGATGTTCTTCTCATAATCATCAAAGGCCTTCTGATTTTATGAATGTTTGAGCTTGAGGGCCTCACCTTGTTTCGTTGCGTCTACAGCAGAGTTCCATGAAGAGTCATGAGAGGCCTTTGTCTCAGATAGCTCTTTTTCGACATTTTGCCTTCGAAGAATGTTGGCTTGGAGTTGCTCGAGTAGAGAGCCTAACAGAACAATTACCTCTGAAACTTCTGTGGAAACTTGAAGCAAATCTACCTTCTTTAGAAGTTGATTTAAGTTGTGACTCTTAATAGGTTCCCGGTTGAGGACGTCTACAAGATTGACCCCAAAGAATCTTTCTTTTATTTGTCGGAGGAGGCTAGGAATGTCTTCTTTATCACCAGATTCTACAGTTGCAACTGGAGAGACATTAAGCTCCGAAGGCGAAGAAGTATTCGCATCCATGATGGCCTTTAAGAAACTAAGAGGATCAGTTTGCTTAAGCTGTTCCAGCTCCAAAGGAGTAGGCTTCACAGGGGCAAGCGTCGAAGTTGTCTCAGGAATGGTTTTCGTCTCAAGAGTCGAAGTCCCTTGAGGATCTTGTTTTTCTGGTTGAGAAATTTCCTCCATAGCATCTCGCTCCGACGCAGTATCTTCACTGTCATGTGTTTGGGGGTTCACATTGTCGCTGCCTGAGAATGGGTGATCTTCTTCCAAATTTTTGTTTTGATGAATAGGTGGGGATTCGTCAGTGGAGTGACTTTCTTCGACTGGTTCATTAGGCAATATGGTAGCAATTGGCCTAACGTCTTCAAAGACTGGCGAAAGAACATGAGTTTGATTTTGAGAGGTACCTATGTTAAACAGAGCAAAGTTAGTCATAAAAATAAACTTTTGAAGAGTTTAGTTAACGAAAGTTAAAGTTTGACAATTACTGTAAAGTTTGTCAACATTAATGGTAAAGCCATGGTCCTTGAAACCTGAAGTGGCAGTGCCAGCGTCTTCCTGCAATAACAAGGTAAATGTCAGTTTAATTATTTGGTTAAGATCATAAGATAATATGTGGGTTGGAACCCAAATACCTTGGTTGGGATATTGTCTGGACTTGAATTATGACTTTCCACAACGAAAGCATTGCTAGCAGCTTTCAAAGGAGACTCTTCAGAGGACGCTTTATCACCAGGAGAAACAGTTTTAGAAGGGCTTATCCTTTTCCCTTTTCTTGAAGGGGTAACAGCTTTTTGTCTCTTCTTGTGTCCTTGTCTAGTTTGGGGAGGAGATTTATCTTCACCATCCGAAGCAGCTGTCGAGGAAGCTTTCCGCTTGGAACCTGTTGGGGGTTTCGAGCTCTAGAAAATAGATGATAAATAAGATGGATACTACTCACAGATTGTACGAAATCAAGAATATGAGATGAGTATATACCGTGGGCTTCTTGTCAGTAACGATGGAATCACTTTCACTTGGTTTGTTGCTCTGAGATGTCCCAGAATCTTTTTGGGCAGAAGCTTCCTTGATCTTCCTCCTTCGTGCAACAGCTGTAGTTGAAACTGAAATCAGTATATTAGCAAAGAAAAGAAAAGTCAGTCGAAAAGATTGTCTTAATCCAAACCTTCAGGTATCGGGGTCAGGACACGAACATGTTTAAGATCTATATGAAGATGTCCTTTGAAAGTATCCAAGGTGTGCTTAGTCGGAACCACTCGTTCAGCGCGTTTTTTGGTACTCTCTTGAAGAATTTTGAGAGCATTCCCACACACGAACCAGTCTGGGAAAGGAGGACTTAGAGCCACACCAAAATCAGCACTTGGTAGTGGAGGGAATTTTGGAGGATTAAGTTTGAAAGCCACTTCATAACGTAGTTCTGGTCGAACATACGAGGGCAATTTCAACTTATCCAGTTTGGCGGAAAACTTTTCGCGCAAAATGACTGCAGCCTCACGAACGGTCCGACTAAGATCATCAGGCCTGTAGATAGTTTCAAAGAACTTTTGAAAAGCTTGGATTTCTTTAATATGAGTTGAAGTACCTTTTTGAAAATTCTCCTGCACATCAGTAAAAGCTGCAGTTAGTGCTTGAGCAAGGCTATCAGCATCAAAGATTTGGGAGCTATAATAATCCGTCCACCATTGATGAAAGTCTGGTGTAGAATAAAAAGCAGGTTCGAAAGAGACAGGAGGAAGTTTGGTGGTGCCAACGTATTTGTTGATTTTTGTTTTACATTCTTCTTCAGTCAAGTACAAGGTATGGAAACACATATGGTTTCTTTTCTCATATAAACACTTGGGTTTTATTTGAACCAACCCAAACTGTCTCGAGACCAAATTTGGTTGGTAGCACATGAGAATGCATTGACCTTTTGATGGTCGAAGGCGATGGGAAAATAACCTTGGAGTCAGAAAGGCTTCCCAAATTTCCATAGACTCAGTTTGTTGATCCTGAGATGTTGATGGAAATTTTCGAGTAAACCATTCAGGACCTATTGTTCTGTGTACAAAGGGAGCCATAGAAGGATCGAACTGGTTACGCCGGGCAAACATCATCGAATACGCCAAGAAGTGTTCACGAAGCTTTCCAATTTCTTCTTTTGGAGTTAGGTAAGCTAACCTGGTCCCTTCTATAGTTCGATTCTTGATTTTGCTATCCTCCTCATTGACATTTCCTCGAAAGGGAAGGTGATTTTCGAATGTAGCATTAAGCCACAGTTGTAATAGCCAGAAAGGGCCAGCATAAAGTAAACTACCAGATTTAAAATTCTTGGTGAGGGATGCAGCTTCGCTGAGGTTTTCATAAAGAGACCCTAAAAGCAGTTGGCTGAGGTTGAGCTTTTTTCCAGCATGCAACTGATTAGCCATGCAAAGATATCTCTTTGCAACTTGAATAGATCTTGAACAGAAGGCACATCGTGAAAGCCATAGCGCTAGAAAAGCAATATGTTCTTCATCGGATACTGCCGTTTCGGTGGTAATATGATGCTTCTGGATGAATGCAGTATAAGTGACTTGTGAGTCATTAAAACCAATAGTATCATTATCCATTTCGTTAGGATCGAAGGTTTCGCCAGTTGGTCGAAGTCCTGTAATCGCAGCCACATCAAAAAGAGTAGGGGTAACCATTCCGCAGGGGAGATGGAAAGTGTTGTGAGAAGCATCCCAAAAGTGAACTGCTGCTACTAACATGGGTTGGTTGTATTCTAAACCTGTCTTGGACAGTTGAATCAAATCGTATATTCCTAACGATTTCCAGAAGGATTCTTTCTGTTTCTCTACTTTTTCTAACCAGGCATAGTACAAATCAGGATCCTTGGCCAAAGGGATTGATCTAAACACTTTTACAGAGTTGGTCATATAGTTTACCCTAATTTTCGCTAAAGCTAAAGGAGTTTCAGTGGGAGTTTTTTCCATGTTAGCAGATTTTCCTGAGGGAGAACAGCCATCTTCATCTATCTTAATTTTGCTAACTAATGGTCTGGTCTTGTAATAAGCGGGGAAGAATTTATTCAGAGATGGGATATTTTCACCTGGTAATGGACCCATAAAAGCGAGAGATTTTCCAGAAAGTTCAAAGGGAATGATTACCTGGGAAGCGTAAATAGCGCGTATTTCTTCGGTGTTAGGGTTTTGAACGTGCTCTTGTTCCCCAGACTGTGTTGTTGATTGGAGCTTCAGAGCAGGTTGAAGAACATTTGAAGATGAAGCCATAGAGAAATTTCCGATTAAGAGAACGAGATTTTGAAGAGATTAAAGATGTTTGGTCTTTTTTGAAGAAGATGAAGAAATAGGAATGAAAGGTTGTGTAGAAGTGCAAGACCAAGTATTTAAAGGTTTTAACGGAAACCCTTTTTAAATCTTTTGGGTAAAATCCAAAGAACACGTGGCGGCTGGTGATTCAATCCAACGGCGGTCGAATAAAGCTAGCTTCACTCCTAGTATGTAGGAGTAATGATCAAGAAGTAAGGTTAAAACGTGGGAATGTGAGTTATGAGAAGACATCTTTGAAAATGACAAGACGTTTCGGAAACAGGGTCATCAATGATTATGACGTTAGTTAGCAGTCTTGGAACTCTCAAAGATCAATAAAGAACGAAATCTTATAATGACAAGAAACGCCTATTTCTGTTGACTCTCGAAACAGGCATTTATTGGGGGCAATTTGTTAGCTGAAGATTTCGTTTCATATTATTTATCCTTCGAAGGAGTAGAAAATCGAAGGAAAGATGGTTACTGATGGCCATCCCTTAAAAATAAAAGAATGACTACTGATGGTCATGCTTCGAGAGTAAAGGTTTCTAAGTTCACTATGAAGATAATGAATACTAAAAGTTAGCGAAAAGTATGTGTCTTCGGGGACTTAGACAAATTTGTAAATATATTCAAGTATTACTACTTAGCGTGTTTTTTCGTAGTGTTTGTTTAATACACTGCCACGCGTCGTAGACAGACTCAGGCGGGAAGATTTGAAATTCGAAGACGGTTTCATAACTGTCCAAGTAACAGATGGCATCGCTAGGAGTTTTTATGAGAAACGTGGCAGCAGATTAGTATAGGACCGTTAAGGTCGAAACTAGTATAAATAGGAGTCTTAATGTTAGGATTCTGTGTGTTCATTTTGTACAAATCACTCACATATTTACTCAAGTATCAAGCGTTAAGAGAAAGAGTTCGCTGAGAAAATGTACGTATGACACCACCATTTTAATACATGTGTATTATCCTTTGTTTTTAAATATCTTCCAGAATTACTGCATTTCGTTTACTTCTTGTCATTTACATTTCTGTATCTTTACTTTAATGTCATTTACTTTCGAATTACTTTTCATGTTATTTACTTTCAAAGTCTTTTACATTTCTGCAATTTAAGATTCTTTACGTTTCAATAGTCCTTTTAATTTTCTATGTTATGTTACTTATCTTTTCGTTGAAGTCACATTTATATGTAACAAAGTGATTGTAAAGACTATTTGTTCTTTAATCGAACAACTCTTATTGAAGAAGACAAATAATGAATATGGTTCGAATAAACATTGATAACAATCTTCTTGACTATGTGTCCTAGGATCAATCTAGTCGATCCTGCGAGTAACCAAATCATATTTATTATAGTTTGGAAGACTAGCGGTTGTTTACCGGAAATCACCGTAAACAATTACTACTAAAATATTTTTTTTTTAAAAAAGTTGCACAAATATATCATCTTAATATATAAAAGAAAAACAAAAAACAAAAATTGTTGTATTTAGATGAGGGTTAAAAGTAAAAAACTATTATGATACATAGTGATTTTATAAAATTATAAAATGTAATTTTTGTTAAAATACTATAACCTTATTATTTTGGCCAGATTATACACCTATTATTCCCAATCTAATTCATATGATCGATTTACTAAGATTTTGTTTGAAAGTTTGAAGGGGGTTTTGAAGAATAGAAGATTGAGCAAATATAAATAAAAGAATTTAAATGGGGAGGAGTTTGGAGAATTTATCTTTATTTAAAAATCAAAATTCTTTTAATTTGGAAGTTAAAAAAATTATATTGAAGAAGGGTTTTGAAGAGTTATAGACTAATTGTTTAAATATAACTTTTATTGTTTTGATATTTTAAAAATTAAAAATACATCAGTGATAAGTACTATTTTATATATAAAAAATTCAAAAATATTAAATATTTTTTTAATATATTTTTAAAAAATCATTTTCTAAAACTCTTCATTTCTCTTCCTTCCAAACTCTAAAACAAAGTTTAAATGTCGTATTCACTAATGACTTATGAACCTTCATTTTCGGTCATTGTATAATAGCATGACTTGATTTTCATCTCAAATGTTAATTCACATCTAACATCCTCCGTACTCTACGCCAAATTAATCAAAAACAATTCTATTCATTTACATTATATATACTTCACTTTGAATTATGCTCATGTATTATTTTAAATACACTTGCAAAGTTTTATTTCATTTGATTTCACTACCAAATACCTCGATTATTTAGTCAATTTCGCATTTTATTCAAACACATTCTTAATATATTTTTTTAAAGCAAGCAGTTGGATTGGTTGAGACACAAGCCAAATGAAAGCATTTTGGAACACTTTTTTGCCAATTTCTCTTAGGCATAAGTAATGAGTAGCATTTCATTGTAATCAATTCAACATTATCTAATCAGCATATATTGAAGGAAAACCTTCTTAACAGTATTGTAGAAAAATTAGTTAGAGGATTTCCATATTCTTCTACTTTTGCTTTATGTGAGAATTTTATAACGTGGTTAGGTTAGGTCTATGCATCGTTGAATGTGGGTTTTATGGAATGATTCATGAGACAACAAGTGAGAAAGAGGGGTCCATTAAATTTTCCAAATAAACTCAAGAATTCGTTGCAAGTTGCAACAACAATAGAGAGAATTAGGCCATATTAGGTAATTGGTCCTACATTTTAGAATATGCTAAGTCTTCTTCTCATTTTCTTCCACCTAGGTTATATGATAGACTAGAGATTAGACAACCTAGAAGACGCAACAACATCTTCATCAAACAATGTTTTTGGATTCAATGAGGTTATGATGATTATAAGGTATATTCGGTTCTATTCGTTGTGTCACTCAATGGAAAAGAGATAGCCAAAGTTAGTGATATGTTGGTTTTGATTTTAGTTGAAAAAGAACTCAAGGAATATCTGTTTGTTTCTTGCTTTTGCTTTATGTCTCCTAGATATCCACCTTATAAAATACGAAATATCAACATATGTTGTTGGTAGGGACGAATCTAGGGAGGAGGTGTGAGTTTTCTTTTGGCTTCTCTCCTTAAGCTATCATTATGTTATATATTTAATTTAATGACATATACTCTCAATGTAACAAAATATAAAATTGACTTTTTTATTATAAAAAAAAAATTGACTTTTTTGAAATTATATATATATATGGGATAGGATCAAATGACATCAAGGTGTCAAAGTTTAATTTGACACCAAAATCTCAACCGTTAAAAGAATTGATCTAACGGTGATATTAAATGAAATAAAATAATATTAAAAAAATACATAGCATATTTTTCTCCTAAAAAATAGGCTATTTAGTATCACCGTTAGATCAATTCTTTTAACGATTGAGATTTGGTGTCAAATTAAACTTTGACACCTTGGTGTCATTTGATCTTATCGCTATATATATATATATATATATATATATATATATATATATATATATATATATATATATATATATATATATATATATATATATATATATATATATGAGGAGGGTTATATTTACTCCAGGAGTAAGTTATTATAACTTACTCCAAATCTAGACCATTGATTCTTCTCAATCTAATGGTTAAAAATAATAAGTAATAGTTTCTCTCTCCACATTTAATTACTTATTATTTTTAACCACTAGATTGAAAAGAATCAATGGTCTAGATTTGGAGTAAGTTATAATAATTTACTTCTGGAGTAAATATAACCCTCATATATATATATATATATATATATATATATATATATATATATATATATATATATATATATATATATATATATATATATAAAATTTCATAACACATCAATGTTGTTCGCAGGTGTTGAATCCTCGATGCTTTAAGTAATTCAACTTCTTAGATTCAATTTTCATTGATAGTTTTGTTAATTATTGTTGTTTTTCATTTTTAAAAATGGCCACTAAAAAAATTATTGGATCGACTAGCGAACTATGTCCCTCTCTTTAAGATGTTTTGCAACACTTCTTAAAATAATACAAGATAAACAATCAACTACGATGTCTCCAAGATAAAATAACATTGTTCTATACTATATAATTACTACTTGTTCGATAGATGATTGGTCTAGAAATACACCATCTAATGGCACAAAAGGCCAATCGATGATGGTATAAATATCAGTTGTAGTATTTTGTGAATAAGGAGAGAAAAATGGTGAGTTGAATAGATCCAACTTATATTTAGCCATTTGAATTCTTGGTCAACATGAAACGTGGAAGGCAAGGCGGTTTGCTCCATAATTAGGGTTACCGTTAGGGGACATCAATTTAATAATTAAATTAAATTATTTTTACCATTTTGGGTACCCAAAAAATGGATCATCCAAGCCTGAACCGAACCAAATCGAGCTGAGCCTACTGGCCAGACAGTACAGTCGACAAACGCGCGTATGATGGTTTTTGGTGGTGCGTCCCCGCCCTTTCAAAAAATGTGTACCTCTTAGGGCACAATCCAAGAGGCCAACCTACCATATATAACCACTACTAAAGTGTCGTATTTCTTCAATGTGAGACTTTAAGGAACTTTTTTCAAATTCACCTCTTCACACACTAGCTCATTGATGAGTGCTAAATTGTTGTAAATTTGAGTGTGAATAATTAGCACTCATCGGCTTAATTCATTTGTTTTACATCAATAAACCTCAACTTTAGTCAATATTTGGTATAGTTTACGTTATAGTCTATATATTGCGTTATCGTGTAAATATCATTGAGTTTAATTGTTTTCATCTCATTTTTGTAGGTATTCAAGCATTGATATTTATTCATAGTTAGATATAGCATTGAATAAGCTTTCCATCGCTTCGAACCGGACGCAAATCGGAGTTACGGTTCTCAACTTATGGCTGAAACAGTGCAGAATTTTTGTTGTTTCTGGTGTGTTCTGCCGGGCGAATTTTGGGCTCGCCGGGCGAGCCTGACTGACCAAAAAATGTGAAAAGTTGCTATGTTGAGCCGCCGGGCGAAGCGGTGCTGACAGAAACACGTTTTAAGGGCCAAAAACACAATTTTTAGGTTATGTTTTGGGTATTTTTGAACCCCAACTCATCAACCTTCCATTTTTGGTAGATTTAGCTTGGAAACAACATTTGGGACTTGAAAATGGATGATTCGGGAGTTGATTTCTCATCAATCGGCGATGATAAACCGTGAGATGTTTGGTTTTCTTCTTTTCTTTTCTTTGTATTTCTCTTTTGTTGAGTTTGTGTGTAAATTACTCTAAACACATGGATGTTTGTTACTCTTTCTACTAGTTGTATAAAGTTTTCTTTACAAATCTTAATCGGTGTTTTTCTGATCTTTTTGCTTAATCGCTTCGGATTTATGTTGTATTAGAAATATGCTTCGTGAATCTTGATTAGGAGAATACCTGTTAGTTCTAGATTCTAGACATAGGATTTGGGGTTAACATTCACATGATATCGGAGTTTAATGCTTCTGTGTTGTTCGATCGGTTGAGACATCGTCGAAAGAGCAATATAGTTGAACTTTCGTCGGTGTTGCAGAAATGGACATTGATGTGAGAGGTATGTGGTGATTCTGAAGAGTATTGTAGATTGAGTTCAACGGAGTGATAAATCTAAATTTGTGAGGATTAGTTTAGATTCAAACCAGATAAGCTATTCTCTATCAAGAATGTATTTATTTTATGTTCATATGTTATATTTTCCATTTTTACTTAAAACCCATTTAATCTAAACTCATAACTGCAGAAACTATTGAAAGGCAGTTTGATATCACTAATCTCTGTGGACACGATAAATTCCCGGATAAATATTTCCAAAACTTTTGTTGCTTGCCGCTTTACCGCTTCAACAAAATGGTGCCGTTGCTGGGGATTGGTGTTTTATTGAACTTGCATCGCAATAGTTTCTTTTGTTTTGAGTTTTGTATATATCGCACATATTGTATAGTTTTACTTGTTTATATTTATACTTATAGTTGTGAATTTGTTATATCATTGTTTGTTCTTTTCACGTTTGCTTGTGTGTGGTTAGGAATAGTCGGACGGAAGTAACTTGAAGGAACTTTCTTTAATAACAGGCGTCGAGCTTACGACGTAAAACAAGCATGTGTATTCTTTTTAGTTTTTGTTTAGTTTAGGTAGTGTGATGCAATTGTCTAAACAAATTTAGATTAGACCGGTTCTTAAATTTCAAATATTCACTTTTAAATTTGTTTAGACAATTTCATATGGTCTTTTAGTTTGTGTATATTAATAGTTGTGTGTTTTTCTTTGAGCTTGTTTTGAGTAGCTTGAGGAATTTGAGGTGATTTTCCAAGTTTGATCGTTTTGACTTGCGAGTGTATGGTAATGATTTTGTTTAAGTTTTGTACACATTCAAGGTATGTTTTTATCTCTTTCTAGACTTTAGCATATTCTTGATACTTAGGCTTTTTACAACTTTTATGCCATTCATTCTTTTGTATACTTATTCGTTTGTGGATCACTTTAGTTCCTACCCTTTTTGTGAGGTAGCTTTCCATTGTTCACATATGCTGGAGACCACAAGTCTTGTTCTAACTTGATTTTATTATGCTTAATCTTTTTTTGTGTTGACTATTTAAATGCAAGAAAGTGATCAAGGCATTTTTGTTCCATTTTGAGCACAACTACCTTGGCCAAATAATCAATTCACCTTGTGAGTGTGTGATCATTAGTATCCCTTTTGAGCCTTTTTGTCAATGTCCATGTTTTTTTGCTAAATGCTTGTCTACGAGTGTTTGGTTCTCACTTTTTGTATGGACATTGATTCTTTGTTTTCTTGAACCCTCAACCATGATTTTTTGTTTGAATTTTTGCCTTGCCTTAGAAAGTAAGGTGTATTCACACTTTGATAATATGGTTGATTTCAAGTGGGGGAGAGAATGTTTACTTGCTTTTTGGTTGATTGATTATGAGGTTGTGAAAAGAAAAGAGAAAAGAAAAAAAATGTGAAAAAGAAGTGAAAAGAAAAAGAAAGAAAAAAAGAGAAAAGTTTTGAAAGGAAAAAAAAACAAAAAGAGTATGGAATAATGTTGTGTTAATAAGTAGGTGATTGGTTTGAGAAATTTGGGATTATGAAGAAGTTTGATTGAAATTTTGTGTTTGAACTTTTGTGAGTTGATCACTCCCTTAGGTTTGGGCAAGTTTTTGTTTTGATTAGCCTTAGGAATTATCCCTTGTTTGTTCACCCGACCACATTACAACCTTGAAAAGTCCTTGTGATTCTTGTTTTTATGTTTTCAACATGATTTTTGGATGGTTGCATAATTTAGTTTTTTGTTTGCTAGATTGTTGGATGAGTGAAAATACCCCACTTTTAGGTTTTTCATCTATTGATGATTGTGTGCTAGGTGTGATTCATTTTTGAACTAGTGTTGTTTTAGAATGTTTGGTATATTCTTTGTATTTAGCATTTGTGTCATGTTTATGTTATCGTTGTAGTTTAGTGGTAAGTATTTACTTTGTGTGTACCGTTTTGCATTTGAGCCATACATTTGTTTCTATTTTTCAAAACTTGTTGAATTGTGATATTTGGATTTTTGCATTTGTTTCCTTGAGTTAGTTGATTCATGTTTAGGGACAAACAAGTTTAAGTTGGGGAGAGTTTGATGAGTGCTAAATTGTTGTAAATTTGAGTGTGAATAACTAGCACTCATCGGCTTAATTCATTTGTTTTACATCAATAAACCTCAACTTTAGTCAATATTTGGTATAGTTTACGTTATAGTGTATATATTGCGTTATCGTGTAAATATCATTGAGTTTAATTATTTTCATCTCATTTTTGTAGGTATTCGAGCATTGATATTTATTCATAGTTAGATAGAGCATTGAATAAGCTTTCCATCGCTTCGAACCGGGCTCAAATCGGAGTTACGGTTCTCAACTTATGGCCGAAACAGTGCAGAATTTTTGCTGTTTCTGGTGTGTTCCGCCGGGCGAATTTTGGGCTCGCCGGGCGAGCCTGACTGACCAAAAAATGTAAAAAGTTGCTGTGTTGAGCCGCCGGGCGAAGCCATTTTGCCGTCGGGCAAAGCGGTGCTGACAGAAACACGTTTTAAGGGCCAAAAACACAATTTTTAGGTTATGTTTTGGGTATTTTTGAACCCCAACTCATCTACCTTCCATTTTTGGTAGATTTAGCTGGAAACAACATTTGGGACTTGCAAATGGATGATTCGGGAGTTGATTTCTCATCAATCGGCGATGATAAACCGTGAGATGTTTGGTTTTCTTCTTTTCTTTTCTTTGTATTTCTCTTTTGTTGAGTTTGTATGTAAATTACTCTAAACACATGGATGTTTGTTACTCTTTCTACTAGTTGTATAAAGTTTGCTTTACAAATCTTAATCGGTGTTTTTCTGATCTTTTTGCTTAATCGCTTCGGATTTATGTTGTATTAGAAATATGCTTCGTGAATCTTGATTAGGAGAATACCTGTTAGTTCTAGATTCTAGACATAGGATTTGGGGTTAACATCCACATGATATCGGAGTTTAATGCTTCTGTGTTGTTTGATCGGTTGAGACATCATCGAAAAAGCAATATAGTTGAACTCTCGTCGGTGTTGCAGAAATGGACATTGATGTGAGAGGTATGTGGTGATTCTGATGAGTATTGTAGATTGAGTTCAACAGAGTGATAAATCAAAATTTGTGAGGATTAGTTTAGATTCAAACCAGATAAGATATTCTCTATCAAGAATGTATTTATTTTATGTTCATATGTTATATTTTCCATTTTTACTTAAAACCCATTTAATCTAAACTCATAACTGCGGAAACTATTGAAAGGCAATTTGATATCACTAATCTCTATGGACACGATAAATTCCCGGATAAATATTTCCAAAACTTTTGTTGCTGGCCGCTTTAGCGCTTCAACACTCATGCTTGTGCTTAATTATTTCTTACCAATAATTCCTTCTAATTTTCCAGTAATCATTTTATTTCCATCAACCCCCCACTTGAATTTATAAAATAGACTTCTAACTTAGAAGTAACGTCAAACATTTTTAAGATTGTGCATAAACAGAGATGTATATGACTTGAACCTTTGCATAATAATTAGGATTGCAATTCAACAAGAGTGACTCATTATCTTGAAATCTATCTCAGACACCAAACCTACACCTAACCTTTTCTTAGGGTGTATTTTAAAAGCCTGTGCTTTAAGGACCCTACACGTTTATCTCAATTTTATGAAGGCTCTAGGAATTCTACCTTACAACTCCATAGGAACCGACTAAGGTCCACAATCACACATGTTAGTCGATCAAGAGTAATCATGTAGCTAGGTACTTTACTCCACTACTACAAAATAGACCTTTCGTAACACCATATTACAACGACCTTCCTATTAATCGTGATAATAATTGTAAGAACAAGATTGGTTCTACATCTGGCCTTGAGTTTTTATGATAACTTTATATGGTATCTTGGAGAATAATTGTGTACTCTAATGATTTTTGTATAGTGTGTAGCTTTTTCTAAACAGGTTTGAACTATGGTAAGAAAGCGTGTAACGTCATCAGATTTTGAACTCAACACTCTAGAAGAACACCTTTGATGTGTTACTAACTTAAGTCAAGATTCTAGAATGCTTCTTATGCAACGGTTCTAAGAAACGTTGGTACAAGAGCTTCTGATTGTGGCTTTGCAAGGAAGCTTGGGAGGCCTTATAAAGTGTTGCTTCAGTTGGCCCAATTTCTGAAGATGCTGAAGACAAGGTTATGCTGAACGAGTTCTGAAGATCTGGAGACGTTACTTCTGAGGACCAAGTGTTGAAGACTTCGAAGACAAGGTTCTGCTAAAGAGGTTCTTAAGACTCCAAAGACTTAGGTTAAAAAGACTCAAGTTTGATCCTTCTACAACATGATTCAATCAACATACATCAGAAGCCTCTCAAGAAATAGCAGATAAAGATCAAGATTGGCTTGCGTAAGATGGTGAGTATAAAAGAAAAAAAATATATTGTGACCTCTACTCTAATAGGGTGGCGTAACCACCGTCCCTTTTTGTACTTTTTGTCTACCATTCCTACCATGACCGTTGCGGATAAATTAACTGGTTTATGTTTCCTATTCTACCCTCCAACGGGTCTATTTCTCAGCTATAAAAGGAGAACTTGGAGAAATTTGAAATCAACGAATCAATTTTACAAAACTACGCTAAAGCGCTGCACAAACTCTTTTGAGATATTCTTTGTATAGTTTTGTATTTTTAGCAAGGAGATTTTGTTCATATCTTGCTATCAACACTTTTGTGTTGTTGTACTTAAACATTGTGTAATCTTCTTGTTCGAAGCATATATGTATACACATCTTTGTAATCAACAGTTGTGGATAGGTTCCTTGAGAGACTAGGTTTAGTTAGGATTCTCAAGAAGAATTTGGTTGCGGTCATAGTGGATTGGCAATAAGGATCGACTGACTTGTTGGGGTTGACTACAAGGTTGATCAAACTTATTGTGGTTGTCTGCATATTGACAATAAAGATCAACGTACTTGTTGAGGTGTTCAACAAGGTTGATCAAATTTATTATGGTTGTCTGTGGCTTGATAATAAGGATCTACATGCTTGTTAGGCTTGTCAACAAGGTTGATCAGACTTATTGTGGTTGTCTGTAATCGGTTGATTATAGTGGATTAAGTCCTTGTGGATAAGGAAAATCACCTTGCGAGATAGACTGGAGTAACTTAGTTAATAGTGAATCAGAATAAAAATAATTGTGTTGATTTATTTTTATTCACTTGTTAGCTTTGTGTTTGAGTTACGGAAAAATTATATTTGGTGCAACCCAATTTAAACTCCCCCTTTCTTGTGTTTCTCACACCTTCAATAACTATTTTTTGGGCGTTTTTTTTTTTTTGCATTTACTAAAAGATATTTTACTACGGTCATAGTTAACAACCATAGAAAAATGTACCTGGAGAGAAAGGGTTTGAATCCCAGCACCAATAACTTTCCATTTATCTTGACAAAATGGGTTTGACCTTGTATATCACCATGGTTTATATAATCAACCGTTGTGTAAAGTGAAATCATTTCATCACGGTTCATATTATCAATTGTGGTGAAAGGTGTTACATATTTATATATAAGCTAAATTATTTCTCGCTTCAGTACATAACAACTGTCTTTCTCAAAAGAAAAATCTAACATCTCTTTTAGTCGTCTCTCTGAAAACAAAACCCTAACATCTCTGTCATTCGTCTCTCACATATGGAAACCCCAAATTTATGCAGCAAGCTCGTCTTCTTTGAAGGGTTACATTTGTTGCATCAAATCTTAGAAAATGGCTACCTTACAGGTTCATCTTCCCAACAGTTTATGGTTTATAATCTTTTAATGTATTAATGTTTAGATTTCAATAGCTTGTTTCATAATGTTTGAACTTTATGCTTGTTTTGACTTGTAGGTAAGGATGACGAATGAAAAAAATTAACGAGGATGAAGCTAAAGTGAGCGCTGCAAACTTGTGTGAAAGACCATAATGACTTCCATTCAAAATTAACACAAGTTCGCTACTCTCACCTCAGCTTCATCCTCCTTTCATTTTGGATGTAATTATGAGACATGTACGTTTCTGAAACATTTTATGACTTGATATGTTGTAGTTGTTATTAATAAAAAAATTATGCTGTATGTAGTTTATGCTATGTTTTGATGATTTTGTTGTTTTTAATCACAGTTTTTGTTGTATCTCATATGTTGTTTGAGGTTTGTTGTTGATGAATGTTGTTGTTAATGTTTGTTTAAAAGATGTGTTTATTATATCTTATGTGGTTTAAGTTTTTTACCAACATGTTACCAAATATATAACTTTTTGAATTGCATTAGAAAATTATAATATGATAGATAAACTTATATAAGAATACAAGTTACACGTTCAATTCTAGACAAGAATTCTTCAGCCCGTTATCTGCATTTCACTCTTTAATCGTTAGAATTTGGTTTAACGCTTCTAGTTCTTCAACCGCCGCTTCCTTCACCTCTAGTTCATTTTGCAACATATCATTTTGCAAGAATTCTGAATGTCCCCTTTATTCTGAGTTTCGCTGGATATTGTTTGTCATTCTGACACATCTCCAGAACATATCTTGCTTTTTTCCAGAAATTCCATTCACCTAACCTCATCCATTAAAATTTCCATTACGAGTCATTTTCATAATCTCCACAGAGCCTATTTCTCATATCATGTCAAAGGAAAAAAGAGTCCATAACATTGCATCTAAGGGACAAAAATTGACTACTTAATATTTAACTATCTTTCACTGCATTTATATGAAGAATTGTCTTCTTCATATATTTAAGTTGAAGATATTTAAATATGAGCCGCTGTTATACCCCATTTTTATCATTTACTCATCGCATACATTCATTTGATGCATAATTTCATTTTTGAAAAGTCAAAATAAAAAGTCAACTATTTCATTGTGGTCCTCATCCTTTTCTTTTTTTTTCATTTTTCTCATTCATGTGCATTCTTTCATTTTAATCCAATTCATTTTAAAAAATCAAAAAAGTCAATGCAACGTCAAAAAGTCAAAGCTAACCTCATTTTGAATCCATGGTCAATATGACTCCAATTATTGATTTCTTGGTCAACTTTTTTTTTCATTCAATGTTCATTTTCAAGATTTTGTTTTTTGTTTTAATTCATTTTCATGTCATTTGTCAAGCCACATTTAATTCCAATTCAAGCCATTTTCAAACTATCATGTGAGCCATTTCCATGTTGCTTTTCAAGCCAATTTTATTCAAGCTTTTAAAGCCATTTCACATGGAACCACCTTACACTCCAAGTTCACGTTTTGCAGCATGAGCATTTCAAATTACAAATTTCATTTGACAGTAAATACATAACAACCAAAGTTGAAATTCAAATTAACACTAAAATGCAAATTCACGATTTCAACAACATTCCCAAAACATTTAAGGTAAATTCTTAGGTACCCATGACAAGTAGTTGGGTACCGGTATCTTTAGTGTAAATTAATTTAAAATTTTAATTTATTTTAAAATAAAAATAATTTAGAAGATGATATGACAATGAATAACTTTGTTTGATTGGATGAGGGTACCGGTACCCGATAAAACTAAAGGGTACCGGAGTGTTCACCAACATTTAATTACAATTTAAAATTTCATTACAATTGCATTTCAAACAAAACCATAATTTAACTTACATTTGATACTAACCTCTCTTTCAAACTTAATCAATGGCCATCAAGGGATCTTTACAAGGATCACAACATTTTCACCACACAGATTCACTTCAATTCCCTCCCATCCTAACTGTTTTCCCTTTTAATTTTTCATTTTCATCACTCTTTCTCTCTCGATTCACTCATTGAAATTTCACCATCCCTTAGTTATGGGTCTAACTCCTTTTCTTTTTTAAAACCTACTAACTCCAGCACACCCCCACCCCTTTGAGTCAGCTTGACTCTCAATTGGACTTTGTAGATTCGCCTTCTCAATTCTATTGGCATCCTTCATTTCATTTAACACCCCTTTTCTATTTCCAATTTCTTTAGTTTCAATAATTCAAAAAAATCATTTTCATTAGTAAAAATTAATTGATTAATTTTAATTTTGTTGGTAAGTTTTCTAATTAATCTTAATTATTTTGATTAATCAATTGAATTAATTTTTAATTGATTATTCTTGATAATTAATTCAAATTAATTTATTTAATTGATTTAATCAATTTTAATCGGTCAATTTTTGCTAAAATATTTGCCATTCATTTTGATTAATTCAATTGATTCAATTAAGCGACTTGGCCATTCTAAAAAATCAACTTCTTTCAAAATAAAAATGCTTGATCCAACGTCAAGCTATTTTCTGATCATCAATCAAACGAAACACAAACGCTTGATCCAACTTCAAACGTCCTTTCTCTATTCATTCAACTCTCTTCATAATTCGTTAAACACTTGATCCAACGTCAAGTTTGTTTTAATGCTTTCAAATCTTTTTCGCAATAAAATTGAAAGACATGGCACCGAAGGATGCACATCCTTTTGAAACCCTAATAGTCGAGCGCTTGGTGCACACCTTGTTCAAACATTTACTAATATTCCGCAAAGAAGAACTTTCATAAACATGAACGACAAGGGACAATTGGATGCACATCCATGTGAAACCTTGAGTAAACAAGCACTTGGTGCATACTTGCTTAAACGTTTACTCAACTCCATATAAAATCAATTTCAACACATTGAAACCTTTTTCCTTTTGCCTTTCAATTCAAAATATTTTCATAAAACGAAAGACACTTCGTCTATTCCGCGACGATGCAAACATTGCTTCCACGTGAGAATCTCAAACGTTTTCCGCTCAAATGTGATGATGGCATAAATTTGTGTTGATTTAGATTAAGTTATTGATTCTTGAAGCGACGCAAATGTTAAATTATCCATATTTTGGGCAACAATGTTTTATGTTCAAATGCAACTTGAGAATATTTCGATAAAATTGACCAACCCACAAACATTTGCTTTCCATAACTACGTAGCCTTGAGTTCTCCATCGCACTTGAAGATACGTAGAAGTAGGATTTTGAAATCTTGTCAGGCACAATAATAAAAAATCCAAAAACATTTTCTTTCCTTTTTCTCGCATAATAAGTAGAAGATCGCAAGTAGCATAAGTAGGGATGGAAACGGGTAGGGTCGGGAGCGATTTCCACACTACCCAAACCCGCATCCGAAATCACCGCCCGAACCCAAACCCAAAGGCTATTTGGGTGGTAAAATAACACCCGCGCCCACACCCGTTGGGTTCGGATTTTTTCACCCGAACCTACAATAAAATACATAAAATATAACAACAACATTGAAATTTTCCATCAATTTTCCTACAACTTTCCAACAACAACATTACAATTTTCCATCAATTTTACTACAACTTTCCAATATCAACATTACAATTTTCCATCAACATTGAAATTTAAATTAAAGTCTAAAAGTTTCCATCATGTTTGTTACACTTATATATATTTAGGGACACTAATGTAATTTTAGGTTTAAGCGGGTGTGGTTTCAGATTTTGGGTACGAGTTTCACACTACCCAAACCCGCACCCGAACCCATTCAACTCGGGTTTTCACCTGTTGACTCAGATTTGGGTCTGGGTGTGTCCTGCGGGTTTGGGTCTGTCTGCCATCCCTAAACATAAGCTAACATTCTTTTGCAAAAACTAACTAAATGGTCATGTTGAGTACAACAGATGTGAGAGGTGCTAATACCTTCTCATTAAATAACTGACTCCCGAACCCGTTATTGGTTGCGGCGACTATTTTTCTTTTCTTTCGTGGGATTTATCGACATGTTCGCTTTCCTTTTGGATTAAATAAAATTATGTGACGAGTGTTGTATTTCGAGCGTGCGACACGCTTGAGTATTTTTCGCGCCTTGACAGTTATATTTCAAAATTGGAGCTTGTGCACAGTAGAAATTTGTGGGAAAATATAGGAAAGTCAGATAGAGTTGACATGTTAGGGTATAATAGGGTAGTGTTGTAAAGTTGAAAATTGGATATAGATAAAAAATGAATATCAATGTCACAAAAAACTGAACCTTGTGTTGTCAAATGGTTAGAAATGAACCAAAAAGTGATTTGGTTGCAAAAAAATAATTTTTAGACATTAAATGTCCTCATTTTTTACACTGACAAACACATAGATGAGGGAAAAAATAGGTTTTTCAGAACAATGAACTTTTTTATATTATAGATAAAGCATTTTAACCTTGACTCGCCAAATCTCCTGGAGTTGGATATCCTTATACGCCCACTTCTTCCTCATAAGGCACTCAAGTCTTCACCATTATTGTCAATCTTTACATCTTTCACCTTTTAAAATTCTTTGGGTCTTTGTTTACCTTTGGATTTGGTAAACTTCGCTAGTCTCTTCTTAAAGGTTGCTTGCGAAATCGACCAGAGAATCTCAGAACAGTGCTTTAATTTTCAAGAGTTTTTTGTGAGAAGTCCTTTGATTCTATGATGGTGTCGACACGGTGTCTGACACGTTCAAGATTTAATAGAGATATTCTCACCAGCGTATTTGGTGAAAATCAAACCAACAAAATAAACAAGGGTGTTCGACACGGCGTCCAACACGCTTGATCAGCAAGGAAAAGTTTTGTAAAAAATGCTTGGTGAACATCAAACGAACAATGAAGAAAGAAAACGACTAGAATTCAAAGTGAATGACATAACATTAAAGTTTGCATAAAAGTAGATGGTTCAAACATACATAGCCCTTGCTTGACTCATTTCTCTCTTTCGCTTGGGTACTCTGAGTGTGTTGCGTGTAGGCGTTTGTAAATTGTGAACCCTTTAAACTATGTACAAAGTTCTTTATTTATAGTGCATAAAAATAATTGTTTCATGGAAGTTGTCGACTCCACGTTCTTCCATGTATCCTTCAACCCACGACTTCACATTCTCCACTCAGTCGTTTTCCCTCCAAAATGCTCTCTTGCATGATACAAGTTGTTTTATTTGAATCTTATGGGCTTTCACTCATGTTTTGGGCCTTTTAGTCTTTCTTAGGCCCAATAAGCAATTTTAAACTAATTAGCTTTTAGTCGACCAAACAAGGTTCGACTTAAGATTTTGTCTTCAAAACTTATTCTTTTCCAATTCCATCTTTTGGCTGGATTTTCCATGTGGTCGAAAATCCTTGCCAACAGTATCACAGTCGTTTAAACTTCATTTAAAATAATATTACATTTCTTACCGTAAAGAAGAGCATCCTTAAAATTCTCAAAAGATCCGGATAATGAGCTTTATAAGAGTATAATATTATCCTCATATTCAATGTTGTCAAATTTTGTCAACTTCTCCACTATGAATTTGTTCTTTACCATTCTGAATGACCAGAGTTATTGTTTTAGACATAACGTGTGAGGCAAAAACTTTGTCATATACAATGATTCAAGTTTTTTTCATATTGAAACTTATGTCTTCTCTTTGGCGATATTTCTTATAAATAGAGCACAAGATAATGACAGTCTTGTCCTTATCCGTCGTCCCAGTCTGCTTATGTAAGCGACAAGCATCGATGCCCCATCTTTCAGTGTTTTAATACACTTTTTGTGTATTAAACGTGCTTGTATCTTTATTTTCCACAACTCAAAATTATCATCTCTGAAAAACTTTTCAATATCCTATTTAGTTCCCATAATGTTCACTTGAAAACAAAACCCCTTTTCCTTACTGTGGGCGACAATCTTATCCTTATCAGGTTTTGTTATTATCATTGAAAAGTTTCCACAAACAAGTAGGTCAAGTAATTTATAATATAGATATTAGAGATTACTTGTCAAAGATCTCCAATTTGTATGGCTATATCTTTGTCCAAAAATTAGTGCATGTCCTATAAGAAAGTAGAATAAGCCAAGACATGACATAAAGCTAACCATTTCCTTTACATTATTGTGATCATTTGTTCCATTATTATACATAAGATAAACAACTTCAACATCAGTCAACACTTATATTGATTTTCCATGAGGTTTTTCAGATATTGCCTCAGCTATGCCTCTAATTGTTTTGGGAGTGGTTCTACAGCAGCCACCAAAAAGTGAAGCCCCAGCATAACGCCACTTCCCTATGTAAGGCACAAAGTCTTCCTCAGCTTCCACACTTGATTTCTGCAAACATAAAAAACTCGCATCAGTCAATCTCCACCAACTATATAAGGTCGGACGACACACAAGTCGTATGAAAATTTCAAAAGTCTCGTAAGTTAGTCATGATTTAACTGTAGTAAAACAAATAGGTATCAATGTCAAAGTTTAACTGTGAAAAATATTTTATAAGGTCCTTTGTAACCGCAGTCTAACAGTAATACAATTTTAGATTCTTTACGGTAATCTCTCTTGCACGCCTTCAAAGACAGCCTGAATATTCATTGATTTCATGAACATAGAGAAAAAGAGGAACTCACCTCCCATTGATTGTTATCAGGATTATAAGTCTCTCCACTATTAGGATACGCAAGTATTGGTTTACTTGTTACCTGACATTTAAGAATTCAAGGAACAAGTATTAAGTTATAATAACTAAGTTGAAAATTGTTCATATTAAACAAAAATATTGATACTATATAATAAAATTCATACCTTTTTAATAGATGAAATCAAGCCATGAATAAATCTAGGAGCAGTGCAGTTAACTCCAACGGCAACAACTTGTCGACACGAATCAGCAATCGAAGCACAATCTAAAATAGAATCCCCACTAGCCACGTTGTTTTCATCCTTGCAAGAAAAAGAAAACCATGCAGGAGTTTCTATTCCTTCTTCCTCCATAAGTTCAACATAAGCCTGTGCATCAAGCTTGTTTGGAATTGTTTCAAAAGCAATTAAATCAGCGCCCGCGTCAACGAGAATCTTTACCCTTTCCCTGTGAAAATCTTTGAGTGTCTGGACAGTGACGGAATCGCCATAGTCCCCTCTGTCGAAAAAGACATAATCATAACATCACCATCGTTAACTTCATCGAACTCAAACTCTAAGGCAAATGCGGTTTAAATTGATGATGAATTTGCATGATATGTTTAATTGACTCACGTATATTCCGAGCCATCGGCTAAATAGGCGCCGTAGCTTCCAACAGAAGCTGCGACTAAAATCGGACGGCTTCTTCCGTATCTCTCATCTCTGATAAAATCGAAGGAATCTTTTGTGCACCTATCGTTATAAATATTGCGTGCCTCGATTGCAAGCTCCACACTTCTTCTAAGGAGAGTTTTACCTTCTTCCTTGGAGAATCCTTTAGCTTCAAAACCTTGAATTGTAGCCTGAAAATAATTATTACGATTATTTGCATGTAAATTAATGATGGCTACTAAATCATATTATTCCCATCGGGAGGGGGCTGAAACCACCTGATCCCAAAACTTACCCTCAAGCCGGATTATACCGGTGGTGAAAAAAAAAATCATATTATGATTAAAGATATATATAGGGAGGGGAATTAATAGTTTAGATGAATTATTTACCTGATAAGAAGATGTTAATATTATGTTTGCTCCTGCATCAAGGTAATCAAGGTGAACCTGTTACACATTAAGTTAATTAATTAGATATTGGTAACCAAGAAAATTATTACCAATTTATCTTGTAATTTATCATATTTCACTAGTGAACCATAAACAACTTCAAATAATTGTATAACTTATTTAGTAATAATATGAATAAATTATGCCAAACAAATTAAGCTTGTATGAGAAGTGTCTTCTCTTTTAAGTTTTAAAGCTGCAAAATGCATTTGTACATTATTTAATTCTCTATTATAAATAAAAATGATTTATTGAATAATTGACGCATCTGAATTATAATTCAAGAAATTTAAAAATTAAAATTTTGCTTATATTAAAAAAAGGATGGAGTAGATATGCAATTCCTTTTCTTGTACAAGTACCAAACAAACATTGCTTGTATAAGGAGTTCCGTTTGCTTTAAGTTGTTTTCCTAGTCAATAAATAAGTGCAAATTTAGTTGTATACATCCAAATACGTCAATCCCATCTAAAGATAAGTTTTTCCTTTTTCATTTCAAAAAGTATGTTAAAGTTTAAAGAATTGTTTGAAATAATAATATAATATTAAATAATTATAAGTTTATACTAAAAAATTAAATAATTAAAGGTTGAATACAATTAATTAAATAATTCGTCGGTCGCAAGGATACCAAAAATTTCAAAAAAAAAACATTAAGTTAAATAATTAAAAATTTATACTAAATAAATAAATAATTAAAGGTTGGGTACAATTAAGAGTGAGAATAAATAAGGTCGATCAAATTTAAACAGAAATTGAATATAATATCATATTTGGTAATAAAAATTAAAATAAAATTCAATTTCATAATATAATAACTCATTATATATATTTAAATAAATATTATATTACTTATTTAAATATATTTATATAAAATATTTTCTTTTAACCCAATTTATAAAATGTTATTTACTTTTAAATATATAAAATAATTAATGTATTTGGAAAATATATAAATCAGATAAATATGTTATTTAATAAATCTAAAAAATAATTTTTATATTTTTAAATAAAAAATAGAAAATATGTTTTTAACATATATCATAGACAATTGTGGATCCACAACCCTGTCCATAAGTGTATAAAATAAATTCAATATTTTGAAGTTAGTAAGATTCAAAATACAAAATATATAAAGTTGTATTTGCATTTTTTTAAGTTCAATCCCTATCAAAAATATGTTAAAAATATGTTATGCTAAATAGAACCTAGATTCTCTTTACCAACAAATCATAAAAGATTTTTGAAAATATTGAATTAATTTAATCTTAAACCTTGAATCCTAACTCATCAGTATTCTCAATGACATATCCAACAAAAATTCAAAGTTATGTCACGAGGCACCATTGGGAAGAGCCAGAAAGACATTACTCTTAGCTCCAGAGTCCATTAGCTACTGGCACCTCGCAAACATCAAGTGCCACGTGTACTTTTGTTTTTTACTTAAATTATATCGCTTTTTTCAATTTGAACTTAACTAAGACAAATCACAAAGTTGTGTTTGTGTTGTCCGTTGTCATTTCACAACGTAATACTATATTTTGCTACCTTGCTACCTGAACCTAATATTTTTGTTCCTAAAAACCTATAAGTGGAAGAACTTAAATAATTTTTATTCTTAGTCATCTGTATAATACAAAGATTAAAACATTTTAAGTCATGATAAACGATAATATTTTTTTTTTTAAGACAACTTAGTTGATAAATATATAAAAATACTAGATGCAGAGACACGGTTCGATCTCAATCCATAACCAGGAAATATAAGAAGTAAAGAAAAAAAGGTATACCCTTCGAACGAGGTGAGGAGAAGTAAAGAGGCATTTGGCACTCCAAAGTGGATCATTGAGGTCTACTCCATGGCGTTCAAGCTCAGTTGCAAAACCACCGTCTATCACGGCGGCGCCACCACACTTGTTCAGAAAATCTCTCATTCCTAACTCCATCACGGGACACTTTTTTCACCTCTCAGATAAACTTGTTTGTTTGGCCTAATGTTTTGTTGTGCTATTCTGCCATCATGCTGTATTAACGTATTTATAGCATTGATTCTATGTCGTGTCGTGAACATGGGATTTCGTGAACTTACCATTTTGACCCTACAGTGCTGCGATTTGATTTTTCGTCGTTTAAGAAACTAACTTTATGTATCGAATACTATCCAAATTCCAGCCTGATTCATCTTTGTTTGTGTTTATATTTTTAAGGAAATAAAAAAGTAAACATATTAAATTAATATAGAAAAATTTTATATAAGAGGTTTACGACTTATAAAAGTTATTAAAGTAAGAATACTCATTAAGAAAATTTCGAATACTAATATATTAAATGGATAAAAATATTTGGTCAAATAGTTAAATTTCAATAAAGAATATGAATCTACTCTTAAATCTATAACATATTCTAAAATTTTTTTTAATAAATAAACTATTAAAAAATAAAAGTAAATCATAAATATATATAAAAAATTAATTATATAAAATAAAAATACATTTTAAAATATATATTTATTAATTATATAATACTGGAAAAAATTTAAAATTGAATTTAAAATCTTAAAAATTAAAATCATTCTAGAAATATCATGTGTGCGCACGCCTATGTGTGTGTGAGAGGAAGTGTTATGGAGTTGTCTCGGATCGTCTTGTTATCTTGGGTGATTGCAATGATAGAGGTCAGTAGAACTTTTGATCGAGGAGCGTGAAGAAACTCTAATTCAAAACCTTTCAACTTTGTTGGATGCTAAGGAGTTTGTTGAACATGCTCTAAGTGTTGGAGAAATGACTTCAAGCACAAAAATGGGGGTGAATTGTGATATTCAAAATTTACGACTAAATTTACTTAAAAGGAAAATTACGCTAGTATTAAGATTAGAGTGAAAAGTAGTAGAAAGTAAAGGGAGCAAAATAAATTACAGAAGATAAAAAAATAAGGGGTAGAGAGATGGCACCATTGATTTATCCATGTTCGGCCAAACGTTTTCCTACTCGTGTCTCCAAGATATCTTCTTGAGATTTTGACTATAAAATTGATCTTTTACAAGTTATGCCCACGAACCTTTCGTACAAGCCAATCTAGAAATTTTACAATGCTTATTCCCATACAAATGAAAGCTTTTTCACATACTAAGCTAACAAACCGATTAGATATTTTTCATGATAATCTCAATAACCAAACAGAACTTTTTCATGCTAAGTTCTGGAACTAAACAGAGATTATAAGACTAGTTAATTTTAAGAACCAAACTTGATTTCTCAAGAATATCACACTTTTGAGAGTAATAATAATGGCACGACAACAATACAAATTATTCCTCACAAGCCATTTTCACTCACGGTGATCTAAGACAACTTTGGTGAAAGAAAATATTTAGAGATGGAGAGAAGATAGATAAATTCAAAAGAATTAGAGAAATTCGGAATTTTAGTGTAAAATGAAAGGGAGGGGCGCCTCCTTTATATAGGAGAAAAATTGGCTCAAAAAGGAAATAACTCATCGGCTAATTAACTCATCTAATCGATTAAATCCTAAGCCTAATCGAGTAGATACCTCAAATAGTTGATTATTTGAGTCTATTTTGGAAAGTTTGGATGTTATCAATCATTAAGACACTATCATAATCGATTTTATAATTGATTTTTCTTCTTATAATTGATTAGCCTTGGGATCTAATTGATTATACAATTCAATAAATTTCTTTTAACGAAGCTGGTAGTTTCCTAATCAAGTGGCTAGAACTTAAAAATATTTTTAGATTTTTTGCTAGGTAAAAAGAGGTTTCAAAAGAATTTTAAGAGTGTGTGTATGTGTGCGCGTGCACGCGTGAGTTGTCTTAGTATCTTAGGAGTTACTCTATTACTTTCACAAGACTCTGGTCATTCAAACGAACACGACCATAGAGTTTTCACACTTCCTCTCTTTCACAATTCTGAAGTTTTCAAGATTCTTTTCCAGACACATCGATCATATAAGTGCTTAAATGGAACCTTGAGCCTTTGTATTGATTAGGCTTAATGTGTCTTCAAGTTAATAACCATCATCAAGGAGTTAGAAATATGTTACACTAACTTCAACAATTATTAGTATTGTCGTCAACAAAGTACTTTTAAGGTTGTCAGCAGGATCATCAAATTCATATATGCAAGCACGTAGATAAATATTTTCCCTCTTTTTAATGATGACAACACGTCTCTCGGGGAGGTGGTAAAAGAAAAATAGATAAATAATAATTTGAGTGTCTAAAGTCCCCCTCACATGAGTAGAGAGTATACTCTACTCACCCTAAGAGTATACTTCTTCCTCTTTGTCATGATCAAAAAGGCCAAAAATAATCAAAGCACATAGATAATAAAACATCACGTAAAGAAATGGAAGAAGAAGTAGGAGAAGATACAAGCATACTAATCCATGCATGAAATATTTAAGTACCCTAGTTCAATTCTTAATGAAAGGAAGCTTTTTTTAGGAAGGGGTTTTGTAAAAATATCTGCGAGTTGATTAGATAAGGCCATAATTTCAAGTGTGCATTCCCCCTTTTCAACATGATTTTTAATAAAATAGTGCCTAATTCAATGTGTTTAACCCGAGAGTAAAGAATCGGATTTTTAGTGAGGTTTATGGCGCTAGTGTTGGTTGTTGCGTCATATCAAGGAAGCTCCAATATTGACACCATAATTATTGAGTTTTTGTTTCATTGTGATCATTTGAGAGTAATAGCTACTTGCAACAATGTATTTTTCCTCACATGTGGATAGCGTGACACTTGCTTATAAACTCTATGTTGTGTTCTAGCGAGATATCTCGTGATACATTTAATCGCACTAAGATGTGATTCTTTCATGGATGCTTGAAAGCAAGTACAAAGGCATAAAAACACATGATATCTTGACGGGATGTTATGAGATAGAGAAGAGAGCTTATCATACCTCCATATCTGCTTTATTTCATTGGTTTCACATTTTCATCCTTGTCGAGGTTGCATGACGTAGACATTGGGGTTGATAAAAGTTCATTCCATAGTTTAATGGATTTGAACTCCAAAGAATTATCGAAGCTCTCCCGTCATTGATATTTCAAATTCATTCTTGTTGTTCCTTTTGGATTGGCTACATTGTGAAAAACAACATGGAGTGTTTAAGCTATTTTAGTGTAGAAGGGACACATGTGGGACACGATATTCCAACATGCGTGCAACATCTGACCCTTGTTCAGCAGGCCAATGTTATTGAATTTTTGGAGCAACATTCTAGTTGGGATTCAATTAGATTTGTTGTTATTATTTAGCAATGTGTTTGTGTGGTTTGTTTGACAACTGCTTGTGAAGATGTATATCCCTAGGTGAAGGTTGCATGTCCTTAACACATTCTGGGGGAGTTCCCTCAATACGGCTATTTTGTTACTTGTCTTATCGCTTTCGTTTAATATCGTTTATTGAGATTTTGCGTGTTTGATTCTAATCAAGAAAATCAAGCACGCATTATTATTCAAATCAAATTGGACAGATGTAAACCAGATATTTTCTAAGACTTTTATTCGAATCATAATTTACACCTGATTAGAATCAAGCTTCTTTTGGTCACCTCTGTTTGATTTGATTTGAATTAGACTTTAAACCTGATTCGAATAAGACCATTTTTTAGCATTTTTCATTTGGCTCTGTTGTAGTCGATTTGAATCAGGATTTTCACTTGACGACCCATTCGTGATGCCCTTTAAAGACGCTAACGGGTGTCAACTATCTGAAGGGGAGACCATCATGGTCTTAAGGCAAGCGTTTTGTCTTGTCGGTCGTCAAAGGGATGACGTTCTGGGAAAAGAGGGATGACGGGCGTCTCCCAGGTGATGGACTGCCCGTTATCATTTTAGTGGACGCGTTTTGAGGTTCTGGTTTGGATTTTCTGTATCATTTGGTCGTCCGTTTGATGTTTACTGATGTTTGGGTATATTTTGGCAAATTGAATTGATTATAAGAATGATTAAATTGAGCGAGTTGATGAAGAAATTGTGTTGTTGTGTGATAATTATGTGATGTTCATATAGTTGGGATTGTGGTGTGTAGTTCATATGTGAGGGCCACTTTACTCTTGTTGTGTAGGATTAATTTACAGTTAGATGTGGAACTGTAAATTCGTTGTTGAGTTGTTGTTTTGAATTATATTATACATGCATCATATGTTGTTGTTATTGTGAAATAGGCGAGTCACATGTTCATTTGAGGGGACTAGTGACTTGTTCAGAGCTCAATTGAAGGGGCTCGTGGTTCAGATGTTTGGACCTGGTTCGTATGAATAACCTTTGTTGAGTTGATACACATGCATGAGTTGAGTTATTTGCTAAATTGCATTATATTAAGGTTGTGTGAATGAGTGTTAGGTGTTGATGTGTAAATGAGTTATTTTGCCTAATAAAAATGGGTTATCCTAATTATGGTGAAAGTAAATTGTGATGTTTTAGTGCAAACGTGTTGTTTTAAGATACTTGATTGAAATGCCTGAAAGTTGACTAAATTATTTTAGGCTACCCTTGATTTTCTTTTGCTTCATTATATATTTTTAGCGTATTCTCAACCATTTATTCTTTGTGGTGTTTTGTGCTCCTTCTTGGAGTACAGACGGGCACGTAAATGAGTAGTTGCTTAAGAGCTAAAGGATGACGTTGAGGCTATTCTTCCTGAAATTCTGGCACTTACAAACAGAAGTCAAGACAGATGTCCTAACAGCACACAATGTCAAGACAGATGTTATAACATCTGTTGACTGATAGCACAAATATCAAAACAGAAATAAACTACAGAATGATAAATAACACAACTAATTGTTAACCCAGTTCAGTGTAGCAACACCTAATTTGGGGGCTACAAGGTCAGAAAGGAAATAAACTATTAGTAGTACTAGTTCAAATTCTAAACAGTCCCAGTTTACAACTTCTCTCCTGATCCCTATCCAATGCAACTTCTACCTAGAAATTAACATCTAGATATGAGAATTCAACATCCCACTTCCAATCACCGCAGTGATAGACACAGTCACAGAACTCGTGACCACAGGAACCAAATAGAAAGATTACACTTTCAAATAAACAATACTTAGTTAAGAACCTTAACTAAGAACAATATTTGATCTTGCTTAAAAGCTTTGAGCAAGAACAATACTCAAATCTTTTGCTTAAAAGCTTTAAGAGTGAGAACACACGTCCACCTCAATGTATCAAAAGATACATGAGTAACACAAAGAACGGAACACACGAAGAAATTAAAGAACTTGCAAAGCACAAACCCTTATTTTGCACACATGGTTTCTATTTTGTGAATGCTTACAAAACTAGATTTACCAAGTCCTTATTTATAGACTCTTGAATTATGGGCTTGGACTCTGAAATAAATCCAATCTTCTCCATTATGAAAACAGCTGCAATATTTTCACACAAAATAGGAACAAATCAAATCAAATCTAAGTTTTCTAAAAAAATCTCTTAGGAGGTGTTACTCTTGATTTAGTCAATAAGATAAAAGGCCTATTCAGTAAGACTGTAACTTTTGCTTTCCTAATTGATCAGAAATGTTTTTTAGTTGTTTAAGTACTTACCTTGATTGGTTTTAAGAAGTTTTAAGAAAAATATGAAGATTTTGAAATAGTTTTGGTGTGTGTGTGTGTGTGTGCATCTCGTTAGTACTTCAAGACCTACTCTTACTTAAATTATATTCAACTGATCAATTACAAGATAAAACACTAAGCACATAATCATACGAGCTGTTATAACTTTGTAACACCAGTTCCTTTCAACTACTTGACTTAAATTTGTTTAGGTCTTTAAACTATAACTTAAACACATGATCTTTCTTCTTGACTAATATTGTTTTTGATTTATTCTTCTTTTTTTAATTTTCATCAACAAAACCTTTAGAAAACTTTAATCTGCAAAGCACATAGAACCACAATGGATTGAAGCAGAATCCTTGGTGAAGATCACCATAACCAATATTCATAAATTCTTTATACGGAGTATCCTCACGAGATACAACATTCCCCAATTTGTTATCTTTGATAACAAATTTAATTCACATACAGGAACCTGAAGAAACTTTTCAAGAATATGGGGATCAAACATCTTTCTATATCAATAGAGCACCCATAGACGAATTGACAAGCTAAAGTCGCCAAGTATTATTGAAGGGACTGGAGAGAAGACTCGAAGGGTCCATGTAAATTCGGATCGAGGAACAGCCACATGTCCTCTAGGAACATCAAACTACGAATCATTCAACAACCGTGAAACTCCATTTAGAATCACATATGGGACTCGGTCGTTATTAAAGCCGAAGTTAGAGAATTATCTAGAGAACAGTGTATGCGTTACAAAAAGAAGAAATGTGCAACCCATCATAACTACTCTCATAAATTTACATTTAACTGATCACTTAGACATAGGACCAGACATGCTTTCACACTTCCTCTCTTTACATAAACTTGAAGCTTCAATATCCCTTATTTGATTCATCGTTGATTCAGCACTTCATATGGGATTTGATTATTCTAACTTATGAGGTTTGATGTAACTCCTTTGATAGATGCCATCATCAGAGTTTACTGGGCAAGAGATCATTAAGGACTTCACCAAACGTTGTTTGACCTTAGGTGTTGTCATCATTGAATTTGACTTTATATATTAATCTCAAAAATAGCATTTAGAATATTGATTTCTCTTGAATGATGAAGACTTCACATTATGTCGTTTAACATAGAGGGTTGTCATCATCCAAACCATCATGATCATCTAACGGTTGAAACAAATTTGTACCTACAAGCACATAGATCATCAAAGTACATGTGGGATAAAATGGAAAAAAAGTTTGGGTTAAGTCTCTATCACCCACTAACAATAGGCAGGGGCACAAGTTACAAGAGGCTCTATTGGGTGAAAATTATATAACACGCAAGTAAACACGGTCCATAGTAGTAAGTGATAAAAAGTAAGAATACCATTCACATAGGGAGTGTAATAGATAGATTTACAAAATTATCCTTTGTGGATGGGCATAAGCAAAGATAACAGTAATTTATTGTTGTAACAAGTTTAATTTTTAAGAAAACAATAGTATGCTCAAAGTTGAGTTAATAAGTGAAATTGGTATGAAATATATGTTAGGAAATGGTCAGTTGATATAACTTATCTAATGTGTGTAAATGATGTGATATGTCGTGTCACATGAGGTCAGAACATGATCTTATGGTGTGTCCCTACAACATCATAAAAATATGCAAGAAATCAAGGGGACACATTCCTAAGCCTCACATTTAACCTTAATGCATGTCTAGTATATTTCCAAATTTCCTCTGTGATTGTAGCTCTTTATGCCCAGATTAGCTAATCTAGTGAATATGCTTACCCTACTATTTTCAATCACATTTATCATGAATTCCATCAGTTGATGGATTCCTCACATCAACAAGCTTTTATCCTTTCCTAATATGATCATCCAAATAAATATATTTATAACTATATAATGCATGATAAAATCATCCACTAACATCACATCAAAGGACACAAGAGATTAATTCATATTAACTTTGCATTTCTCAACATAAAAGAGTTTAGCTCATGATGAGCTAAGTACGTACATGAACATTGGTTCTTAAGTTAAACATTCTTAAACACGTGATGAAAAAAATGAAAACCTAAGAGCAACTTCTTTGTCTTCTTGCAATCTTTAATTAGAAAGAGACAGGTTCTGTGATGCTAGATTTTGGGTACCTTATACTTGAGAAGAAGAGAAGAGAAATTCTCCAAACTTGATTCGACTTACTTTCACACAAGTTTCTACTAAGTGTTACTCTCTGAGACTAAACATCCTTTCTTTTCTTCCAAGGGATCCTTTTATAGACAACCTCGTCTAGAGTTTCGTGAGGTATTGGATCATGGGCTTCTTGATTATCCATCACTTTTGGGTCCATGAGAATCAGCATATTCCCTTCATTCCTTCTACTTCGTACCAATTCTAGGAGAGGTGCACAACGCATGCAAGGGACAAAGCGTCTAATTGTAGACCTCTGTGTAAGGGGAACGGGCCACACTTTGCAACGGCTATACTATTTTGCAATCTTTTGTCTTTTCTTTGCATCTCCTCTTTGTGCTTTCCTACCAATCTTCTCTCGTCTTTGCCTTACTCTTGGTTTTCTCTATTTCTTTTACCATCTTTTCGCCCTAGCGCCTGCTGAACATGAGGTGCCTACCTGACGCGACATAACTCGTTGCCAGAGTGACTCTTGCACAGAAAAACACATAAAATTCACAAGACCATGCATCTTGTGTGCTCTTTACTTATTTAGCTAAAAAAAACAAAACTAAATTAAAATCAAATAAATTAAAGCAGATAAATTCAAATGTTAATGGCTTAAACATCTCACAACTATGAGTTATCAGGCTCTTACTCGATGTTAGGACTTCCTAATAAATTCCTAAGTAAAATATGTGGCATATATGGTGTGTGTGTGTGTCCTTGGACTCTTCGTCGAAATGACTATCTATATTCTCTCAATTCGATCCCCTTGAAGGTCAAAAAAATAATTTTTGTTCAAAGGAAATGATTGCACATGAATTATAAGGAATATGGAAACAAAGCCATAGCTCATCTTAGTGGGCTAAGGCTTGGGGGACAACTTTTTTCGTACACAGCCAAGGTCGTATCCGCTTGGGAATAGACGACCTAAATTCTAGAAGAATGAGTAGTCTAGAGATTGGACGTGTCCTAGAGGCGCAAATGATCTTAGTTGGGCGAATCTTTACCGATCATTAGATGAGAGAATCACACAATCCCAAAATATTTACATATGATAAAATTGTCATAAGAAAGGTTTTAAGGCTTCTAAATCTCAACAAAAGTCTCAAACTATAAGCCTAGCGAAACAGTGAAACTGAGGTACAAAATTATAAACCCATAATATATGAATGTCATTTTCAGAGAGTTCGGCATCATCTCCATCATCATAGTCAATCGAAGATCAAAATCAATCTAGATCAAATTTATCATATTTATAGAATATGTCTCTAAAACATATTTTAATTATTTTCAAATATTATTGTTTTATTTTTCATAGGTTCCTCGCCCAAACATATTTTTATTTGAGATCTCTACTAAATATGGATACCTTTTAAATTGAATTCCGAAGATTGATTTATCACATTGTCTAGCTTCTTTTGCTATACTCAACCTGTCTCGATAATTACCTGTCTCGATAATTAAATTAAATTTTAAAAAATAATCTTGTGGAATAAGTTTTGATGAAGAATAACTTGAAAAATATATTACTTTTTAGTTTCAATATATTACTTTTTAGTTTAGTTATAATTTTGATCTCCTTATTATCTGTTCATTAGATTTGTCCTATATTTTTAAATAATTAAGTGTGACATTTTTCTTGTATTTTTTTTTTTAAAATAGGGTCGTGGCATATTTTTAAGATTTCATAAGATTTTTTTTGCAATTTTGTTAATGTTAAAACCTCTACACATTGTAATAAGAGGAATGAACTAAAATCGTGTGATTTTAATACACTTGATTAATTCCATGATTATTAGGTGAAAATAGGGATTAAAATTTTAATTAAATCTTAATTTTTATAATTTCAAAAGTAAATAAATTTTATTAGTTAAAAAAGTTACTTTTTACACAAAAATGGAAAGATTAGTTTGTTTAATTTTCTCTAAGAATATGAGATATCTTTTCTTATATACATGGGAGTTCAAAAGAAATGAAGATCATTTGTTCAAAAAAAAAGAAAAAGAAATGAAGATCAACAACAACTCATCGTCTACCCTACTTTAGTAAATTAAAAAGAAATGTAAAGAAGCATGATTATCTTGTAAGAGGGTATGAAAGTAAATGGATAAGGCCCTTTGTTTATACAAGCATGTATCTGGTCACACTAACGTCCCATTGAGAGAAAGACATTTAGACAAGCAAGCAACCATGCATATCTTGTTGGAGAATTTTCTATATCAAGTCTTTGAGATAAGACAACCACGGAGGCAAACTTGTGTTGCTTTTCTCCATCAAAAAAGTTAATGAACCTCTCCACTAAAGTAGTCTACATCACTTTCTGTTGGTGATTTTAGTATCATCAATGCAATTTTGGTAGTAATGTGATTTACTGAAGGCCGATGCAATTATGCGTTAAGCTTGAAACGAGTTAGGGTAGTGCGGAGTGCACGCTCGTAGAGCCAAACGTACAATTGAATATGAATAATAGAAACGGGGTTCCAAGGGGCGGAGCCCCTGGCGGGGTCCAAGGGGCAGCGCCCCGTCGGGGTCCAAGGGGCGGAGCCCCTGGCGGGGTCCAAGGGGCAGCGCCCCTGGCTGGGGTCCCGCTGCCAGGTCAGCGGGCGGGGTGCGGGGCAGCGCCCCGAGCAAAAATTTCGTTTGAATAAGTTGCACCCTTTCCCAACGGACTTAACCGTTTTACCGAACAGATGCTTCGTTTCCAACCAACATAACTGTTTTTACCGAACAGGTGTGTCTGTTCGTTGCTATTATTGGTCTCCTATATAAGGAGTCTTTCGGTCTCGATTTGAAATACGAAATCATACACTTCCTCTACATTCTGATCTGTTCTCCATTGTCAGAAACAGATTGATTCTTCAAGAATTATCCCCGCAAAGATTTCGTGAACCCAGACAAGTATAGGGTCGAAATACTTTGTTCGGAAAGTGAACGAACACGATTCTTGAAGATATCCAGGATTATCATACCATTTTCTAACACTTTCATTATGTTAATGCTTAAGGACGATGATTTAATTTGTCGAGGATATTATAAATGTATACCATGAAATGAAATGGAGTGTGACGATTTTGATAATTTTGATAAACACTCATTTTCACCTTTAAGTGAACTCACGATATGCTGTTGTTATATTTGACCAAAAACTTTTTTTTTTTTAGTTTTAATATTCAAATGCTAGAACACGGCCTCCTCCCTCGTCTCAACTGATGATTACATCTAATATTTGTCAATATTTCACGATGGATAAGGCAAGAATGATTATGACCATCTCATCTAAATAATTGTGACGCTGCGTCATATTTAGTTATTCTTTTCATTCACATTTGTAATAATATCTTCTTTACTTAGAGTTTAAGATTGTTAGTCTTACAGGTACTCTCTGATCACCTCGTAACCACTGTATTGTAAGCTTCATCACGGTGTTCATTTTCAACATGTCATTTATTTACATTCCTATACAGATTAAAGATTTTGTCTTTGATAATCATCTTTTAATTCTTGTGAATTCTCCATCGAATTTCTTCAATATCCACTGTTGTGCCCCCGTAGCTGTTTTGTGTTACCGTTCTAACAAGGGTAATCGTTTCATATGCACCTTTTATATGCTACCTTCTCTGATGGTCAGTTCAAAAGCAACTCGCAACCACATGGTCGTAACTAATGTCAAATCAATGACTCGCATCCTTTAAGACAATGTTTCATCGATTCTCACTCTAGTCAACCAAGAACCTTTTAAACCCCAAAATCTACAAGTTTTGTTCACAATTCCTTAATTGATCGTCGTTCCTAGATGTCACAATTCCTTAATTGATCGTAATTCCTCAATTTGTCGCAATTCATTAATTTATCATAATTTGTCAACTGAGTGTTCAAGATTCCCAACCAATTCATATGTTTCGGCATCATCTTCCTCCTCCTTATTCTTCAGGTTCACCAAATGCAAACGAACTATGTAGTGTTATATTTGTAAAAGGACTCGCCTACGGTAACATGTTGCCCCATAAAAGGTATTGTCTCGCCCCAAGGTTTTCCTAGCACCCAGTCCTGGGAAACGTGAGATAAGACATTTCTTAGACAGAGAGGAGTCATGGTCATTAATTGACCCACATTGCCCTTGGAAATAAGGATTCAACGGTCCACAATTGACTAGGCCCAGGAGGCTTTATAAATATCTCTCCCCCAAAGGGAGAGGGAACATATATTAAGCCATATAGATCACACTCCTCATACGTTATACCTAAGCATGTCACTCAATAACAGAGTCTCTCATCTCAGGTGAACAGGACCTCTAAAAACACCACCATGCAGAACTTTTCGCTATCGTGAAACCCACCATATAGTGTAATATACCTAATAAGGTCTTGGAGTCTCCTTGCTCTTGCAGAAGGAACACGCACATCTATACTTTTTTACCAGTACAATGACATCCACCTGTTTACGGTGGTTTCCGGTAAACAACCGCTAGTCTTCCAAACTATAATAAATATGATTTGGTTACTCGCAGGATCGACTAGATTGATCCTAGGACATAGTCAAAAAGATTGTTATTCGATCCATGTTTATAATTTGTCTTGAAAATAAGAATTACTCAATCGAAATAATAAAGGTTAGCAATCACTTAGTTATACGCGTAAATATAACTCCAGCGAAAGGTAAGTCAAGATAAAACATAGAACAAAAACTGTAAAAGTGCAAGAATCTTAAAATGCAGAAATGTTAAATACTTCAAAGATAAATAACATGAAAATAAAGAATGCAGGAATGTAAATGACAAGAAGTAAAACGAAATGCAATAATATCGAAAGATAGTTGAAAATAAAGGAAAATACACATGTATTAAAATGGTGGTGGTGTCATACGTACATTTCTCAGCGAACTCTTTCTCTTAACACTTGATACTTGAGTAATATGTGAGTGATTTGTACAAAATGAACACACTGAATCCTAACATTAGAACCCTTATTTATACTAGTTTCGACCTTAACGGTCCTACGCTAATCTAATGCCACGTTTCTCATGAGAATCCTCGGAAAGCCACCTGTCTCTGGACAGTTATGAAAACTTCTTCGAATTTCAAATCCTCCCGCCTGAATCCTCCTTCGACGCGTGGCAATATAACTTAACATTAAAATACCACAGAAATACACTAAGCATCAGTACTTAACATATTTCGTAAAATTTGTCTAAGTCTCGAAGATATACACTCCTACTAGCTTCAGCATTCACTATCTCCGTTATGACTTAAAAATTCTTCATCCTCGAAACATGGCCATCAGGAGCCATTTTATCTTCAAAGACGGTCATCAGGAACCATCCTCCTTCGAGTCTTCACCCTTCGAAGGATCATATTTGCAAAACAAAATCTTCAGCTAACAAATTGCCCCCAATAAATGCCTGTTTCGAAAAACAAGAGAAATAGGCATTTCTTGTTGTAATAAGATTTCGTTTTTAGAGTTCCAAGATCATTGACTGACGTCATAATCATTGATGACCCTATTTCCAAAACGTCTTGTCATTTTCAAAGATGTCTACTCATAACTTACATTCCCACGTTCTGGTCTTACTTTCTGATCATTACTCCTATATACTAGGAGTAAAGCTAATAACTATTCGACCGCCGTTGGATGAAATCAACGCCTGCCGCGTGTCTCTTGGCTTTTACCCAAAAGATTTGAAAGGGTTTCCGTTAGGCCTTTAAATACCGAAACTTTAACCTTCACATAACTTTCACCTCTTATTCCCTTATTTCTCCACAGAAAAGAACACTCCTGATTATATTCAAAACCCATTCCAAAAAATCAAACTTACTCATGGCGTCTTCCTCAAATGTTCTTCAACCAGCTCTGAAACTTCAACAATCTACACAGATGGGGGATCAAGAGTGTGTACCAAACCCAAATTCTGCGGAAGTGCGTGCCATTTACGCTTCTCAGGTAATCATTCCTTTTGAACTTTCTGGGAAAACTCATGCTTTCATGGGTCCGTTACCAGGAGAAACTAACCCTTCTCTGAATAAATTCTTTCCTGCTTATTATAAAACTAGGCCGTTAGTTAGTAAGAACAAAATAGATGAAGATGGCCGTCCTATTTCAGCAAAGCTTGATGATACGGAAAAATCTTCGACCGAAAACCCTTCAGCCCTAGAGAAAATTAGGTTAGACTATGTAACCAATTTTGTGAAAGTTTTTAGGTCAATTCCCTTAGCAAAAGACCCTGAACTATACTATGCCTGGTTGGCAAGAGTAGAGAAACACAAGGCTTCTTTCTGGAAAGAACTGGGCATTTATGATTTAATCCAACTGTCCAAGACTGGTTTAGAATACAACCAAACCATGTTAGTTGTGTCAGTTTATTTTTGGGATGCTTCCCACAACACTTTCCATCTTCCATGTGGAATGGTCACCCCCACGCTTTTCGACATAGCTGCCATTACGGGGCTTCGACCAACTGGAGAACCCTTCGACCCCAACGTCATGGACACTGATACTATTAACTTCAATGAAGCAACTGTTACTTATACTGCATTCATTCAACAGTATCATGACGAAAATAATGAGGTAGTCTCAGACGAAGAGCACATTGCTTTCTTAGCCTTATGGCTTTCGAGGTGCGTCTTCTGTTCTAGGTCCATACAAGTAGCAAAAAGATATCTCTGTATGGCTAATCAACTCCATGCCGGAACAAAACTAAACCTGAGCCAGTTAATTCTAGGGTTTCTCTATGAGAACCTAGGTGAAGCAACAGACCTTGTAAAGAATTATAAAACAGGTTCTTTGCTTTTCGCTGGCCCCTTCTGGCTGCTACAACTATGGCTCAATGCTACTTTCGAGACTCAGCTCCCATTTCGAGGTGTTGTGAATGAAGAAGATCCAGATATTAAAAATCGAACTGTAGAAGGAACCAGGTTGGCTTCGCTAACTCAAAAAGAAGAGACTGGTAAACTTCGCGAGCATTTTCTAGCATATATCATGATGTTTGCTCGGTGTCATCACTTCAGCCCTTCGATGGCTCCGTTCGTAAACAGGACAGTGGGTCCCGAATGGTTCACTCGAAAGTTTCCACCAACATCTCAAGATCAAGAGACTGAATTCATGACTATTTGGGGAGCTTTCCTTACCCCAAGATTATTCTATCACCGTCTTCGCCCCTCCAAAAACCAATATGTTCTCCTCTGCTACCAACCAAATCTGGTTTCGAGACAATTTGGACTGGTTCAAATAAAACCCTAGTGTCTATACGAGAAAAGGAACCACATGTGTTTGCACACTTTATATCTGACTAAAGAAGAATGTGAGTCAAAATTGCTAGATATGCTGATGTGACCAATCTTTCGCCTATCCCTTTCAATCCCGTATTTTACTCTACTCCAGATTTTCAACAATGGTAGACGGATTATTACACCATGCAAATCTTTGACGCCGAGAGCCTTACTCGTGAACTAACTGAAGCTTTTGCTGATGTGCAGGAAAATTTTCAAAAAGGTACTTCGACTCATATTAAAGAAATACAAGCCTTTCAAAAGTTCTTTGAAACCATTTACAGGCCTGATGACCTTAGTCGGACCGTTCGTGAAGCTGCAGTCACTTTGCGCGAAAAGTTTTCTGCTAAAATGGATAAGTTGAAACTGCCCTCGTCTGTTCGACCAGAACTGCGTTATGAAGTGGCTTTCAAACTTAATCCTCCAAAATTCCCTCCACTGCCAAGCGCTGATTTTGGTGTGGCTTTAAGCCCTCCTTTCCCAGACTGGTTCGTGTGTGGGAATGCTTTTAAAATTCTTCAGGAAAGTACTAAAAAACGCGCTGAACGAGTGGTCCCGACTAAGCATACCCTGGATACTTTCAAAGGACATCTCCATATAGATCTTGAACATGTTCGTGTCTTGACTCCAATACCTGAAGGTTTGGGTTCAGACAAAATTCTTTGACTAACGTTCCTTTTCTGCTGAAATACTAATTCCAGTTCCAACTACAGCTGTCGCTCGAAGGAGAAAGATTAAACAGCTCCCTGCGCAGAAAGCTTTTGAAGTTTCGCAGAGCAACAAGCCCAGTGAGAGTGACTCTTTCACTGCTGACAAGAAAACCACGGTATATACATACTTTATCTTTCATTTGTATGTTATATGAATCATCCTTACCTTACCCAATTTATATTTTCAGAGTTCGAAACCTCCACCACATTCGAAGCGAAAAACCTCTCCAGTAGTTGTCTCAGATGAGGATGACAAATCTCCACCTCGAACCAGACAAGCCCAAAAGAAAAAGCAGAAGGCCGCTACTCCTTCAAGAAAAGAAAAGGGATCTGGGTCTTCGAAACTTACTTCACCGGGTGACAAGGTATCTTCTGAAGAATCACCTTTGAAAGGTGGTAGTAACGCTTTTGTTGTCGAGAGCCACAATTCGAGCCCAGATAACGTCCTAACTAAGGTATTTGGATTTCCCAACCTGCTCATCTTTATAAATTTTTAACTTAAAATAATTAAGTTAACGTTTTACCTTATGATTGTAGGATGATGTTGGCACAGCCACTTTCGACCTCAAATCCTTCACTCTTAATATTGATCTTGATAAACTCCAAGGTAAATGCATATTCTTTTTACAGCGAAGAAATTTCTTGCAACTTTCCTTACCATGACATGTTCTAATTATTCCATGCAGGTAAATCTCATGTGCTTTCACCAGTGATCGAAGACGCTCAACCTCTTGCGACTATCATTCCTAGTACAGCAGTCGAAGGGAGCCATTCAACTGATGATTTTCCACCTACCCACAAGAGCGAAAAAGCAGACCAACAATGTTCAGGTAGCAACAATGCTGCTGGTCATCCAACTGGTAGTGAGGACACTTTATCTGAACAAGATGTCATGGAAGAAACCTCCAAATTAACCACAGTAGTTCCTCACGAAACCACAACTTTTGGGACCATAGTTTCTCCTGAAACTACATCGACTACTGCCCCAACAAAGCCTACTCCTTCAGAATTGGAGCAGCTTAAACAAATCGATCCTCTCAGCTTCCTCAAGGCTATGATGGATATTGATAATACTTCACCTTCTGAGCTCGAAACTTCTCCAGCTGTACAGCCAGAATCTGGTAATAAAGAGGATACTTGTATCCTTCTTCATCAGATAAAGGAAAAGTTCTTCGAAACCAACCTCGTCGAAACTCTTAGCAAGGATCCTATCAAAAGTCACAGCTTGAATCAACTTCTGAAAAAGGTGGATCTACTCCTAGTTTCGAAAGAAGTCTCAGAGGTGATTGTTTTGCTGGGCTCCCTGATCGAGCAACTCCAGGCCAATATTCTTCGAAAACACAATGTCGACGAACAACTGACTGCGAAAATGGCCTCTCATAATTCTTCATGGAAATCTGCTATTGATGCAACCAAACAGTGTGAAGCCCTTAAGCTTAAATATTTGAAGAACCAGGAAGCATATGACGAATGTGAGAAGAGCATCAACTCCTGGAAGCAAGAGATAAAACTGCTCGAAGAGAAGATAAAGGAGGCTGAATCTCGTAAGGCAAACCTTCAACAATCCAGTGAGCAGGAATTGACTGAAGTTGCACGTTTAGGAATCCAACATTTCGAGGCTGCACGAAAACTAGTTCCTGAAATTGACGAACTGAAGAAACAAAGGGCCCTGATTGAACTTCGCATGTCTTCCTGGGAGATTCAATATTCGAAGATAAAAGATAGTCTCCCTAAAGATTTTAATTAGTTATCTCAAACCTTGTACTTCATTATCATGTTGTACTTTTGCTTTGTAATCAAACTCTTCGTAGAATATATATGTATGCTCAACTTTTATCTGCTTAGCTTTTATCTTCCACTTTGTTCATATTTTTGCAATCCTCGCAAACAGTAATTTTAGCAAATCTTCCAGATTTCGCCAAAATCTATTTCCTGATTTGCCACAGTAATTTATGTAAAACACGTGATCTGACCATCCTTCGCACCTTTTAACTTATACTTGACGTTTCCACTCCCTTAGCCGTAATCATTATTAAGTGATGACATCACTTTCTCCAAAACATCTCTTTAAGACGTGCGTGCATCAGTTTTTCATGATTGCATCTCAACTTCCAAGGGCGGGAAATGGCGGAAGCCATAACTCCTCTTTGGAATACCAAACGTAGTCTAATCACACATTAAAAATTAAACCGTTCCACTCCTGCCCCCAAGTCTATATAAGTGGTTAACATCACACTTCTTTTCTTCACCCTTATTCCACAGAACCTTATCTTGAACCTTCGTTGCATCCTTTTGCATTTTCTTCAACACAAAACCAGAAAAACATTTCCAAATTTTTTTCTACAAAATGGCAGTACCCCTCACTTATAACAATATCAGAGCATGCATCAAAAAAGAGTTCAAGGTTTCTGAAGAAGACTTTGAAAACAACTCCATAAGCATTAGTGCTTTCTTTGTCAACCAAGAGCTTGATTTCTATTATGAAATCTTGGAGGGACCAGTTTATCCCAACATGCTGGCTGATTTCTGGATGTTTGCGTCTTTACGCATAGATCCAGAAGGTAGAACCACCATAATCTCTGAGGTTCGAGGTGCCCACATTAGGATCACTCCCACCACTATCTCTAACCTTATGAGATGCAACAACTCTGGGGAGACCTTTGATGATAACAGCTTCAACATGACCACTCATCTTCTGTTGAGGACTCTCATGGACAATGACCCTTTCAGCGCCAAGGTCATCAGAATTTGGCACCAACTCCTTGTGGGTAATTTTCGTCCACGAAACCATGATCAAAATAGCATCATGGTGGAAGATTTAGAGTTTATACTCTGTGGCTTTCGTGGGAAGAAAATCAACTTTCCTTTGATGATCTTCAAAGGGCTTGTTGAGGCAGTCTCTATGGCTGCTGCTCGTCAAGGGGTTGTGACATGTCTTCCATATGGGAGACTCCTATCTTACATATTCCTCAAAAAGGGTATAGTGAGAAGGATGCGCAGCTCTGGGTCCATGGATATGTTCGAAGCGGAGAGCTTGCCCCTGCTGGCTTTGGAAGGTTTAGACCAGAGGATCAACTAGGTGAAGGATAGAAAAACACTTAGAAAGGGGGGGATTGAATAAGTGTGACTTTAAATCTTGGACGATAAAAATAAATTGCACAATTATTTTTATCCTGGTTCGCTGTTAACGAAGCTACTCCAGTCCACCCCCGCAGAGATGATTTACCTCAACTGAGGATTTAATCCACTAATCGCACGGATTACAATGGTTTTCCACTTAGTCCGCAACTAAGTCTTCCAGAGTCTTCTGATCACACACTGATCACTCCAGGAACAACTGCTTAGATACCCTCTAAGACTTTTCTAGAGTCTACTGATCAACACGATCACTCTAGGCTTAGTTCACTCCTAAGACTTCCTCTAGAGTCTACTGATCAACCTGATCACTCTAGTTACAAACTGCTCAGCCAACTGCCAAGACTTCCTAGAGTATACTGATCACACGATCACTCTAGTTCCTTACAACTTAATGTAATCTATTCAAGAGTTTACAAATGCTTCTTAAAAGCTATAATCACAACTGTGATATTTCTCTTAACGTTTAAGCTTAATCTCACTAAGATATTACAACAGCAATGTAGTGAGTTGATGAAGATGAAGATTCTGAGTTTTGATTTGAACAGCGTTTCAGCAAGTTATTTTGAATTGTCTTTGTTCAGGATCGTTAACCTTGCTTCTCATCAGAACTTCATATTTATAGGCGTTGAGAAGATGACCGTTGAATGCATTTAATGCTTTGCGTGTTCCGTACAGCATCGCATTTAATGTTATACGCTTTTGTCAACTACCTCGAGCCTTGTTCACGCTGTGTCTACTGACGTAGCCTTTAGTAGCTTTAACGTTCCTTTTGTCAGTCAGCGTAGTCTGCCACGTGTACTTCCTTCTGATCTGATGTTTGTGAATACGACGTTTGAATATCATCAGAGTCAAACAGCTTGGTGCATAGCATCTTCTGATCTTCTGATCTTGAAGTGCTTCTGTTGCGTGATACCATCTTTTGAGCTTCAGTGCTTCTGATCTCTTGTTCTTCTGATGCTTCCATAGACCCATGTTCTGATTCTGCTTCGACCATCTTCTGATGTCTTGCCAGACCATGTTCTGATGTTGCATGCTGAACCATTTGAGACACAACTTCTGAGCGCTGAATTATGCGTACTCTTTATATATTTCCTGAAAGGGAAATTGCATTGGATTAGAGTACCATATTATCTTAAGCAAAATTCATATTATTGTTATCATCAAAACTAAGATAATTGATAAGAACAAATCTTGTTCTAACAATCTCCCCCTTTTTGATGATGACAAAAACATATATAAATGATATGAATTTGCGATCAGAAAGAGTAGACGGCAAAAGACAAATTACACAGCTATAGCATAAGCATATGAATATGTCTCCCCCTGAGATTAACAATCTCCCCCTGAGATAAATAATCTCCCCCTGAAATAAATACTCGAAGAACTTTAATAAAAGACTTCCCTGATTATTTCGGTAGAGACGATCATATAAGCTTCTGCCTTCAGAGAATTCATAGCTTCTGACTTCTGCTTCCATTGGACAGCTTCAGAACTTGAATTTCTTTAGATCCTTAGAACACTCACAGCTTCTGATTCCTGCTTCCATCGTGGACAGCTTCAGAACTTGAATTTCTTTGATCTTCAGAACATTCACAGCTTCTGACTTCTGCTTCCATTCAGGACAGCTTCAGAACTTGAATTTCTTTGATCTTCAGAACATTCACAGCTTCTGATTTCTGCTTCCATTCAGGACAGCTTCAGAACTTGAGTTTTCTGGATCTTTTAGAACATTCACATCTTCTGATTTCTGCTTCCCTCGGATAGCTTCAGAACTTTGAATGTCTATCAACATCACTTCATGCTAGATTTGTATCAGAACATTGTTGAATGTACCAGAGCATCATCTGAGCATCTCTACATCCTGAAATGTTACAGAACAAAAACTAAACGACAAAAGTCAGCATGAACGAGTTAGAACATAAAATGTATGTTTGAACACATTATATGTATCAGAGCCATATAGGCTGAAATAATGTATTAGAGCAAATAATGTATCACAGCCATAACATTATATGTATCAGAGCAAATAGAATTTTGTCAGAACATGATAGACAATGATATTCAAATTCTATTATCAGTGCTTCTGATTCATTCTTCTTTCTTGCTTCTGATCTCTGAAGCTTGACAGCACTCAGCTTGCTTCAGTTTCCATGGTTTTGCTTCTTGTGTTTGCTTTTGAAGATTCACTTCACTTCTCTGTACCTGCAAAACACTTAAACCATATAGAACTTGCAGTTCTTTGTTAGTGAATGTGTGGGAGCTTTACCCAGCAACTGATAGATTTAATCAAATCATTTATCATTTATCTTCTCCCCCTTTTTGTCATAACATCAAAAAGAATATTTTAAAAAGATTCAGATGTAAAAAAAACGACAAAAGAAAACATTTACTGGAATGTAAAACACAAAGAAACTTTTCATTGATAATCAAAAGATATTACAAAAGGTTCCTATGTTTAACAAGATGAGAAACATTCCTAGCAAATACAAAGTAGAATTTCCAAAGAGGAAATGACTACAAAAATTAAAAAAAAACAACATTCGGTCAAGAAACTCAACATAGAAGTTGAGCATATCTTCCCACAACTCAAGAAAGTCTTCTGTCTTTGGATGAAAGTTGATAACAACATCAAAGAAGGATCTGACTTGAGAGGTATTAGAAGAGCCATCCCGAGATGCACAGAGATATGTCGCCTTTGAGTCATAGAACTTCAACAGACTTAGGGTGAACGCTAGGTTTTGAGAGAAGAAATAAAAAACGAGAGAGAGAGAGAGAGAAAAAAAACTTTAAGAGGAAAACAGAGAGATAGGAAACCAAAAACCATTTTGAAGAGTATTTAAAAGAAAATGAAATGAAACGAATGATGAAAAACATTTAATGTTACGTGACGTGAAGAGAGATAATAAAGACGAATGAGGTGACTAGCACAGTTACCTATGGTCGGCGTCCCTTCAACTGCACGCGCGCTTATCCATGAATAGTAACGACAGGTTTACCATCCCGAGATAAAACGTAACAGCTGTTTTGCTTTAAAAGAGGTTCTGAATCAACTTAGACAATGAAATGTTAGTAATAACCGAATCATACTTTCTAAAAGAATTCAATCAGAACTTCTGATTAAAAGAAATGTTCCACATTCATTTCAGAAGATACTCATACATGAGAACTTCTCATCTTCTCATTCTGGGCATAAATCCACACTGATGTTCTTCAGAATGAACTTAAACCTATCTTCAGCTAGGGGTTTTGTAAAGATATCAGCCCATTGATGGTCTGTATCAACAAAGTTTAAAGAAATAACACCCTTCTGAACATAGTCCCTTATGAAATGATGTTTAATCTCAATATGTTTAGCTTTTGAATGAAGAATAGGATTCTTAGATAAACATATAGCAGAAGTATTATCACAGAATATAGGAGTGTTACTCTCAAATATCTGATAATCTTCTAACTGACTCTTCATCCAGAGCATCTGTGTACTACAACCAGCAGCAGCGACATATTCTGCTTCTGTGGTTGATAGAGCAATAGTTGCTTGCTTCTTGCTGTACCAGGAGATCAAATGACTTCCAAGAAATTGGCAACTTCCTGAAGTACTTTTTCTTTCAATTCTGTCTCCAGCATAATCAGCATCGCAGAATCCTACTAAGTTGTATTCTTTAGATTTTCTGTAAACTAAACCAACATTAGTAGTACCTTTCAGATACCTTAGAATTCTCTTAACAGCAGTTAAATGAGATTCTCTAGGATCTGATTGGAATCTAGCACACAAACAAACACTGAACAGAATGTCAGGTCTAGAAGCAGTCAAATATAGAAGAGATCCAATCATACCTCTGTATAACTTCTGATCTACCTTCTTACTTACCTCATCCTTACCTAGGATGCATGTTGGATGCATAGGAGTTTTGGCTTCTTTGCAGTCTAGAAGATTAAACTTCTTCAGAAGTTCCTTCACATACTTGGTTTGGTGAACGTACGTTCCTTCTGATGTTTGATTTATTTGTATTCCAAGGAAGTACTTGAGTTCTCCCATCATGCTCATTTCAAACTCAGCCTGCATAGACTTAGCAAACTCCTTTCCAAGTGTAGCATTAGATGTTCCAAAAATAATATCATCTACATATATTTGACAAATTAAAATATCCTTTTTAAAGGTTTTACAAAAGAGAGTAGTGTCCACTTTTCCTCTAGTGAAACCATTATCCAGAAGGAAAGAACTTAAGCGTTCATACCAAGCTCTGGGAGCCTGTTTCAATCCATACAATGATTTCTTAAGTTTAAAAACATGATTAGGAGACATAGAGTCTTCAAAACCAGGAGGTTGATGGACATAAACTTCTTCATCTATATAACCATTTAAGAAGGCACTCTTAACATCCATCTGATAGAGAGTGATGTTATGTTGAGTGGCAAAAGAAATTAATAGACGAATAGACTCTAACCTGGCCACTGGTGCAAAGGTTTCTGTATAGTCAATCCCTTCTTGCTGACTATAACCCTGAGCCACCAATCTGGCTTTGTTCCTTACCACTTCACCTTTCTCACTGAGCTTGTTTCTGAAGACCCATTTTGTACCAATTATATTGAATCCATCTGGTCTAGGAACAAGATCCCAAACATCATTCCTTGTAAACTGATTCAGTTCTTCTTGCATAGCAATTATCCAGTCTGGATCTTCTAGAGCATGATCAACAGAAGTTGGCTCGATCAAAGATACAAGACCTAATTGACAGTCTGCATTGTTCCTAAGGAATGCTCTTGTTCTGATTGGATCATCCTTCTTTCCAAGAATGACATCTTCTGAATGACCAGAGATGAGTCTGGATGATCTTTTGACAGATGGTTCTTCAGAAATACTTAGATCCTCCAGAGAAGCTGATACTTGATCTTCTGGTTCTTTGCTTCTGAGGAGCTCTGCTTCTGATGCGTTGCTTCTTGGCTCAACAACTTCCGATATATCAATATCACAATCTGCAAAATTATCAACCTGCTTTGGTTTTTCAGAACCAAGCTTATCATCAAACCTGATATTGATTGATTCTTCTACAACCAATGTTTCAGTATTGTATACTCTGTAGCCTTTTGAGCGTTCAGAATATCCAAGAAGAAAACATTTTTGAGCTTTGGAATCAAACTTACCAAGATGATCTTTAGTGTTCAGAATAAAACATACACATCCAAAAGGATGGAAATATGAAATGTTGGGCTTTCTATTCTTCCACAATTCATAGGGAGTCTTATTTAGAATAGGTCTGATAGAGATTCTATTCTGAATATAGCATGCAGTGTTTATTGCTTCTGCCCAGAAATGTTTAGCCATATTGGTTTCATTGATCATGGTTCTGGCCATTTCTTGCAGAGTCCTATTCTTTCGCTCTACAACCCCATTTTGCTGTGGAGTTCTAGGACAAGAGAAATCATGGGCAATACCATTCTCTTTGAAGAATTCTTCAAAGGATCCGTTCTCAAATTCACCACCATGATCACTTTTGACCTTTATGATTTTACACTCTTTTTCAGATTGAATCTGAATGCAGAAATCAAAGAACACTGAATGAGTCTCATCCTTGTGATTCAAGAATTTTACCCACGTCCAGCGGCTATAATCATCCACGATGACTAATCCATATTTCTTCCCTCTGACAGATGCTGTTTTGACTGGTCCAAACAGATCAATGTGCAAGAGTTCTAATGGCCTTGAGGTAGAAACAACATTCTTAGACTTGAATGCAGGTTTGGAGAACTTGCCCTTCTGACATGCTTCACAAAGAGCATCTGATTTGAATTTCAGATTAGGGAGTCCTCTGACCAGATCCAGTTTGTTAATCTGAGAAATCTTTCTCAAACTAACATGACCTAATCTTCTGTGCCAGACCCACTGCTCTTTAGAAACAGACATAAGACAAGTCACCTTCTGACTCATAAGATCTTGCAGATCTGTCTTATAAATGTTGTTCTTCCTCTTGCCTGTAAATAGGATTGAGCCATCCTTCTGATTTACAGTCTTGCAAGACTTTTGATTGAAGATTATATCATAACCATTGTCACTTAATTGACTGATAGATAAGAGGTTATGAGTTAATCCTTCTACAAGAAGTACATTAGAAATGGAAGGAGAGTTACCAGACTTTATAGTTCCAGAGCCAATTATCTTGCCCTTCTGATCTCCTCCAAACTTGACTTCTCCTCCAGACTTAAGCACCAGGTCTTGGAACATAGACCTTCTTCCTGTCATGTGTCGCGAGCATCCAGAGTCCAGGTACCATGACATGTTGTGCTTTGTCCTTCTTGCAGCCAAGGATATCTGCAATAGGAATAATCTTATCCTTAGGTACCCACATCTTTTTGGGTCCTTTCTTGTTAGATTTTCTCAAGTTCTGATTGAACTTGGGTTTGACATTATAAGCAATAAGAGGAACAGCATGATAATTTTTAATATGAGTTTCATGATATTTCCTAGGTTGTGTCACATGCTTTTTGGTGTGTGTTATGTGAAAACTTTGAGTATGTGAAGTGTGCCTAATATCATGGGAGTGGCCATACTTGAACTGATCATACAATGGATTGTATGTGATTTTCATTTCATCAACAGGTTCAAGTTTGTATGGGGTTTCACCCTCAAAACCAATGCCGACTCTTTTGTTTCCAGACACAGCATATATCATAGAAGCTAGCTGACTTCTGCCAATACTTCTAGATAAGAACTTCCTGAAACTTAAATCATATTCTTTCAGAATATGGTTTAGACTAGGAGTGGATTTTTCTGAATCAGAAGGAGATCCAACGTTATTGGATAATTTTAAAAGTTTTTCTTTTAATTCAGAATTCTCCAACTCAAGCTTCTTTGTTTCAAATTCAAATTGCTTTTTCAGCTTTTTGTATTTGAGACTAATCTGAGACTTGAGTTCCAGAAGTTCAGTTAGACCGGAAACTAACTCATCTCTAGTAAGTTCAGAAAATACCTCTTCAGAATCTGATTCTGATGTAGATTCTGATCCGTCATCTTCTGTCGCCATCAGCGCACAGTTGGCCTGCTCATCTTCTGAATCATCTTCTGACTCATCCCAGGTTGCCATAAGGCCTTTCTTCTTATGAAACTTCTTCTTGGGACTTTCCTTCTGAAGATTTGGACATTCATTCTTGTAGTGTCCAGGCTCATTGCATTCATAGCACATGACCTTCTTCTTGTCAAATCTTCTTTCATCAGAAGATTCTCCACGTTCAAATTTCTTTGAACTTCTGAAGCCTCTGAACTTCCTTTGCTTGGTCTTCCAGAGTTGATTTAGCCTTCTGGAGATCAGGGACAGTTCATCTTCTTCTTCAGATTCTGATTCTTCAGGATCTTCTTCTTTGGCCTGAAAAGCGTTAGTGCATTTCTTGATATTTGATTTTAATGCAATAGACTTACCTTTCTTTTGAGGCTCATTTGCATCCAGCTCAATCTCATGGCTTCTCAAGGCACTGATAAGCTCTTCCAGAGAAACTTCATTCAGATTCTTTGCAATCTTGAATGCAGTCACCATAGGACCCCATCTTCTGGGTAAGCTTCTGATGATCTTCTTTACGTGATCAGCCTTGGTGTATCCCTTGTCAAGCACTCTCAATCCAGCAGTAAGAGTTTGAAATCTTGAAAACATCTTTTCAATGTCTTCATCATCCTCCATCTTGAAGGCTTCATACTTCTGGATTAAGGCTAGAGCTTTAGTCTCCTTGACTTGAGCATTTCCTTCATGAGTCATTTTCAAGGACTCATATATGTCATAGGCTGTTTCCCTGTTAGATATCTTCTCATACTCAGCATGAGAAATAGCATTCAGCAAAACAGTTCTGCATTTATGATGATTCCTGAAAAGCTTCTTTTGATCATCATTCATTTCTTGCCTTGACAGCTTCACGCCACTGGCATTTACTGGATGTTTGTAACCATCCATTAGAAGATCCCATAGATCACCATCTAGACCCAGAAAGTAACTTTCCAGTTTATCTTTCCAGTATTCAAAGTTTTCACCATCAAATACCGGCGGTCTAGTATAACCATTGTTACCGTTGTATTGCTCAGCAGAGCCAGATGTAGATGTAGGTGTAGGTGTAGACTTTTCACTTTCATCAACCATCTTTTAAATGAAGCGTTTTTCTCTTCCTGAATCTTTTATAAACACGGTTAAGTGCTTGCACCTTAGAACCGGCGCTCTGATGCCAATTGAAGGATAGAAAAACACTTAGAAAGGGGGGATTGAATAAGTGTGACTTTAAATCTTGGACGATAAAAATAAATTGCACAATTATTTTTATCCTGGTTCGCTGTTAACGAAGCTACTCCAGTCCACCCCCGCAGAGATGATTTACCTCAACTGAGGATTTAATCCACTAATCGCACGGATTACAATGGTTTTCCACTTAGTCCGCAACTAAGTCTTCCAGAGTCTTCTGATCACACACTGATCACTCCAGGAACAACTGCTTAGATACCCTCTAAGACTTTTCTAGAGTCTACTGATCAACACGATCACTCTAGGCTTAATTCACTCCTAAGACTTCCTCTAGAGTCTACTGATCAACCTGATCACTCTAGTTACAAACTGCTCAGCCAACTGCCAAGACTTCCTAGAGTATACTGATCACACGATCACTCTAGTTCCTTACAACTTAATGTAATCTATTCAAGAGTTTACAAATGCTTCTTAAAAGCTATAATCACAACTGTGATATTTCTCTTAACGTTTAAGCTTAATCTCACTAAGATATTACAACAGCAATGTAGTGAGTTGATGAAGATGAAGATTCTGAGTTTTGATTTGAACAGCGTTTCAGCAAGTTATTTTGAATTGTCTTTGTTCAGGATCGTTAACCTTGCTTCTCATCAGAACTTCATATTTATAGGCGTTGAGAAGATGACCGTTGAATGCATTTAATGCTTTGCGTGTTCCGTACAGCATCGCATTTAATGTTATACGCTTTTGTCAACTACCTCGAGCCTTGTTCACGTTGTGTCTACTGACGTAGCCTTTAGTAGCTTTAACGTTCCTTTTGTCAGTCAGCGTAGTCTGCCACGTGTACTTCCTTCTGATCTGATGTTTGTGAATACGACGTTTGAATATCATCAGAGTCAAACAGCTTGGTGCATAGCATCTTCTGATCTTCTGATCTTGAAGTGCTTCTGTTGCGTGATACCATCTTCTGAGCTTCAGTGCTTCTGATCTCTTGTTCTTCTGATGCTTCCATAGACCCATGTTCTGATTCTGCTTCGACCATCTTCTGATGTCTTGCCAGACCATGTTCTGATGTTGCATGCTGAACCATTTGAGACACAACTTCTGAGCGCTGAATTATGCGTACTCTTTATATATTTCCTGAAAGGGAAATTGCATTGGATTAGAGTACCATATTATCTTAAGCAAAATTCATATTATTGTTATCATCAAAACTAAGATAATTGATAAGAACAAATCTTGTTCTAACACTAGGAGGTGTTTTGGTTTAGGTTTTTATGTTTTCTCTTTTGCAATCTTCAACATTTTGGGTCATGCTTTTAGGCTTCATTTTATAATGCATGTAATCTTTTACTTTCTAATGACAAATATTTTGCTGTTCCTTTGTCTCTTTACTTTATTTATCGTATATTTTGATCACAAAGCCATTTTGGCATTAGTTCAATCATTTTGGCTTACGTAGTACCTTAAATATCTACGTTTGTGCAATCTTCACTTCATGCATGCTTGGTTTGTATCTCTTCAGATACTTCCCATTTACTCTTAAGATCCTACGATCTTCTGCTAATTCTTCGATTTCGTAAGCATTATTCGAAAATACCTTTAAGATTCGAAAGGGTCCTTCCCAGTGTGGGGACCATTTACCAAGTGCCTGATTCTTTCGATCTATAGGTAAAATAACTTTCCAAACTAAGTCATTATTGATAAACGTTTTACCTTTCACCTTTTTGTTGTATGCTCTGGATACTCTTTCCTTTTGCCTTTTTATCATCTCCAATGCTCGAATTCTATCTTCGTCCAGGTCTACTAATTCATTCATCATTAACTCCCAGTATATGTTGGGAGGGATTTTTGCCTGTCTTTGTATCCTTACTGACTGCAGATGTATCTCGATTGGGAGTACTGCGTCGTGACCAAACGTCAGTTGGAAAGGCGTTGTATTTGTAGCTTCTTTTGGAGATGTTCGACAAGCCCAAAGTGCTTGGTCCAAAGTTTTATGCCAATTCTTGGGTTTTTTCCCCACATGTTTCTTGATAAGACCAATTATTATCTTGTTTGCTGCTTCAACTTGTCCATTTGCCTGAGCATAGTAAGGTGTAGAAGTAAACAATTTGAACCCTATTTCTTTGGCGAAGTCCTGCATCTTTCGCCCAGTGAACACTGATCCTCGATCAGTAGTTATACTTTTCGGGATTCCAAATCTGTATATAATATGTTTTTGAATAAACTCAATCACAGCCTCTTGGTCCATATTCGCAAGTGGTATTGCTTCGACCCATTTTGTGAAGTAGTCTATTCCTACCAATATGTATCTTTGACCTTTAGATGATTTGGGGTGAATTTCTCCAATCAAATCTAGTGCCCATCCCCTAAAAGGCCATGGTTTTACTATTGAACTTAATTCGTTTGCTGGGGCGTGTTGGATACCTGCATGTTCTTGACATTCTTGACATCCTTTCGTAAACTCTATGCAGTCTTTTAACATGGAGGGCCAATACATTCCATAACGAAACAGAAGCCATTTCATTTTGTGTCCTGCTTGATGTGCACCACATGCTCCACTGTGTACATTTGAAAGAGCCAAATATGCTTCTGCTTCACCCAAGCATTTTAACAAGACCCCTTCAGGAGTTTTCTTGAACAATTCGTTTCCCATCAGGAAATATGACAGGGCTCTATACTTCACCTTCCTGTCTGTGTCTGTCGAAGGATTTTTTAGATAGTTTACTATTGGACTTCTCCAATCTGCATCTGTCAATGAGTCTATGTTTAATACTTCGAACTCTTCTTTGTTAGCGTAACCTAATTGTGAATCCTCCAGATCACTTGGGGAAAGTTTAGTAGACATTTCTCTCCCTCTTACTTCGATCAGTTCTTCTAACTTCTCTTTTGATACCCTATATCCTGAGGCTAACTGTGCCAAATCATTTGCTTCTTGATTGTTGGTCCTTGAGACGTGTTTTAATTCCACATACTCGAATTTCTTTAGCAACCTATTTGCTATGACAAAGTACATGATCAAATTTTCTTTGATACATTTGTATTCCTTTGTCAGTTGTCTAATCACCAGTTCGGAATCTCCTTTAATTTCGACTCTAGTTGCCCCCAATTCTAACAAAGCTTCAAGTCCAGCAATTAGTGCTTCATATTCAGCTCCGTTGTTGGAGCATAAAGGACCTTCAATCTTATACTTGAGCTTTGTTGGAATTCCATCAGGAGAAATTATCAATATTCCAACTCCAGTTCCCTCTCTATGAGTCGAACCATCGAAGTATAGCTTCCAAGGTTTCAAATCCACATACTGTTGATGACTCTCAACTACTGCATGGTCAACAATGAAATCTGACACAATCTGACCTTTCATTGCCTTAAGAGGCTGAAATATTAGTGAATATTCAGTGAGGGCTAAAGCCCATTTGCCAATTCGACTATGTAATATTGGCTTCAATAACATATGTTTAATAACATCACAATGAGACGAAACATAAACATCAACTGGCTTTATATAATACTTAAGTTTGATACAAGAGAAATACAAACAAAGGCAGAGTTTTTCTATCACAGTGTATCTAGTCTCTGCATCATTGAGTACTCTACTTAAGTAATAAATGGCTCTTTCGATGCCATTTTCATCTTCTTGTGCTAACATGCTGCCTAATGTTTTATCTGAAGCTGAAATATACAGACGCATGTGTTTCTTCCCATTTGGGGGAGATAAGATTGGTGGATGGATCAAGTATTGCTTGATTTTATCAAAAGCTTCTTGATGTTCGACACGCCATTCGAACTTTCCTTCCCTTAGACGAAGTAGAGGGGAGAAAGCTTGTGTGCATCCACTCAAATTAGAGATGAACCTTCTTAAGAAGTTTATCTTCCCCAGCAAGGACTGTAATTCTTTCTTCGTGGATGGAGGCTTGGTTTCCATAATAGCCTTTGTTTTATTCTGATTAATTTCTATCCCCTTTTTATGAACCACGAAGCCCAGGAAATCTCCAGCCTGCACAAAGAAAGCACATTTGAGGGGATTCATCTTTAAGCCATGTTTTCTCATTCTTTCGAATGATTGGCTTAGATGATTTAGATGATCGCAATCTGAGACAAATTTAACAACGATGTCATCTATGTATACTTGCATGAACGTTTCTATAAAATCGTGAAATATAGAATTCATTGCTCTCTGGTAGGTTGCCCCAGCATTCTTTAAACCGAATGGCATCACAACCCACTCATAGGTGCCTATTGCCCCTGGGCAACGAAAAGCTGTTTTAGACACATCTTCTTCTGCAATGAAAATCTGATTATAACCAGAGTATCCATCCAACATACTTAGATACTCGAAACCTGCGGCTGAATCCACTAACATTTCTGCCACAGGCATGGGATATTCATCCTTAGGAGTTGCTGCATTTAGATCACGAAAATCTATGCATACTCTTAATGAGCCATTCTTTTTAATAACTGGTACAATATTAGTAATCCATTCGACATACCTTGTGGTTCTGATGAACTTACACCATAGGAGTCTTTCGACTTCTGCTTTAATCTTCGAATGAATTTCTGGTGCGAACCTTCTAGGAGTTTGCTTGATGGGCTTTTTTCCTTCCTTTATAGGTAACTTCAATTCGACCAAATCGCGCCCTAAACCAGGCATCTCATCGTAATCCCATGCAAAGCAATCCTTGTTCTCCTTCAGCAACGCGACCACTTTCGACTTCAGTGTTGGATCTAGTTTTGCACTGACATATGTTACCCTCCTTTGATCTCCATCTCCGAGATTTACTTCTTCTAGTGGATCTTGGGCTAACATCTTGATATTTGATCCCATTGGGTCCTTCTCGAAACCCAAAGGCTCTTCGTCATAGATTGCATCCAATCTTTGACCTATCTCTTCTCCTGAAATCTCTTTGACCTGGACTGAATCTTCAGGCAGGTGAGGGATCGTATCTATCCCCATATCTGGAGCTTCTTCTTTTTCTAGACCTTCATTAAACAACATGTTTGACGATTCGGCTTCGAGAGCCGTCTTTCTTTTATTCTCGGCTACATAAGCCGAAATCCTTTCGAAAAATGATGACTCAGACATCATCAACTTCGTCATCCCAGCCTGTTGGCCGTACTGTTGGATGATGCTCCGTTGGTGGGGTATCTTCTGGGCCATCCATTATTTCCCTATTCCACTGGAAACCATTTGGGTGTAGAGTTAAGTAGTACAACGCATTTTTATTCGGAGTATACATCTCTTCTGCAGTATGACAAGGTCCTATGTTTGCCAAGTTCCTATCGAAGTTAGTTTTATTAACTTGATTAACTTCAGCCATATAGTAACTCTGATCCCCTTCAATATTCTCTACTATACCATCTTCCCTCCAAATGGTTACCCTTTGATGCATTGTCGATGGCACAGCTGCAACTCCGTGGATCCATTCCCTTCCGAGCAAGAGATTGTAATTTGCTTTCGCAGGTATGACCATAAACATAGTTGGCCTTGTGACTGATCCCACCGTGAGATTCACTTGGACAACTCCCAAGGTTTGCCTTATTTTGCCTTCATAGTTAGACAAAACCATGTTGTGTGGCCTTATATCGGTATCGAACATACCAATTCTTTTCGACATGTATTGGGGCATTAGGTTCACTGCTGCCCCCCATCTACTAGGACTTTATTAATGCCAACATCTTCAATTTTAGCCCTTATGTAGAGTGGTTTCAAATGATTTCGCATACCTTCATCGGGCCTCTCGAAGAAAGCGTTCTGCTCTTCAACTGCACCGTTGTTTAGAACATAGTAACACACAGGTCTGTGTTTCGCCATTTCTTCGATATCAGCCTCTTCGCAGTCTTCAACTTCAGTTTCCTGATTAAACTCATGAGGGAGTACAGACACAACGTTGCAGTTAAGGTTTATAGATGACACCCCGTCAGAATCAAAATCATTTGTCATTATATCCTCTTCCTTCCAAGGACTGGAATGCATCTTTTCTTCTTCTTCTAAAATATTTTCAGCTTCGAATAGTCTGCGTTCCACCGGAGGTTTGCTTGCCTTCGCCCCCTGGTGTAGGACTTGGTTGCTACTAGACTCTCCAGCTTCTCTTGGCCTGTATTCTCTTTGAGCCTTTTTCATTCTCTGGTGCCTTCTCCACTGGGATCTGGACATAGGATTTTTTCCTTTGTAATTCTCCAACCGATACATCTCTCGATTTGAGTTTTGAAATTGCTTCCTATATGCCATTGCAGTCCTTCCTCCTTGGTCCCAACTTCGCCATTTGTTGGTTCTTGCACCAGCTTGCACCCATCTGTCCCTAGGTACATCTGCAGGGACTTTGAATGTTACCCTTCGAGCCCTAGGATGTGGGCTGTCAGGTCTCTTCGTTGGGGTCCATATATCGAAACCATACAGGTTAGGACGTAATCCCTGAGTTTCTCGACCCATGTAGCAGTACACCCTCTTGAATGATCGTGCCAGCATTTCATCATAAACTGCCCCACATCTGGGACACAGTGCAACTTCAGTGTTTTCCCTGTGACATCTGACCAAAAATCCCACTAAGCTTTCTTCCATCCTTGGGTACATTTGTAGCAAAGGGTTTGGTTCTCTCCCAGGGTGTTCCCATCTCTCGCGTCGAGCCCTTTCAAAGTTGGCTTCGACCCTTCGATTCAGCATGATCGAACACCTTGGACACATCCATTGTTTTCCGCCATTCCTTTCATGGCAATTCCAGATATAATCTTTGAGACTTTCCCCTCTTGGAGGAATTTTGATGTTTCCCTTTTGTCTTGTCAACCATGTTTCCAATTCGCCAAATTCAGACACTGGTCGTCTGGCACTGACCATGTTAACAACTGCTGGATGGGCTTCAGAAATCTGGATTTGTTGAAGTTTTACCCTGAGGTCTTCAGTGGCCTCACTGGTTTTCCCTCTCGAAACTTCAGTTCTCTCTATCTTGGGGGATTCTTCAACATCAGTATTGAAGACCGCATCGTTATTTAGGCTTTCAGTAGCCTGCTTTCCAGTTAACATTGTCTCAGCTTTCGCAATGTTTACCTCAGATACCTCTACCATGTTGACATCCAGTGGTTCACACAGGCTAGCGTCAGCAATGTTCAAAGGATTTGTGTCGACCTTCATGTGACTCTTAGTCTTGTCAGCAAACTTCAAACGTCCATCCTTGATAGTGTTTTGAATTAGATCCCTGAAAAGAAAACATTGTGAGGTTTTATGGCCCAAAAAACCATGATATTTACAAAAACCTCTCTTCTTCCGTTGTTCTAACGGAGGAATTTTGGAATTTGGAGGCAGTATCATTTGGCCATCTTTTACTAGTAAATCAAATATCTCATCACACTTAGTGACGTCGAATGTGTAAGTTTTCTTAGGGAATCTATCGTTCTTATCGTTTTCTACTGGGTTTTTTCCATTTGCAGGATTGAGTAATTTGCAAGCATAAGGTGGTGCTTCTTTCAGTTCGGCAAAATCTATTTCGACCTCTTCTATGCCATATGAGTCACTGAAAGATTCGTCATCGGCGTCTTCCGCCTCGACGTATGCTACCCTTTCCTTTTTATATCCCTTGTTTGCTCTAGCTTTTTCTGCTTTCAAGCGTTCGACTTGTCGAACCCTATCTGCCAACTGGGCCATATCCCTAAGGTACTGAGTATCTAGTTTCTTTCTTATTGAATAATCTAGACCACCGGCAGCCATTTCGACCAATTCATGCTATGGGACTGTTGTGAAACACCTTGATTTCAATAGTCGGAACCTATTCAGGTAATCATCAATTGGTTCTGTAAACTTCCTCTTAATGCTGGCCAATTCTTTCAGACTTATCTTGGTTTGGCCCATGTAGAACTGTTCGTGGAACAACCTTTCTAAGTGTGCCCAAGCATCTATCGAATTTGGTGGTAAAGTAGTGAACCAAATACAAACATTCTTTGTTAGCGAACTAGGGAAATATTTGATCCTTAAATCTTCGTTCCCTGCTAAGTCTCCTGCTTCTGTCAGGTATCTGGCAATATGTTCCACAGTTGATTCGCTAGTTTCGCCTGAAAACTTTGTGAACTTGGGTACTTTAGTGCCTCTAGGCAACTCTGTCTGCATGACATAATCTGATATAGGGGATGTATAATTTGGACGTCGAAGTCCAGTACTAAGGCCATTATTGGCCATAACCCTTTCTATCATGGCAGTTAAGTTATTTTCCGTAGCCAGATTTTCTCTTCTGACTCTTTGAACGATTTCATCTGGGTGTTCGTTCCTACCCACTATCCTTAATCTCCTGTTGAACAGGAACAGCTCTTTGATTCGAAGCCTCCAAATCTATTACTTGGTTCCCTTCGATTGCCGCTGTTCTTTGTGGGGCAACTACATTATTAGTGGTTGTCCTAGACGGAGGGACCACATCTTGAATACGTTCCAAATTGGGTCCTTCTTCTCGATACAAGGGTTGCTTGTCCTTTCGTTTAGGATATGGAACTCCCATGAAATCTGCCATTCGATTCATCTGAGATGATATCTTTTGGAAAATCTCCACATTTTCTCGATTCGTACTAGTAATATTTGTTGCTAGTGGATTCAAAATTGAAGTCAGTTCCTTGGCCAGGACCCCTAACATATCATGGTTGCTTGCATCCATTTCTTGACGGAATGCTGCTTGATTACTTGTGGTGAAATTGGGTATTTGGGCAGAGAAGCCAGTATTTTGTGCACTTCGACCCACTGAACTAACATTTAGCGAAAACATCGCATTGTTAGTTGTAGTATATGTAGGTCCTGCCCCTCGTACGCCTGTTCCATATGGATATGGCATTCCGTATGGGTAGTTTGGTCTCCATTCGAACGCAGAGTTCGACCCTGGGTTGAATAAGTTATTTGTAGCATTTGTCGAGAAAAGTGGTATCTCGTTTGCGCTTGTAGATGCAGGTGCGGTAGTCGACACTGAAACTAGAATAGTCCCTGATGGTTCTGTATTATTCTCAGGTATAGCCTGGGAACTATTCGTGGATCTCGATCCATTTGGACCCGGTGTATCCCGCGCTCCTTGAGTTGAAGTCGAAACGTGCGCAGAATTTGCCGCTCCTGATCCTGAGCCTTGTGGGGGATCTTGATCTCCCCCTGCATTGGTCGTGACGACCATTTTCCTGTTGTACCTTCGTTTCGGAATCAGTTGTGCACTGTTTGTTAATTTACCGTTCCTAAGGTTCATACAAGGTCTTGATATTGTCTAGACAAAATAAAACAATTGATTAAAAACAATCTGCTTGACACTGTCCCACTGGGCGTGCCAATTTGTTTACGGTGGTTTCCGGTAAACAACCGCTAGTCTTCCAAACTATAATAAATATGATTTGGTTACTCGCAGGATCGACTAGATTGATCCTAGGACATAGTCAAAAAGATTGTTATTCGATCCATGTTTATGATTTGCCTTGAAAATAAGAATTACTCAATCGAAATAATAAAGGTTAGCAATCACTTAGTTATACGCGTAAATATAACTCCAGCGAAAGGTAAGTCAAGATAAAACATAGAACAAAAACTGTAAAAGTGCAAGAATCTTAAAGTGCAGAAATGTTAAATACTTCAAAGATAAATAACATGAAAATAAAGAATGCAGGAATGTAAATGACAAGAAGTAAAACGAAATGCAATAATATCGAAAGATACTTGAAAATAAAGGAAAATACACATGTATTAAAATGGTGGTGGTGTCATACGTACATTTCTCAGCGAACTCTTTCTCTTAACACTTGATACTTGAGTAATATGTGAGTGATTTGTACAAAATGAACACACTGAATCCTAACATTAGAACCCTTATTTATACTAGTTTCGACCTTAACGGTCCTACGCTAATCTAATGCCACGTTTCTCATGAGAATCCTCGGAAAGCCACCTGTCTCTGGACAGTTATGAAAACTTCTTCGAATTTCAAATCCTCCCGCCTGAATCCTCCTTCGACGCGTGGCAATATAACTTAACATTAAAATACCACAGAAATACACTAAGCATCAGTACTTAACATATTTCGTAAAATTTGTCTAAGTCTCGAAGATATACACTCCTACTAGCTTCAGCATTCACTATCTCCGTTATGACTTAAAAATTCTTCATCCTCGAAACATGGCCATCAGGAGCCATTTTATCTTCAAAGACGGTCATCAGGAACCATCCTCCTTCGAGTCTTCACCCTTCGAAGGATCATATTTGCAAAACAAAATCTTCAGTTAACACCACCGTAGACCTCGAATAAAATTTATATGATGATTGTTCATTTTATAAATTAATAATTTATTTTAAATTTGAATTTAAGTAAATTTTATATGATATTAAAAAAATTTACCCATGCGTCAACACGAGATGGTTATCTAACTCGTTTCCATAAAACAATAAATCCACCTACTCCATTTCCTTGTAATGTATCGTGACAACTAACAATCTCTAGGAAAATTGCAAATTCATTGGTTCTACTTGCTTATGTTTTTAATGAATCCTCGTAATAACCAAACTTTTTATCTTCCCAACTACTCCAAGGCTTTAGGAGTAACCCATAATAGTTTCATTTCCCATTCCAAAATGGTCTATAAACTAATCAAGGTGGTATTCCATTTGTTCAATTACCTTAGAGCCTCGTTCAATGGTGTTTCGTTGGTTAATCCGATGATCGGTGTATGTAGGCCGGATGGACAATGGAGGTCATGTTTTTTGGTATTGCAATTATATCGTGTTTGGTGTTTAAAATTATATTTGTTAGTTATATAAGTTAGAGAAGGCTTCCAAGCAGTGGTGTGTTTGTTGATGTTGAGGGTCTTATTTTATGTCATTTATATTAGCATCTGGCTGGTGGTATTAGGATGACATACTGTTTTCTTGTATCAGTTGGTAATGGGAGGAACAGATCTTGTATTCATGATTGAGCATTTCTGATGCCTTAGTTTCAATGTAGCTTATTTTTGCTCTTTCAAAAATAAACAACTTCAAGAAAAAAGAAAAGCTTCCATTTGTTTTTTTCTCCGTGAACTGCGATTGTTTGTTACTATGGCTGGCATTGGCAGTTTAACTGAACCAGTTGAACAAGTTGGCAAAGTCACCTTGACAGTTATGATGGACAAATAGAGAAACAAAGTTTTATATGTTGAGGCAGGGAATGATTTTATTGATGTTCTTAACACTGCCTTTGGGGACTATAGCTAGACTTGTTGCTAAGGACTCTAATACTGAAGCAGTTCGATTTGGCAGCATTAGCTCAGTGTATAAAGTGTTTCAGGTCTTGATGAGAAATATATGTGGTCACAAACATGCAAAGAAATGTTACTGAAGCCAAGGAACTCCATGGAAAGTTATGGTGTAGGTGCTTGAACTTCTCAAATTATGCTAGAAAGTTATGGTTATTCATTCTGAAAGCTAAGAATGAAACTTTTGAAAATTTAAAAAGTTGAAAGACTCTGGTCGAAAACTAAACTGACAAGAAAGTCAAGAGGTTGAGAACAGACAATGGTCTTAAATTTTACAATGAGGCGTTCGACAACTATTGTGATGTGTCTGGTAATGCAAGGCACAGAACTATTGCAAGTACTCCCCAGCAAAATGGTCTAGCAGAAAGGTTTTAATAGAACCATTTTGAAAAGAGTTAGTCGCATGTTGGTTTGTGCTGGATTGAAGAAGGTGTTGAGGTTGTTTCGACAACAACATATCTGATCAATAGATTTCCCTTGACTGCCTTGAGGATGAAGAGACCTGAAGAAGTATTGTTGGGACATCCACCTAATCTCGATAGACTTAGAGTATTTGGCTGTGTAGCCTATGCTCACATTAGGTAAGATAAGGTCAAACCTAGAGCTTTGAGATGCGTGTTCATGGGATACCACGAAAGAGTCAAAGCATATATGTTGTGGTGCCTAGAGTCAGGTCACTGAAAGTGTATCACAAGTCGAGATGTAGTTTTCAATGAAGCAGAAATGGCGTTCAATAAAAATGATGATGCTGGTCGAAATGTTGAGATCTCTAAAAAAGAGCTGGAATAAGAAGAGATTCATGTTGAGGTGGAGCATAGAGATGGTGAATTGCATAACCAAGTTGCTGATGAAGATGAGGAGACTGATAATGACCACCTCAAAGACTTGGTTATACAGATCTCTTAGCTTTTTCCTTAATCTTTGCAAGTGAGGTCCTTGATGAAAAACCTAGATACTACAAGGAAGTTGTGAGGAGTCAAAATAAGAATGAATGGCTGAAAGCCATGGATGAAGAGATTAAATCTCTTCATGATAATAACACTTGAAAGTTGATCGATAAATTTGTAGGGGCCAAGTTAGTCAGTTGTAAGTGGATTTTCAAGGTTAAGGAATGAATCGAAGGAGTGATGTCAAAGGTATATAAGGCAAGTTTGGTTGCTAGGGGGTTCCTTTCTGAAATAAGGAGTCAACGTTAATTATGTGTTCTCACCTGTTGTGAAGCATGGATCCGTTAGAATGTTGTTAGTCAAGGTGGCAAAATTCGACCTAGAACTTGAACAGATAAATGTGAATAACGCTTTCGTGTATGGTGATCTAGATGAAATAATCCCGATGAGACAACCTGAAGGGTATGCATAAAATGGAAGGGAAGATTATGTGTGCAATCTGAATAGGTCGTTATACGGCCTGAAGCAATCTCCTCGTGAATGGAACAGAAGATTCGACAAGTTAATGGCACACATAAAGCAACAAAATAACAAGTAAATTTCCAAGTTGAAATCTGAAGCTGTGAAAGAAGCACTGTGGCTTGAAGGTTTTGCTATGGAGCTGAAACTTCAAGGTCAAGCAATCACTATTAAATATGATAGCCAAAATGCGATACACCTGTCGAAGAATTAAGCCTAACATGAACGAACCAAGCACATCGATGTGAGGCTGCATTTCGTCATAAAGATAATCAAGCGTGAAAAAGTCCAAATGCTGAAGGTTGCAACAGAAGATAATGTTGCTGATATGATCACCAAGACATTGTCAAGTTGCAAGTTTTTTCATTATGTGTAGTTGATAAAGTTGAATCGGTCTAAACTGGTAAAAACTAAAAAAATTGACGATTTTGAAAAATTGGCCTTGGAAATGCATTTTTTATATCTACAATATAAGAAAATAAGCTGGTCTAGAAAGTACGTAATTGCCCCTGCTTCTAATTTGTGCTGCCACGTGGAGTATTCTACTACCAGCTTCAGCTCTCTTCCAACACTTCCAATCTTGCAATGATTGCTGCTATTTTTTTAGATTAAAAAAATCATTTCTTGAAAAATGCTACTTTTTCTTCCTCTGGTATACCTGCTTTTTACTATTTAGATATAACAAATTACCATAAAAACTAATTTTTATTTTGCTAATTTTTGGGAGAGAGAGAGAGAGAGAGAAGACATCTATATAAAAAATAAGTTTTGATGAGATCTCTATATTTAACTAAGTTTCTATAATATTTTTAAGAAAAATTTTTCATTTTCAAAAAAAATATAAATATAATATACCTAAATCATTTATCTTTTATTTAAGAAGTTAAGAACAAAACTATAATCTAGTTTTTATAAACCAACTAAAAGGTTGTTTATTTTTAAATTTTTTTTTTTTTTTGTATTTTTAGATTTTTAAAAATATTAGCAGATAGGACTCAACAATTATCCAATTTATTTCGGCTTTATGGGTATCAGACATTTTTTTATACATTTAATTAATTTTTTTTACGGGTATCGGATATTTTTCTATATATTTAGATTATTATTTTTTCACTAGTACCAGACATTTTTCTAAACATTCAATTATTATTTTCTCACGGGTACTGAACATTTTTCTATATATTTAATTATTATTTTTTCACGGGTACCAGACATTTTTTTAAACATTAAATTATTATTTTTTTCACGGGTACCTGACATTTTTCTATACATTCAATTATTATTTTTTTATGGGTACCAGACATTTTTTTAAACATTCAATTATTTTTTTTTTACGGGTACTAGACATTTTTCTAAACATTCAATTATTATTTTTTTCACGGGTACCGGACATTTTTCTATACATTCAGTTCTTATTTTTTCACGGGTACCAGACATTTTTTTAAACATTCAATTATTATTTTTTTACTGGTACCAGACATTTTTTCTAAACATTCAATTATTATTTTTTCATAGGTACCCAAATTTTTTCTATGCATTCAATTATTATTTTTTTCACAGGTACCAGACATTTTTCTATACATTCAATTATTATTTTTTCACGGGTACCAAACATTTTTCTATACATTCAATTATTATTTTTTCACAAGTAATAAATATTTTTCTAATAAAAAATATACATTTGAAACAAATGCGCGTCCCATACCAGAACTCGTGCGAACGCACGGATTTGTTATTAATTTTTAAGAAAAAAAATTAAAATATAAATGAAAGCAAACAAGAAGGAAAAAAAAAAAACACTCCATCATCACGTTGAATTGGTACATAACATTGGTACATAACTTGGGCTTGGTACATAACATTGGTACATAACTTGGGCTATACTGTTATGTTATGTAGTCGCTAAATTCAATATATATATTCATTGGTCTAAACCATTGCCAGCATCACTCAAAGAACATAAAAATGTATTACTAGTATTTCAGAAGAAACATACACTGTTTTTTTAAAGGTCAATTTTCACACTAGTAAAGAAACTTAGTTATTTTGTTCTAACTAATCACTCTGTCCTATTTTTTAACCTTATATAGTCACATAGCTACTAGCTCTTATTTCTTTTGGTTCTATTTTATCTTGATGTCCTAATGAATTATGTTTTGCTCACTTTACATAAGGGTGTTCATGGTTGATAAGCTGAATTGAACCAAAACATATTTATGATTCAATTCAGTTTACATGAATCATTTTAATAAAAATACAATTAACTGAAAAAATAGTTTTAATTTAATTTAAAACTGGTTTAGAACCAGTTTGTATTTATAAACTAGTTTATAATCAATTTGCAATTATAAACCAATTTTCTATTTTGAACTCTTTTAAAATCAATTTGTTTTTCATTCAAAAAATTAAACTATTTTTAAAATTAAAAAATAATTTTTTTCAAAAATAATAATTTTTTTTTAAGAAAATTATATTTTTTATTTTTCTGGAAATCTTTTATATACTTTGAAAGTTTTCATGTATCATTTACTTTAACGTGCATTTTAATTTTTATATCAAATATATTAGGATTAAAATTGAAAAAATGATGAAAAGAAAATTATATCTAAATATTAATGCTATGTTAAATCAGAGTTATACAAACTAAACAATTGTTTTCCGCATTTACTTTTCTTATGATTTATTTTTTATTTCTTATAATTTAACTACGGTCAACAAAAAAATGTAAATATATCAAAAGCTGCTTAACTAGCCACAAAACTAACGAACATTAAAAAGAGTGATCAATAAAATTATTACGTCAAAAATTTGTTTTTGTTTCTTATAGAAAAAAATAATATATTTAGAATAAATTTTATTTACTGAAAAAACATTTTTTTTACTTTTCAGAATAACATAAGTTTTAGAAAAAAATTATTTCAAATTTTTTTATTTTAAAAAAAAAAGTATTTTTAATAATATTTTTTCAAAACAATTAGTTAAACGATTTAAATTAGTTTTTCATTTAAGTTTGGTTAATCGAATTGGTTATAATAAGTGGAATTTTTTATGATTCAATGCAATTCAGGTTAAGTATATGGTCAATTAACCATATTTTTGTACACCCATACTTTACAACATGCCATGTTGTTCTTGTCTCCATTCACATTTGTTAAAAAAACAATTGCTCCTTTTTCTCTTTTTGATTTGCACATTCTCTGTATATCAAAAATTGATAGATTGTTCCATAACACACTCAATCTATCCAACAAAAAAAATAGAGACATTAGTGCTCATGAGTCATAAACCAATTGAGTCTCCCATGAACCAATGACTCACTACACCAGCAACTCATAACTAGTTCAATATCTATGGTTCATTGTATTAAAAAATATATAATTCAGAAGTAAATTGACAAGCCAACAAATTACAGTTGAAAATTGCAACACATCTCCCATGTTTACATAGTCGACGGTAACTACTACTAATGTACATAATAATACTCATCAAAAATCGAGTATGTATAATTATGGACCACGAGCAGGCCTAAAGCAAAAACAAAAAGGACTCTGATCATCTGGTATCATTCCACCTCCTTTGCTTGTATCAAGTTCTTCCAGCATTCTCGCTACCTCTTGCATTTGTGGACGCTTTTCTGGATGTTTGTCCCAGCATCTTTTCATTATAGTTGCTAACTCACTTGGACAACATCGAGGAATGTCAGGTCGTAAATTCTGTGCAGGAATGGAAACAAATCTGATTATAGATTGAAGTGCAGAATGTATATGGTGGCATAATAGGGAGCATTCTTATGAATTAAGAGTAAATGTAGTTCAAATTAGTTAAAATATTTATAGTCGTGTAATGACAGCAGAAAGAGTCTATATAGGAATGAATAAATGACTAAATCATGCCATGTAGAAACAAGGTCATTTCAAAATGCTCGTAGGAAAAGAATACGATGGTAGATAGAAAGAGTTCATAATTCATTGAATGAACTGACCTTATTAGCAACGGCAGATGACGCGTCAGCAAAGCTAAGGTTTTGATAAGGCATGTCACAGCAATAAATTTCCCACAAGCAAATGCCAAAGCTATAGACGTCGCAGCTTCTGTTGTATGGCTTACCATTTATAACCTACACATAGTTTAAGGCTGAGATTAAAGCAAATTATTGAAATAGAGTTCCGATTTCACATTGACAGGAGTGATAAATAATCATGAATATAATACGCCCATAATCAGACGTCACATTTAACTACATAATATCGAGAGCATATTACAAAGAATGATTAATACCTCTGGCGCCATGTATCCAACTGTTCCAGTTTCACCCGTCATTTCACTTGGGTTTATCGCTTCAACTCGAGCAACTCCAAAATCAGCTATTTTCAAGTTTTGATTTTCATCCAACAACATATTCTCAGTTTTTACATCGCGGTGAACAATTTTCTTCGAATGTAGATAACTAAGACTGCAAAAGGAAAAACATAGTGTTTGAGAGAGGGATAATACAATTATATACCAAGATTGTAAAAGGTAAATGCAATGAGACTCACCCTCTAGCGAGATCCAAAGCCAACTGAACCACAACCTTGTATGCAAGTTTCTTCCGCCTATTTTTCAACAAGAATTGTTTTAACGTTCCGCCATGAACAAACTCAACAATAACGCAACACGCCTTGGAAGGAAGGGGATTTTGTCCACCGGCGTCTGAAGGAATTTTAAGATTTGAAGTGCCCATTGAAGCTCCAACAAACTGTCAGAAGAATGATATGAACAATTACATAACTACGCGATTTTAAAAAATAAAATTCCTATCGTTCGACCTCATATAGGAAAGTAGAAAAATAATCATGAATTTAAATACACGAGAGTGTGAAGGATCTAAAGTAAGTACTTTTGTGACATTTGAATGATCAAGTTTTTGCCAAACAGTAACCTCCTGCCGAAATGCTGCTCGTAAAGCAGAAATTTCATTAACACTGGCAACACCATCCTCACCCCAGTCCAACACTTTCACTAAAAAATTCAACATGACAATTCAGTGAGAATTTCTACACATAAAAAAATCAAGACTATGACTATGATCGAGAGCATTTATTTTATGGAAACAGCATAACTGAATAAGGCAATAAAACTTGTCTCGTAGGTTTAAATTGCGGCCAACAAATGCAATATAAAGATTAAGTAGACCTACCAAACCGCAACCATGATCGCATAAGCCGCATTTATCTGTCGTTATATGCAATATCGAAGATTTTACCATAACCGCAACAACGGCCAAAATCTAGTTGAGACTGAAAGAACAAACTTTGAGGGAATACAATACCTTCAACTATCTAACTACATTGAATAGCATACTTTAATTTCTGTTATATTTTTAACACAATGTTGTCAATCACGGAAAATTGCTGATTGTTAAAATTTGTACTTTTGTGACATCAGAACTGAATGATCAAGTTTTCCCACAGTAACCTCCTGCCAAAATGATGCTCGTAAAGCAACAGTGGCAGCACCATCTCACCACAGTCCATGAGTCCACCACTTTCACTAGAAAATTCAACATGACAATTTCTAAACAAAATTGACACCAATGCTGTGTAACTGAATATAGTAAAAAAGTTAGTATTGCAGCTTTAAATTGCGGCTCCGCAATATAAAGATTACGTAGGCCTTTGACACTGCAATTATTGTTACACCAACAGCATTTATTTGTCATTGTATGCAGTATCAACGATTTTAACAGAACCACAACAACGGCCATGTTTCAAAACCGAGATTCGAGGCTGAAAGAACAAACCTTAAGAGAGTACAATATCTTCTACAATATAACTACGTTGACATATTTTAATTTCTGTTATTTTTAAAATAATGTTGTCAATCGCATATAACGGGAAAAGACAGGTTTTTAAATTTTCGCTATGCAATAGTGCTACAACTCCACTATAGCTGCTATTTGATAATATTTTGCATTAAATAGTGTAACTGAATAAGGTAAAATAGTTTGTATAGTAGTAGCTTTAAATTGCGGCCGACAGACGCGATGTAAAGATTACATAGGCCTTTGACACTGCAATTATGGTTGCACCGACCGCATTTGTCTGTTATTTATTTGTCGTTCCATGCAGTATCAATGGTTTTAACAGAACCGCAACACCAGCCACATGTCAAAACCTGTATTCGAGGCTGAAAGAACAAACCTTGAGAGAGTAGAATATCTTCTACTATCTGACTATGTTGACATATTTTAATTTCTGTTATTTTTAAAATAATGTTGTCAATCACGTATAGCGGAAAAAACAGATTTTTAAAATTTCGCTATGCAATAGTGCTACAACTCCATTATAGCCGCTATTTGACAATATTTTGTATTAAATAATGTATTGTGGAATAATAATGGTTTGTCCAAATTCCGCTACACTATATATAGTAGTATAACTCCGCTATAACTGCTATTTAACAACACAAAACACAAAGACAACCAACCAGAATAAGAATGCAAAGCATAAAGTACACATACCAGCAACATCTTGGTCATCATAAGTTCCCCGGTAGACAGTGCCATAGGCTCCATTCGCAACAACATATCGTAAATCCAATTTGGCCAAATCAACCTCCCACTCTTCTCTAGGCCTCTTTGCCTCGGTGCTTCTGGAATAAGCCCTGCTCAAGTGCCTTTCGAGCGCAGCATCCAAAGTTTTCAAATCAATTCTGTCAGCTCTAAATATCATATCTTTGCCGCTTAGATTTCCACTCTTCTTTATCTTTGAGTTCAAAGCTTCACCTTCCGATTCTGTCTTAGGGGTACTACGACCCCCAACTTCCGATTCCATCTCAAACACCAGAATTCAACAACCTCAAACTCCAAAATAATTTCAGACAACTGGTCCACTCAAAAAAGTTGAAAATCACAGTTTTAACTTTCACCATCACCACAATTGTTATTGAACAAAAACAAACTACCTACACTAATAACCAACATCCTAAACCGCATTCACGGTTGTGTCAATCCATGTCATAAAAAATCGCACTCCAGTCCACATAATGTAGCCATAATCGCGTTATCAAACTCATCAAAAAATTTCATCTCGTAATCAGCTAATCGATTTTACTCAAAAAAATTCAGTTCAACACATTATTTCTAGACAACCAAATCATCAATCTACATGGTTTACATCTAAAATTTTCTCCTTGCATTAGCATAATTATTATTTTACAAAAAAAAACTATATTTATTAATCAAAAAACAAAATCAAATCTATCATAAAAGGAATCAAATCACAAAAACATCATGAACAAAACCTAGCACACACGCAAAAAAATCAAGTTTTTGACAGAAAAAAAGACAAAGCAAAAAAGTTGGTGAAAGCTGCATGCAAGTAAGAAAAGCCACACATAAGACCCTAACCCTACGAATCTACGATACAAACATAGCAAAAAAACAGATTAATAAATAATCACTTGAACAACATGAGAAAAAAACTGAGTAAAAAAAATCACATTATAAACAATAATAATCAGCAATATGCATGAATGGTGAAGAATAATACCTAAAAGAACGAGTGAATGTTGAAGTAGCTATGGCTTAGATTTGGATGGCAGAGAAGAAAAGTCGGTGCTACGATTGTGAAGAGCCACAAAGAAAACGAGAGAAGCGCGGGATTTCAGAGAGAGAGAGAGAGATATGATACACTTTATTTTTCATTTGAAGATTGAATATTATGTTTTTTTTTTTTTGTGAATATATATTCTAGAATTTTTTTTTATTACATATGAATATACGAATAATTATTATTTATTGATGGCTAAAATATCTCAACAACTATTTTTATTTATTTTTGTATAATTTGTTAAAAATTTATTTTTACTATGTTCTTATTTAGTTTATTGAATTAAATTTAACATTGAATTTGTTATTATTATCATGATAGCGTCTGACCCAAGTATATCTTTTCTTTTCTTTTCATAAAAACAGGTACAGTATATCTTTTGAAAAAATATATGGATATTGAATGTAGTCAAAACTAGTATTTAGGATGTATTTGTTTTGTTGAACAAAAAAAGAGAATGTATTTGTTTTATAGTTATATTTTTGGTATTAATTTTAATCAAGAATCTTATTGCATAAACTATTATTTTATAAAATGGCTTTGATAGAAACCTTTTTTAAAAAAAATATTTAGCTAAATACATAAAACTTGAAATAAAAAATAATAATTGAAGAAAGTTGAAAGTTATTGTCGGTAAAAATTATCTCTTTTTGATAGAGGGATAAAAATTTAAAAATTATATATAAATTTTATTCCTATAAACAAATGATAATCGTAAATAGTTTTTATAAATTTGTTTAGGAATTTTATTCTAACTTCTTTTTCTTAAAAATATTTGTGGTAACTATTATACATTACTGAAAGTGGTGGGTAAAATGTTTGAATTTCTATGGCGGGAAAAACATGTTGAATTGATATTTTGTCAAAGTTAATTCCAGTACGTTGTGATGTTGCTACTTAACAAGGATCAGTATTGGTCCTCTAACAATAATAGTACAATAACACAAAGCTCAAGTGCATAATATAAAAGTTATACATCTAATACCCCCTCCCAAAATAAGCTTGGGGATAAATGGAGTGAAGTCTAAGCTTAGTGAAGTTGGAGAGAAAAGGCTTAACATTCAGTGGTTTGGTAAAAACGTCTGCAAGTTGTTGTGAGGAGGTTATAGGTAGGAGATGGAAGAGGTGTTGGTTTAATTTTCCGCGAACCAAATGACAATCTAAATCAATGTATTTTGTGCGTTCATGGAAGGATGAATTGTTGGCAATGTGTCTGGTAGAGGCGTTGTCACGATATAGTAGAGTCGGTTGTTTGAATGAGACTAACATTTCTTTGAGAATGTTGGTGAGCTATTGAAGTTCGCATACAGTGGAAGCCATTGGAAGATATTCTGCCTCAGTAGAGCTTTTTAAGACAATTGGTTGCTTTTTAGATTTCTATGAGATTAAATAATCTCCTAGTTATATGCAAAACCCAGTGAATTATTTTTGTGTTTCAAAACAGGTATCTAATTCGAGTCTGAAAAGCCTTGAGTTGTAGGTTGGAATTGCTGGGAAGAGGAGGCCTTGGCCAGATGAACCTTTAAGGTAGCGAAGTACACGGAGGTGCAATTTGTAGTGGATGTCAGTTGGGCAACTCATGTGTTGGATGAGTTGTTGGACAAAGTACGTTATATATGGCCTTGTTTTGAGTAGGTAAATGAATTGTCCAACTAATCTACGAAATTTGGTTTTGTCTTGCAAAGGAGTTCCATCAGTTGTTTGCAATTGAGTGTCATGGGCCATAGGAGCAGAGGCAGGCTTGCAGCCAAGTAAGCCTGTGTTGACAAGCAAATCCAGTGTGTATTTTCTTTGACAGGTGTTGATGCTAGAAGTTGTTCTTACTATCTCAAGGCTTAAGAAGTAATTTAAGTTGCCAGAGTCCTTAATGCGAAAATGGTGATGTAGCGTGTATTTTGTTTGTTGTATGAAATGTAAGTGGTTTCCTGCAAGCACTGCAAGCCGAATATCATCAAAATAAATTAAGAGAAAAATTAGATGCCCTTCTTATTTGATGGATAAACAGAGAGTGATCAGAGGAAAATTGTGTAAAATTATTGGTGAGTAAAACTTTTGAGAGCTTCTCAAACTATTGTCTACTAGTGTTTTAATCCATGAAGGGATTTTAGAAGTTTGCATACTTAGTTTGGGGAAGAGGTTGTAATCCCTTTAGGAAGAGACATGTATACCTCTTCTTCCAAATCTCCATGCAAAAAGGCATTATGGACATCAAGTTAGTGAATGTTAAAGTTTAAAGGAGATGAGAGAGCAAGGAGTAATCTTACAGTTGTGAGCTTAGCAGCGGGCGAAAAAGTGTCAAAGAAGTCAATACCCTTTACTTGTATGAAGCCTAGAGCAACTAACCTTGATTTATGTCTCTCCATTGTACCATCAGAATTAAATTTAGTTTTATAAATCCATTTTCAACCAATGGCTTTCTTGCCTGGAGGTAAAGTGGTGAAAATCTATGTATGGTTGTTTGTTAAAGCTTGTATTTGTGTGTCCATAACCTTTACCCAATGGGATTGAATGTTGGCTTCCTTATATGAAGTGGGATCACATGCAGTAGTCATAGCAAAAATAAAAGAGTGATATGCAGGGGAAAGAGGAGTATATGAAACAAATTTATAAATGTCATATAGGGGGAATTATGAGATGAAGTACATACAAAATCCTTTAAATATGCAGGTGCAAGTTTTTGTCTTATGGATTTTCGTATGGTAATGGGCTCAAAGGTCGAATTTTTAGAATTGTTGCCTGGTGATTATTAGATGTAGAATTTGGTGTATCAGCAATAGGTGTGGGATCTAGGTTGGCTATAGAATAATTTTGAGGGTAATTGACCAGAGGACTGTGAGATGGTGATGTGTGTTGAGTTTTAGTCATGGTTTGAATAGGAGAAATGGTTGTTTCATTATTAGGAGAAGTATAGGAGGGTATGTTAAGGTTATGGTCAAAGAGGGATGTTGAGGTGGGTCTGGTTCTGTCTGGGTAGTAGGGTTGAGGGGAATAGGGGGATGGGGTGTGTAAGGAAATATGTGTTCATGAAACACATAATTCCTTGAGGTAAAAGTGGCTCTTTTGTCAAGGTCAAATAGGAGATATCCTTTGATTCCCATAGTAAAGCCTAAAAACAATGGTGGCTCTGAGATCTAGTTTATCCCTATTTTTATTAAGGGTGGAGGCATAGGTCAAACATCCAAAGGTTTTAAGGTTTGTGTAGGATGGAGATATATTAAAAAGGAGTTCAAAAAGGGTGTGGTTTTGAATGGTAGGTCTGCACAGCCAATTTATGATGTATGTGGCATGACATAAAGCATATGACCAAAAGTTTGTAGGTAAATGTGCATGAAACAAAAAATATCTAGTAACATTTAATAGGTGTCTATGTTTTATTTCAACATTGGATTTCTGTTGAGGTGTTTCAACACAACTCCTTTAGTGAATAATGCCTAAAGATGCATAGTAATAAGGCATAAGGAACTCAGGCCCGTTATCACTTATAATGGTTTTAATAGAGCAAGAAAACTGAATTTGGCAATAAGAAATAAATTTTTGTATAAGATTTCTTGATTCAGATTTATTAGTTATAAGAAAATTTCGTGTGTATTTAGTGAAATCATCAACTATAGTTAAAAAATATTTGAATCCATCCATGGAAGCAATAGAGAGAGGACCCCGAATATCTATATGAACTAAATCAAATTTATTAAAAGAGATAGAATTGCTATGAGGGAAAGGGAATTTACACTGCTTGGATAAATGACACGTATGGCATGTAGAATTTTTATTGTACTTCATAAAGGGAAATTGGTGAGACATGGTGTGTAAGACCTCATTAGAGGGGTGCCCTAATCTATGATGCCATAAGGGCTGAGCTACATTATTAGGATCCATAAGGGTAGCATTGTTACATGTTGTGGATGATGTAAAGTTGTGAACAAGTATCTTATGCAAGATATAGAGATTGTTATGTTGTATCACTTGTCCAATCATCTGCTTGGTAGACACATCCTGAATATAGCATGAATTGTGTAAGAATGTGATGCAGTATATAGATGTGTGACATTGTTTAGATATGGATATAAGGCTAAATTTAAATCAGGAGATGTAAAAAACATCATGTAAATGCATGTAAGTATCAAGAATAATAGAGCCAACATAATTAACAGTAACATAATTTCCATTAGGAATGTGAATATGGACAGGGTTAATAATAGATATATCATAAAAGCAGTTGACATCAGGGAAAACATGATGTGTTACCCCTTAACCAAATATCCACATGATAGAAATACTACTTATATTGGCAATATCTGAGGTTATGCCTATATCATTATTGGATGACTTGGAATGTTGATGCTCCTAATTTGACTATTGAAGAAGCTACATGAGATATTGATAATCCTCCTTGGAGATTTGATTGTCTTTATTTGGTTCAAAGGTAGGTTTGGCTTCTGAAGTTGGCTTATGGTTCTTGTTCCTATAGCCAAATGGAAATCCATGTTTAAAATAACAGGTTTCCACTATATGATTAGTCTTGTTGCAATTGGTGCATAACACGGGAGTTTTGGGATTCCATTTTCCTTTAGGTTTGTTGTTGTGGCTATTGGCAAAGAGAATGGTCGATTGAGGTGCAGACACAATTGAAATGGCCACTTCTTGTTGTGCAATAAGAGAGTACACACGACTAATGCTGGGAAAAGGATCCGGAAGCAAGATCTATGTATGAATGTTATGGTAGTTATCATTCAAACCCTTAAAGAAGCAAGTAAGGTATTCCATAAGCTTGAAATTGCGCACAACTTTAGATAGGGCACAGGGGCAGGGTGTTGGGCAAGTGCATGAGGGAGTTGGGCGCAAAGCTTCTAGTTTATCCCAAAGGATCTTGAGATCAATGTAGTAGGTGGATAAAGACCGGTTTCCTTGTTGAATTGTGTGTAAATCTCGGAGGAGGTCAGAGAAGCAAAAATGATTACCCTTGGTGAAACGTTCATGAAGATCTTCCCAGATATCATACGTGGAATCAAAACAGATAGTGCTTTGTGCAATGTATGGTGAAAGCGTGTGATCGATCCAAGAAAGGACCATGCTATTGGCACGATCCCATAATTCATAGTTAGCATCAAAAATCGAGTGTTGTAGGAGATTACCATTGATGAAAGAGAGCTTGTTCTTCGATGTTAGAGCGCACTGCATAGACTTGCTCCGGTTGTGATAGTTATTGTTATCAAGGGGCAGAGAAACGATGGTGGCGTCAGGGTTTTTGCCGGGATGAAGATAATAGGGGTTACGAGGGTTCAAGATTAGGTCATTGGAATCAGTTCTGATACCATTTTACAAGAATGAAAGTGATGGGTAAAATGTTTGAATTCCCATGGCAGGAAAAGCATATTGAATTGATATTTTTTCAAAGTTAATTTCAACACATTGTGATGCTGCTACTTATACAAGGATCAGTATTAGGCCTCTAACACTAATAGCCCATACAATAATAGAAAGCCCAAATGCATAATATAAAAGTTACATCTAGTAGTAACCTTAAAACAATTGTTACAAATATACGACTTGAGTCGTCTAATTTTAATAGTAGAATGACCCAAAAATTATTTTTAAATATTTTTTCCGTGTTTAGGGGATTGTGGATTCGTTTTAACATGAAAAGTCATAACGCAACCCTCACTTAGTGAAACATAATACTAAAGGTTCACTATGTGGACCTCAACCCTAATACTAGAGGTTCACTTCACAAAGCATAACCACACTTAGAATGAGAAAGAATTAGTTGACATCCCATAATTGTCCTATGATTATGGGTGTAAACGGATCAGAAATAATCAATTAAATCAATAATTCAAACTAAATCAAATCAGAAAAAAATCTTTTTTTTTCTGGTTCGGATTCAAAATCGAACCGAACCAATAAAAATTGAGGTGGTTTAGTTTGGTTCTCGATTTTAACTTTTAGGAACCTCTAAAGCGATGAATCGAACCAATGGCTATGACTACACTCTAAATCTTTTCTTTCACCCATCATTAAGCCCAATTTTTGTATTGATCCAACCATTCTCCATATTTATTTATGCATCATTCCTTTCTATAAAACAGGAAAATAAAACCAAACTCCAAACAAAGAAAGTAAAAATCATAAGTCACTCAAGTTTGCTCTCAACGAATTCCCGCTCTCGCCGCCTGCCACCAATGTTGTTCTCTACCATTGTTATGATATGTTATGGTCGTCTTCTTCGTGTTCAAGTTCTATTCGTTAGTTTTCTTATTTTTTTATCTATTTCGTCTTCTTCAACATAATAGTCTTGTTACAAAATATTTGTTGGTGTGTGTGTTTAAGGTGTATTGGAACTTTTAGTTTTTAATGTTGGGTTTTATTTTTCAAGCTATCAAATCCTTTTCCAATCTTCTGATGCCAAGTACCAACTTTTATATTTGATAATAAACTTATTTTACAATGCAATGAAAATCATGTCACCATTTTGTATTGATTAATTACAATACACAATTATCGATATAATCATACCCGTACAAAACAGTCAACATAACCTTAACCATTGAAATTACACTATTGAGTTTTTTGCAATTCCTCTAAAAATCCAGTAAATGCATGAGGTTTTTAGAAAATTGATGGTTTTACACTATCAGATTTTTCAAAGTTTTACAAAAAATCCGGTACAACATGGTGTGTTTTTTTTTTAAATCGATAAAATTTTCCACACACCGTTTTTTGAAAAATTGGTATAAAGCATACCTGACTTTTGACATACACTATCAACATTTTTTACTTATACGGAAGATTTCTTTTGCTCTACTAAATTTTTCATGTGTTAAAATTTTATCAAGGATAATCTGCGTATTATCAAAATTGGGGGTGGGGATGGATGATAGATCAAATTTAGAGAGTGTCACGAAAAAAAATTGGTGAAGTGAGCCTCTAATATTTGTGGTTGAGATCCATATTTCGTTATGTTAGACCGAATACATGGCTTTTCATGTTTATATGAATCCATAATCCTCTAAACACTGATGATTGATGAAAAAAAAATTTAAGAATATTATTCCTATCCAACTAATATTCAAATTAGATGAATCAAGTTGCAGTATTATAACTTTGTTGTTTTAAGGTTACCATAAATATATTTAAGAAAATAAAGTTAGAATTATTAAATTTTGGTATAAATTTATAATCATTATCTATGATTTTCATTTATTCATAAGAATAAAATTTATATAATTTTAAATTTTTATATTTCTATATTAGAAAATGATAATTTTTGGTTGGCGATAATAAAACACGACTATCAATGACTATCAACTTTCAACTATTATTATTTTTAAGATTAATTGTTATGCAGTGTAAAAATATTTTCACTATCAATGAATCACAACTATTCATTAATGTTATTGTATAAGTAATTAAAATAAAATTTAAACATCTTCAAATATTCAACGTCTTTTAACAGTGTAAAATATTTTTACACAAACAATACGTATCAATTAGATTTATTATTTGTATCTCAAGTTTTATGTATGAAGTTGAATAAAATTTTAAAATTAAAATTCAAAAATAAAATCATTTACCAAACACATATCATAAAATAATAGTTTATGCAAAACTATTCATGGCGAAATTAATACCAATTTTTTTTTGGAACTATAAAACAAATACATCCATTATTTTGGTCAACAAAACAAATACAGCCTAAATAATTAAGTTGGACTATATGTAAAAATATATCTATTTTTAGGAAAATAAAATAAAAGGTATACTTGGGTTAGACGGTATCACGATAATAGCATATTTGAAGTTTAATTTAATTTAATAAACTAAATAAAAAATATTTAAAATGATAAAAAAAAATCGGAAACATCCTATTACATAACAAAAATAATTTTTTAAACAAATTATATAAAAATATTTGTTGAGATATTTTAACCAACAATGATAATTGTTATATATATATATATATATATATATATATATATATATATATATATATATATATATATATATATATATATATATATATAAAAACAAAAAATTTAGAATATATTTCGCGATCATTAGACCTTTATTGAGAGGTGATTGTGGTTAGGGTGGCAAAACGGGTCTGGCCCGTTGGGCATACCCGTTTTGTCCACACTTTAGTGCGGGCAAGAGTTTAGGCCCTCACCCTCTAATGTGTTTGTCCCATCCCGTCTTATTTTCAACGCGGATTTTTGCGGACACGTATATTTACATAATTTTTGGCGTTTTTAAATTTAAAAGGAGCAGTGTTTGCGGGTTATTCCCGCCACGCTCTCACTTTTTGGCGGAGCGGAACTAGGTTTTAGACCCGCATCCTCAACTATGCTTACTCTGCCCCTTTTTTTTTTTGAATTTTTGCAGTGTGAATTTTAATGAAACGAGTATGCCCATTTGTCACTCCTAATTGTGGTGCATATTATTTTATTAATTTAAACCGAATGGAATCGTGGCTAGAATCGTGTACGGAACACTTTCCTTATAGTATTTCAAGCACTCCCAATTTGTCTTGGAGTTTCTACGCAAGAATACCCAGGATAATTCAGCCTCTCGAGTTTGCGCAAGACCGGCGAAAACTCGAATGTAGCGAAGAATGCTCTGAAATTATTCTAGAGGATTTGCATTTTTGTGTTGTGTTTTTCTGAATTCATAATGAATTATTTATATGCCATATTGGTATTGTTTCACAAGGTAGCGACCCCTGGTGAAACAATCTCTTTTACCAAAAGTCACATTGATTGGCCTACAACAACACATTTCAAGAGTTGCATGGTTTCTTTCTACAACGCTTCATGAAGTGTTGCCATTTTTCAAATCCACTTCTCTTGTCATTTTGGAACAACTATTATATTATTAATTATTATTAATAATTTACAACAATCCCCCACTTGTTCTAATAATGACAAGTCCAATTCCAGAATATAGAAAGCAAAGAAGTGTTAATACAGTTAGGTATATTTCGATTTGAACTTAACCTTAGTAAAGATAACGCAAAGTCTAATCGGAACGTTAGGTAGCTATGCTTTGAACCGTTATCACATATGATCAGATTGGCATTACTATACACACACTCTTTAAAGGTTTTTCGCCTACATATCTCGCCTAACACTATTTATGGTCATGTGATTTTTCTGTTCTTCATGATTTTTTCATGAGAGAAACTCCAACTCTCACTTTAAGACGGCACCATCTTGAAATTCATATAGGTGAAGTTCAGTTTGTATCTATTTCTTGAGATACATATCGTCCTCGATATAGAACTTCATTAAGAGTTTTAGAAAACTCAACCCTCAATTATGTAATAGTCAACATTGTCACAAAATGTTGCACTAACTTCCGAATCAACGACTTGTTGTTACCCATTGAATCTTAGGTTAAGATGTATTAACTTCAGATTGTGTTGCTATCATTGTCGGAACGCTTATTCAAGGAGTTTCAACCTCACACCTCTCGAGGTTGTTTTTACTAAATCCCTGGCCAGTAGTTTAGTAAATGAATCATTGAAATTATATATCGATCGTATATATGTGAATGAAATGATTACATCTTTAATCAATTTTTTTCACGAAAGAATGTCTAAGGCCTCAGTGCCCAGACTTTTCATTTTACACTTATCAGAATTCTCTTGCTAAATGGCTTGACTATCACATTGTGTTAATACTTTTAAAACACTGTCTTTAGCCAATGAAACTTCCAACATAAGGTCCTTCAACTATTCAACTTCTTGAGTAGTGGAAGCGAGATCCACACGTTATGGCTCCATAGTCAAGAGAGTGGTGCATGTTTGTTTCTTGCTCTTCCAACTATGCTTAATCTGCCCCCCTTTTTTTTTTTTGAATTTTTGCAATGTGAATTTTAATGAAACAAGTATGCCCATTTGTCACTCCTAATTGTGGTGCATTCGTATCAATACGTTGATCCCTTAACTAATCTTAAGTGTATTTTTGAGCTTAAGAGTGTCTTCTTCTATTCTCCCACTGAGATCAAACATTTGCTCAAAGTGGATGCTATGGGAATAACTATCCCTAGATTAGATTAGTTATTTTCTCTTTTCTCTTTTAGACTTATGAAAAATCTAGAAAACATCTTTATTCTCACGCATATTGGACGTGAAAATCTAGAAATAAGATTTTGTAAACCGAGTTGTTCACTTTAATAGGTAAAATGAGTGATATTAATAGTAAATAAACAAACAAATACTTAATATAATATTTATAGGCACATGCATATAAATGTTTTTTTTTGGAATATAATTTACGAATAATTATATTAATTATTGATTTTTTTATAAATTTTATTAACTAATGTCTTGTTTAATTATATACTAGACGTTTGCTCGTGCGATACACGGATATATTTTATTAAATTATTATTATTAATTAAATATAGTTGAAAAATAATTTAAAATATTGTGATATTAAATGTTTTTTATATTGATTGTGTTTGTTTGAAAAAAAATTAGCAACAACTTAATAATATGTATTAATGAAAAATAAAAATTTCTAATATAATTAAAAAAGATTTAAAAAATCAAAGAGTATAAAATAGTCAAATTTGCATTATAAAAAGAAAAATAGTGCACATATTATTATATATTAGTAAAGATAAAAAAATTATATGTACTAATCTAGGTTTTACAAATTAGCAAATTAAATATTATCTTTATAATTAAAAAATTAAAAAGTTATTTTTGGAGATTCTAAAATGAAATAAATAAATAAAATTATGAGTAAAACAAATTTATTTTATTTTTTATTGTTAAATATTATTATTTAAATAAATAATTTGATTCCTATTTTCATAGGAATGTTAATATCTCTCAAAGTATTTGTTTAAATAATCAAATAAATTTTGAATTTCAAATAATTGATTTAGATATAAAATAAGATATTAAAATTTTGTAAGTAATACAAACATCATAGAAGATGAAATGAATGTGACTATTTTTTTCTAAAAAATAAATAAGGCTTGTAATAATTAGAATACTTTTTTCTTCTTTGAATTGAGAAATAAAACTATTATATATCAAAATTCATATATCGGTTTCAAAATGAATAAATAAAAGGGAAAAAAGGAAATGCACTGACAGTGTAAAGTATTTTTACACTGTCAATCAATGAGAGACATGCATCAGAATAAATCTTATTTTTAATTTTAAAAAACTAAAATTACATGACAAATTAAAGCATTTTGATTGGTTATATGTGTAAACTGTTTTACACTGACAGTGCACTATCTTTAAACTCTAAATAAAATAGAAAGATAGTGATACTTATATATGAATTGTAATGAGACAAACAACTGTATAGAAGATTTGCAATATTACTACATTTATAAATGAGTAAAATGGTGAATTTGTCAAAGTTTCTAATGTAATACAAGTATCATAACTTACAAATTTACTAAATAAATATAAAATATAATAACTATAAAAAGTTATATAAAATTATAAATTGTGAAAAACCTTTAAACCAACAAAATATTATATTAGAGATAATAAAAAAGAAGTTAAAAATTAAACAATATAATAATTTGATAAAATAAAAAAGTTCAACAAAACCTTCAACGAAATGTTTATTCTCCTCATCATCAAAGAAATTGTCATTTTTCATAAATAAAAAGCACGTGTAAAAAAAATGATGATTGTATGGTGAAGAGGGTAATATATAATTGATAATAATAATTGCATTGCAAAGAGGAAGGTAATTTATAATTTGTTTTATCTTTCATATTTAAAGTGATGGAGATACATAAATTTGGAAAGAAAGTGGATGAGTTGTAACTTTCCACTAATGAGTAATTGTTATAGAGGCTTATTGGTTTATTTTAATTAATTAATTAATTAAATTAATTGTTATTAATTAATTAATTAATTATTAATAAAAAATAGTGGTAGGGATGGTCGGTATAAAAATAAAAATAAAAATTAGTTAATATAAAATTGATTTAATAACTTCACAAATTAAAATTTAAAAATTAAATAAGAGAAAATTTTATAAAAATATAGACTTTTACTATTTTACATTATCATACTTTAAATTGTTAATTCTTCCACGTTATTACCCCTACACCTCTCCAAATCTTTTTATTAATCAATTAATAATTAAATTAAAAACAAAATGTCTTCACAAATTAAAATTTAAAATATAAGAGAAATTTTAGAAAAATGTAGACTTTTCTTTTTGGATGCTTATCATTTACTCAATGACCAGTTTATTGATGCATAAGGGTTCGTTACATAGGAAGACATAATCTCTCATCTCCAACCAATTAAATAATAATAATAATAATAAGAATATAATATTAATAAATAATTAAATAAACAAATGTATTAAATAATATTAACAAAATTTAAAAAATAATATTTCACGTTATCATACTTTAAATTATTGAATAAATGGGTGAGTGGGGTTGTGGAGAAGTTATGTGGCTATTTGTTTTTAGTTGATGATTAAAAATTAATTAAAAAAAGTCATTAAAAATAGAGAAAAGAGGATATGCAGTGACAGTATAAAATATTTTTACAGTGTCAACCAATCACAATCATTTATCTAATTAAAACACAATTTTAATTTTAAAAAACTAATATGACATGACAAGTGTAAGAAGGGTGCGTGTGTGTGGTCTAGCGGTGAATCGCTTGAGTCCTGAGAGTGTGCTCCTCTCAAGGTCTCCCTAACCTATACTTATGAGATATAATTGACAATGAGTGAGGACGTGGTGATGGGATGCTATTGGTCACACATTTTTCATGTCGAGTCATTACACGAAGGTGACTTTTTTTTTTGGTAGGATTAGGGTTGGACAATCGGTCGGTTTGGGTTGATATCTGATCCAAGATTTAAATCCTTGCACAAAGCAAAAATAAGGGTAAACATCAACGTTGATTTGTAAAAGAAGTTTTATACAATACTATGAGCAATAAATACACATATAAATAAGGTATACTTACAAACAAACTCCGACAAAAGAAGCTTACAAAGCTAAGCTTCAAGAATTCAATTTTTAGCAAGTCATCAAAGAATAAGGCTAAAAAAAAGAGGAAATAATCAATTTCATTAATATTTAGTCATTGTTAGATAAATCATTGAATAAGTTTTCCAACTCTCCGAACAGGGCACAAATCGAAGTTACGGTTCTCAAGTTATGGCCGAAACAAGATTTCAAGTTGCAGCAGACCGGGCTTAGCGGGCTTTGTGCCACTAAGCGGGGTCTGCGGGTTTCAAACTTATATTCAGGGCAAAAAAACACATTTTTAGGTTATGGTTTGGGCTTTTTTAGGTCCCAACTCCATCACCTTCATTCTTTTGAAGCAATTTCCCGTGTTAATGAGTTTGGGTTAAAATGGGTTAAAATTGTAAATGCGGGAATTAAACTTATGAACATAAAAAGAATTTCATTATTCGAAAAGGATAGAACTCTCGGGATAAAAAGAATTTCATTATTCGAAAAGGATAGAACTCTCGGGATTGAATTTCACATACCCATTAAATACTTAAACTCATCACTCAGTTGTACTCGACCTTAATCAATCGTCAATATCATTATGTATCACTCACATCAGTGTCCATCTCTAAAACACCTATGAGTTTGGGTTATAATGGGTTAAAATTGTAAATGTGGGAATTAAACTTATGAACATAAAAAAAATTTCATTCTTCGAAAAGGATAGAACTCTCGGGATTGAATTTCACATACTCATTAAATACTTAAACTCATCACTCAATTGTACTCGACCTAAATCAATCGTCAATATCATTATGTATTACTCACATCAATGTCCATCTCTGCAACACCTATGAGACATATCACAACTCAAATTATGTCTAACCCAAATTGTGAGAACAATTGTATTCTCGCATCGGCGATCTCTCAGTGCAACACAGCAGCACTGAGGCATTAAGCTATGATACCCAAGTGAATATTAGCTCTAAATCTATCTCTAGAATCTAGAAACTAATAGATATTCATTCTCAATCAAGATTTGTGAGATATATGTATATAACAACACAAATCCAAACATAAAGCAAAAAGATCAAAGAAAGCAACAAGTTTGATTTGTAAAGCAAGCTTTATACAACGCCATTAGCGATAAATATACATATGTTCAGAGTAAATATACAAACAAACCCAACAAATGGAAAATACATAGAGAAGAAAAAAGATAAACCAGAATCTCTAGGGTTGTCAACACCGATTGAAGCAAATCCACCTCCATAGTAGGGGTGGAAATAGGCTAAGTCGAGTTAGGCTTTGCCAAGCCTGAGTCTGGCCTGTAAAAAAATGAAGCTTAAGCATGGCCCGTAGTTTGTCGCGGGCTTAATTATATGCCTGAGTTTGGCCTTTTCGAAGGCCTGGTTAGCCTACATAAAAGCCTATTTGTTTTAGACATGTGTAAATAAGCAATTAAAATAATGTTTAAATATACTAACTAACTAAAAGACCAAGAGACTAAAAATTTGTTTGCATTGACTTATTTTAACTTACTTATTAACATAAATTATGTGAGACTATTTGTTTATGAGAACTTATGAAAATAATGTTCATCAGATGTTTTCATCTTATTTTCACAAGTTCTTCAAGATAATCAAGTTTTATTTAAGTTTTTAAATTCAAAATACAAAATATAACATGATAATAATAATAAAAAATATATTTATATTTATTTAAATAGGCCAAAAATTATTCATATTTATTTAAATAGGTCGGCGTGATATGCTTAAAAGACTTTTTTGGGGTCTGAGACCTAACTTTTTTAACTAAATAGGCTTATAAAAAAATCTAGGCCTTTTATGTTTACAAAAATCTATGGTCTGGCCTGAGCCTGTGTAGGCTAGCCTGTAGGTTCCTGTTATCGGCCTGATCTATTTCCACCCCTACTTCTAAACATCAAGATGCATGATATATTGTTGTTTTTGAGTTTCTCTCATCAAAATAATGAAAGTGATGGTGTTGGGACTCAAAAATATCCAACCCTTAACCTAAAAATATGTTTCTTTTGCCCTAAATATAAGTTTGAATCGCTTAGCGGCATAGAGCATGCTAAGCCCGATCTGCTGCAACTTAAAATCTTGTTTTGGTCATAACTTGAGAACCGTAATTCCGATTCTCGCATGGTTCGAAGCATTGGAAAGCTTATTCAATGATATACATAACAATGCCTAAATATCAACCAAATTAATGATTTTTCTCATCTTTGTTTTGAGTCTTATTCTTGGATGAATTGCTAAAAATTGCATTCTTGAAGCTTAGCCTTTTGCCTTTATTACTCAATGCTCCAACCAGACATGAATACCTACAAAAAGACATAAAAACTATCAAACGGTACATTATATATATATATATAAACTCGATTAAACACAATTTGTAGATATTTATACACAAAGTAGGGGATTATTCAAAGGATATTAAGAAAAGAACCGATAAGTGCCACTAAAATATACACAAATATAACGACTATTTTGCACTTATCAATCATCTAGTAGTGTTTCACCAGATCGTCATACCTATCCCAGAGCCAAGATAGGTGAAAGTGAGCATCCCTATTAGCCTTAAACGCCTTTATCAATTGCTCCTTAGTAATTCTTAAGTCTTGTATAGTAGTAATACATGCTAGTTGCTGGCTAATGAGACGAGTGATGAAGAAATTACCTGGCAGAGATGGAAGGAATATGTCTCACCAAACGAGAGATGGAAGGAATACGTCTCCTTATGCCACCACTAAGTAAAAGTCGTCAATAGTTTATCGTCGAGCATGGTCAAGGAACAGTCCATCAATGCAACGAGATTACTGTCTTCAACAATCGTCCATATCTCCTCAAGCATCAAGGCATCTAAGAACTTCTTCAGCTTCCCTCGTGGGTGGGAACCCTGAGTGGCAATCGGTCCTGTAAGAAACAAAGTGAGCATGAAACAGTCACTGGGTCCTCCAAAAAAGCCTTCATCCATGTGTACAGACGACTCCTTCAAAGTTGGGGCAATAACCTCTGTATCATCCAAATGAATAACCTTCATATCACCTGTAGCAAGTGTCGATGTATATGCCTAAGAGTAACCTTTGCATTGGTTGGCGCCTCTGTCTTAGAATGATGGAGGCACCTATGTCTCAGCCATCATTTGTCTATCATCTTGAGCATCTACATCCTCAGTTGTTGCCTAAACATCCTCAATATTTGGATGATCATTGGGATCTTTGTTCCATCCATCAGCTATAGATTCTCTACATTAAATATTGTAGGGTGTGTGAAACTACTTAACCACTATTCGCCTCTATGACAACCAATTGGGGCTACTCTTCTCGCCTGGGATATGCGAGCCCTTGACATCATCTCCCTTCGCACAAGCCTTCACTACAGCAGTTGTAGCTCTGTCATGCTGCCTAGAAGCAATCGCCCTTCTGATCCTCATTGCAAATACAAAAATGATTAAATATAAACTACCAAATTTTTTTAATCCGAAAACCATCATGGTTTTCTTGGACTTTTTGAAATTTCCGATTAACCTAAGCAACATTTTCCACTACCTTTTTTTCTTTTCAAAATCATTGATATAACTCCATGCATTTTTACTAGTTTTTTTCAAAATATTTGATATCACTACATTCATTTTTATCGATTTTTTCTAAATATCCGATAGACAGTATCCATTTTTACCGGAATTTTCATAATATCCGGGAGGAGATATGCATTTTTACCAAAAAAAATTAAATTATCCGGTAGAAAATATGTTTTTTTACAAAAAATTTCAAAATATCTGATAAAAATGCATGAGAAACACGAGCTTTTACCAGACATTCCTAAAAAACGGTAAAAAAATGCATGTTTTTTTCAAAAAATAAGTAAAATTGTATACTTGTCATAATTCGACAATTTGAAAGAAAAATCGGGTATGAATAAGAGCTTTTCCATAAATTTAAAATGTTACAATAAAATTGTGAAAAGGATTTTTATTTGGCAAGGTTAATAGGGTAAAATCATAACATTTAGGGCTATCATGTTAAATTTTGAGGGCTGTAGGAAAAATTATCCTTCACCAAGCATAACCACTTCAGAATGAGAAGGAAGATTTAGTTGCCATCCCTTAACAGGCTTATGACCCAACCTCGAACTCTCTCTATCTAAATATGGACGGGTGTTAATTAAAACCTAATATGATTGTCATAATCAAAAAGGAAAGGTGACCACCTCCATTTAATGACTCGTCATGAGAAATGTCCCACTAATAGTAATCCACCACCATTTCCTCGCTAATTTATAAGGAAGACATCATCTGTCAATTATATATCGTAATTATAGGTTAGGATGAACCATATAACACCTATAATAAATAGAGGATTCAGACTGAACTCAAAATATGTGATTTATATCCTATCGTACATTGTCACTATACCATACATCCTAGATATATGTTCATAACATCGCAAGTAGAATTACATCAAATTAAGCGAGATCATTAGTTAATAAAATGAAGGGAAAAAATTAATAACTGATATTATAATAGTTCATAATTTATATTTTAAGAGAACATTTATAATTATTATATTTATGCTTAATTGTGTATATTATACTACGTATGTGTTCATTTATTTATTATTAATATTAGTGATTTATCTTTTAAAATGAACAATTCAATTTATAAAATCCTATTTTTAGATTCTTCATGTCAAATGGGAGAATAAAAATATTCTCTTATACATCCTTTTACTAGTAGCACGATTACTTTGTGCGAATTTAATTCAATGATCATTTAATGTAGCTTTTAATAAATAAAAAAACAGCTCAAACTGATGAACCGTTTAATGTGGCTTTTAATAAATACAAATGTTATGATAAATTTAATTTTTATTTTTTGAATTTGGCATTTGGACTTAGGATCGACTAATTTGGAAAAGAATTTCACCATCTATTAGAAATGCCCAATTTAAATCATAGCAAAATTTTGTATGGATGGATACAACATAAAATAATAATATCATGTTTTATATTTTGTGTGCATCAAATACATGATATAGGATAAGACTATCATCTCAATATCATAACATATCTTTATCTAACTTCCCATCATACCTTATCTATATCTTATCATGTGCACCAAACAGACCCTTAGAGAGAGTAAATTTTGTTTTGTAATGGGTTATAAGGTCACCCTCTCTTTTGGTATATGACTGTCGTGAATTTCTTTATGTCACTTCCATAAATCTCATGAATCCTTCGAATTGCCAAAAGCATTCGTCGAAATCTAAGATTATGAGTGTGGGTTTAAAATGTTCAAATTCTAAAACAAGAACTACATATAAGTCATGAAACCTTTCTTTTTCCCTATTCACTTCCGCGTTTCTCTTTTGAGTAAAATATCCCCAAATTCAAAACAATTTGGATTCTCTCAGTTTCCATCAAATCTTGATTAAATCATCATGCATTCAACTATTTAACCCGGGTTAGTACACATTTACTTAAACCTTTGATTTTTTATTTATAGGTATTGTTCTAATTATAGATTTCGAGCATGCATCATGCATGAATTTGGATTTTATAATTCAAAATTTAGCATATTATGTACACTTTATTTATCCATTTGTCGGTTTATATATGTGTGAGGATTTGTGTGTTTGTTGATTTGTTTATGTTTTTCAATACTTTCAATAAAAGGGAGAGAATACTATGTTGAGAGATAACGCTGATGGGGAACATATACTTTGTCATTTTCTATATCAGGCATAAACGTCGATGTATAATTCAAGTGAATAAAGTTGAATCATTTGAGCTATATGTTAAGGCTAGAACATGTCTTAAAGGCTCGTCCCACATTCAAGTCACTTTACGAGGTCCTTGTGGTAAGACTTGTTTGGAAGACAGAGGTGTGAGACGTCTTTTTATTTAATATTTTTTACAATTTATTTTCTTTTACGGTTTTATGTTGTTTCTAAAATCTATTCTCTCTTTTTTTCAATTCCTTAACCTGACACTTAAATATGTCACTAATAGTATAAATATCATTAATTTGACTACTTCGGGAAAAATACGATTCATTTATGCTATAAGAGATAGTGGATTGTCTGAACTCGCCGCCACTATTTACATAATTGTTTATCATGGCTTGGTAACAACCTTATTCTGAGAGGTGGCACAAGGAGATAAACATCTTACATTACTAGTTGGGGGATGACAATAACCTTGGACAACATGCCACGTCAACTACATCTTTTTATTGAGGGTCGTCTTCTTGATTGGACTACATTCACCAAACCTGGAGTGGTGGACATGATAGTTGAGTAGATTGGATTTGATCTAGAAAATGATGGTTGGAAAGTTGATAAATCGATATGGCTCGTTGACAACAAAATATTTTTAAAGATGAGTTTCATATACACTTAAAACTTATAAGCATCATTTAATTCAATGATGACAGAGTTAACAGACATGTGCGCTGAAAATTCGTTGTCACTACTATGGAGCCTTACTTTACAGATGATATGCTTTTAAAAAGGATAACAAATTTTGATGATGACAACTAATTGATGAGGTCAGATGTCTTCTAGCAAGTCAAGCATAAGCTGTTAAGCGAATAAAGATGCAAACCTAAATATTAGGGTTTGACGGACTTGACTATTCGATGATGGCAACCAAATGGAATATAAGTGCAAGCGTCATCTCAAGTGAACTCAAACAAGTGTGTAAAAAAGAAAGTATCTGAAAAAGTATTGAAGTGTAAGAAAGCCCTACCTTGATTATTCAAAGTGAAAACTTTATAAATCATAAGGGCATTATCGTAAAAGTGTATGGCTAATCACATACACACACTAAAACATCTTTTTAAATTGATTTTTCTCAAGAAAAGATTTTCTAAAATGTCCTGAAGTTGTGCCATATGAATTGAGAGCTGTCAAAATAGCTTTGGGAAAAATTTGTCTTTGCTAATCGATTGGCACATTAGCCTAATCAATTGGCTCATTTCAAAAATTGGCTATAAACGATTAGAACAATGTCTTAATGATGTGCAAAAACTATATATCTATGCTTTCCTATTTTAAACTTAAAATCGATTATATTTGAAGTGTTTAATTAATTAGTATTAGGTGCTAACCGACTAGGAAGTCTTCAAAAACATTAAAATCAATTTACTTTTTGAAGATTGTTTGGGTTATAAGCTAAAATCGTAAAATATTTTGGTTTGAAGATTGTGTGATCAAGCCCTTGTTCGTAGAGGGTTCTCAGACACACAATCTATAATCTCCACTGTCACTATCATTATCTTGAACCCTAGGCTGACTTGGGCATCAGAGTACTAACCTTACAAATATCCCCCTTAAGTCCACCGTATCGGAGATAGCAAACACCAGTTAACGACATCGCATCAAGACCAATACCTCTAGTTCAAAAAGCACCGTGTTTGGAGTCTTTGATGCACTGTGACACATCAACGCAGTACATCGGGAATTTCGCTCCACCGTAGTTCACACAACCATCGTCAGTTCTGATTCCGCAACGCAACATTATCATTATTATTATTATTATTATTATGAGTTTAATTAGTATGTACTGTCAGTGTAAAACGTTTTACACCATCACTACATCATGACCCTTCGATTATATTACTTTAAAAAATTAAAATAAAAGTCAAACATTATTAACTTATCAACGGTTATGATTAAGTGACCGTGTAAAACTTCTTTACACTGTCGTGCATTTCAATTAAATTCTATTATTATTATTATTATTATTATTATTATTATTATTATTATTATTATTATTATTATTATTATTATTATTATTATTATTATTATTATTATTATTATTATATAAAAATTTCAAGCTTCTCTAGCACGCATTTTCATTTTCCATTTTCAATCGAGATTTTAGCGCCATATATTTAAATTGTTTTGGTTTAACCCAATAAAAATTTGAAGCTTTATCAAATTAAATTAAAATTTTCCTTTTCGTACCCAATTCATAGCACAAGCACATTCACCTTCCTCACTCCTCGTAGTCGTGAACCAGAACCCCAAATCTTCAAACAAACCAAAAATTCGAGTAATTTATCGAATGGATTCCCATAATCCTTACGAGATTCTCGACGACGATGATGTATATCAGTTACCAACTAGTTTCTTTACAATCTCAACAATTTTCATTCTCTCAAATTATTTTTGTTTTTGTGTATTTTTTTTTTTAGGGATTTGATTGGGAAGCAGCTGCGAGAGAAATTGATGCGGTTTGCGAAATAAGAAGTGACGCGAAAACGAACGGAAGCGAAGCGGAAAAGGTTTGTCAAAAGGGAAAAAAGAATGGAAAGGGAAAGGGGAAGCAATCGACTCTTGATAATTTTGTTGGAATTGCAAATAAGGAAACTGAAACGAATCACGTTCCGGAAAATGACTGTGAAGAATCTATCTGTAACCATCACATTGACACTGAAGCAGCCAAAACTTGGATATATCCAGGTACTAATGTACTGGTTGTAGTTGTTGTTTTTGCTATAGGCTATTTTAGGATTGTTCCCAACACCCAAGAGGCGTGGCGCGAGCCTTGGCGCAACAGTAAAGGTTGATGCTTTGTGACTAGGGGGTTACAAGTTCAACTTTTTTAAACAGTCTTTTTGTGGGGGGTAAGATAAGACTCTGTATATTTACTCTCCACAAACCCTACCCGGTGGGAGCCTCGTGCACTGGGCTCGTATGACTGCTCTTATGTAGCAATGTTTAGGAGAGTAGATAAGATTGAGTAACAAAGAGCTTAGTAAGACCATGACAAGCTATGAGTATAAGTTTGGTGTTAAATGGTTTGTAAATTGTAATTGAAATTGGGTTGGTTTGAAATAGTTTTTCAATTAAAAAAGAATAGTGATTCTTAAAAGTTAGTCCTGAAGTTATCTCCTTTATGGAGAAGTAAATGAGTTTCTATAAAACCTGTGATGCAAAAGTTGATTTCAATTTTCAATTTATACAGGATGTTATTGTTTAAAAGACTTGTGGTTATTATGTTGATAAATTCATCCAAATTGGCTCTCAAATCACCCGCATAATGGGAAGAGACTATTGTTATTGTTGTATCCTATAGTCGTATACTACAATATATCTATGTACTTGGTTGATCCTCTAGTTGAAGAATTTCAATTTTGATCTATCACTTTTTGCAGTTAATGTTCCTCTCCGTGACTATCAATTCCATATTGCCCAAACTGCACTCTTTCAAAACACTCTGGTCGCCTTGCCAACAGGACTTGGCAAAACTCTCATTGCTGCTGTTGTCATGTATAACTACTTTAGATGGTTTCCTGAGGGTAATGTAACGTAACGCCATGATTGTGCATTCACAAATTTTACAGTTTTACATCGTGTATCATATCATTATGTTACTTAACTCTTTAACTGAGAAAACCATCTTCTGATCAGAGAAGCATTTACATCTGCTGCTTTCGTTTTGCAACAGGAAAAATAGTATTTGCTGCTCCTTCTCGACCACTTGTCATGCAGCAGATAGAAGCATGCCATAACATTGCCGGGATACCGCAAGTAACAACCTTTCTTAAAACTTAAATGCTTGCATATTTGCTTGAAAAAATTTATGAAATATCTATGTGAATTTAATTGCAGGAATGGACAGTCGATATGACTGGTCAGTTAAGTCCTCCTAAAAGAGCTCGTTTGTGGAAAACAAAGCGAGTTTTCTTTGTCACTCCACAAGTTTTGGAAAAAGATATTCATTCTGGTGATTTCTTTAAATTAGTTACTCAATATTTCTATGGGGATCTTTTTTATGTATCATATGCTGTGCTTTGCTTCATTTGACAAAGCTTTGTATCTTTATTTATTTATATGCATGATTAATTTATTTCAGGTAAATGTTTGGTGAAGTACTTGGTATGTTTGGTGATTGATGAAGCTCACAGAGCAATGGGAAATTACTCGTATTGTGAAGCAGTTCGTGAGGTTTGATTTGTTCAGAGGTTTTTAGTACTTCTGGTCTTAACTCTATTTTGGCATTTAGTACTATAGCTCATTCATTGTTTTGCACAACACATAACTGGTTCATCACTTTTATATTTTTTGGTTTCTAGTTGATGGCTGTACCAGTGCAACTAAGGATATTGGCATTAACCGCAACACCAGGATGTATGTTTTTTGATAATCTTGGGGTTTTTATTTCAGGTTTTTTCTTTAAAAAATTGTATTCTAAATCTATTTGTGATATACAGCAAAGCAGCAGACTGTCCAGGATGTCATTGATAATTTGCATATCTCGAAGCTTGAACATCGCAGTGAAACTGACCACGATGTTATGCCGTATGTTCACGACAGGAAGATAGAGTTAATACAGGTAGTCCATGCTCGCCTATTTGGAAATTATAGTTATATTTACACATTTTTAAAATCCTATTACAATATTAACAGGTTGCAATGGGCCAAGATGCTGTAGAAATAAACAATAAGTTTTTGGAAGTGATACGCCCTATCGTAACCAAGCTTACTAATATTGGAGCAATTCAGAATAGAGATTATCGTACTGTATGGCCCTTTCTCTTCTCATCTTTTTCATGTTGTTTTAGTTTCAGATTGTTATACCGAATGTTAGAAAACAACTACATGACTTGTCATTAGTTTTTATTGAAGTTTTCTAGAGTTAGAAAGAAATATAGTAATTATTTTAGCCAGAGGATATGTAAGTTGCATACATATGGATCCAATTCACATTATGATTATATAAGCAAGAGTAATTCTGCCCTATGTTACCGACACCACAGTCCTAGAGCACAGATAAAAAATGGTTCATCTTATTAATTTTTCTTATATTTAAGTTCTTTTGAACTGATTCATAAAAAATCATTTTAACTATGAAGCATTTGAGTTTACTAGTTGCTGAATAATACCTTCAAAAACAGTTTTTTTGAGTCTAATATTATATGTCCCATGCATTATAGCAATGATTAATGCTTGTAACCTAATTAGCAGTAGCTTTGATTGAAGAGAAGATGTGATGAGAGATAATCTATAATCTTCTATGAGATTGTACACATTATAAATACATGAATGCCTGCTGTATTTGAATTTGATTTTGAACATCAAATTGTTATGTAATTGTCATGGATGCTCTAATATATGGTCAGTAACACTTCATAATGTGTTTCAAATTTCAACGAGCTAGAGAACTAATTAGTTGTCAAAGCTAATGTGCTGCTAAATACCTTTGGATGATCAAAATACTTTTGGCTTGTTGGATCTGTATAAATATATGGGTTTAGATTGTTGCAGCCTTTCAGGCCATGTTTTTGTGTCTCTTTTTCTAGTTGCATTTCTAAGATTATAGCATGCCCCCCTGTTAGTTACTATCTATCAGATTTTCATGAATAACATTCCGAAGCATGATGATTTTCGATAGCTATTTGCCTATTATTTGGGTTCATTGACTTCTTATGGTTGGCTGCCATATTGTTTTGCCTGCACTATCATTTGCCAAAATTACACAGGCTTGATGATATAGCTGAATCAATAACTGCTCTTTTCTCTTTTCAATGCTTGCTGGCTGGCAGTTGAGCCCTTGTGTATTACTTGAAATGAGGGAAAAGTTTCGTCAAGGGCAGATGCAAGATCCTTCACATAACAACTACATAGATGTTGAAGGGTATTTTGGAGTTCTCATTACTCTTTATTACATCCACAAACTTCTTTCAAGTCATGGAATAAGACCAGCGCATGAGATGCTTGAAAGAAAATTGAAGCAAGGGTAGGCCTTTATGCATCCTTCCTAATTATTATGAGAGCCCTAATTGTCTGTAGGTTTCCTTTATCGTTATGAATTTCTTGTGATAGAAACAAAGAAACCTTACAGTATTTGCATGGTCACATTCAGAAGAGTTCTATACAACGTCATTAGTAAGATTTTGGAGATAGTATCACTGCTAACTAATACTTGTTATAACTGTTTTATTGATTATATAAGAATTTATTTAAAATTTCTTATATCATTATGAATCCTTGAGAGCCCTATTTGTCTGTAGGGTTCCTTTATCGTTATGAATTTCTTGTGACAGAAACAAATAAACCTTACAGTATTTGCATGGTCACATTCAGAAGAGTTCTATACAACGTCATTAGTAGGATTTTGGAGATAGTATCACTGCTAACTAATACTTGTTATAACTGTTTTATTGATTATATAAGAATTTATTTAAAATTTAAATTAGAAATAGATAAAATTTTAGAGTTTAAAGGTAGTGCACTGACAGTGTAAAATAGTTTTACACTGTCATCCAATAGAAAATCATAAATGTGCCATGTCATTAAATTTTTTTTAAATAAAAAAATGGTTTAATTGGATACATGGGTGATGATTGGTTGACAGTGTAAAAATATTTTACACTGTCAGTGCATCACCCCTTTTCTCAAAATTTTATCTGATCTAAATTTGAAATTAGGATAAGATTCAATTATTTATTTAGATAAAGATAATTGGTAGAAAAAAGCTACACAAACTTGGTATTCCTTTTATAAATAGGTATAGATAAAGTCATCTAGATTTGTGACCATAGTTGATATGTTTGTGAGGCAGGCTAATGATGCTTTCAACAATGATATGTAGGTTTTTTGCAAAATATATGAGTAAAAATGAAGATATTCTGAAAGCAAGGCAACTAATGCACCAAAGCTTGTCCCATGGCGCGTCGAGTCCCAAGTTGTCCAAAATGCTAGAAGTATTACTGGAGCATTTCAGTAAGTATAATTCTGTTTGCCAAGTGTTGAGTTTAACTTCTGTGAAATATCTAGGGTGCTAGTATTTTCCTTCTTGCTTACAATAATTCAGCACAAAAGATTTACATTCTTAGAGATAATATGAAAATTACTTCTTCTCACAGCATTTTCAGGCCTAGAAAGTTAAGTTACAACGATTGACTTTTTTCATGCTTTATCATTAATTTTGTTTATGATTTTTTCATGCTTTGATTTTCCATCAAAATTGACTTCGACATCTTGTGACCAAAGTGGTCTTGCATTAGGATTTTACAGTAATTTAATGATAGCTATTGGAAATTCCGCCTTCATTGCGGTCCACCCCTAGTCGCCTAATTGCGGCATTTGACTTGCCTTTATTGCAACCTCCAACACCTTCATTGTGTTGGATTTGGAGGAGGGGTGAACTTAGTCCCACATTGCTTAGAGATATGACACGTGTAGTGTTTATAAGTGGAGACAATCTTCAAGGTAGTTAGAATCGAGATCCTACTTAGGATCGGGGAGGGCTCACATGATTAAAGCTTAACCTAACTCATTTTTATAAAACCGACTTGTAAGGTGAGGGGGGTCACTTTATATAAACTCTTTCAAGGCTCTATCTCTAACACATAACCAATGTGGGATTTGAGATTTTCCCAATACACCCTATCACACCCAACACTCTTTTGGGTTTGGTCCATAGACATAAACGGTGGGCGGCCCATGGCCGAATTGATAGATTTTGATACCATATTAGAGTTTGGCCCAAATCATCCTCACAAAACCGGCTTGTAAGGTGAGGGATGTCACTTTTTATAAACTCTTTCAAGACTCTATTTCTAACTAAATCGAGACTTGAGATTTTTCCAATACACAAAATCGTGAATCGGGGGATCGTAAGTCGTAACATGGATCGTAAAATCCTTCCAATTTTGCAAACTTATATATATTGCATGTTTATTCATAAATGTGCATATAAAAAACATAAATTCCAGAAACACTAGAAACACATCGTTTTACGTGTTTGGATGGAGATCCCACTGATCCTACCCAAATCCAAGTTTCCCCTTAGCAGAATTGCCAGGCTTAGCAAAATCGTAGAATTGGCCGATCCTACGAGTAGGAGCGATTCTAATTACCATGACATTTTGTTTGAATGAGTTAGGCCTAACCCAAATTTTGAGAAGTATCAGAGCCTATCTTAGATCTGTTGCTGGGCTTCCCGCATTGTCCAAGCTTCAGGTTCAGTGGGACCTGAACGTGAGGGTGTGTGTTGTAAATTCCGCCTTCACTATGGTCCGCCCCACCTAATTGCGATATTTGACTTGTCTTCATTGCAGCTTCGAACACTTTCTTTGTGTTGGATTTAAAGGGGTGTGTTTAGTCCTACATTGCTTAGAGATATGACTTTTGTAGGTTTTATAAGTGGGGGCCATCCTTACCTTACCAGCTGATTTTGTAGAGATGAGTTAGACCCAACTCAAATTTTGAGAATAACATTCAACTATTTAGCTTTACAGCTCCAGTTTTATTACAAAGATGTTCCTTAGGCTTCTTTCACATTGAGCTAGCATGGGTTGAAGTTTTTTTCTGTAGTTTGTGAAATTTGTGAAATTTAAGATGAAGTTTGAAATAATGACCAATTTCTTTTTATTGTTTGTGTTCCTCTAAATGATATTTTTCCTGAATTTTACAAATTACCATTGAAAAAGATCAATCAGCGAGAGAGAGCCGACTGTTCAGTCTATTCTCTTATATTGTTATATGATTATCGATTGCATGATACAAGTTTCTTTCCATTTGATCGGTTAGCGTAAAGACTAGGAATATTTTGATATAAGTTTTAAAAAATGTTTATCCATTCCACGATACTTCCATTTGGAATGATGTCGACTGTGAAGTGGAAAGTTGAACAAAATATCACCGAAATGAAAACCTTCATTTTTTTTGTAAACATCCATCACTGGTGGTGATTTGATCAGTATAAATCTGATTGAACTTTATTTTATTAGTTTTGGCTTTGCCAGGGTAGCGAGAAAGGAATCAATCATCTTCTTTTGCTTTTTCTAATTCAAAGTTTTTATTGGCACCAAAATTGTTCTCTGTAGTGTTTTTGTAGATGCTATTTCTCTCATTTGTCTTTTGTCAAGGACTCAAGGCTATGATTTCTCTTCACCGGCCGAAAGGAAGGTTTAGAAAAGCTGAAATTTGATACTAGTTCTAAAAAACTTCAAAGCTGAAATTTGATACTATTTCTATAAAACTTCTTTCAAACGAAAATTTTATTCCCAAACAGCCTTAAATTTTTTGTATAAATTTTCTCTCATCTATATTCGGCACTGCCTGTACTTTCAATAAGCAAAATGTTGTGGCTGAATCTCAGTTTGATTTTTTGTTTTGCTAATAGCCAGGCTATTTTCATTAGTCTTTAATGTCAGATGATTTACAACGAGTGTGTATTCATTAGTGAATGATATATTTGGATGTTGCAGAAACCAATGATCCACAAAGCTCCAGGGTGATTATTTTCTCCAATTTCAGAGAAAGTGTCAGGTAAAGTTAAATTGGATCATTTCATTATCTTATTCTAAGGGGTTATTTGGAACTCTTAACAATTTGTGGGTTAATTCAATGCAATCAGGGACATAATGGTTGCAATTGGAGGTACCGGGGATCAAATTAGAGCTACTGAGTTTATTGGTCAAAGTTCAGGTATTTATGATTTATGATGGTTCATTTGATACATCTGTGTTCTCAAGAATGTATCTTTGCTACAATATGACCAATGGAATTGTTGTTTGCATAAACTAGAGTCATATGTTCCTTTCCTATATGGTGATTGTTTGAAGTCATGAAAGTTCATTCGTGAGAATTACTTTCCCAAGAATATAATTGACAGGAATACTATTCCTGTGCTGTAATTTAAAAAAAGTGTTTGGAAAATGGTTTTAACTTTCCTGTAAATAATTTTTAAAAGTGGTGTTGTAGAGGTAGTTATGAAAGAAATATGGGAATACACATTCACAACCCACACATTCCTCGGAATGTGTTCAGATTACATAAAACAAACACTCCAAATTCTTTAAATAAGTGAATAATACAGGAAGTAAATACACACTGTATATTATGTACTGCCTCCGGTCACTATTAAAGAAAAAAAATGACCTCAAATCTTGGTCGTTATTATAAACAAAAGTTAACTTTTATGAAGCACAGACACCTCTAAGAGTAGGCGTGTCACGGTGTCCGACACACGTCGGTGTCCGACATTTGTATGACACCCGTACAACACGTGTCGGAAAAGTCAAACAAGTGTCGGAAAAGTCAGACAAATGTCCCCTAAAAAATGTTTTTTTCTTTGCTTCAAACACTCTTTTAATCAGTGTCCGACACTCGTATGACACTCATACCACATATGTTCGACAACTCAGACAAATGTTTCAAACAAAAAATTGTTTTTTTTTCTTTGCCTCAACACACATTTATATATTTTTTTGGGCAAATCTCACACACATCTAAAAGGGTTAAACATGTATTGAAACAATGTTATCAATAAAGAATTAAAGACATTAATTTTGATCAATATATGGATAAATGAAACTCAAATATTAACTTATATGTAGCGGTGTCAGTGTCCTATGTTTTCAATATTATCGGTGTCAGAGTGTCCGTGTCGTGTCGTGTCCCAGTGTCCGTGTCAGAGTCTATGCTTCATACTTTTAAACTATTTAATGCTAGTATTCATAATACACTATTCTTTTAGTTCAAAAACATTTAATGCTAGTAGTTGAGTCATTAAATATCAACAAAGATATTTTACTAAATTAAACTTGTGTTCTTACATGAAATATAGAAAACTAAATGCACTTAATTATCTTTCTTAATCAATGTAAAATGATTTTTTTTCTTATACTAGTGACTCAAGGGAGTAAGATAATAACAAGAAAAAGGGATCGATGTTTGAGATAAACTGTCACCACTCACCAAGCTATACACAAAAAGTCTACGCTGTCATGGAAAGAGACACCAATATTTTTTAATAAAAAGTATGCTTCCGAATGTCATTGATGACAGATCTTGACTTCTTGGCAGGTTGTAAGCAAAAACTTTGCCATGACAATATGAAAAATAATGTTGATAGCCATAACACACAGACAAAAGTATACTAAGAAACTGTAAAACATAATAATATGTCAAAGACAATAATCTAAAACGTAAAAGCACATTTCAACAAATAAATATCACTAGCAGTACCATAATTGACAGTCTACAAGTCTGTGAAATAAACTTGGTCCTGAGATGACATTGTAAGAGAGGAGAGCCACTGTTTGTGGAATGGTAGATTAACAGAGATAAATAAGAACAGAGAACAACATATGAAAGAAAAAGAATAGAAGACAAAACACAGACAAGGACAGAATAACAAAAAAAATAAGAGCAGAGAACAGAGTAGGAAATGGAACAGAGAGAATCCGTCATTCACGAGAGAAGGGTGGTCACAAAGAAGATAGGTGGTTGGAGACGGAAAGCAGCTATGTAGGTTATGTGAGAAGAGCATTTGCTTGTTTTAGAGTGTGAATGCATGTATACATGATTTTTGTATTTAGGTTTGACGGGTCATAGGTCATAAACTGAAGATGGCACTGTTTGTGTTGCCCGTCTCTCCTTTCTTTTTGTTTAATCCGCAGTTTGTGTTGCCCATCTCTCCTTTCTTTTTGTTTAATTCACTGCCATTTCAATACAGGATTATTTTTCAATGAAGCAAAGATTCATGCAATATTTGTATGGGATATTTTAGTTTCACAAACTCTTGCTATCGTCTTGCACTTCTAACAACATAACAAATGATAACAATTCTAACACCAATTTCTTTCCAAATTCTGATAAATATTGTGATGCGTCAACTTTTACTGTTAATTTTTTTAATGAATAATATTATTAGAAAGTAAAGTCAGGTTCCAAGGAAAAAGAAATATAACAAACCCTTCTTAGCTAATATAATACAAAGGACACAAAAACCCAACAAATAATATCTCATCAATGCAAATTAGGCTCCTTGCTAGTGAACTTCAAAACTTATGTCCATGCATTGCTTTTTATTTGGTGAGATTTCATAAAACAAGTCGTAATTTCTGTTGTCTCTTGAATAATTCCTAACCGTTGTTGACATCTGCATCTTTTTCTTCTGTGTATATGAACAGAAAGTCACTTATCCTTCAACCTATATTTTTTTTTCTATTTTTTTCACTTCAGTATTTTAAATTTCTGTGATCATAAAATGAAATCTTCGTTTTTTATGATTTGCAGGAAAAACAACGAAAGGTCAGTCCCAGAAAGTTCAACAGGCTGTGCTTAAGGTATTTATTCTATTTGGAATCAAATATGTACTCCTTCATATATACTTAAGTGGTTCAACTTTACCCACAGAAATTTCGGTCCGGTGCCTACAATGTCATTGTTGCTACATCCATTGGTGAAGAAGGTCTTGATATCATGGAAGTTGATCTTGTCATATCTTTTGATGCTAATATTTCACCGCTTAGAATGATTCAGCGAATGGGGAGAACAGGAAGAAAACATGATGGCCGAGTTGATATCCTTTGATTGTCAATTTTTGATGTTTCTTGGCAATTGCTACTGTTGAGAAAGAAAATAACATTCTTGATGTCCTCTAGTAATAATGTGTTGAGAGTTGCAATAGCATTTAGTGTTTCTGAAAAGTTTTGATTGTTTACTACAATGATTCCTTAACAATTATTACTAGTTTTGGCTTGTGAAGGGGCAGAGTTGAAAGGCTACTTGAAAAAAAAGGCAAAGGGCAAGACTATAAGCAAACACATGCGAAATGGGGGCATAAATAGCTTTGTCTTTCATCCCAGTCCAAGGATGGTTGGAAATCATCTGTAGCTTCTTTTCTTTGTTGTTTCAGTTTTTATCATTATCTTCTAAATCCTTCTAACTTCTTTTGTAGATTCCCCACATCTTTAAACCTGAAGTTCAATATGTTGAACTGTCTATTGAGAAATTTATTCCTCGTCAGAATAATGTGAGAGAAAACCATCTTCAAATTTCTTCATCCAAAGACAAACTCACTCTTGCTGAAACTGATTTACTCGAAAAATATTTTCACTCTACTGGAGAAAATAGATGTAGATTGTCTCTTATCGCCTTCCCTCACTCTCAGACATTTCCTTCTAGAGTTCATAAAGTGAAGCATTCCTGTGGAACATTGATGTTTATAGACATGATGCAACGTTTGCAAGGACTGGCTGCATGTGCAAGAGATAGCGAAAATTCTACCCTTCAGGTTCTACATTCTTTCTGTATTAGTTCTATATTGTACTAAACAAGACCTTAGGCATACTGTGATTAATCCTTTTTAGTTTAGTTAAATTGATACATCTATCTGTTTAATTCAGGAAGGAAGGTGTTTAGGAAATAGTAAGCCGCATGTCAGTACTGAACTCGATGATGCTAAAAATGGTATGATCATCTGTTTAATTTTCATTCCTTAATTTCATTATTAAACATTCATTATGATTCTAGAACCGGATGATGCTAAAAATGGTATGATCATCTGCCAAACAATAAATACACGAGGTTCTAATCAAGACATTATTAAACATTCATTATGATTCTAGAACCGGAGTTATCTGTATGTCAACCTTGTTTTCAATGAAATTGCTAAAATTTTCTTTTCCTAGCATGCTGTTATTCCTCATGTTTGTTCAACCTTGTTTTCAATGAAATTATCAATATAGCAACAGAAACGACAAAAGAGGTGTTTCTGCATTTTTGTATCTACTTTTTAAAAAAATAATTCTGACTGACGTTAGTAGTAAAGGCCTTTTTTGTAAAGATTTTGCAAATATCAGTTAACATTTGAAATTTGAGAAGACACTAATGGGAGGCCCTGTTTTATTTCTATTCACTATTTCAGACAATAGGGATACAACGGGAATAAATATAGATTTTGAAAATCGTCTGGAGGTGGATTCTTGTCATATGGAAATTCAAACCAAAGACTTTGTTGATCTAACTCTACCAGATAATACTTTCTGTGACACGGGCGAGTGTCAAGAGGAAATAGCTGATGGTGATGAGACAATTCCCGAGACTCCAGATGCCAAGAGGACTTTGTCAAATGGAGGAGCTAATGCCACTGAAATAGCAAATTCTGTTGAGAAGCAGACTTCTTCACTGGCTGCGGATGCATGCGATAACGGCATGAGAGATGAAGAGCTTAGCCCTCGTTTAACTAATTTGATTATAAGTGGTGTGGTTCCCGAGTCTCCCATTGAGGAAAGAGGTGCGTGTCTTCAATGTCAAATTGTGCCTGTACAATATATGAAAGTGATAACTTTGTTGGTTGTGGTTGTGTTTAAATAATTTCTTCTGAAGCAAATTGAATTTTTCAGGGAAGTCAAGAAACAGGTTTGTCATCCGAGGCTGTATTTCACCTGTTCATCTCCAGGCAGAACAAGATGCTGGCTCTTTGAGTTGTAGGGAAACTGAAAATGTCATAATTGATAGTGGCAATGGTAAAAATGTATGTACTTCCCCTGTTAATGATAGTGACAATGGTAAAGCTGTATGTACCTCCCCTGTTTATGATAGTGGCAATGGTAAAAATGTATGTACTTCCCCTGTTTATGATAGTGACAATGGTAAAAATGTACGTACCTCCCCTGTTAATGAAACCCGAACCCCTTTGCTTGAGCTGAAGAATTGTGCGATTAGAAGAGGACGAGTCTTTGTTTCTCAAATTGAAGAAAGGCATATGCATACTGTTGGTCCAAGCATCAGTGAAGAATCACATCCAAGTTGTGGCGAAATGTCTGTAAGCATTAAACCTGCTCGCAAATTTAAAAGGTTGAGAAAAATTGAAGATACTGAAAGTAATATGAATCAGAAAAACAATAATATTTTTGATTCAACGGCAAACTTTTCAAAACCAGCTCCTGCCACCAATCCCACACGATATAAGCACGGCCAAGGTGATTTTTGTTTTACTGGTGCAACTTTTGTTCCATTCTTTGTTTACGGATTGTAGATTGTAGCTCATATATTTTGTTATCCATGAAATTAAATTGTAAGTACATTTAACAAATTGTATTCTGTAAAACTTACGGCAGTGTTGTTTCACTTTTTAATTTTAGGTATAAAGAAACCAGCTAACGTGAGAGTGAGAGACTTCATTGAGGAGGAAGCCGAGTAAGCTTATTCTAAAGACTTTATGAATTTTGCATTTCTCATCCTGTGATAATTTTTTGGCTAACTAAATTTTATTATTGTAGTAACCATGTGTTTTCTTGATGATTCAAAAGATATTACATATAGAATAATCTGTTTATCATGGATATTTTGCGGAAGATATCCAATCTCATGATCTTTTCAACTTCATCAGGGTATCTTCAGATGCCTCCGTATCTAATGATGAAGATGCCGAGGATGAAAATTCTGTTGACAGTTTCATAGATGATCAAACTAATCTTACAGCAGCCACTCAGCCTGGAGCTAGTAGAATGGACATGATGGCAATTTACAGGTAGTTTTACATTACTTATCTTATCTCTTTGCAGGTTTTTCTTAAGTAGCCTTAGCATGCAATTGTATTATCTTGGTATTAAAATGGACCACTAAATTCACCTTAAAAAACTATTTGCAAAGTTATCATACATTCTTTTCTTTATTCCTATATTTGTCTAAATTTGAGACTACATATTAGTTGTGAACATTTTGAAGAAATGTCAAGGGAAAAGTTCAGCTTAGTAAGTCTTTGAAAATGACTTTCCAGAGAAAAAATTAGCCAAAGTCATGATTTTTGGTTAATTCAGTTGTTACTTAACCGTCAATTATTTTCTGAACATGGACATTTTTCGGGCCGGGTCAATTACTCATTCCTAAGTTTACCATTTTACCATAATAACTCCGAGGAACATTAATGAAGCATTTTTTGAAAATGAATGTAAGTAAGATAATTTTATCAAACAATGATTCAAGGCATGCTAAGTGTGCCAGCTCTTTTGTATATTACTTGTAAACCGAATATTCATTCCACTGTTCTATAATATTCTACAATATTCCTGGTCAACTAGAACAAGATATCACGTGCTCCCAACTTTCATTATCGAACTATTGACACTATCCTTGAGGCTTGTTGAGACTTGAGAGTCCTATATTAGATGAAATATGGCCTGAAAATATGTTTATAAGTGGGAGACATTGCTCACCTTACAAGCTGGGTTTTAGAGGGATGAATTGTGCCCAATTCAAATTATAAGAAGGCTTAACATAACATCACATGCATCTAGATTGAAGTTGACGCTAAATGCATAAAGTATGTATATCTATGAATAGTTCGCACTATGGATTTCTTCTTGCACGTAAAAAAACTGACTGCTCTGTCTTCTTCCTTCCTGCTATTTCTTTTTAGTCGTGACGTTTTTCCAATGAAATACAGGAGATTTCATTTGTCATCAAATTTTCCCATTGTGATCTATCTATGCGATGCTGAAAGGATATGTTTTGTTAAGTTTAAAAATTTAAATGAATGTGCAATGAAGTCTGTTATTAACTTGGTAAAATGTTAGCTATCATTTCATCTGGGAAATATATGGTCTGCTGTCAGGTGGAGATAAGAAATTTATCATTTGATGCGTTAAAGATTAGTTTTCTTTTTTCTCGAGGTCCAACGTAAAAAACTCAATATTTCAAAATTGTAAGGGGGTAAAATAAGATGTTGAGATCTGTAGCTCGTGGTCCTCCTTTCCCGTCCCTATCTAGATGGCAGAGTTACTTCTCTGTTTTGGATATAATGCTTTTCTAATTTAGCTTGCAATATAATCAATGCTTTTGTGTTTGTGTGGAGTGACATGTAACTCTGAACTAAATACTAGTAATTAACAACTTCATGTTAAACCTGCATAATTAGAATGAGCTCTGTTGCAGGCGTTCATTGCTCAGTCAAACACCGATGAATGGAGGGCCAAAGTTTTCCACCACCTTCAGTCCTGACAATGTGACTATGACAGCCAGTATTGGTGAAAGCGGTAATTCATCAGTCAAGACAGTGAGTCGTTTCCAGACAGAACATACCAGTCATTCAGCTAATCGAACGTCAGAATCTATAAGTACTGACTGTATGACCTCAGAAGCAGGGCCTTCAACTAGTGTTCCAACTGAGACAGATACAAGAAGCCGTAAAAGAAGATTGACATTTCATAATTCTGGATACTTTCCAAGTGTGAATCTTGAACACGAATTTGCACTTCAATCAAAGAAAGAATCAGTGAATACCAATGCAACCATAGATGTTCTATGTGACGATCAATTCCTTAATACTATTGATCTTGATGAGTTGGAGGCGCAAGCAACTTCTATTCTTAAACGGAAATCGGATTCTTCAAATCAGAAGCAAGATGTAAATCCTCAATCTCATGAACCGAACCTTGATGTTATTATGACTCCATCATTCGACCTTGGTATATGATAAGCACTCGCGCGGTTCGATACTTGCACATTTTGAAAATTAGTTAATGTTAACTGCCTGTTAGCAGTTCCAGTCTTTATTTTTATTGTATTTATGAGGGGACTATAAAAGATTTTGTAACTAAAAGAGCAAAAGTAAAATGTAAAGAATATTATTTTTAGTTTGGACAATACACTCAAAATCTTACAACTACTTGTGTTTAATGTTAACAATAATGATTTATTGTACGTAGTATGTTTTGAAAATATTTCATAAAAATTAACGTAGTATATATATTGTGCAAACCGTGTTCATCATTAAACATTGTTCATTGTGAACTTGATTCTGCACACTCTATCACGACAATTCTGTTCTCTGCGTTAATATTGTTCATTTCACTAATATTACTTTTTTGTTGCAAAAAGTAAAATAAAATAATTTGTTTGAATTAAAGCTTGCGGACCTCTTTACTACTGTTTGCTGATCTATTGCGTTATACCGAGTAAGACATAGTTGCATGACATCAATAAATATGTGAGAAGGAAGATTGGTTCAACTCAACCAAGATGAAATTGAAAAATTGTGAAATCCTTCTTTAGTAAGATGAAGAAACCAAGAAGTACTTCTTATTTGGTACCGATACATTTATGTTTCCACTTTCTCTCTTTCTCTGGGCAAGTTTCAGTTTGTATTTGCATTGATACTTCAAATAAACTCTATAACTAATTGATACTTCAAATAAACTCTATAACTAATACCCCCTCCAATTTCTTTTATAAGCAAATTTTGATTTTTAGATTCAAAATGACTTATGATTATTGGCTCCATAATTAGGTATTGGATACTTGATTATGAAGATAGTTAAGTTGGAAGAGACTTTGCCATCTCTTCCAAATGCTTTTGGGTAACCATATGTCATCTTTATTTATACACCTTTTCACTTATTCACAGTGTTCTTTATATATTAAGAATATTCTTTCAAATCTACTTAGCAACAACAACTCTTTTTTCTTAATCAATTAAGACCAACTAGGGAATCTATGTTCACTTCAAAAAAGATTACGACCCTAATTTAGAGAAACCAACCCTTGAGGTTAGATGTGGTCAAAGCACTTCCTTAGAATGTGGAATAAATGGAAGAACAAGTTCAGTATAGAATGATTTTTCTTACATTCACACCAATATTAAAGAATTTTCACGTACGCCTAGCCGAACAAATGCAATCATGAAAGGGCGACCCCTAAGTCTTGAATCTCTAAGTTGTTGAAGGATAGAGTGTCCCCCACCCGGGAGAACAAACATTCACACAAGCGGATACCATACATCCCATAAAGACTAAAACTTCTAATGCCCCTTGGAGATAGTTACTCACAAGTAAAAGGATGACATCGCGACCAAGTAACACAAAACATAAAAGAGTGAGATGAGAGGAGTGAATCATGATATTTGAAATTCATATTTAATTTATAAAAACTTTTACTCTTGAAAATATTTAGGTTAGAGGATAAGAATTAGATAGAAGAAAGATGAGGATGAAGAGAGATAAATCAACTTAAATTAAGAGAAAATGATTTAGAGAAAGTGCACTAAATATTTATACATGTTCTACCTAATCACTTGACATACTTTTGTTCTTAAGAGTTTCCTCTTGAGAGTTACACTAAAATTAAACTTGAGCTTTTACATGATCAACCCACAAACCTTCAACAACAACCAAACAACACTTTTACACAAACTTAACTGAAGAACCTTCACCCAAGCTTTTTTAGGTTTAGCTTGTAACCTTTAAGTACTTTACAAGTATAACTCACAAGAAAATCACATTCTTAAATAAATAAAATTAACACATCACTAATTTTAACAACTCTCCAAGGGCTTTTCAATCTTTTAGCATTGCGGCAATTCTCGTGAAAAAGAAAATTTAAAAAATATAGAGAGTAAAAGAAATATAGAGAGCTTTTTATTTAGAATTTTTAGTGTAAAAACAAAATGAGGAGAGTTTTCCTTTATATTGATTTTTTTCCTAAAAAAAGGAAATAAACCTTGGGCCAATTAATTGATTTAATCGACTAATTCTTACGGATAAGCATTGAAAGCTTTCAAGATACAATAATCCTAATAAAAAAGAAACCCTAAACGACTATATTATTTAATTGATTAATAACTTTTCTAATTGATTAAAAGGTCATTCATCTTGTTTTAATCGATTGAACCAAGTACTTAATCAATTTGATAACATGTACAATTTTCTAATTGATTAGAAAACGCTTATTAATCAATTTCATACAAGATTTAATAGGTTTTAAAGAAGTTTTATGAAATAAGAGAGTTTGAAAAAGGTTTGTATGTGTGTATGTGTGTTTTCCTCAGTACTTTAAGACTCACTCTTTATCTTTTATAGTATAAACTAATCATTTTAAGACACTAACCGCAATATCAAACAAGCTTTCAGACTTTCAATTTTTGAGATTTTAAGATCCCGTGCTTGTTTCATCAACTTAATTAACATTTTATAGGATTTTTAAATTGTCTAACTGATGAGATTTGAGATTACTTCTTAATCAAATGCCATCACTAGGACCTTTAATAAACAACTGATATAGAACTCTCAACATCCAAAAACCATTTGGTTTATGGTGTTGTTATCTTTAAAGTTGCTTCTTAAGTTGTCATCATCAAAACCAAACGATAATTATACCTACAAACACATAGATCCATATTTTTCATTTTTTGATGATGACAACACATCTTTCAGAGAATGGTAAAACAAGAGAACAACAAATAAATATTTGGAGCGATTAAAATCTCTCTCACAAATAAAAGGGAATATACTCTACACCCCTTAAGAGCATACTTCTCCCTCTTTGACATTATAAATAACAGGTAAATAGAACACACTCATAGATCTTGTAAAACACATAAAGAATGGTGAGAAGAAGAAGGAAAGAAACATTTAGCATATTAATTCATGCATGATTGATTTATGATTCTTAACTCAGTTCTTATGAAAAAGAAAATTTCTTAAGAAATATGTTTTGTAAATATATCTACCAATTGATTAGATGAGGATAAAAACTCAATTACAAAATCTCATTTTTTTAAATGATCTCTAATAAAATGATGCCTAATCTCATCGTGTTTAATCAGAGCGTGAGCTATCATAGTTTTTGTGAGGTTTATGGTGCTAGTGTTGTCTCATTTTATCAGGTCAGTTATGAGATTAATTCCATAATCACTTAACTGTTGTTTCATCCATATAGCTTGGGCACGATAGCTACCCGCAATGACATATTCCGCTTCAGCTGTGGATAATGCAACACTAACTTGTTTCTTGATGTGCTAGAAGACAAACGAGTTTCCAAGTAAGTGACACAAACCAATGGTACTTTTCTAATCCAATTTACAACCAACAAAATTAGAATAAGAGTACCCAGATAAAGTACACTCTGTCCTTTTGGGGTACCATAAACCCATAAGTGATATGTTAGTGAGATATTTCAAAATGTGTTTGACTGCAGTGAGGTGTGATTATTTGGGATTTGGAGGAAAACATGGACACAAATAGATAGAAACATAAAATCAGTCTGAGATACAGTAAGATATATGAGAGAGTCTATCATACCTCGATATTTTCTTTCTTCTAATGCTTTTCCTTCTTTCTTATCTAAACTGCATATCAAACAATTAGGAGGTAAATATAAGGTCAAATAAAATTATCACACAATGGGTAGATAACAAATTCGAAGGGACATAATAGTCTTTCTCATTAGATTTTCCAAAACCCTTTAATTTTTACCTTTTTCATTTATACATTATTCTCAACTTTGCACCATACACTCTCCATACTCACAATGTTACTCATTACTATTTGTTTTTAAAATAAGTAAAATCATTATAGCCATTGAAATTATAACAACTCTTGCAAATACAATCTCTTTATAATTTATACTACTCGGTGACTTTTTGGTTCATTTGCCAAAAAGTAATCAAAATTTTGACATCGTTATTAGAGATTCTTGAGTCATTTCCACAAGATAATTTGGTCAGTTTTATTTATTTTGAATTTAATATAATTTTCTTAATCTGATATATGTTTCTAATTTTAATTTAATTTAATTTTTATTTGACTATTTAGAGCTACTGAGATATTTGTTTTATGTAGGGTATGCATGGTACATGATTGAAAGTACTATAATTTAATCCGAAGCTATAAAGGACTTCCAAAGCGCTACGAAAGGAAACTCGATTAACTAAACAAGAAGCATAGACAATGATGGAAAATCCACCCGACTTATATCTCGGTTAAGTGCAATTATAACCAAGATTGACTTAATCAAACCACATGTCTAAGGAACACCTACACCAGAGCTACCTAGACACACTCTCGGAGATTTTGAAAGACAATCAACTTGAGAGCAATGGGTTCCGACCATCAAATCCATATTCTCCATACTTAAAAACTACGTTCTTTCAAGTTTTACAAAGGATTTAGTGCGATACCCTTATGAGCACCTGAGTAGGTTCGCTGAAAAGACCTCTTTGTTTTGCTGTTCAAACGGGGTGATTGAAAATCAAATGAAGCCCAAATTGTTCTCATTCGCATTAATAATAAAAGATAAAGATTGGCTTGAAGTTTTTCCAAGTGGCACCATCATACCTAAGAAGAGCTAGAGGAACATTTTTTGGAGCGATTCTATGCGTTGAGTAAATATGTAGATAAAACGGCGAATATGACCAACTTCGAGCAAGGAGAAGCCCAATCACTCTACAATGTGTAGGAGAGATTCAAACTTATGCTAAAAAAAATCCATCACATAGTCTGGATGAAATGACTCAAGGTCAATATTTTATGCAGGGACGTAAATGTTATACCATAATACTAGATGCCTCAGCTAGAGGTACAATGAGAACCAAGTCTGACACATAGGTAAATGAATCGACCGAGAATGTGGAAAGTATCATGCACTCACATAAAAAGTTAAAAGAAAGGGAGAAACAACACTTGACACTCAAAGTGCACTTTTTGAGAGTCATAACTAAGTGAAGGCTCATATTGACACATTGATCAAACAACTTGGGATTTCCACCATAGGATTACTTCATATACATTTGGTCTAAAATCTAAGATGCGAATAATTACCAATGGACAATGCAATTCTGAAGGCTTCACAATGACGAAGCCCTTTACATTGGAAATTATCAAAGAAAGTACCCTTATCTAAAATTTATAATCCATAATGGAAAAACCATCCTAATTTCAGATGGAGGAATAAACAATGGCAAGCCTCAAATCAAGGACAACAACAATATCAACAATAACCCCGTCAACAACATCAACATATACAATTGAATAAGCCTTTATTATGAAGGAGACCTTGACGAACAATTTAATCCAAAATTGTGTTTGATAATTAACCATTAATAAGACAATTGTAATCAACTTTATTGTTCAACTATTAATATGGCTAGACACGAGGTATTAGTCGTGATAAATTATTTAATGATCACTCAAACCATCAACAATTGTGACTTCACCTAAGACATTATGGGATTACAATTTATGAAGAGGGTTATGTAGCAAAGCTTGGAGGGAATCATTGGACACAATTACTTCAGAGCTGCTCTCTCTCCTTTATATTGTAAACCTCATGTTCATCCCCGAATGCCTCTTCTAGAATTTCACAAAGTGTTTCATGCATGACGCGATTCAGGGGCATGACAAAGAAAAACCTATCCTTGAAATTCTTCAAGGAATCCATGTACACTTAAAAAAAATTACGACCCTATTTCAGTGAAACCAACTCTTGAGGTTTGTTCGGGCCAAAGTACTTCCTCAGAACATGGAATAAATGGAACAATAAGGTGAACTTTGGATGATTTTTCTTATATTTACACCAATATTGAAGGACTTTCACATACTCCCAACTAGACAAATGCCATTGTGACGGGGCAATCCCAAATGGTTAAGCACTTGAAACTCGAAGTTGTTGAAAGATATAGTGACCCGCATATGGGAGAACAAACACTCTTACATGGGGAGACCACACACCCCATAACAATTAAAAATTCTTAAGTTCTCTCTCCCCCGCGGGGATAGTTACCCGCCATTATTAGGATGACCCCACATCTCGACATGCCCACTCCAAGTTGTCTTTGCTAGAATAGGAAAATTGGTAACCCAAGATATCAATGTTCACTTAGCACTACTCTTTAGCATCAATAAGGAGTTATATCGGCAATTTATTATCAATTTCCTTGTCACTACTGTTCAAAGACAAAAAATTGACGACCATGATCCATAAACCTAACATGTTCCTCAAACCACCACGTTTCCTTTTTAACACTAAGTGAGCACTTGGACGAGTGCTCTAGACACCTAGCGAACACGTGCACTTTGGGATCATCCATAACATTCTCTACTTCGTTGAGATTGCCTAAATAGACATTTCTAAAGATAGATTTCATACTGACATGGTTCATGTTAGTACATGTGGGAAAACACTCTATATTGCTTGGAATAAGGTCGATCACTAAATCTCAAAAATAAAAAAAAAGGAAAAAAGGAAAGTTGATTAAGTTTGATGCAATTTTGACGGTCAAATTATTAACTTTTGTTGTTGTTGTTGTTGTTGTAAATATCCTATCCATTCACAGAAAAACCATTCTGGTCTCCATTTGAATACTTATCAATAATATTAAACAAACTAAACTACAAACTTAAAAATATAAAAGATCTAATAGTATAAACTCAAGACTATTAGACTATTTACTTTATGTTGATTTAATATAATCATTCTAGTTGGTAACCCAAGTATTCGTTTAGCTACCCTAGAATCGGAAGATCTATGCATAAAAGGATTGGACTCGCCTATTACTCTTCCAATGTTATTTATTTTACTAGTCAAGTGCTGAATTTATTTTGCAGTATCCACCGGCCACAGAAAATAACAAAACTGAACTCAACGTTGACACAAACAGAATAACATTTCAATACTAAAAAAACTTCCAATTCAATAACCCAAATTCATAAATCTCGAGTTTACTTGTTCTTTGAGACGAGATCATTTTTAAGTTGTGTTCTCAAAACATGCAAAACAGTCAATAAGTGACCGCATAGCGCAGTGGATTAGCGCGTTTGACTTCGGATCAAAAGGTCGTGGGTTCGACTCCCACTGTGGTCGATTATTCTTTTTCCCATTTCTTGCTTCAATATTCAAAACCCCCAAATTCGTGCTCTGATTTTATTATGCTGTTATAATAGTTTTTTAGCGATCTTGCTTTATTTTAGGAAATAAAACTTTTGTATATTCATTTATTTTTAGGTGTATATTATAATATTACGAATTTTCATTTTAGAAACTAATATTTAACTTGGGTTTTGAATTTGGTTGGATTAAAGTTATTATGGTCTTTCCTATGATAATATCAGCTATTATAAAGTCTTCTTTGATTGACATTCAAAAGAGTGAAAGATTTTGGTGTGTGGTTTCAGCTTCTCACAAGGTGGATCAAGCTGAATACGGGCAGTGGGAGTAAAACTAATGGTGGTTCGAGGTGCAAAGGGCTGATTCAGAGAGTTGAGAGTGAATGGCTATGTGGCTTTTCAAAAAGTAAAGGAGGTGTTGATGTTACCAAAGTGTGAGTTGCTCAAAATATTTGTCAAGATGGAGAAGTTGGATTGGAAGTTATAATGAGTCATGTGTATGGTGAAGCAAAATGTTTATGTGAATGAGCTTGCTAGCTAACATTGGGATTGAGGCTAAAAGCAAATTTATGATGATTCCCTTAAATCAGACAATTTTTTAAAGTTGATGATGTTGGAGTTTCTCAAAAGGTCTCAAGAAAACTTTTACCTATACACGATTCATGTTTGAGATACCGAGTACATATCTAATTGATTTTGAGATGGGTCACCAAGAATGGGCCGAGATGTAACTTAAAGCCAATAGTTATAACCCACCTGCCAAAACAAGGTCGTGCTAAGAGTTGATGGACCAGGCTGATCCTACCGGCTCAAAAATAACCGAGAAGGAATATTCAAATTAAGACACATAAATAACACATTTATGACAAATTGATAACATCATGACTTAAGATTTGTTAATAAAGTTTGGTTTCAATTACAATTAAGAGAAATCACAAGGGACAATCACTTTAATGATCCTTGATGAGCTTTAGGTGCGGAGTGAGTCAGAGTTTATTATATAAGAAGATGATCATTGAGGGAAAAGACACACCCAATTTCACGAAGGACTTTACTGACCTTCACTAGTAAAGTTACATTGATATACTTTTCTAGTACATTTGGTGCCCGTCGTAGGCCCCGATAATGATTGAAAACAACCTTGATAGAATTAGGCTCAACCGTATCTCCCAAACCGCGCTTCTACAACGCGAGAGGGTCGCGACTAGAACCATGAGACCACAAGTCAATGATAACTCGTTTGATGGTTCACAATGTCGAGGTTTGTAACCATATATTTCTAATTCCCGTAGTCGCATGTCTCAGGCCTTTACTTCAAGGAGCCACGTGTCGCAAGATGAAGCACCTGAAGCTCCTAAAGCCCAAGAGGAACCTGCTGCTAATGCCCATGTAGAGAGTTATCTAGGAGGCCTATTTGACACCTACTTTCTTCATCTCTATAGAGACCATGCTGCTAGGCATGCTTGGAAAAGAGATGTATTTTTATTTACTTTTATATTGCATATGTTTTAAACTAATTAAATAGCGATTGATGATGATACTTTTTTACATAAAAATGCGTGTTTAAAATTAGTAAACCACGATACGAAGATATTGGATTAACAACCCAACGATGACTGGTTCAAGAATGTTATCCTATATTTTGGTCTTGTCGGTTTATGTGTTGTTGCACACATGACCATAAACCATAACATGCCAACGACATTTGCAGAGAGATGAAATTCAGAGACTTCATCTTTCCGCCTTCTTCTTGGTGAGATGACCATCACCCTATATGACGTCTCATGACTCATGCATATTCCCATTAGAAGAAAATTACTAGACCACATAAGGCTCAGTCGGGAGGAAGTTAGCAAGATGTTGGTTACATAGTTGAGGGCTGACCCAAATGAGGCCGCAATTGAGGTAGCTAAAACCATATGTGCTAATGATAAATTTCAATTCTTTGAAGAACTTTATAAAACCCAGCTGTAGAATACTAAGGATGCCGATGGTGATGATATGCAGGTTGTGTACCACCTAATGTATGCATTGATGTGTTACATTTTGTTCCTGGTTGGCGCGTCCATTTTTTGGATAAAAGTGAAACCTACGATGATATGGTCTACCTTAAATGCTTCGTTGACTTTATGGCGATTCACGAGTACGAAATTGCAAAAATACAATAGAAAGATTAAAATTGAGATATTTCATCCTTGGAAGAACTACCCAAAGACATTTCAAGTATGACAATCCAACCTATTACAAATGATATTGGCATGTTGTTAGCTATTGTGATTATGATTTCATTATTTAAATTTATTACTATATTTCAATTGGTAATAATATCTCTAAACCGATGTTATTGTTGATCAACTGAATTTGGTAAAGATGATGAAGTTGCATAACTAAATAATGGATAAAATAAGGACCAAAAACACTAATGTCGATGATGAGGAAGAATCGACATGAATGGCGATTGGTTAAATGAAGTAGAACTTAAAGTTTAAACAACTTTGACTTCTTATAATTAAATTTAGGCTTAAATAGTCTTTTTCATCCCTGTAAGTTAACGTGTTTTTGATTTTAGTTCCTAAATCTTTTTTTTTGGATGGAGTCCCTAAATGTTGATTTTATTTTGATGTTAGTTCTTTAAGTTAAACTTCTGTTAAAAAAATATGATGTGGCTAACATTGATGATATGAAATTAATTTTCCATTTCCTCTTCTAACACTCTATTATTACGTGGAAAGTATAGTTTCCCACCAAAAAATGCCCAAAAAAATCCCAAATATATTTTTACATTTAGTCCCTGCAAATTAGGGTTTCGAAATAAGAAAAATAGAAAGCTTTGTGTAGGAGACAATTGCATGAGGAAGATGACGAACAATTCAGTATGTAATGTCCTAGATCTTAACTCAACTCAATTATCATGCTAATCATGTATTAGTGTGGATATTAAGTTAATTAGAGAGCTAATGACATTCTTTAATCAAGTGTGACACAATGGTAATTTCTTTAGTTTGGCTAGGGCAAAGTTGTACTTTCACCAATTAAGTACATATTCTTCAAATTGAGATTTTTCTCTCATTTTCTACAACTCACTTCTCCTTCTAAAAATTAGATTGAGAGAAGATGTTTAGAGAGAGAGAGAGAGAGAGAGAAATACGATTTGGAAAGGAAAAAGGGTATACAATCTTCATCTAGCTTCATCTTGTACCTTGCATGTGGAGGTTTCTTGTAACAACTTCATCTCTTGCATTATTTCAAGCCAACTCAAAATTCCTCAGTAAGGTGAGTTCTAGTTTATGCTTTCAATTGGATATTTAGTTCCACTTAGGGAATCATTTATGATAGGGTCCATAGATTAGCATTGTTGGGGTTTAGATTATAGAAATGCTTATGGGGTTTAAGTTACAATCAATGTTCTTGATTTTTCATGGATGCTTGATAAATCGAATTTCATATTCTATGTTTGTTGTGTTATGAGTGTTGTGAATTTGCTGGGTATATTTGGAGTGTTTGGATGTATGAAAGAAATGGAAATTATGGGTTTAAAAAGGGAATTTTTGATGATCTTCAAGGGGACAATTGATTGGGTGTTCATGATAATCAAGATAGATAAATTTTCTAGAAATTTTCCAAATGACAATTAATTGTTGCTATGATGACAATCAATTATTATAGGGAAATGATCCATTGATGCTTTTAATTCATTAAAAAAAAAATAAAATTATACACTTGATGGGAGTTGAACCCATCACCTTTTAATCATAGTGCAAGTATGTTACAACTAGGACAAGCATCTTGCTTTATGGAATACTCCTATGAAATCATTTAACCCTAGTTCGTCCGTTTTGTATCCACTCCCTTAGTACACTTATAGGGATCGAGTATGATTGCGTTGTGCATATTTTATCAAATAAAGATACACCTTGTGAATACTTATGAAATGATGAATAGGTAATACAAATAAGGTTTCTCCTAGTTGATTAGATTAGTAATGAAACCAAAATGTGAGGAACCCTTAAGTGAATTGAATTATAAAGTGTTGTAACATTTGAGCACAAGGGCACACCCCTCCTTGTTGTGTGAAAGGAACATTACATTTCGTAAGGTAAAAGATAGGCTAGTTGTGAGGATGCCCACACTAAGGCCTTTGATTGGTTATCGTGAGCGGGAAGTCGAATACTGTTTGAGACCCAAGTAATAACTATAGATAGTTGTGACTAGGGAAGGACGAAGTATGGAAAGTGAACCACTGGGACTTGAATCCCACTCAAGAGATGAGTATTGGCATGTTAATGTCATTACAAATAGCCTATTAGAATATTCGTGGCCTGAATCCCGTTCAAGAGATGAGTATTGGCTGGGGAAATATAATCTAGCATGATGAAGTGTGTTCGTGTCTCAAATCCCACTTGAGAGATGAGTATTGGCCGTGGAAAGACAATACACTTCATGAAGAGAGTCAGTGACACGAATCCTAACTCGAATGTGGATTTATTGGTCGGGGAAAGAATTTTCACTTCGTGAAAGAAATTTATGACTTGAATCCCACTTGAATAACGAGTATTGGCCAGGGAAATATTTTTCCTTAATTTGTAAATTCTCGGTGACCTGAATTACACCTGATGAACAAGTATTGGTCGGGGAAAGACATTCACATTTCTATAAGAATCCTGAGGTATCCTAAGCATAATGTAAGACCTTTTGGTGGCATTTATGCTTATGTTGGGATCAGATCTCATATCGATTTCTTGTAAGACCATGTGGTGTGCGAGATAGATAATTATTATGTCAGTGAACTAATACACCTTGTAGATTCGAGTGGATTCAATGATGTAGTTTAGATTTCAGTGAGATTTAGTAATCTCATCCCACTCATGTTGTTGTTTGAAGTCCTTCGAGGCATGATAAAGGTGAGAGTAAGATGATGAGCCGAATGCGACGATCTTTCAAATGTTTTATTTTTGTTGTGATTTTATGATCTTATAATATTTTGGGGATATAAGATGTATTATTCATGTATTATAGTTGTGTACTTTTTATCGTAGTTGGATTTATGAAATCACTTAGACACTTATGTTATATTTTCAGTACCAAAATCAATGCCATGTACGTATTATTCTAGACATATATGTATGAGGTGTTAAAGTATCGTTCGAATGTGGTATACAATTCACAAATGCGATTAAGGAAGATGAACGGTTCAAGACAAATATTCTTTGATTAAACAAGTTCTATATTTTTCATAATTCAAATTATAAGAGTTGGTTCTTTTCACTGTGTGTTCTTGAAATTTCCAGGGATGAGTTTTAGTTTGAATTTTCATTATAGGTGTAACTTTGTTAGGGATTTTGTAGTATATTACAAAGGGGGCATGAACATGTAGTTGACATTGATCCTGATAGGTGAAACTTCTTTGAAGCTACTGATAATGTGAAAGAGATTATTCAGCTTAATCATTCAAAATATTGGTTGTGGTGGTATAACAATTATGCGAACAAGTACAGTGAAATGGTTAGTGATAATGATACTGAAGAGGTTTGTAAATATGTCGTTGAAATGAAATATGTAGTGGACATATATGTTGAGAATATTGTTAAAGGCACGAATGTAGGAATAATGTTGAAGAAGATGAATTAGCTGATGTAGGAAATAATGTTGAAGTAGATGAAGGAACTGATGTTAGAAATAATGTTGAATAAAATGATGTTGGAAATAATGTTGAAGAAGATGAACATGATGGTAGTTATGATAGTGACTTTGAATGTGATGGCATATAATTTGATGATAATGAGTATGAGATGGCTCTTGGGTTGAATGATTGTTTGATTCAGTTAATAAACAAGTTGAGGTCGAGGGCAAGATAAGCAGGGTAAAACTTGTAGCAAGGAAGCACATGCACACTCCAAAGAAATTACCAATTTGTGTTGATAATATAGGTTTATCTAGTGGTGTATCCAATTGAGATGACCAATAACTATGCTAGTGACGAGCTTGGTAGTAGTGACCTTGATGCCTCAGATATAAAGAAGGAACCGAAGTATCCTAGGTTTAAGATGGAGGAGTTGGACAAGAATTACAAGTTTAAAGTGGGATGAAGTTTGGATCACTTGATGAATTTAAAGAAGAAATTCCTGAATAGTCAGTGTTAAATGGGAGCGAGATAAAGTATATGAAAAATGACAAAGTTAGAGTACGGATAATTTGCAAGAGCAAATGTGGTTTTTGAGAGTTGTTAGTAAAGTTGAGAATAATCACATGTGTATAACAAAGAGATGAGTTGGTACGTGTGGTAGGATATTGAATAATATTTTTGCCAATTCCAAGCGGGTTGCTAAGACTATGACAACTAGGACGGCATCTTCTGATGGTGTTAAGATTCATGATATTTTTTTTGGGATTAAGAGTAATTATAATGTTGGTATAACTATGAACATGGCATGGAAGACCAAACAAATTGCAAAAACTTTGGTTGAAGGTTAAGCAGCCAAACAATACTACATGTTGTGGAGATACTCTGCAGAGTTAATGAGGGTAAATTCATGGAACAATTGAAAGACTAAAGTGTAAGGTTTGGAGCAAAAATCCATCATGGTCTAATGAAACAATATGACAAGTTGAACAAATGCATACCAGGCATAGTTTCATTGTTGACACTTCGAAAAAACATGTACTTGTAATTTTTGGGAAATAGTAGGGATCCCTTGTAGACATGCAACATCTATATTAGGGTTTAGGAACCAATGTCTTGAAGATTTTGTGGATGACTGTTATTCGAAGGAAACTTATGTGGCATGCTATAGTTATAATGTAAGTCCTATTAATGGATAAGATATGTGGTCAAAAGTTGACATTGAAGATATGTTACCTCCAACACACGAAAGAGGACTTAGAAGGCTAAATAAATTGAGGAGGAGGGATCCTGATGAGGACCCTAATAAGGGAAGGTCACAAATAATTTATTATTGCATAAGATGTGGCATATATGGCCATAATGCAAGAAGCTATACTAGTCATGCGGTTGACCCTGAAGTTCAATAAAGAAAGGTATTTAGTTGTGACCATACTGTGAATAATTTATTATTGTTATTGATGACATATTAATTTTCCGAGTTTTATCTGTAGAGAAAACCAAAGAAAACTGCAACATAAGAACAACCTTAACCTATCATTTCTCAAACTGAGTTTGAAATGCTTGCTACAAATCTTGCAGCAACATTTGAGGTAACACAACCACAACCAAATGTGAATCATGTCACATCACAAACTACCCGTGTTCCAACTGCTCAAACTACACATGTTTCAAATGCTTAAACTGCACATGTTCTTGTTGATGCACATGAATCTGGTATAATTCTTTCTACATCTGATTAGATTTTGTGTGTACTTGTTCCAACTGTTTAACATGATGTATCTGAGGTGGTTATTTATGCAAATCCTATATCTTTTAAATCAACCGAGTTTCTTAAACTAGTTGAACTCTTACAATTATTATATCAAAATGTTATTCTAATGTTTTAATGTTTGTGTTACGCATAAAAAGATAACCAAACCAAAAATTACAAGGAAATTAGAGTTGAGGAGAAGTGATAAATAAATGGCTATTAATGCAAAAAAATTCAAGGGAGAAGGAAGTGATCCAACACAACCTTTAGAATTGTAGACATTAAACGTCTTAGTGAATTCTAATTATGATTTAGTCTAGATGTATTTTGAGACCTTGTTATGCCTTTTGACTTTGTAGACATGAACCAAATTTTATGAGTTAGTTATGATTAATTTTGTTGTATCTTAATGTTGTGAATTCAATGCCAAGAACAAAGTATAAACCAAGGAAGAATAAAGGACAAGGAAGAAGAGGAACACAAGATTGGTTATAACTGCTATTCTTTTACTTTCTCTTAAAACAAGATTACAAGTTTACAAGAATAACAAATAACCTCTCTCACCCCAAATTAGGATTTGCAGCTTAGCAATGATGAGAGACTAGTATGCTATTTATAATAAAACCTAACATACTAACTAATGGGCTTTTTCAGCAAGGCCCATTACACAAGCCAACTTAATAAACAAGCTAACTTAACAAATTAGGGTTTAAGCACTAAAACCTAATTTAACATGCTAACAACCCTAGCATCTTCGACATCTGCATGCTAGACCCATCTTCGACTACAGCATGCACACTTCGACACTAGCATGTGAACAATCCTTCGACTTCATGCTTAACTCTGTCGAACTGTCGAACCAAGAAGCTACCCTTCGACAATACTAGAGTTCGATCCAATATCTCACAAATCTCCACCTTGGACCTAACTCTACAACGTCAAGGAACAAACTAGCTTTCTTCATGCAGCTTTATCAACTGCATACAGTGGAAAAACTTGCAACTCGGCAATGTCTTGGTGATCATATCAGCAGCATTGTCTTCAGTCGAAACCTTCAGCACTTGGACTTCTCCACGCTCGATTACTCCTCTGACGAAATGCAGCCTCACATCAATGTGCTTAGTTCGCTCATGATAGGCTGAATTCTTCGACAGGTGTATTGCACTTTGACTATCACATTTAACAGTGATACCTCGACCTTGAAGTTTCAGCTCCTTCGCAAAACCTTCAAGCCACAATGCTTCTTTCACAGCTTCAGTTAGGGCAATATACTCCGCTTCAGTGGTTGATAGAGCAACAACCTTCTGAAGTGTTGCTTTCCAACTAATTGCAGTGCCAAACATAGTGAAAACATATCCAGAAATAGATTTTCTGGAATCCATACAACCTGCATAATCAGAGTCGACATATCCTTCTATTACTGCTTTACTATCTTCACCCAAGGCTCCACCATAAATTAGGACTCTATTCAGAGACCCATTTATGTACCTTAAAATCCACTTCAATGCTTGCCAGTGAGCCTTTCCAGGATTCGCCATGTACCTGCTTACAAGACTGACTGCGTAAGCTATGTCGGGTCTAGTACAGACCATAGCATACATCAAAGAGCCGACTATATTAGCATATGGGATGCTATTCATATAGACTCTTTCGACATCAGTACTGGGACACTGATCAATACTCAGCTTGAATTGAGGGTTTGTTGGAGTCACAACTGGCTTCGAATTCGACATACCAAACTTTTCAAGAATCTTCCGTAGATATGCCTCTTGAGATAAGCATATCTTCGACTTCTTTCTATTTCTCCGAATGTCAATTCCAAGAATCCTGGAAGCAGCTCCCAGATCCTTCATATCGAACTCCTTATTGAGTTCAGCCTTCACCCTCATCACATCTTCAACACTGTTGCTTGCTATGAGAATATCATCCACATAAAGCAACAAAATAACAAATGAATTACCAGGTCGAAATCTGAAGTAAACGCAGTGGTCGAACTGACTTCTAATGAAACTTATGCGTGCCATGAACTTGTCGAATCTCTTATTCCACTGTCGAGGAGATTGTTTCAGCCCATACAAAGATCTCTTTAACTTGCACACATAATTTTCCTTCCCCTTTTCGACATACCCTTCAGGTTGCCTCATCAGGATCGTTTCATCTAGATCACCATACAAGAACGCAGTCTTCACATCCATCTGTTCCAGTTCAAGATCGAACTGTGCCACCATGGCAAGCAACATTCGAATGGACCTATGCTTCACAACAGGAGAAAACACATCATTGAAGTCGACACCTTCTTTTTGAGTGAAACCCCTTGCAACTAACCTTGCCTTGTATCTTTTCGACGTCACTCCTTCAATTCCTTCCTTAACTTTGAAAATCCATTTACAGCTGACTAACCTTGCCCCATCAGGTTTCTTGATCAGTTCCCAAGTATGATTATCATGAAGAGATTTCATCTCATCATCCATGGCCTTCAGCCATTCAGTCTTATTTCGACTCCTCATAACTTCCTTATAGTCTCTAGGTTCTTCGTCTAGAACCTCACTTGCAGAGATTAAGGCATAAGCTATAAGATCTGCATATCCAAGTCTTTGAGGTGGCTTGATGACTCTTCTCGACCTATCTCTCGACAATAGGTAGTCATCGTCAGTTTCCTCAACTTTAGCATCTTCTGCTTCTTCTTCGACTTCATCTGGGATATGCAATTCAGCATCAACATGCTCCACCTCAACAGGAATCTCTACCTGTTCCAGCTCTTCGTCAGATGTTTCTGTACTTCGACCAACATCATCAGTTTTCTTAAAAGCCATTTCAGCTTCATTGAAAACTACATCTCGACTGGTGATACACCTCCTGTGACCTGGCTCTAGGCACCATAGCCTATAAGCTTTGACTCCTTCAGGGTATCCCATGAACATGCATTTCAGAGCTCTAGGTTCGACCTTGTCTTGCCTAATGTGAGCATAGGCTACGCAGCCAAATACTCTCAGTTTGTCGAGATCTGGTGGATGTCCCGACCAAACTTCTTCAGGTGTCTTCATATCTAACGCTGTCGAAGGACATCTGTTTATCAGATATGTTGCTGTCGAAACAGCCTCAGCCCAGAACACCTTTGTTAACCCCGCACTAGTCAACATGCATCTGACTCTCTCCAAAATAGTTCGATTAAACCTTTCAGCCAGACCATTTTGCTGTGGAGTACCTGCAGTAGTTCTATGCCTTGCAATACCAGAGGCAGCACAAAAACTGTCGAATGCCTCATTGCAAAATTCAAGGCCATTGTCGGTTCTCAACCTCTTGACCTTTCTGCCAGTCTGATTTTCAACCAGAGTCTTCCAACTTTTGAAATTCTCAAAAGTTTCATCCTTAGTCTTCTGGATGAATACCCATAATTTTCTGGAATAATCATCTACTATGGATAGAAAATACCTTGCTCCTGAATGTGATGGACACCTTGCAGGCCCCCAAAGATCAGCATGGATGTAATCAAGGGATCCATGTGTTCTTTGTTTGCCTTTGTTGAACTTCACTCTGCAAGATTTTCCAAGTACACAGGGTTCACAAAACTTCAGCTTTTCGATTTTGTCTCCACCAAGCAGATTTTGTTTCCCTAATTCGACCAGACCCCTTTCACTGACATGGCCCAATCTCATGTGCCAGATTTCTGTCTTCGACAAAGGTTTCGTGGATACAACATTTGTCGAACCACTTACAACTTCAGCCTCAAGGGTATACAAGCCTTGTTTCTTCACGCCTCTCAAGACTTCCTTCGACCCCTTCATGACTCTTAGGATGCTTTTCTCTCCTTGGAAAACATATCCTTTCTTGTCGAATTCACCAAGAGAAAGCAAATTTCTCTTCAAATCAGGAACATACCTGACTTCAGTCAACAACCTTATTGACTCATCATGGAGCTTGAATCTCACAGATCCAACACCTGCAATCTTGCAAGCCTTGTTGTTTCCCAGCAATACTGATCCACCATCTTGATCACATAATTCCTCGAACAAGTCTTTGTTTGGAGTCATGTGCCAAGTGCAACCTGAATCCATAATCCACTCCTTCTTAGAGTCACTGCTTGAAACCACAAGAACATCAGATGATTCGAAATCATCTTGAACAATGGCAGCGTTGCCATTATCCTTACCTCCATGATATTTCAAGCGTTCAGGGCACACCTTTCTTGTGTGACCCTCCTTCTTACAATGGTAGCATCGAATGCCAGATGCTTCGCCACTGTAAGTCTTCGACTGGCTTTTGCCTTTCTTCTTGTCGAACTTACCATCCTTTCGTAAGAGTTTTCCTTTAACGGCCAAACCTTCGCCAACAGTCGAAGGTTTATGCTCCTTTCGTTCATTCAAGTCCTTAGAGTACAAGGCTGATTGAACTTCTTCAAACGTCAGGGACTCCCTTCCATACAAGAGAGTTTCTTTGAAGTGAGCATGTGATCGAGGCAAAGAACACAATAGTAACAGCGCTTGATCTTCATCATCGATTTTCACATCAATATTTTCAAGATCAATAATCAGCTTGTTGAACATATCCAACTGCTCAGCCAATACTTTGTCTTCAATCATCTTGAATGAATACAAAGCTTGCTTCAGGTAGAGTCGATTTACCAGCGATTTGGTCATGTACAAACTTTCAAGTTTCACCCATAACCCTGATGCCGTCGTCTCCTTTGATACCTGCCTGAGAACCTTATCACCAAGGCTCAACAAAATTGCGCTGTGTGCCTTCTCAATCATAGTCGTCTTCTCCGCTGCCGTTAATGTAGCATTCATGGCTGCCTCTCCCTTCAACGCTTCCAAACAACCCTGCTGAACCAGTAGGGCTTTCATCTTCAAGCGCCACAGACCGAAATCATTCACTCCGGTGAACTTTTCAATCTCATACTTTGTTGACGGCATCTTCTCCACGCTCACCGCACCAATTTGTTGTGAATTCAATGCCAAGAACAAAGTATAAACCAAGGAAGAATAAAGGACAAGGAAGAAGAGGAACACAAGATTGGTTATAACTGCTATTCTTTTACTTTCTCTTAAAACAAGATTACAAGTTTACAAGAATAACAAATAACCTCTCTCACCCCAAATTAGGATTTGCAGCTTAGCAATGATGAGAGACTAGTATGCTATTTATAATAAAACCTAACATACTAACTAATGGGCTTTTTCAGCAAGGCCCATTACACAAGCCAACTTAATAAACAAGCTAACTTAACAAATTAGGGTTTAAGCACTAAAACCTAATTTAACATGCTAACAACCCTAGCATCTTCGACATCTGCATGCTAGACCCATCTTCGACTACAGCATGCACACTTCGACACTAGCATGTGAACAATCCTTCGACTTCATGCTTAACTCTGTCGAACTGTCGAACCAAGAAGCTACCCTTCGACAATACTAGAGTTCGATCCAATATCTCACACTTAAAACATTACATAAAGTTGTATTTTGTGACAAGTTCATACACCTTTTGGGCTATATCTATTTTGGTTATGTAAATACATTATCATTTTATGTAAATTTTAATTATAGTTTGTTAAGACACGTGGATCAAAAACAAAAACAAAATCATACACTTACATGGACGAAAAATCATAAAAATCAAAACTTCATCTTCATTTACTAATTAACTAGTACAAGGACGAAGGTCAATGATTGTCCTTATTAGAAGGGCGAAAACCAAAAAACTACGTAATCATTAAAACTACAATCAACACCATTTTTGGTAGGCAATTGAGAAACTTCTTGAAACAATGAAAAAAAAACTTAAACATGTTGAGTCTTTTACTTTCATTTTCCAACTTCATTTTCATCTTATCTTTTTTCTTAGACTCAAGATCTTTAATAATGCAATCTAAATTCTTCACAACCTCTGAGAAATTGCAACCGCTTGAATTTATGGGTTCACTTGATATGTTGCGTTCAAGTTCATCATCCAACACATACATCTTGCAACTTGACCATGCATGCGAATGTTGAACAATGAACAAAATTAGATAAATAATGAAACATTACACCCGAATTAACATTAACATATGAACAATCAACATTGAACATTACCCCGAAAATTATACATTTCTAATATCTCCTTTTGGGTTTTAAGTGGAATTCAAAATATACATCCTCATTGATCTATTGCAACAACATATTAGAATTTGAAACTTGAAACGAAACATAATTTTTAACCGAAGACGTAGTCATGCCTCACTGTACAAAATGAGAAGCAATTCGTAAGAAGATTGATTTGAGCAGAGAAAGAAAAAGAAGAAGGAGTTGAAATATAATTTCTATTTTGAATTTAGTTCTCATTTTTAAAATCATCAAACAATAATTCCCACATATTATAGAATGTGAGAAGAAAAAAATTAAAAAATAATTTCATATTATCAATTATCATTTTTTAAACATAAATTTAACGTCAAAGACTAACATTAAAGCATATAGTTAAGCACTCCACCAAACAAAAAAAATTTTAAATTAAAATAAAATACACTTATATTTACAAAGATAAAAATATTATTTAAATCTTAAATTTAATTATTTAATTGTTGAAAAGACGCTTATGATTAATACGAGAATGGGTCATAATAAAGTCTTCATCAAATCAATTATCTTTCTAAAACACTCTTCTCCATATTCATTTATGAACCAACTTTCATCAAAGATATGATTTCCCCTTAAGCTAAGCTTTTAATTCTCTTTAAACATTGCCACCACCCCTCACGTAATATTTCATTTTTCACTTTCTATATTTATAGTTCTGCGCTTAATTTTACTTGCCATTAACCCTTGAATAGCAGAGTCAAAAATATGCAAAAGAGTCAACAAATGACCGCATAGCGCAGTGGATTAGCGCGTTTGACTTCGGATCAAAAGGTCGTGGGTTCGACTCCCACTGTGGTCGATCTGTTTTTGTTATTTCCTCTGATTTGATTTCGCTGTTACTCTTTGAGTTCTCTATGTTCGTTTTCAATTAAATGGAAGTGATGCTGAAAATTTCCATGACAAGGGCTTTTTAAGTGTTTTTTTGTTTCAGCTTTTATAATTAAGCTGATTATATGATATGAGCCTTATTGATCTATAATTCGAACTTTCTGGGAAGAATTTCATTGTATTGTTGTATTGCTTGAAAAGATTTGTTGTGATGGTAGGGAGCTAGTTAAAGACCGCGAAACAACTGCGGCGGCGTGTTGATTACTTGGATGGCCTGTTGTTTCTACATGAGATAAACTACTAAGAGTAATGAACAATTTTTACTACTTTTTCTTTATGTATACTGGTTTTGGCATTTAGATTATCCAGAAATTTGTTTATATGACCAAGTAGCTTTTCAAAAAATAATTATAGTTGAAATCCTTTTTTTTTGGGACAGAATTGCGGGGTATCCTTCTAAAGATAAAAGATTCAAATATATTGACCGTTGCTCCCCAGGCTGTAACTGTCGAGGATGCGAAAATATACATGGTATTGGTAGAAAGGATAGATTGTGATGCTGAAACAAAATCTTAGCTTGAAGAAACAGAAACATTACAAAGTCAAGATATGATATGTTGATTTTTTGTTTTTGATGTTCATTATTGATCTCTCTGTTCATTTGTATGTGACAGACCAATGCTTATTTAACAATGGAAGATCTTGTACTGAATTGTTTAAAAGAAGTTCCATTTTTTTAAGATATAACATTAATTACCTCAGAATTTTAATACTGGTCTGTGTCATTTTAAAATCCTAGTACTTCACAAATTTGATGATGGCGTATGTTATTTTAATACTTCAATAGAAAAGAAAGTAAAAAAAATAGAAAAGACCAAAATTTAGGGTAAATTACTGTTAATTTGCTTGCTCAATAAAAAACAAATAAAAAAGCTTTTCATATCACTTTCTTTCAAAAATAAAGGATACACTTTCATTATAAGTTAAAGTCCTTTTCAAAACCTTTTTCTAAACGCACCTCACACTCTTTTTAAGCAAACAAACAAAATGAGCTAAGCAAATTAAGAGCCCGTATATAACTACGGATGAAAATGGTGCTTATACCTTCCCTTTTCATAACTTATCCCCCGAGCCCGTTTATTTAAAAAAAGTCTTTTTTCTGTTCTTTTTTACCTTCCAAGATATTGGATAAAATAAAAGTCGGTGGCGACTCTTGCTTAACCGCGACATTTTAAAGGTCAGTTCAAACCACCGAGTTACAGAACTGGCGACTCTGCTGTGGACTATTTTTAAGAGGGGCTTACCTTAGGCTTAGATCACCATTGTTTTGTTTGTTTGCTTTATTTTTTTTAAAGGGTATTGTTTGGGATTGTTTCTGTGTGAAAGATTCTAACTCGAATCTCGAGATACCCTAGGTATATGGCAAGAGACCAAGGAGACTGTACGGCGTATACCGCTATGGTTGATATGGTAGCCATCGTTAGTGCGACACTTTGGTTTGTCCTGATGTTCCTTGGGATCTGACTTGAGGAAAACATTTGGCTACCGCGTGGTGTCACTAAGCACTAATTTGCCCTTAGAACCCTAGTTGAACTTGACTTTGGCCTTTTAGAAAGTAGCGAGATGGCTGGCTTTGGTTCCGACCGAAGTTGGTTGATACTCGAAGCTACACTCATATGGACTGGACTTTCAGGACGTTTTCGGTCGATGATTCGATTGCTGAACTGAAATAGTGCCTTCGAGAAAGGTCAATGATATGAGCTCCCTAGAACCCGATCTTTATCTACGACATGTTGAGCCAACTAAAATTCAGTGGGGAGGGTACTTACCTATGGACTTCATGCAAGCCTTTAAACTTAAGGACACTTGTGTGACTTGATTGTTATCTAACCGTTTGGTTTCCTTGCAGGATTTGTTTAAACCCTAACCGTTTGGTTTCCCTGCAGGATTTGTTTATACCGTAACAATTTGGTTTCCTTGCATGATTTGTTTATACCCTAATCGTTTGGTTTCTTTGCAGGATTTGTTTATACCCTAACAATTTGATTTCCAGGATTTTGGTTTGAACTATTTGTAGAACTTACTCGTCGTCGCCACCTTGTACTTAATGCAGGATATCATGACATCATAACATAGCATATTGACTAACCTTTTTCAAGGATCTTATGAATTTAGGGCGCACATTTCAAGTGCTATTAGGGAAGGATTATCAAAAGCTAATTTCCTATTGTCATACCCCAAATTTGTCCTACCCTTTAATCTCTAACTGGCTTTAGCTTTACATTCATATGCATCTCTTCCATTAGGTCATATAATGCATCACACATTCATTAATCTATAACTTGGTATTGGGATCAAGGATCATCGAGATTAGGGCTTATTCCCCTATGCTTAAGTTTGGTAAGGCTACTCGTGTTGTGTGGAATTTGAAGCAAGGTTGATCAAACAATTGTCATGTGCCTCTTTTTAATACTTGAGCTACCAAATATATGGTCAGATGGTTATGGCGCGATTAATTCTCTCTTTGTTGCTTGGAAATTAAAATACGTTCATGGGATTGAAATGGATTTAAAGATTTCACATTGGATTTCACACAAGGATTTAAGTTGAACATGGAATGTTATGAAGAAAAGATAGAACTCATATCAAGCTATAGAAAGGAAAGAAGATTCATGAGGATTTTGAAATACAAGATCAATTGGAACTTGAGATGTCCATAATCATTTTTCGAGTTCATCGAATTCATTCAAATTCACTACAAATCCAAGCTCATTCAAAAGCCCATTCAAACTCATTCAAGTTTACAAAAATATTCAAGAGTATCCATTCATTTACAAGAATCATGCCCATACAAAAACCTAAGTCAAATTACAAAAGAATTACATCAAAAAGAATATATTGTTCCTAATCCCACTTCACACCCTTCAAGCCTTTCAAATTAACCCACAGTTCTACAACATTCATCATTCTCATTACAAAATCCATACAAAAATTTATACAAAATTAACCAGAATAGCCTAAAGTCCACTGCCATGATATTCAAGCTGTCGTCATTATAATTCCATCTTTATCGCCCTACCTTCATGATCACCGCATCTCCACATATATCACTTTACTAAGTCGTGTTTCCATCACATTCCAACCTGCATTACCATAATACAAATCTAAAGTCATATAAAAAGATTTCAAAACAGGCCCATAATTGAAGTAATGCCATCACTTCTATTCACCATAGGCACTTACACATTCATTTACAAATAACACCAGCATTTATCTAATTTCTAACATTTACATGCAAGTTTGCTAACAATCAGAACCTAACCCTCACTTCCCATTAAACCAACCAGCCCTGTACTTCATAAACCAAACACACATCACCATTCAAGAAAAAAGAAAAGAACAACAAATAAGTTCAGCTTATCATTCAACCATAATCTGCACACAAGCTTTGCATCAGTCATAATTCAGCAGAAAAACCAGTTACAAACAAGCACTGCATCGGTTCATTTCTCAACTATCCAAACCAACACAAGTCAACTTTCAAACTACAACACAGCTCACATATCACTCCATGAACCAAAAGGGCATATCTATAATTCTGCATCAGTGACTAATTAACAACATTCCACTTACATTAACCAACCTACTAAACAAACTCCCAGCTCATATTCAAAGCTAACCACACAAATCCATCCAAACATTTAGACCATACATTGATATTTTTGCTAATTGTTTGAGCTTAATTCTGCTGGCAGCCAGGGTAGTACAAGTTTATAAACCAAATTCACCTAGAAAATAAACAAATACACAACAGTCTTGACAAATCAGTCTCTACATATCAACCATACCTACACTGCAGCCCCCAAATCTACATCATATTGACATTATATAACAGAACCCTAACCAATCCAAATCCTACTAGCCACACATTCACACATCAAAACAGTCCGCAATTCAATTTCAGATAACATTTCAAAAAGCATAGCATACTGACTTTCAACTATTTCCTAACCAGTCTTAAACTGCACAACAAAGTTCAAACACTTAACCTCCCCAACTGTTTCCTAATTGATTTCAAACCGCCAACCAACTTCAACATTCAGAATAACTATCTCTAACTAGTAACATTCCACAAAACCAAACTTTTGCCAAACCAAATTCAAACAAAACTCACACAATATGCAATCCATCCACTAAACCTACTGCTGCCATATTAAATTCAAAATCTAATTCTAACCATTTCAAAACACCATACATAAACAATCTAACCAAACAATCACTTACCAAACTGATCCAGAACGATGTTCTTGCTTTGCTTCCTATCCATTCTTCAAGACCTTGCCATATTCCTCCCGCACAATACAAAAAAATCGAATTTAAAACAGAGTCCCACATTCAAGAAACTGAAAAAATACCTTGCAGGCTATAATTCTGAGTCCCACATCTAAGAACTCATATTGATTGCCCGATCAATGCTGTATAAATAGTCAGCTCCACCCACACAGAAAGATATACCTGGAAGCACTATCACCAACCTTCATCATTGTCTCGCTTGCAGACTTTGAAAGGAGAAGTGTAAAACCTCAGTGCAAATCCTATCCTCAATTCCCTTCCTTTCACTCAGAGCTCACCATCAAGGTTGCTCAGAGCCTGCATCAAGCTCTGAACCAAACCTGGGCTTAACCTCAATCCCTCAACACTCAACATCCCTACCTCACCATTTCACTCTCCTACTACGCTATTCCTCAGCCACTCTCAATCACTCAACGCGCAACACAACAATACAGAATTTTCAGGAATTAGAGCAATAACAACAGGCGGAAATCACAGGAAAGAAACAAAGAAGAAGAAGAAGAGTTGAAGCGGAGAGGAGTAACAACAAAGAATTCGAAGTCGTTACCTGATTGAAGCATCTCCGGTATTTTCTTCTTCCGATTGAAACACCTCGAAGATCCTTCACCTCAGGTGCGTTTTCGAACTGCTCTTTATTCTTCATCGTTTACTTCCTCTGCTTGATACCAAGACGGACTGAAGAGTGCTAAGCTATGATTCCATAATCGCTCTGTTTAATTGGATAGTCTGGGGTTTAGAAGTAGATTGAAAGGGGTAGATACGCTAGCTTTGACTGTTGATGGCGACTAACGGTGAGGCTCCGTCGGCGAGTTAAGCGCTGTCGCCGCTGCGAGGAAGAAGAGAGTGAGACGAGAGAGTCTGGAAGAGGAAATTTGGGAATGAAGCAACCCTAAGTCCCCTCCTTCGCTTTTCCATTATTTATTTTCATTGGTCAATTGTTTTTAATTCTTTATTCACTGGAACAATACCATCTGAATAGGATAATATGGATCATAACCAGATTGGGCTCATGATTCGTGATCTACACCCCCACCGGAGCCCATTAACACCCCTTTTTTCCTTTTTTTTGCAAGCAAAAAAATCTATAACAAAAACAAGCTTCTGGGCCCTACGCCCATTGCCTTTTCACCACCATTTTCAATTTCTCGCCCCCAGTTTCTTTAATAAAAACAAATAAATAGAATTGTTTTTCCAATTATCTCTTTTTTTTGCAAATTAATTTTTCTTTAATAAAAACAACAAACATCTTCCTACCAATTAGAAACTTAGAACTTTATTTTCTTTTAATTGTTTTAATTGTTTGATTCACTTGCATTTTAATAGTTCTTTCATAAAAACCATAAAAATAGTAGTATTTTTAATTCATTTTTGTGATATATTTTGACTTGTTCTTTTTCATGCCATTTTCAATATTCTACTTACCGCTTTATTTTTCATGCTTCTTTTAAATCCTAACCTTAGGTAGAAACCATGATAATAATAAGTAGAATTCCTCATTCATATTAGGCTAGTTTTCTTAGGCTAGTTCTTTTTCTTTTCAATTTTAATCCATTTAAAAATACTTGAATAAACTCCCATAAAAAATACCAAGAAAACTCATAAAAAATGACTAATAAATACTTTGACTAATAAAAAAGGGAATGGAAGCTTGTAACTTCCCTTGCTTAAGGGATGTTCGAGTGCTTGGAGCTCCCTTGCTTAAGGGTTCCATTCAGGCGTAAGTTCCCAACCTCTAAAAAACACAAACCAAAGAGTAACTCGAATTTCCCTTGCTTAAGGGATTTCCTCGAAACGCTCAAACTCTCTCTCTTCTCTCCTTTCTTAAGGGCATTGTTATCTCCGCTCTATTGCATCCTAGGTCGATCCCTTATGCAAGAGCGCGAGCGTTAACGCCGCCCAACTAAAAAACACAAAAACAAACAGAAAATATGGAGCCGAACTACGGCGCTCTGATTCTTGAAAAGGATACGTAGGCATCAAGTCGCGGGGCTTGAACGAGCACACTTGTAAATAATTCCTTCTTTTCCCCGTATTTCTTTTGCATTCATTCGCATGTAGACATAGACATAGATACACCCTTTAGATAGAAACAAACATAGGTGGATACCATCGAGTACGATGGGCGCGAGGGGTGCTAATACCTTCCCCTTGCGTAACCGACTCCCGTACCTTGATTCTCTGGTCGCAAGACCTTGTTCCTTCCTTTGTTAGGTTTCCTGGTATTCCTTTCCCTTATGGGATAAATATATTGGTGGCGACTCTGTTCATTTTTCGCGAGCGTGCGACACCTATCAAGGGGCAAGAGGATTTATTTTCCTCTAGCCAGATGCCTTCAAACTCGAAAGTACAGTTCCCTGAATCAGAGGCTATGACCCACTAGATATGGTGAGCTTTGATTCTTAAAGAAGGACGTTCAAAAATGGAAGACGAAGTTCTTCAACAAAGCTGCAACTACATTTAATGTTGCAAACTAAATTCCATAAAGATTCTTGAAAACATTGCATACGCATTTACATACATACCATTGCATAACATGTTTCCAGACAACGAGTTTCTCATCTTCTTCCTCAAATATCTAAAAGCCGGGTACTCAAAATTCCTCTGTGGCTTCATCGGAACCCTCTCCCTAGAAGTAATATGCAGTTTCAGATACAAACAATTGGTTTGGTTTCCACTTTGGGGCACTTGCTCAGTCGATCAATAATTGTCAGCCGGTCCGAGACAAGGTTCAAGACCTGATTGATGAAAAGACTATCATATTCACACCTACAAGCCAGATTTGAAGTTCTCCTTCGACTCAATGGACCTTCTGAAGCAATAAGTCCATACGGAGAAAATCTCCTCAATGTTGGCAATTCGTAATTTCTCATGCATTTTCATGCGTAATCTTTCTTGTTTTTGTTCAATAATGTTTATATGCAATACTTGTTTGTTTTTGAACTATAATAATGATCCATTGAATATGTTTGTCTTGGAAAAATTCATTCGCTCTCGCTCTAATATGTTTTTCTTTGCTTGTGATACCAAACTCTCGGTGATAAAGCATGATGACTCTGAAGGGAGAATGACGAACATATAATACCCATAATCTCAAATGGTGTGCTTTCGAGTAAAACCCTGTTGATGATGTACATACATTGTTTCAAATCCCCAAACACTGGATGTAACACCCCGTTAATTCTTGTTTATTAATTTAATTATTATTTTTAATTAAATTATTAGAATTAATAATTTTTGGGAATTATTTGGAAAATGATGAAATATTGGCATTGGGCCTAGAGTGGTGGTTAGCAGTAAGGGGGTGTTAGCTAAGCAAGCCCATTATAATATTTTATTTTAGTTTTCATAAAATAAAAGAAATTGGGAAAAGAGGAGGAGAAGAAAAGGAGACAGACTCTGAGAAAGGAAGAACACGTGAAAGAGAGAAGAGCCAAAGGGGAAGAAGACCTTCGAAGATTCGACTCTGAGGTAAGGGGGGATTCTTCGGGTTAGTGATCCTTATGCGATTGTAGGTAGTATGATTGATTAGGATTGTTGTCTAATTCAATCGTACGTGTCAGGTTTGGGAATTTGTTAGGTTTTGATGAATTTGTATGAATTACATGATTCTGTTAATACTCATGATATATGCTGTTAATACTTGGATAAAACTTGTCTAAAATGTGTGATTATGTGAAAATTGATGGTATTTGTGTGCCATGTTCGTATGTACATGAAATTGGGGAAATGGGATAGGGTAAATGCTGTCAAAATGGTGAATTTGGCTGTGCAGGTACGTAGGAACCGGTTCCCATGTGGGACAACCCGGTTCCCCATAGTAAAAATCAGAGGCGTGTTTTGGGAAGCTGCCAGGAACCGGTTCCCATGTAGGGACAACCCGGGTTCTGCAGCATTTTTTCTAAAAATGTTTTATCTTTAAAAACCCATAACTTTTGATCCGAGTATCCGATTTATGTGCCGTTTTGGGCGTTGCGAAGCTAATTAGATGCTTTATTTGATAAAGTGATAAAATGGACAGTGGCCGACTTTATTTTTAAAACTCGATTTAAATTGTTGATGAATGGAAATATGGTGTATGTATATGTGCTTATATATATATGACTATTGGTGCATGTATTTATGTTGGTGATGGGATTATGATATCCAATGAGTGATGTTGTTATATGACATGTCGTAAATAATACATGTTTTTGTGATTATACTGTTGGGTGATTTTGGCAACTTATTACATTGTGTGTAATGATGATAGATGTAACGATGCATGATTGTGATGAGGATTGCTGATTTGTGAATATTAATATGTTGTTAATATTAATATGTTGATTTGTGATGAATGTGTGTGAATGATTGAATGATGCTTGGACATGTACATACTTGTTGTGATGATGTTGGTGAGATGAAATGAAGCGATGTTAAGCATCGGATTGGTGATGATATAAGTATGTGTCATGTGTGCATTATTCATAAATCATTTGCATTGGAAGGCTAATTCCCATTGTGCGGAGATTAGCGGGAAGTCATCGTGTGCCCATGTGGGGTGTGAGCGATGAGGCAGTAGTCGTGTGCCCATGTGGGGTGTGAGCGACTAGAGGGCAGTATCAAAGAGAGAAGTCCTGTGAATGTGATTCACGAATTTTGGTACCACATGCATAGTGTCAGTTGAATCATATGCATTGGTTATAACATGATTGGATGAAATCCAGTGTTATGCCTTGGTGTGTTTATGTGATTGATGTGTTAAGGAGTTGTTGTTAATATAACTTGATCATTGATGAAATTGATGAGTTGTGGGCTGATGGCCGATATTGTTGAATTGATGTTTGCTTGTTGTGATGACTCCGATGATATGTATGTTTGAGTGGATGATAATTGCTATGAGATTTTATTGCTTATGACTGCATAATGGTTATTAATTCGAATGAAACTCACCCTTACTTTGATGATTTCAGATTAAGGATGTAGCGGCGTCATGATTGGGTGAAGATAGCTTGTAGGCTAGCCCGTAGTTCGTGTCGAGTCATGCTCTGATTTGTAACACTGGGATCGATTAGTCTTAGCGTTACTTGTTATACATTGTTGCCATTTTGGCTATGGATTTATGTATTGAGTATTTGTGTGGAGATGTTTCCTAATACTGTTGAATTAAGTTCCGCTGTACTAAACACATGTTTGATATTGGTTAATTTCTAATAAAGCATGACAATCGACTTGATGTTTTATTTATTTAATAATTGTAGCATCCTTGATGTGTTATTACTCTGATAATATTATATTTTCCGCGGGGGTTTTAGAAGGGTGTTACACTGGAGATATAAGGAAGTTATTCCCTTGTTAACCCCTTTGAGCCTTGAAGTAGGAGTTTCTTTTCTATACGAAAAAACCCTCACATTTAAGCCAGGGGCAGGGTAGTGTTCAGTTAACCTGATTGAGCGTTCAAAATTTATCAGGAACACGCATCTAAGGATACAACAATGGTTATCCTTCAAAAGGTTGAGGAAAGTTGAAACCGCAATGGTCATCCCTCAAATTTGGAGGTCAAAATATGACGATACCACAACAACTATCCCTCGTCAACCAATAAACGAGGCAGTCACAACCTTTCCAACAAATTGAAGACGTCTCAGGATCATACGGCTTGTTAAAAAAAAGGTATGAATTGAAAAAAAAGAAAAGAAAACTGAAAGCCTTCTAAGTCAACAAACTTGAAAACAAGTGACTTAGGCAAAAGTTAGGGAATCCCGCTGGACGTCAAAATCAGAATTCAAAAGAATTTGTCCAGGCAAAAGCAAAAGGACGAGGTCGTGAGACAATCAAGTCAAAGAACAAAGTCGTGTGATCAGACACCAAATGCAAAAGGGAGAGTGACTGCCATGTCTAAACACCTCATCGATTCCTCAATCGTCTTAAGATCCTCTTGAAGGACGAATACACGCATCGAGTCAACTGAACTTAGGTTGAAGAACATCACGAAGGGGGTGGGCACCAATAAAATTTCGAGCCTAAAATCCTTCTTTTTCTAAAACCGTGAACTTGGCCACGTTACAACCCTCAAAAGTCCTAATTGAGGCAGGGTTAATTCGAAAGCATATTGTAACGTGAATACGGTAAACTGACTCCTAGGAGTTTTGCTAAACGCTTGAGTTGGTATCGCACCACCTTTCATAAAAAAATCGATGTTTTGACATCCTTTCAAATATTTCCTTTTTAAACTTCAAGACAAACATGAACTTTGCATTAGAATTATGTTTCTCATAATAAGCATTCTTTGCATATGAACAAGTACTTGACACCCGGAAAGCTTCCATCATGAACTATAGATGAAAATTTTAATCCTTTCAAGGGACAAGTTGTCTTCAGAACTCCGTTGAGTTCGAGCGAGAATATCTCAAATTCTGATCATCCTCAGGGGCACAAAAGCAGTTGGATACTCTGTTGAGTAATAGTTCAGTCAATCTGGGGCAATCAAGTCAAGACTCAAAGACTCTCTCAGAAGTGTTGATCAATCAGGGGCATCGTTCCTAAACTCATGATACTGGGGCAGGTTGCTTGTGATAGCACAAAACTCAGAAAGTCCTCCCGACAGACAAAGTCGCTTCAAAAGCGCATCAAAAGCAGAAATATTTCCTATGCTTGACTCTGTCAGCTAAAAAGCTTTATATACAAGGGGCATGACACATTATCACCCCAGCTACCAGGGGAAATCTGGTCACAATTCATAGAACCTCTCAAAGACGTTGAACCACCAGAAAGGCTAAGCCACCACTGGGGGCATGTTGCATTAGTCACAAATTTCAGCAAGAGCTGTTTAGCTACCATTATCACATGATGTTAGTATCAGTCTCTCATGCGAAGTTCTAGTTCCCGTAATCTCAAGCATCATGCATACCAGGTTATTGAATCCAGGGGCAGGTAGGCTCCCACAAGCGAAGGACCATATATGGTCAAGAAAATGTTTTCCAACAGCAAGTGACGAAATACTTGAAGACACGAGGCAATGAAAGTTTGAAACCTCTGGGAATATTCCCCACAGAATTGTTCTCACAAAATATCTCCATGGAGTACTCCTCGAGAAGTTATCTTCCAATAATCTCTTCCCAACAGAGACCTGGTTCCCCAATGGAGTGTACGTCTCCAACACTGCAAGTTCCTTGATACATTCCTCTTCTCCAGCATGGTTTATTCAAACTCACTATCTCTAGTAGAGTTGGCACTCGCAGCTGAAATTTGGTCAAATAGTACATCGGAAGGTTATCCACCTCTCTTATCTCTAGTCAGGGCACATCAAGATCAAGATCCTTCAAATTACTTTCATCCCCAAGCGGTAATAAAAAATCCAAAACAACCTTGAATAGTAATCCCTCTTTTTAAAAAAAATCCAAAATCCAAAATCCAACAGAGACCTGGTTCCCCAAAAGGATTCATCTTCCATTCAATGCCCAAAACAACCTTGAAAAGTAAAGCAATCAACTACAAACAAGCAAATATTAAAGTGAACTAAATTGTAAGGTAGCCCCTCTTTTTTAAGAAATCCCCAACAAAGTCGCCAGTTCTGTAACACGGTGGGAGAACTGAATTTTTTAAATGTGCGGATAGCTAGAGTTGCCACCAACTTTTATTTTATCGAATTAGGAAAGGCAAAAAGAACAGGAAAGACTTTTTTGAAAGAGATTGAGTTTGGGGGGTAGGTTATACAAAGGGAAGGTGTAAGAACCCTTTTTATCCATGGTTATCCATGAGCTCTTAATTGCTTAGCTCACTTTGATATGTTTTGAATTGTTTGAAAGTGCGGTGTGTGTTTAGAAAAACGTTTTTAGTAAAAGATCTTTAACTTTGTAATGATTCTCGTGGGAATGTATACAAGGTGTAGTCTTTGAAGAATTCTTGAAATATAAGGTGTGAAGAGTAATTTGAAGTTTTATTGTGAGCAAGCAATTAGGAACTACCTACCCTAAGTTTGTAAGGTCTATCTTGTTCTTAAACTCTTTCATTTAGGGAAATGGGCTATCCACACCATTAGTTAGTGGGAAGTCCTTTCATTGGATGTAAAGGATCATCGAATAGTCATAGGGGCTATCCATACCATAAAGAGGGTATGAAGTCCTAAGCATTGGATGTGAATAGTCATAAAAGGCAACAAGTAAGGATACCTTAGCATTCGAAGGGACTATCATCGTTTAATCGAGGGACGAGATCATTAATATCGTAGGTAACATCGAAGGTACCGCGATCTTTAAATCGGAGGGACTATGATGATTTTACTCAAAGGCAACATTTGCTAAGGTATCCCTGATCAGTGGTTTTTACACGTTTATTTACCATTGATTTTAGTCGTCTTTGATTTGTCAAGTGTTTTACTTCATTCTTCTACATTTTATGCTTTGGTTGTGTATTTTACTGTTTGCTAGCTTAAAGGAGTAAATCGAGACAAATCAATGCGCAAAAGTACAAAAAGGGAGTTTCGAAGGAAGTGAAAAATCAAGCTACATGAGGTCTGACACGACCACCTGTGTCACCTGAAACTGGCCGTGTTAGGATGAAGCGTGGCCAAGAAAATGCAAAAGAGATAAAAGTCACGGGGCTGACACGGCTCGTGTTAGCAAGTGTGAGATCTGGAAATTTTCAGCATGTTTCTCATCGTAACATGCGTGTAGTATTTTGATCATAACTAGAGCTTCGTAACTCGAAATGACGCGGTTCCGGTGGCAAAATTTTGCTAACGAAAAAGGCTACAACTTTGCTGAAGAACTCAAAGCCAAATTCTGAAGTTAAGGATTGACACGGCCCGTGTTACCTAACACGGGCACCCGTGTCAGCAGTGCTGGGAGTGATTTCGAAAATTTAAGTTCAGAGGGCCAACACGGCCACCCGTGTTGCCTGACACGGGCATTGTTGGCTAAAACGCTGATTTTGCTGATTTTTGTGATTTTTTATTAAGTGTTGACCCAAAGGGGCATTTTGGGTACTTCCAACCAACCTAAGTGAGTCTGCACTATTTAGAAGAGTTTTAACGATCAATTAGAGGACTTTTTGGCAAGGAAAAGACACGATTGAAGATTGGAGAAAACAAAGGTTTGGGAGAGAAGAAGGTCTTCATGAACAGAAGTGATTGAAGATCAACTTTCATCTCAATTCTTGTAATGTATCTATTTTATATTTTGTTTTCTTTGAACAATATGAGTAACTAAACCCTAATGCTAGGGGGTGTCCCTGATTTGATTCTGTAATGATTTTAAATTCCTGAGTTCATCAATAGATTTGTTTTCTTATTTAATTTAATTGTACAATGTTTTTATGCTTTCTTTGTCGGACCAACAAGATTGATTTACGGTTAACAACCAGCTGGACAGCGGTTGTTAAGGTTTTTGCACGATTAAACTATAGTAGATATCACCTAGGACTAGATATACCCTATAGTTACCAGTTAACTCTTGATAACATAAAGGCTTGATTTCATCATTATTCTCTAAGGACTTAGGATTTAGAATGAATGTTCAAAGGTTTTCCCACTAAGGACTTAGGGGAAAATAATCTAAAGGGCGGTAATTAAAGGTTATGAACTTGTTGAAGAGATCTAAATCAAGGTTATTACAGGAACAATCACACACTTTACCCTAGCATAATACTCATATTTTTCAAAAAGCCAATTTACTTTTCTACTTATTTTAATTATTTTTAGTCACAATTTGCAAACAAAACTCCAAATATAGTTTTTGTTTATATTGAACCATTATTTAAACTCGATATTAACGTGCAGTCCTTGAGATCGACATTCGGGGAATTTCCCTATTATTACTACAGAGGCAAAATAGTACACTTGCTATTTTAACGATCAATTTTTTGGCGCCGTTGCCGGGGACTGTCAAAATATAGAGTTTTAATTTTAGTTCAATTGAAATTTTGTTGCTCGTCAACTAAAATTTTGTTTTCAGTTTTTGTTTATTTGAATTTGATTTTATTATAAAAAAAAAGAAAAAAAAGTCTGATTATTTTTGCTTCATGAATTCTTATATACTTTGCTACTAACAAATTGTCTGAGTTTTGTAGCTATGTATTGTTTTGATACATTGCCACCTGTATCTCCTACATGTTGGTCGCCTGATTCAGGAGTCACCTTGAAAGAGGCGACTAAATTTTTTAAAGCATGTAAGAGAGAGGTAAGAATCCTTATGAATGAATTTAAGGAAGCTAACTTTTATCCAGATAGGTTTATTTGGAGAAAGTTAGAGTTGGAAGAAGAATACGTGGAACCAGAAGAAAAATGCATAATATCAGATGAAGAGAATGCAGTAAGAATAGAAGAATTTGAGGTAAAAAAGAAATATGGGGAAGAAGAAATAAGGAAACTTGAAGATGATTGAGTTTTGGATAAAACCACAAATTTAACAATTTGTGAAGATGTGGTCACCCAACAAGAAAATCTTCAACAAGAGAGTATCCCCAAAAACTATTTTTACAACAAGGCAGATGAAAGACAAGAAATTGACAAAGTACTGGAAGACATTTATGCCTTGTTCAATAAAATCAAGCTAAAATGGATTTGGCAACAACATCATCAATACTTTAAGTTCATGGGATTGCTACCAAACAAAAGAAAGAAAAAAAGATGATGTGTTATTTGTGTCATATATGCCACCCTAACAAGGGGAATGGATCGTCGAGCCATGTGACGTTAAACGAAGCGCTTCGTGGGAGGCAACCCATGCTTTTAACAACCTAGTTTTCTTTTTGTGTTTGCTTGTTTTTTGTTTCAGGAAATAAAAAGGGGGACTTTCTGGTGAATGCTAGGAAGCTGCAGTTAGAGTTGCACTACCCTCTGTGAGTCACCCCTCTCGGGCTTGTTCTGAAACATTGGGGCCAATGCTTAGTTCAAGTTTGGGGGAGGATTTACTCTTGCATTTTTCTTTTAATGTTTTTGTTATGATTTGTAAAACCAAACATTGAGTTCTTCCCAAATTTTGACCGAAATTTTAATTTTTGTTGAAGAGTTTTGATCTTAAAGAGCGATCGGGAATAGTATATAGAGATGAAAGGAGGATTGTTTGAGGACAGGAAGTTCGGAATAATGTGACAAGAAGAGGTTTGTTTAAACACCCTTGATTCCCTAAAAGAAATACGAGTCTAACGTGTAGATTTGCACCATAGTACTTGTCTCCTGAGAAGTACTCCTCGAGTAGTTTATTGATACAGTATGGCATAATTCATATTCACATGCATGACGACTGGTTGAGAAAAAAAAATGATAAAGTTGGCACCAGATGGTGAAAATGTGGTAAAAGGCAACCGGCTCGCTAAGTTGGGTAACCCTCACCCGGTTATTCAGCCCAAAGGAGGTTGATCCCCAAACGTCGCCCAAAAAGGACAATATATAACTACAAAGTTTGAAAATTTCATCGGTAATTAAAAGTAGCAAATGTTGCTCGTTTGGTGCCAGAGAAAGAAAATAAAAAGCCTTGATTCGTCTCATGCATGTGATGATTATTATAAGAAATGCAGCGCCTTAATGTGATTGTCCGAATGAAAGAGGAGGAAAATTGGAAAGAGACTTAAGTGCAAAGCATAATTGGAGAGGTATCTGAAAGGGGAGCTTAAGGTTTAATGTTCTAGCAGAAACTCGCCGCGTCATGTGAATACCGGACCAACTGTTTCTTGATCAATACAAACGGATATCTCAAGTATGAACACCGGTGTGCCTGGAAGGTCATTTTCTCTTGTAATTGTCGCTTGAGGTCAAGCAACAATTTAAGTTTGGGGGAGTTTGATCAGTGGTTTTTACACGTTTATTTTAGGCGTCTTTGCTTTATATTGTCAAGTGTTTTACTTCATTCTTCTACATTTTATGTTTTGGTTGTGTATTTTACTGTTTGCAGGCTCAAAGGAATAAATCGAGACAAATCAATGCGCAAAAGTACAAAAAGGGAGTTTCGAAGGAAGTGAAAAATCAAGCTACATGAGGTCTGACACGACCACCTGTGTCACCTGAAACTGGCCGTGTTAGGATGAAGCGTGGCCAAGAAAATGCAAAAGAGATGAAAGTCACGGGGCTGACACGGCTCGTGTTAGCAAGTGTGAGATCTGGAAATTTTCAGCATGTTTCTCATCGTGACATGCGTGTAGTATTTTGATCATAACTAGAGCTTCGTAACTCGGAATGACGCGGTTCCAGTGGCAAAATTTCGATAACGAAAAGGGCTACAACTTTGCTGAAGAACTCAAAGCCAAATTCTGAAGTTAAGGACTGACACGGCCCGTGTTACCTAACACGAGCACCCGTGTCAGCAGTGCTGGGAATGATTTCGAAAATTTAAGTTCAGAGGGCCAACACGGCCACCCGTGTTGCCTGACACGGGCATTGTTGGCTAAAACGCTGATTTTGCTGATTTTTGTGATTTTTTATTAAGTGTTGACCCAAAGGGGCATTTTGGGTACTTCGAACCAACCCTAAGTGAGTCTGCACTATTTAGAAGAGTTTTAACGATCAATTAGAGGACTTTTTGGCAAGGAAAAGACACGATTGAAGATTGGAGAAAACAAAGGTTTGGGAGAGAAGAAGGTCTTCATGAACAGAAGCGATTGAAGATCAACTTTCATCTCAATTCTTGTAATGTATCTATTTTATATTTTGTTTTCTTTGAACAATATGAGTAACTAAACCCTAATGCTAGGGGGTGTCCCTGATTTGATTCTGTAATGATTTTAAATTCCTGAGTTCATCAATAGATTTGTTTTCTTATTTAATTTAATTGTACAATGTTTTTATGCTTTCTTTGTCGGACCAACAAGATTGATTTACGGTTAACAACCAGCTGGACAGCGGTTGTTAAGGTTTTTGCACGATTAAACTATAGTAGATATCACCTAGGACTAGATATACCCTATAGTTACCAGTTAACTCTTGATAACATAAAGGCTTGATTTCATCATTATTCTCTAAGGACTTAGGATTTAGAATGAATGTTCAAAGGTTTTCCCACTAAGGACTTAGGGGAAAATAATCTAAAGGGCGGTAATTAAAGGTTATGAACTTGTTGAAGAGATCTAAATCAAGGTTATTACAGGAACAATCACACACTTTACCCTAGCATAATACTCATATTTTTCAAAAAGCCAATTTACTTTTCTACTTATTTTAATTATTTTTAGTCACAATTTGCAAACAAAACTCCAAATATAGTTTTTGTTTATATTGAACCATTATTTAAACTCGATATTAACGTGCAGTCCTTGAGATCGACATTCGGGGAATTTCCCTATTATTACTACAGAGGCAAAATAGTACACTTGCTATTTTAACGATCAAGTTTTTGGCGCCGTTGCCGGGGACTGTCAAAATATAGAGTTTTAATTTTAGTTCAATTGAAATTTTGTTGCTCCTCAACTAAAATTTTGTTTTCAGTTTTTGTTTATTTGAATTTGATTTTATTATAAAAAAAAAGAAAAAAGTCTGATTATTTTTGCTTCATGAATTCTTCTATACTTTGCTACTAACAAATTGTTTGAGTTTTATAGCTATGTATTGTTTTGATACATTGCCACCTGTATCTCCTGCATGTTGGTCGCCTGATTCAGGAGTCACCTTGAAAGAGGCGACTAAAATTTTTAAAGCATATAAGAGAGAGGTAAGAATCCTTATGAATGAATTTAAGGAAGCTAACTTTTATCCAGATAGGTTTATTTGGAGAAAGTTAGAGTTGGAAGAAGAATATGTGGAACCAGAAGAAAAATGCATAATATCAGATGAAGAGGATGCAGTAAGAATAGAAGAATTTGAGGTAAAAAAGAAATATGGGGAAGAAGAAATAAGGAAACTTGAAGATGATCGAGTTTTGGATAAAACCACAAATTTATCAATTTGTGAAGATGTGGTCACCCAACAAGAAAATCTTCAACAAGAGAGTATCCCCAAAAACTATTTTTACAACAAGGCAGATGAAAGACAAGAAATTGACAAAGTACTGGAAGACATTTATGCCTTGTTCAATAAAATCAAGCTAAAATGGATTTGGCAGCAACATCATCAATACTTTAAGTTCATGGGATTGCTACCAAACAAAAGAAAGAAAAAAGATGATGTGTTCTTTGTGTCATATATGCCACCCTAACAAGGGGAATGGATCGTCGAGCCATGCGACGTTAAATGAAGCGCTTCGTGGGAGGCAACCCATGCTTTTAACAACCTAGTTTTCTTTTTGTGTTTGCTTGTTTTTTGTTTCAGGAAATAAAAAGGGGGACTTTCTGGTGAATGCTAGGAAGTTGCAGTTAGAGTTGCACTACCCTCTGTGAGTCACCCCTCTCGGGCTTGTTCTGAAACATTGGGGCCAATGTTTAGTTCAAGCTTGGGGGAGGATTTACTCTTGCATTTTTCTTTTTATGTTTTTGTTATGATTTGTAAAACCAAACATTGAGTTCTTCCCAAATTTTGACCGAAATTTTAATTTTTGTTGAAGAGTTTTGATCTTAAAGAGCGATCGGGAATAATATATAGAGATGAAGGGAGGATTGTTTGAGGACAGGAAGTTCGGAATAATGTGACAAGAAGAGGTTTGTTTAAACACCCTTGATTCCCTAAAAGAAATACGAGTCTAACGTGTAGATTTGCACCATAGTACTTGTCTCCTTAGAAGTACTCCTCGAGTAGTTTATTGATACAGTCTGGCATAATTCAGATTCACATGCATGGCGACTGGTTGAGAAAAAAAATTAAAAAAAAAGTGCGGAAAAGTAAATCTACGCTATTATAGGGCTTCAGGATGGGGGATTACATATCCAAAAACGGGGATGCGGAAAAGTAAGGAAATTAAAATCCTAATTACTATTACAAACTAGAAGCAGTTACAATTATATTGAAAAAAAGATGCGCGAATAAATAAATAGCGGATAAATCGTAAAGTGAGAAAGTTTTGGAGGATGAGAGAGAGAGAGGAGAATTCAGGGTTAGGAGAAATAGGATTTTGAATTTTTAAGTGAAAACCTAGTCCTAAACTAATTAATTATTAAAACTAAATTAACCTAATTCTAAATTAAATTATGTGCAAAATTTAATTAGTTAAGATTAAATCCTATATTAACTAACTAATTACTAAATTATTTGTTAAATTAATTAAAAAGAGATTAATAAAAAATAATTGTTTTTTGGTTTAAAAGATATTAACTAAAAAACTAAATCTAAATCAAATTAAAGTTAACTACACTAATTAAAAATAGAAATTAATTAATAATTTTCCTAAAACCTAATTCTAAATATTTAATTGGTTAGAGAGAATTAATTGGATAATTATTTGATGGTTAATGAATTAATTAGATTAATATGTGGAAAAGGGAGAAGAAAAAACAAACCAAAAATAAGTGAAAAGCAAGGGATTGAACTCAGGTTCATTATGTGATATGTTCACCTTCCTTGCCAGTTGCACCATTCATTTTAAGGTCAAAGAGAATTAAATATGAAGCACAACCCATAATTGGAAAAGTCAAAGGAAACCAAAGTTGGGCCCGCGTATCCACACACAAGCCAATGTGAGAGAGAGAGAGCAGATTCGCTGACTGGCCATTCACGTCGCGCCACGCACGGTCAAACATTCAACATCATTATTCATCATCTTCCACACACTTTTTGCTACGAATCTGCCTCGAATGCACCACAATTTTAGTTACGAAAATTTGTAGCAATTCTTCAAAATCAAGAACTCAAAAGAACAACGTTAAACAATCAAGATGAGAGCCCAGACCCACTTAAAATCATCTCCTGAACACGATGGTGGTGTCCATTTTTCCTGAAACCTTACGCAAACATGAAAACAAAAGGCAAGCTTGTTTATGCCCTAGTAATGTTGATTCGCGTTCTATACGTGAAAGCTTCATCCTACCGATCCAAACCTTCCTAAAAACATACCAGGAACTCAAATGAAAGATTAAATCACATCACAACACAATAATATGCATAATACGAAAATTAAACATGGAAGAACATGATGTGTGCGTTTTACACATTATGGGACCTCAACAATGATCCATTCTTACTTTATGCTATCTTGAGAGATGATTGAAAGGATTGTTTGGCTCGGAATGGGGCTAGAACAAGGAATTCAAAAATTGGCCTTTTGGAGATTTTTGGAAATTTGAGAGGTGTTTGAGAGACTAGGGTTTCGTGTCCTTCAATGCTGAATGGCTAGTGTACTTATAATGGTGAGAATTAGGGCAAGAGATTTGGAAAGAAATCAAGAGATGGGTGAGAGAAAAGATTGAAAACAAATTGATTGAAAATCACATGAAATATTGCTTTATTTGTTTCGATCTTTTTCCAATTAAATATATTTGATTTGCTTGAGCCCCAAGGATGATTTTATAATTTAGAGAAATCAAATCATGCATCAATTTGATTTTATCAAAAATAAATAAAATAAAATATAAACTCCACACCAACGAAATTAAATGGTTCTCTAGGTGTTTTTTGGGCTTTTATATGATCCAAAATAAAGCCTCATAATTTAATTCATTATTTTTGGTACTTTACTTGATTTATTTGCAATTTAAATGAATAAAACTCAAATAAATAGAAATAAAAAGGCCAAAAATATAAGAATGGTTTTATAGGCCTTTTTATGGATCATATATGTGCTTGAAATCCAAAACTTAGGCCCATTGGTTCAAAAGTGCAAAATTACTCAATTAGGCTTTTGTGCATCCCTTGAAATTCACCCAACTTGTGCAGCTCATATCTCCCTCAATTTTGATCACATGAAGGTATTCTAGGACTTTTTGGAAAGCCCAAGATGTCTTATACAACCCAATTTGAAACATTTTGTGCATTTGGAGAATTTATCTTGATGATATTTGCTCTATCAAAAAAAAGTTTTTTGTGAACTTCTAGAAGGACCTGTAATGTCTTGGCCCATATCTATCAAATGAAGCATTTCTGTCCAAGTGATGTGAGACACAAAGTTGTAGATAATTGAATTTCCTTTCAAATGAGCTTTGATTGAGAATTTTCTGATGAAGCCTGTGAAAGTTATGACTAGTCAAAGTTCAGTTGACTTTTAGTTTAAAAACCTAATTTAGAAACTTTGAGTTTTGTTGATTTCTGAACTTTTCTTGCTGAATCATGATCAACCCTTAATCAAATGATGAATGTCACTTCAAATGAAAGATGTTGACCAAAATCTTGACTTTTGACTGTATGTTGACCTTTAGGCCAAACTAGTCGACTGTTGACTTTTTAAGCATTTGATTGGGCAATCTCGTGAACAAAAGCTTGAGACTTGGTATAAGGATCCTTTGAGACATGTGGGAGACTATGAAATCCTCTTGAGACCTTAGAAGCTCCATATTCCTTGAGAAAACCAAATTGTGTTAAAAATGGGAGGGCAAATTTGAGGGTGCAACACATGTTTGTATGTGTTTCATTGCTCTATGATAATTTTGGTAAACATGTCATGAAGAATGTCAGTACGATTGTGCATAACATTTTGTATGTTGTATTTACCTAATAAAATTAACGATTTGTGTAAACTTTGAATTTTTTTTATTTTTCTATAATTGTGACTTATTACATAATTACAATTGATTTAGTGGTACTGACATCTAACTAATACTTTATAAATATAGAAACTCCATTATCATAAAATATACGAAAATCGTATATAAGTTTTTGTCAAAATATTTTTAAATTATTTTTTATTTACTCTAGTTTTTAATACTATTTTTAATTTTAATAAATAATTACTTCTTAAATTTTACTTTATTTAACGTGCTATTTTAAAAATTAGAACCACTCTTAAAATTGTTTAAAAATTAGAATAGGGTCTTTATAGGGAGAGAGTGAGGAAAAACTAACAGTCTTAAATATTTTGAATGGAAATTTTTTTATAGAAATTATAAGAGCATATATTAGTATGGAAGATAGATAAATAGATTGGTAGATGTTGATAAATTACGATATTTAATTAGAAATTAAATTTCTACTATGTTCAAATTTAACACTCAAGCATTTGGGAAATATTTTTACTATAAAATAATTTTTAGAGGAATGAGAATGTGCCAGGTACTAACTTTATTCACCGTTGCTATTTTTTCTCAAGTCTGTTTTTTTTCTTTCTTTTCAAATGGATAAAATAAGATAAAGTGAATACTCTTTTTTTAGGGATTAAGTTAGGATTAGTTTGTTATGATTTGACCGTGAGACTTATTTTATTTTAGTATATAAATAAGAAGAAACTCAGTAGAGTAGAGTGTAATATCAAACTTTAATCTTCTTGGAGATGGATGCAAAAGAGGTTTGTTTGTTTCACCATTCACTATGAATGCATATTATCAACCTTTATTTTCTTTGTTTCTTGTATTTCTTGCATTGCATGCTAACTCAATGTACATTCTTTTTATTATCATGTAGATTTTCTCCCTAAACCCTAATAGATGTAGGCTTTAATTTCTAAAATGTTTATGCAGGATGAGTCTTTCTTTAACTGCCTCAAGAGTCTGCCTCCTTTAGAGACCAACAAGTATGTTGGAGCATCTTTGAATTCACTTGCCTTTGATTCTTCTCCTCCTGCAACATTTGATGATGCCTTATCATCCTATGCCACCTTATATGATGAATCCGTAGTCCCTATGAGGTACTTGTAAAATATTCTTTTCCTGTTTATTGATGATTGTGAGTTATGATATTTGATATTTATTTCTGTTTATTTGATACCTCACTCTTATTCTTTGCTAGAAATAACTCTTTGGGCACATCAATGCTTGACCTTTTTTTTGAGGATATAAATAAAATACATTCACAAGAAGAAGCTGATAAAGTTATTCCCGCCGAAGATTACTCGCCTGAGTTATCTTGTATCCCCGAACATCATCCTTTAATCTCAAGTGATGGTCCTTATTATCCTGTTGACTTACTTGGCATGCCAGTACCAGATGGTACCTATGTACATGATGGTTCTATGAAAGATTCAGTTGAAGGTGGACATTATATTAAGGAAGTAGGTCGGATTGAGGCAAACATTGAAGTTCCAGATTGTGATGGCAAAAACATTACTAGTAAAATGCAATCTCTAATAATGGATAGAAATCCAATGGAGAGATGTAATGATGAGGTGAGAAAATCAAATTATTCGCATCACCTTCGTAGAAAGAATCATTATTTTAAAATTTGCTACGTTTTGTATTTGTTGAACAAATCAATCATTGTAAATAATACTTTTGTTTTTGTATATAATAGGTTGTTTGTATCGGACGCCATATACAAGGGCACGCTCTAGATAGGCGCGGTCTAGAGAATAATATGACCGTTAATGCTTCAAACATCCGTTCTTATACAGCAAAATCTGATGAGTGGAATGCAAGTAATCAAATCTGTGGAAGTACTCACATAATGCCATTTCAGGATCTAACGAATAAACAATTGAATCCTCCAAACTTGAAAAGGAAGAGGACAGGTCAGATTGATCTGGATGCTTCTGGCTTAACACACGAAAATCAGGAGGAAAGTACTGATTTCTGTCAGAGTATCCCCACAAAGAAGACGAAAACGGGGGAATTAGAAGGGGCATGCAATAACTGTAAATGTATAAAATCGCAGTGTTTGAAACGGTAAGATATAGAAACTGCTCCTTTTATTTGGGTGATAGAACAAAGATTACTCTGGTAGTATAAGTTGTGAATGAGCTTAATGTATATATCTTTTTCAGATATTGTGAGTGCTTTGCTGCTGGAGTTTACTGCACAGGACCTTGCTCATGTCAAAACTGCTTGAATAAACCTATTAATGAAGATACTGTCCTGGAAGCTCGCAAGAAGATTGTGCCTAAAGTTGTAAGAATTTCTGATTCTACATCTTAAATAAACTAAAACTTGATTCGATATTAATGATATTTTTCATGTAGGAGGACGCCAACAAAAGCGGATGCAACTGCAATAAATCGGGCTGCATGAAGAAATATTGCGAATGCTTTAAGGATGGTGTTGGTTGCTCCCCAAGCTGTACCTGTCAAGGATGTGAGAATATACATGGTAGAAAGATAGATGACTGTATTGTTTGGAAGCCACATCTTATCTGGAACAAACAGAAGCATTACAAATCCGAGAACATCTTGGACTGAATAGTTTGGAAGCCACATCAAGAGCCTGTGGAATCAAATCCTATAGGAACCATAATTAGATTTCTTTAGGCCGAAAAAAGGACTAATAATATGAATCATTTTATTGATGAAATATTAAATATATTATTTCTTTTAGTTACACCTCAAAGATATTCAATATATTAAGCACAAATTTAATTCAAAGTTTATAATAATATCAAAATTATCCTTGTTCATATAAATTTATCAAAAACTTTTTTTATCCAACATTCTAAATCTCCCCATCATCTTTTTCACAAGCATTCATAGATAATAGTTATTTGTTTGTTAAGCAATGTTATTAAAGAAGAATTAGTTATGATTTCAGTTATTTTATAGTTATATGATTATGAATAGGCCTAGTTTAATAACGAGAAAGCGAAAAGGAGGCACGCCACTCTGATTCCAAATCAGAAGAGTGTGATTTCAGTTATTTTATCGTTTTTATTCATTCTCCTTTCACTTTGTTTCCACTATTAAAAAAAAACAGTGAGTTTCTTGTGCCACAAGCAAAAATATTCGGTTCACAAGAGTCCATCTCTATAATGAATTTAGAATTTGAAAATCAGTGGTAAATAGCTAACATATATGTGAAGAGTGTGATAAAATTGATGTTCGTTGTTAATCTCTATTCATCTGCATATCAAGATCGTATGTGAGCTCATTTTACAAATGGCTAGTCATTATCTTCCATATTGCCTTAATGAAAATAGTTAATATCCAATATATAACAATCATAATTTTGTAAAATTGGTAAACAAATTTATTTATTTTATTATTTTTCTTAACACTTGTATAAACAAACTGAGTTATTTTTTTTAAGTTATCTAGAGTTGTTAGAATTCACTTTATTAAAAAGAATAAAAAAGAATAAGTGAGATGTCGCATGTTGAAACTTACATTCTCATATTTAATATTCTTATAATTATTATAGTTGTGTTAACGGGACTAGACATGTGTTTTTTTTTGTTGGTGTCCTAAAATTTAATTACTATAGCGTAACACTAAAATTATATTTGTCACTTATAAGTCACTTTTCAATAAATTACTTTAAATTATTAATTAAATATTAGTGTTTTTTATTTTGTATTATTTTTCACTATTTATTACTCTCTTTTTTTAACTTTTGTACTTTCTCTGTTTTTTTTCAATAATAAAGAATAATTTTGTTAGATTTATTTTATTTTGAGTGATAACTAATGTTTTTAAATGTTATTTTAGAGAGAAAAAATATCCAAATAGAAGAAAACTGCTATCTTATTCTACTTATTAAGATCAAAAAGTAGTACTGCTTAAAAACAAATTTAAAAATCAAGCTAACCACTAAATTCTATTAATATGGAACTAACCACTAAGTCCTATTAATTAGACTACATATAGCTCATGTCTACTAAGTGAAGGATAGAAAAACACTTAGAAAGGGAGGTTTGAATAAGTGTGACTTTAAAAACTTGTAAGATAAAAACAATGAACACAATTATTTTTATCCTGGTTTGTTGTTAACGAAACTACTCCAGTCCACCCCCTTAGAGTGATTTACCTCGACTGAGGATTTAATCCACTAATCCAACTGATTACAATGGTTATCCACTTAGAAAACTTCTAAGTCTTCTAGAGTATACAGATCACAACTTGATCACTCTAGGAAATCACCACTTAGAAAACTTCTAAGTCTTCTAGAGTCTATTGATCACAACTTGATCACTCTAGGAACCTTTTACAAACAATGTAAAATAATGTTTACAAGAGTAAGATTGCTTCTTATAAAGCTATAATCACAACAGTGATATTTCTCTTAAGTTCTAAGCTTAAACACTCACTAAATATTACAAGAGTTTGTGAGGTTGAAGATGAAGTTCGTGAGCTTTGAATTTGACAGCGTTTTGGTATTTTGCACAAGTGTTCTCTATGCTGCTTCTGATCAGAACTTCTATATATAGGCGTTTGAGAGAAGATGACTGTTGGGTTGCATTTAATGCTTTGCGTGAATAGTACAACTTTGCATTTAATGTTTCACACTTTTGTCAACTACCTCGAGCCATGCTTTTGCTGCTTTTACTGACTTTGCCTTTTGTAGCTTCTAACGTTCCTTTTGTCAGTCAGAGATTAGACTTAATAGCCTGTCATCTTATACTTTCTTCTGGACTCATGTTTGTGAATAAAAACATTTGAATATCAGAGTCAACAGCTTGGTGCAGAGCATCTTCTTGTCTTCTGACTTTGAAGAGCTTGAGCGTGATACCATAAGAACTTCGGTGCTTCTGCTTCTGACTTCATGTTCTTCTGATGCTTCATAGTTCATGTTCTGATTCTGCTTGACCATCTTCTGATGTCTTTCCAGAGCATGTTCTGATGTAGCCATCCAGAACCTTCTGAGTCAGTGCTTCTGAGCGCTGATTTGTGCATACTCTTTATGTATTTCCTTAAATGGAAAATGCAAAGGATTAGAGTACCACATTGTCTTATACAAAATTCATATATAATGTTATCATCAAAACATAGAATATTGATCAGAACAAAACTTGTTCTAACAATCTCCCCCTTTTTGATGATGACAAAAACATATATAATTGATATGAATTTGTAACCAGAATATCACATGACCAAAGACAATTACACAGTTATAGCATAAGCATATAATCAGAGTGTGTGAATATGTCTCCCCCTGAGATTAACAATCTCCCCCTGAAATTAATACTAGAAGAATTTTATAAATAAAAGACTTCCCTGAGTATTTTTTCATTTCAGTCGAGAATTTCACTTTGCATAGAACTTCAGAACATTCAGAGCTTCTGCTTCTTGCGTCCATAGGACAGCTTCAGAGCTTTGAATTTCTCCTTTGTAATCAATTGAATCTGAGCATGCTTGATTGTATCAGAACATTCTTGAATGTATCAGAGCATTCTTACATTCTGGAATGTATCAGAGCACGTTTGATAGTATCAGAGCATTCTTAAAAAAAATGTATCAGAGCATGAATGTGTCGGAGCATTCTTCTTGCTTCTGATCTTGAAGCTTCACAGCACTAAGCTTGCTTTAATTCTTTAAGAACATGCTTCTTTATAGAATTGTTTTTCCTCATGTATTTGCTTCTCATGTTGAGCTTTTTCAGAATAACTTCAATCCTGCAAAAACTATCAAAAACATAGAACTTGCAAATAATGTTAGGAATGTTGAGACTTAATCCCAGCAACTGATATAATAAATCAATTCAATTATCATGTTTCTCCCTCTTTTTGTCATAACATCAAAAAGCATTAAAAGATTCAGATGATAAAAGACACACAGAGTGAAGAAGATAACATTTTCATTGATTAATATCAGAAGATACAAAAAATGGGAGAAGCAGATGCAGAAAACAAAGACAACAAGCTAAGACCAAAGACAGACAACGACTGGCCAAGCCTAGAAGCTAAAACAGCCAGAAGGTTTTTAATCTCAGTAGAGTCTTCCTTCTGATCCTTGACGAAGGATCTGAATTCCTCATGAGTATCCTCATGCTTGTCCAGACGGGTAGCCAAATCAGCTTGATTCTGTTGAAGAGCCTTCATAGTGTTCAGCAGAACAGAGACAGAAGGTCCATCAGAAGAAGCATCAAAGCTATTGTCCATAAGAGGAGGATTCTCAGCATTTGCTTCAACCATGAGAACATCATCTTGATTTTCCTCAGCAGGAATTTTCTCAGCAGGATGATTCTCAACATCAGGAAGTAGGTCAGAGTGAGGCAAACATTGAAGTTCCATATTGTGATGTCAAAAACATTATTAGTGAAATGCAATCCTTAACTTTAATGGATAGAAATCCAATTGATAGATGGAACGATGCAGTGAGAAGAATCATTATGATAAAATTTGCTACATTTTGTATTGCATGTCATAACAATGTTATTAATCTTCAATTTTCTTTCTTTCTACTTGCGTCAGAATTTGCTGAACAAATTAATCATTGTAAAAAGTACTTTTGTTTTTGTATATAGGTTGTTTATATCGGATGCGTTATACAAGGGCTTGCTCTAAATAGGCACTGTTTAGAAAATAAGATGACCATTAACGCTTCAAACATCAGTTCCTATACAGCAAAATCTGATGAGTGGAATGCTAGTAATAAAATCTGTGGGAGTACTCTCACAATGCCATTTCAGGACCTAACAAACAAACAGTTGAATCCTCCAAACATGAAAAGGAAAAGGACAGGTCAGATTAATATGGATTGCTTCTTGCTTAACATAGGAAAATATGGAGGATAGTACTGATTTCTGTCAGAGTATCCCCACAGAAAAGATGAAAATGTATAACTTTATTCCATTTTTATATTAGTTTTATCTTTCTTCATTATTCTAACACCAAATGGGAACTATTTGTGCATTAGATTCATAAGTAGATTCATTACAAAAAGCGTCTTTGTTACCAAATATTGCCAGTTCTTCTTCTATGAAATTATGTTGGTTGTATGCACTTAAGGAGTGGTAAGAAACTGTTAGAAATGACACGTCCGCTATCAAGGAATACTCCACCTCCCACAAAACGGCTACCAAAACAAAGAAGGACAGATGAACGTACCATCTCAGGATGCAGTGGATACGTCGAATGTTGGAGGAGAAAATCGCTTTGACATCAGTCATATAAATAATCCGACTATCCCACAAGGGAAGGTAGTTATGCCACCACGAGTGTCGAGCGTTCCTACTACTCCTAGGACACACCAAAGCGTGGTTGTATACCAAAGGCCTTTCTTTGCAACAATTTTTTCAATTCCCTTGAATGGTCAAAAACAACCTTATGGTATGCAATCATCAATAATGGCAAGCCTTCAACCTAGCGCGTCCATGTTCGCAGACAATGTAATGGCTATTACATCTCTTGGGAATCCTTACTTATCCCAGGGACAATAGTGACTTATCCTGGTCGAACGGCGCAACTAGTTAAGGGAACAAATTACCCTCTTTCTGGGGTGCCAATAATACTCTCAAATCGTTCAGACAACAAGTCGAAGATAGTAACCATGAAATAGTTAATTTGCTTACACAACAAGTGGGCACGGTGTTCAATCCCTTGATTTTTTTAGTTCCCGTCAAAGGAACCCTCGGGTAGGTCCCAAGCATCTCATTTGTCATATTTTCATTAAAAAATAATAAAAATCACATCTAAAAAATTGCATTTAAGTTTTCTCCCTAAAAAATTATAATTTAGGTAGAATTTAATTTTTTTTCATCTAACCGCTTCACATCATCAATTAATTTGTCACGTTATAAAAATGACACTCAAAGTAGAGACTAAAATTTTTTAAAAAATTGAAATTAAGAGACTAACAAATTAGATTTTAAAATGAAAGGATTAAAACTTTTAAAAAAATCAAAAATTATAATTAAACTTTATTAAAAAATCAAATACTTGCATGGATAACTTAAGTTCATATTTTTAGGAACAACCAATAAAATGAGAAAAAAATTAATTTATTTAAAATTTAATTTCGTTTTTAATTGGGAGTATAGGGTGGTTGTACAAAGGGAGGAGAGAGACTATTTTATTTTTATTTTTTAATTAATAAAAAAATTGTGATCAATTGTCTGGTAAATCAAAATATTTTCTTAAATATATTAAAATTCTATTTGCTCTACAAATTTGTTATATATTCTTTAAAAGGTTGTTTGGCTGTTTATAATAGTACAAAGGTTTTGACTTCAAATATATAGAATTGTTATGTGTCCATCCGAATCCTACGGGATTTTTTTGAGAGAAATACAATCTATTTCTCCTCCGTTTTCATCTCTCATGTCCGTTTTGCAGTGCCACTGTACGGTCTTTTTGAGAGAATACTCTAGTAATTTTATTTATTCTACAGTAGCTAATTTTTCTCATTCGGTTTTATTTTTCTTTTCATGATAAAATAAGATAAGATATAGGTACTATTTTTCAGGGCTTAAACTCTAGTTTGTGGAAAATTCCCCGGATATAAGAAATTGTTCTACACACAACCAATCATAAAATTTTAGTTAATTAAAAAATAAATTAAGAGTTTTTTCTCTCCTTCATAATCTTAACCATCCCATGAATCTAATTAAAAACAAAATTAAAATTAAAATAAATTAAAAATTATTCTCTTCTTATTGGTTGTGCCTCTAAGAAATAGATTTAGGGTCATGCCCATGCAAGAATTCCTCCTAGTTTGTTATGGTTTGAAATTTGAATATATAAATACTAAACTACACTGATTCAATATTATTTTTAGAGTGTTAGTGTAACTTTTAATAATGAGTTATTTCTTCATGGAGAAGATGGCACCACCTCTTTCCAAAGAGGTTTGTTTGTTTCACCACTTACCATCAATGCATATTCATGTTCTTGCATTGCATGTGTTTCTTTTTCATCACAACTTGTTAATAATAGCTACTAATCTTAAATGTTGTAAAACAATGAATAGTTTAATAAAAAGGAATTCAGTTTTATACCGAGTGTTCTTTCAACGTTTACTCTATGTACACAGTGTAGGTACACTATGTTGTTAGTGCTCTTGCAAATTCTCTATATTTACAATCAAACCCTACTAGATTTTTTCTTGCCTCGTGTGCTTTTTATTATTCATGTACATTTCTCTCTAAACCCTACTAGATTTAGACTTTAATAACCTGCATAAATTGAAATGTTTAAAGCAGGCACTACGCCAAATTTGGCTTTTAGCAGCACATCTACGAAAGCGCTTTTAAGCAAAAGCGCTGCTATAGGTTTCGCTAAAAATAAAACTAAAACACAAGAGAAAAAAACGCTGCTGTAGAGGAACATTAGAAAGCGCTTAAAAAAAGCGCTGGTAAAGGGTCCCCTTACGAAAGCGCTTTTCAAAAAGCGCTGGTAAAGGTCCCAATATGAAAGCGCTTCCTAAAAAGCGCTGCCTTAGGCCATTAAGTTTAAAAAAAAAAAAAAAAAAAACAACCAAAATCCCTAATTCATTTTCACGATTTTCAGTCTTCCCTAAATACAAATCTTCTTCTCCAGCTCCGCTCCCCTCTCTCCGCCGTCCCTCAGCTACTTTACTTCTTCCTCTCTCGCAGCGTTTTTCCTCAGTTCCTCTTCTTCTCCGACACTGAAACCCTAAAGTCATTGTCAGTATGTTCTTCTTATTCTCCGACGCTGAAACCCCCTCTCCGACGAAGAAACCTAAAGTCACTGTGTTTCTCTCTCTAGAACTCCAGAAATCGTAGCTCTTCCGATTCACCCTCACAATGGGTTCCGAGGGATCCAGCGTCGTTGGTAATTCTCGAACACATCTTCACTTTGGTTTTCATTTTCTATTGTTTAGTGTTCTTCGTCTTTCTACTGGTTCCAATTTTGTGCATTTTTTTTGTTTTTCCAGTGGTTGGTTGCTTGTGTATAGGTTCTCATGTGATTCTCTGCTTGTTTTTTCAATTGTGCTGGATATGTAATTTAGAATTTCTAACTTCCGTTTCTCTGTGTTGAAATTGGTCAAGTGTTTGTTTGAATCTGGTGGTTATGCAAATTCATTTTATTTGGAGCTGTGATTGTGTGAATTTCTAGTTATCTGAGCTATTTCTATGATGAATGTAACAGTGAAAGGGGGAAATTTTTTGAATTGAATGTGTTTGTGAAATGAAATTTGAATGCGGTTGTAGGGCTTCTCATGGAGACGCAGCCACACGATAATTTGCAGCATGCACTGGTTTCTTCCCGTGACACCAACAATCTACCCAACGACGCGGTGGTCGATGCGGTGGCCGATGTTTCAAACCACATGTGCCTAATTTGCGAATTCACTCGCTCGTTTTTCTGTTTGAGAAACTGTTGGTATGAATTTTGTTACTGTGGTTGGTTTTTTAGAGTCATTTAAGAAAAAAGCCATGTTTCAAGGGATGTAATATGTGCCTGGTTTTTGTGTTATTGTGTTATATGTTCCCTCACCATTCCTGCTTTGAGGTTTTGATTTAATATTTTAATTTCCTAGTCATTAAGTTTTAGTCCTTGCATTTTAACGGTTAAGTTAATTTTTGTGTTATCATTGTAATTGCTCTTATTGTTCAAGATGGAAAGCACTAGCCTTAGCCTCTATGTGTCTCAGACTGATGCTGATTGTGTTTGCCAAACACCAGAGTGGTAGTCAAGTCTCTGCATAGTTCAAAAAATGCTTCTGAAGTTTGGGAAAAAGAGTCACAGCCCGACTACACGCAACACGGAAACAGATAATGTCAGCGTTGGTGGTTATGAGGTAGATGAGATTGGAACTAACAGTTCCTCTAATGAAGGAACTGCTATCAAAAAGAAGATAACTCGATTCGAAATGCATCAAGCTCTGAAATTGCAACGCGGAGAGGTATATCTACATCCTATAAAATATAAATTTGGATGGTGGTTCTATAGCTTCTAGCCAGCACTTAATCATCTGTTTTTTTATTGATGTATCATGAGACAGTATCCGTTATTTTTTCTAGAACTATACCTGTTTGAAAATTTTCAATATGTATGCAGATTTCACAACGCAGTGTGTACAACCCTCTTGATTTGTTCTCTGAATCAAAGGAAAGAGTTCATAAAGCTATCAAAAATCTCTTTACTACCCCTCAAAACAATTTCCGTGTATTTTTGAATGGTTCTCTCACACTCGGAGGACTGGGAGGTGGTGCTGAAAGTTCAGATGTATGTATGGCCAAAGTACTTGAAGATGAACTTCACTCGGTCATTCAAGCTGGCGATGGCCAATGTACAAAGAACTTATTTACTCTTGTTACTGAAGCTGTGCATAAATCAGGAGTCCTTAATCAGCTCCTGGAGATTCAGAAGCTTGATGGTTTTGACGTAGAAGGAGCTATCCATGCATATTATAACATTACTTGTCAACAGTGCAAGGTGTGTAAATAATTTCGTAAAGAACAGGCAAAATTATTTTCCTCTTTGCATTCAGCTTCATTGGATGAAAGCTTGAGAGTCGTGAAGGACTACCTGATAGCAGCTACTGCAAAAGACTGCAGTTTGATGTTATGTTTTAAACCAAGGAATGAGAATGATTCTGATTCTGGATCTTCCTACAATACTGTATATCTTGAGTCAACTAAACAAGCCTTTGATTATAAGGTAAGGACAACTTCATATCTATTATTATTGGTTTAAACTTTAAGAAATTGTACTTGCTTGTGAGAGTAGAGGTCTTATTTGGCTGCAATTTGACTTGTATTAGGTGCATTTTATCGACCTTGATTTAAAGCGTTTGAATAAAGTGGAAGACTACTATGAGTTAGATAAGAATATAGTGAGCTGCTACAAACAGATGAACAAAATAGATGATGGAAGAAATGAAGATGCAAAGTTGCAGGGACCTGAAGTTGCAAACTTGCAGGGATCTGAAGTTACAAACTTGCAGGGGCCTAAAGTTGCAAATTTGCAAGGACCTGAAGTTGCATACTGAAGTAGGTTTTGTCTCTTTGCAAGAAAGAAGATCATCTCATAGTGGTATGACTAATCAAATTCTAGTTTAATTTCAACCTTGTTGTATCTTTGAATGGACCACACTTTAGCATTAACTATACTTTAATTTCAGTGGGTTCATAAGGTTGTGTTTTTTTAATGCTTAAGTCACTAAGTGTAATCATACTGAATGCAGGGCTAACTATATTTACAATTGTAACTATTTAATAAATGCAAAATAATACTGGTATGTGGATAAATCCAAGTTACTTAAAATTATACGTGTTACAATTTCTAAAGGTTTTAAATAAAATTATATTAACATATAGTAAATGTAATTAGTTTCTCCAGGGTGTAGGTTTTATTGAAATAGACTTTTAGTTTTGTTCCCTGTTGAAATTATAGTTGATCAAAAAGAGTGGATTCACTAACATTTTGTTTCTTATTTGGTTTTATTTTAGGAGGGGGAAGAGGGCTTAAAAGTTAATTAAGTGTCAATCACCTCCTTAAGATCTAAGGTGATAGTGTGGGACTTTTTTGTATTGGTGTAGTTAGTCGAAGGCCATCACCGATTCGAAGAACATGAAAGCAGCATCATCCGTTGTCGGCACCAATAACCCCTCTTATTTCTTTGGTAAGTCAAGTTCAAATTCAACATAATCGACTTCAAAGATGATCTCACAATGCATAAATTAAAACCTGTAATTTTGATAATTTTGATTGGATTGTGTATGTAATGAACCTAATTGTTTATGTATAGTTTCTGCCCGGTTTTTGTTTAATCGAATAAATCATGTGTTGAAATCAATTTTCTATATTCCGATTCTTAAATTGTGTAACAAAATGAGTTCTTTGATTTTATTTTCATTTGAGGATTGGTATCGTGATTTTATTCTCAACTCCATGCATTTTCAATGTTAGTGTGCTTACTAAAAAGTTGGTTAAGATTTTTTTGTAATGGTGTAGTTAGTCGAAGACCATCACTGATAAAAAAAAGCATAAAAAATTTAAAAAAAAAATGCAACCTACGAAAGCGCTTCTGGAAAAAGCGCTGTTATAGGGAGGGCTACGAGAGCGCTTTTCTGAATAAAAGAGCTGATATAGGGGAGGCTATCAGAGCGCTTTTTCCAGAAAAAGCGCTCTCATAGGGGGGGATACCAGAGCGCTTTTCTGGAAAAAGCGCTCTTATAGGGTGAGCTACCAGAGCGCTTTTTCCAGAAAAGCGCTTTTATAGGGGGGGTCTACCAGAGCGCTTTCAGAAGCGCTTTTGTTACCTACGCCAGCGCTGGCTTTCACAGCGCTTTTAAAGCCCAAAATAAGCGCTTTCGTAGGCCTTCCGTGTTGTAGTGAGGCCTCGGTAGATTTTATTTTTCAGGTTGTGCGTGCATGCAATTTTCCCATTTACTCTTTTTCATATTTTTATGCAGAATGAGGCTTTGCATAATTATCTCAATGGTCTACCTCCTTTAGAGACCAAAAAGTATGTTGGAGCATCCTTGAATTCACTTGCCTTTGATTCTTCTCCTCCTGCAACATTTGATGATGCCTTATCATCCTATGCCACCTTATATGATGAATCCGTAGTCCCTATAAGGTACTTGTAAAATATTCTTTTCCTGTTTATGGATGATTGTGAGTTATGATATTTGATATTTATTTCTGTTTATTTTGATACCCCACTATTATTCTTTGCTAGAAATAACTCTTTGGGCACATCAATGCTTGACCTTTTTCATGAGGATATAAGTAAAATACATTCACAAGAAGAAGCTGGTAAAGTTACTGCCGCCGAAGATTGCTCACCTGAGTTATCTTGTATCCCCGAACATTATCCTCTTAACTTACTTGGCATGCCAGTACCAGATGGTACCTATGTACTTGATGGTTCTACGGAAGATTCAGTTGAAGGTGGACATTATATTAAGGAAGTAGGTCAGATTGAGGCAAACATTGAAGTTCCAAATTGTGATGGCAAAAACATTATTAGTAAAATGCAATCTCCAACAACAATGGATAGAAATCCAATGGAGAGATGTAATGATGAGGTGAGAAAATCAAATTATTCGCATCACCTTCGTGGAAAGAATCATTATTATAAAATTTGCTACGTTTTGTATTGCATGTTACAACAATGTTATAAATATTCAATTTCTTTCTTCCTGTGTCAATTTGTTGAACAAATCAGTCATTGTAAATAATACTTTTGTTTTTGTATATAATAGGTTGTTTGTATCGGACGCCATATACAAGGGCACGCTCTAGATAGGCGCGGTCTAGAGAATAATATGACCGTTAATGCTTCAAACATCCGTTCTTATACAGCAAAATCTGATGAGTGGAATGCAAGTAATCAAATCTGTGGAAGTACTCACATAATGCCGTTTCAGGATCTAACGAATAAACAGTTGAATCCTCCAAACTTGAAAAGGAAGAGGACAGGTCAGATCGATCTGGATGCTTCTGGCTTAACACATGAAAATCAGGAGGAAAGTGCTGATTTCTATCAGAGTATCCCGAAAAAGAAGACGAAAACGGGGGAATTAGAAGGGGCATGCAATAACTGTAAATGTATAAAATCACAGTGTTTGAAACGGTAAGATATAGAAATTGCTTCTTTTATTTGGGTGATAGAACAAAGATTACTCTACTAGTATAAGTTGTGAATGAGCTTAATGTATATATTTTTTTTTCAGATATTGTGAATGCTTTGCTGCTGGAGTTTACTGCACAGGACCTTGCTCATGTCAAAACTGCTTGAATAAACCTATTAATGAAAATATTATCCTGGAAGCTCGCAAGAAGAATGTGCCTAAAGTTGTAAGAATTTCTGATTCTACATCTTAAATAAATTAAAACTTGATTCGATATTAATGATATTTTTCATGTAGGAGGACGCCAACAAAAGCGGATGCAACTGCAATAAATCGGGGTGCATGAAGAAATATTGCGAATGCTTTAAGGGTGGTGTTGGTTGCTCCCCAAGCTGTACCTGTCAAGGATGTGAGAATATAAATGGTAGAAAGATAGATGACTGTATTGTTTGGAAGCCACATCTTATCTGGGACTGGAACAAACAGAAGCATTACAAATCCGAGAACATCTTGTACTGAATAGTTTGGAAGCCACATCAAGAGCCTGTGAAATCAAATCCTATAGGAACCATAATTAGATTTCTTTCTGAATGTAATTGATTTCTTAAACCTTACTTTTGTTGATGCCACAATGTACAACTCCAGTCAATGCTTACGTTATTAATATTATCCTCTTAATTTCAATGTTTGTTGTATGTCCCTGAAAAAATTGTTCAAAATTTTACTGTTTGAATCTTTTAGGATGTAAGAAATGTACATTGTAAGATCAAAACACATGAGAGACTTATTTAGGCTGAAAAAGGACTAATAATATGAATCATTTTATTGATGAAAAATTAAATATATTATTTCTTTTAGTTACACCTCAAAATCAGAAGAGACTTGATTCATTTTTGCTTTGCATCACTTTTCTGCATTTTATCCTTTTTGATTCATTCTCCTTTCACTTTGTTTCCACTATTAAAAAAATTCAGTGAGTTTCTTGTGCTACAAGCAAAAATATTCGGTTCACAAGAGTCCATCTCTATAATGAATTTAGAATTTGCAAATCAGAGGTAAAGAGCTAACATAGTACTATATGTGAAGAGTGTGATAAAATTGATGTTCATTATTAATCTCTATTCATCTGCATATCAAGATCGTATGTGAGCTCATTTTACAAATCGTTAAACAAATTTATTTATTTTATTGTTTTTCTTAACGCTTGTACAACAAAAACTGAGTTGTTTTTTTAAGTTATTTAGAGTTGTTGGAGTTCACTTTATTAAGAACATAAACTGAGTTGTTTTTTGAAGTTATTTAGAGTTGTTGGAGTTCACTTTATTAAGAAGAATAAGTGGAATGTCGCAGGTTGAAATTTACACTCTCACATTTAATATTCTTATATAATTATTAGTTGTGTTAAAGGGACTAGACATGTGTTTTTTTTGTTGGTGTGCTAAAATTTAATTACTATAGTGTATCACTAAAATTATATTTGTCACTTATAAGTCACTTTTCGATAAATTACTTTAAACTATTAATTAAATATTAGTGTTTTTTATTTTGTATTATTTTTTACTATTTATTACTCTTTTTTTAACTTTTGTAATTTCTCTGTTTTTTTGTCAATAATAAAGAATAATTTTGTTAGATTTATTTTATTTTGAGTGATAACTAATGTTTTTAAATGTTAATTTTAGAGAGAAAAAAGTATCCGTACAAATAGAAGAAAATTGCTATTTTATTCCACTTATTAAGATAAAAAAAATAGTATTGCTTAAAAACAAATTTAAAAATCAAACTAACCACTAAGTCCTATTAATATGGAACTAACCACTAAGTCCTATTAATTTGACTACATATAGCCCATGTCTACTGAGTTCAACTAAACTTCCTATAAACTATGACAACTCTAACCAAAGCATAAATAATAAATAAAACAATAAAAAATAATATTTTTAATATTTTCCTTTAAAATAAATGTAGTATTTTCTTTGTAAACAAGTTGGTGATACTTATAAACCATCAACTTTAAAAATAAAAAAAAAAGTAAAAGTCTTCCGACATTCAGTTTATCATACACACTCAACGACACAATGATTCCACTATTCATTTTAGAGAGTGAAAGGTACACGAACAAGTAGAAGAAAAGTGCTATCTTATTCCACTTATTAAGATCAAAACAAAGTCTGCTTTAAAAAACTAACCACTAAGCCCTATTAATCTGGGTGCATATAGCTCATGTCTACTGACTTCAACTAAACTTACTATAAACTAGGATAAGTATGGCCAAAGCATAAATAACAAATAAAACAATAATAAATAATATTTTTAACATCCTCCCTTAAACTGGATGTCTTCAAAGACATTCAATTTATCACACACGTCCAACAATGCTCTGATTCCACTATTAATTTTAGAGAGAAAAAAGATACACGTGCAATTAGAAGAAAACTGCTATATTATTCCACTTATTAAGATCAAAATAGAGTACTGATTAAAAACAACTTTAAAAAGCTAACCACTAAGACCTATTAATCTGGCTGCGTATAGCTCATGTCTATTGACTTCAACTAAACTTCCTATGAACTAGGATAAGTCTGGTCAAAGCTTAAATAATAAATAAAAACAATAATAAATAATATTTCTAACATACTCTCTTAAACTGAATGTCTTCAAACTAAATGTCTTCAAACTAAATGTCTTCAGAGACATTTAATTTATCACGCACATCCAACAATGCTTTGATTTCACTGTTAATTTTAGAAAGAGAAAAGTACACGTATAAGTAGAAGAAAACTGTTATTTTATTCCATTTATTAAGATCAAAACAGAGTACTTCTTAAAAACAACTTTAAAAAATAAGCTAACCATTAAATCCTATTAATCTTGAGCTAACCACTAAAGCCTATTAATCTGACTGCATATAACCCATGTCTAATGACTTCAACTAAACTTCCTATAAACTAGGACATGTCAAACCAAAACTTAAATAATAAATACAATAATAATAATAAATATTAAATAATATTTTTAACACTAAAATCACTTTTTCAAGTGAATCTAAACAATCACGTTGAATGTTGCTGCACGTGGGATGATAAGCAAAACAAATGAAAGCACACCATGCCCCTTTTCTTTTGTTAATTTCTCTCTTTAAACATGTCCCTTCACACTTTCCCTTTTCTAAACTTTTAGCACTATCCCTTCCTCTTATATCGATGAAATATAACTTATATTTTATCCTAACTTTTCAGAATCTGAGGGAGGGATGAAGGTACCACACACCTTGTACTAAGAAACGAAAAAACAATATGATTCATTGCTTTATATGGGACCATACCATATTTTAGAGTTTCAAATACAAATTGCATTGCAAGCTGTGGTTGGTACTTGGTGGGGTTGTGATGCAATAGAAGTGAATGTGAGTTAAGACTTATAAAAGAGAGGTAGATCAATTTTTCCACAAATACAATAGTATATATGTTTGTAATTGTAGGGTTAAATATATGTAGAAGTCTTTTTCATCTTTTATGATATCAATAATGTTAGGGTCAAATAGTAGAGGAATATCACATCACATCATGTGGGTCGGTGTCACGTAATTGTTGTCTTTAAAAGAAAGGTAGCTTTGGTTGGGAGTAACATCAAGAGGAAGATCACATTATTATTTTCTATCATATTACTCTTTTGTTCTTATTCTTCATTCCAAGCTATGAATTGAGGATTGAACTGTGAAGGTTATGTGTACCTATCCATGAAAATTACACACGAATTTTGAAAAATTTGATGAGATTAATTCATTTAAAATGATGATTCGTGATGAATGTTGACTTTAGATGAATTTGAAGTAGAAATGTAAAAATAGTTTGGTACTTGAAGTGAAAAAGCTAAAAAATTTATAAAAAAAAATTAGATAAGTAAACATGAATTAGAACACGTGTGTGTGTGTATATATATATATATATATATATATATATATATATATATATATATATATATATATATATATATATCAACAGTTGTTAAAGATAACTGTTGTGATAGGTAGATGTTGACGCGGTAGAGCGGCAAACAAAAGATTTGGAAGTATTCTGAGATTTATCGTCTCCATATAGATCGATGCGAGGGAAAGAATATCTTTCAACAGTTTCTGTATTTCTGAGCTTGGGTTGAGTGGTTTAAAGCTTAAATTGCATAAAGTAAATTATGAACAAGAAAATAAATGCATTCTTTGGATAAAAGAGAACTCGTCAAGATTGAATTTCATCTACCCTTCAAATACTTAAATTTATTACTCAATTGCACTCAATCTAAATTACTCGTCAATATCATCATGTATCACTCACAACAAAGGTTATGTCTAACACAAAGTTGAGATATCAATTGTTTTGATCTCGTCGGCGATGTCTTGCGTAATTCAACCAACACAAAGTCATTAAGAGTATATACCCACTATGATTACTAGGCCTAAATCTATCTCTAGAGTCTAGAACCTAGCAAATATTCATCCAAGAACAAGATTTGAGGAGTATATGTCTATAGCAACTCAAATTCAAGCACAAAGCAAAAATAAGGATAAACACCAGCATTGATTTGTAAACTAGATTTTATACAATGCCATGAGCAACAAATATACATACAAAATAACTAGACTTACATACAAAACCCCAAAAATGAGGGTACAAAGAGAAGATAGAAGAAGATGAACAAGAATCTCTCGGTTCGTCAATTCCGATTGAAGCAAACCCACCTCCGATCATCAAGATGCAACTCCAAATGTTGTTTTCTAAGCTATAACGTCAAAGAATATAGTTCGGAGCAAAAAATACTCAGACCATGACCTAAAAATTTGTTCTAAATCTATTTATACAAGTTTAAAAGTTGTAAACTGCACCTAGCCAGCATAGAGGGCGCTTAGCGCGGAACCCGTTGTCCCGAGAAAACATCAGCTCTTGTTTTTTACATAACTTTTGAATGGTAAATCCAATTTACGGATGGCCAGAAGCATTGAAAAGCTTATTCAATGATCTATATTACAATAACTAAATGTCATTGCTTGAATACCTACAAAAAATGAGATAAAAATAATCAAACTCAATTATATTTATGTGATAACGCAACTATACACAATAATTACACAATGACGAAATAAATTCATATTTACATACAAGTTGAGGGTTATTTACTATATTCCAACAAAATAAGTCGATAAGTGCCACAAAATTATATACAAATATAACTATTTTATCACCATGATCACACGTCTGTAGTGGAAAGCAACATACTTAAAATCATGCGCTATCTGACAACGGACATACGACTGTCATTATATGCATTTCACATCCGTTGTGAAAATTATTTTTCATAGTAGTGAACACACCAAGATAAAGAATATAATTTTGCCAATACTATATTCTTCACCTACTTGCAAAAAGAAACAAAATGAGAAGAGATGGAAGTCATTCCAAAAACATGATGAAAATCTAACCAATCAAACACATCTTCCCAAACTTTTGAACTAATTTTGCAAGATAAGGACATATGCATACAATCTTCTTCATCAATGAAACACATAAGACAAGCCATATTATGTGCACCTTTAATAATTCCTTGCTTGACCAATTGAGATGTAGATGGAATCTGATTATGCAGAAAATTTCAACAAGAATCTTGAACCTTGCTCGACACCTTCGACTTCCAAACCTTATGAAAGCTCATCAATCGCAAGTCATCAATTACAACATATTCATTATTCTAATCTGAGACAGCTTTGTAACTGTTTTTTTACCAAAAGCCCACTAATGTTGCGCCACCAAAAAAATGTAGCCTCACAACCATTTACCAGTTTGATTGAAGCAAGAATACACAACATTTTTTAAGAAAGAGCTTTCTCTTCTGATTTCAAGTCAACAAGTTGGACTCCTAAATTCCATTTCCAGACTTAACCTTACCACTACCTGCATTTTAAATTGTAAAAGCCGCATTTGAAGCTTTCGTAAACAGAGAAGGGTACTGCATGTTTAAAGGGTTCAGACCAAGTCATTTTGAATTCCAAAATTTGATTTGATTTCCCTTTCCTAATCTACAATGAATAAAAGAAGAAAACCAATTCAGATTAACAAGGGAACATCTCGCCACCATAGATAATCATGTTTAGAAGTAGCCGACGGAATTGGAGCCAAGATCTTCATCTTCAAGTCATCGTACCTGTAAGATGAAAAAATCAAACAAGATAGGATTTTTGTCGTTGAGAATACGCCAATGTCACTTACTCAACAACGCCAAATTAAATCTCTTGTTATGCTTTAAACATAACCACCCCTTCTTTGGAATACAAATTAAGTTCCAGCTGAGCCAATTAACTTTTCGTTTATCCTCGGTACCTCCCCACAAAAGTTGATGTTGAATCTTAGTTACCTCATTAAACATCACTTTTTGAGCCTTGAAGAACGAAAAAGTAATATACATGCAAACTAGAAAAAATAGTGGTAATTAACACGACTTTATCACCTAAGGATAAATGGAGAAACCCCCCCCCCCCCCCCCCCATAAAGATAGTCTCTTTCACAACTTTAACTGAACCAGATTCCACACTTCCTTTCTCCTAGGATTAACTCCTATTTGAATCCCAAGAAAAGAAAAAGGAACTGAACCTATATTGCAGGAAAGAAACCCTGACGCGACTTGGATGAAGTCCTCTTCAACATTTAAGCCAATTAACTTGATTTTAGCAAGATTCACACACAGACCCGAAAGTAGTTCGAAACCTCGTAAAATACGTTTCAAGCTCCATAAATTATTCTCTAAAGGTTCACAAAGGATTAATGTATCATCCGCAAATTGGAGGGTTTCAAAATGGTTGTGATCGTTCACTAAAAAACTCGTTAAATCACCTATACTAACGGCTTTTTGCATCGTCTTGGTTAAACCTTCTGTTGCCACCAAGAAAAGATTAAAGTTATAAATATAAATGTCAATGGTTTGATACCGTTCTTCAACATAAAAAAGTAATAATATTTTTTAGATGAAACGTTAATAAACCTAACTTAGTTAGGTTTAAATATGCAATATAATATTAGATCTAATAGTATTAGAAGTGTTTATAACTTATATACTGCACTGAATAAAACTACATTAATAATAATTAATAAAGTGTGAGTGTGTGTAGTCTAGCGGTGAAACGTTTGGGTCTTGAGAGTATGCTCCTCTCAAGTACTCAAGTTCGAATTCCGCTAGATACAAATTGTTTATTCAAAAAAAATTAATAATTACTTAATCATTAAAGTGATTTTAGTTCAAATTTAAATTGATTTAAAATTAATTTATATTTATAAATTGAATTATAATTAATTTCCATTTATAAACTGATTATATATTTTGAATTCTTTTAGAACTAACGTATTTTTAAGAAAAAATTATTTTTTATTTTTAAATAAAATAATATTTTAAAAAATTTATTTTTTATTAGGAAGGAAACAAACTAAAAATTAAAAATTCAAGAAAAAAAATTAAAATAAAATTTATTATTGGGAAAAAATTAGTTTTTTCATATTTAATTTAGAAAAACATTATTTTCAAAAAAAATAATTAAAGTTTTCAATTTTTTATTTTCAAAAAAATTTCTTAAAGTTTTCAATTTTTTATTTTCAAAAAAGTATATTTTTTTTGAAAAATACTGATTAGTAAAGAAAATATATTTCTAATAAGATTATTTATTTGAAAGTATTTTTAGATATGAATTTTTTATTTATAAGAAAAATGTAAAATCAAATTAGTTAAGAGAAAATAATAGATGATCCTTCATTGCGAAAATAAATTCATATTGTTTGTCGAGTATTCTGCGAAATCATAGAAGTTTTTGAGTTAGTGATGTGACGGAGTTATTTAATAAATTCTTATTAATAAACTCTTATTGAACAATGGCATAAAATTATTTTATATTATCATATTTCATATTTATTAAACTCGTTAGTTATACAGATTAAACTAATTTTTAATATAAATATGATTAACTAAATTGTTTATAACATATGATCTAATTTATTAATTATTTAAATATTTCTAATTTTTAATGCAATTCACTTTATCTAGATTAATACTTGTCGATAAACATTAATAGTATAATATTATAAATCTTTCGCAATACTATTAGAGTATATTTGGTGCATACGATAAGATATCAATATGATAAAATAAGAAAATTTCTTTGCCAACCTCCCAACCTTTTAGTTCACCTCTGGTGAAAAACCCAAACTACCCCTGACTTCGGAAATGAACTTCCGAACTGCATGAAAAAGGTGTTTTCGAAAGTTCATCTCCGAAAGCGCCTTTTTTAAAAAAAAAATTGTCTTATTTCGGAAGTTCATTTCCGAAACCACAATTTCGGAAATGAACATCCGAAATAAGACACGTTCTGCAGATTAAGCAGAACACTCCCCCTCCCCCATTCATTTACCCTAATCCAACATCAAACAACACCAAAGGCGAAATTTTGTTAAAAGACTTCCAAGGCAACATCAAAGGCTCCAACAAGCTTCCTATACTACATTAAAAAGCACTCCAACCTCTTCAATCGGTAAGCATTTTGAGTTTTAGATCTATGCTTAAAATTGATATTAGGGTGTTTACAAATAGGAAAATATGTATTAGGTTAGGTTGGTACTGGTATTTAGGATGTTTAGAATGTGTAGACATAGGTTTAAAGTTTGATTTTGGGGTCTGCCATTGTAGGTTGCAGAAAAGCTCTGCGCAGGGGTGTTTCGGAAGTTCATTTCCGAAAACACCTCCATCCCAGTTTCGGAAATGAACTTCCGAACTGTATCAGAAGTGCATTTTTTTTTGTTTTTTCATTTGTCTCGCATATTAATCGATTTCGATTGTTTACAGGAACATGTCAGGCAACCAGCCAGCACGCATCAGACAGGGCAGGGAGTCCCAGACTGCGTCGGCTAGACGCGAGCGGGCGGCGGCGCAGCTGGCGTCGACACGCGGGCGGGGCCGGGGACGCCGTGTGCACGTTCCACAGGACTTGGTGGAGAGTTCATCTGCTTCAGGCTCTAGGAGTAGGCTGGCTCGGGTATCTTCTTCCCGCCAGCGAGAGGAGGAGGATGAGGATGAGGAGGAGGAGGAGGTCATACCGGATGTTGACCCTCCAGTCGGGGAGGAGGAGGAGCAGGAGGAGCAGGAGGTGGATAGCTATCCGGGAGGGCCTTTTGACACTTCCCTGCTGATTCACTACCAGGATCACGTCGCTCGGCGGATCTGGGAGGGAGAGGTATTTTTTTTAACTTATCCGTTTATTTGTCACCATTTTTTATAATTTTACCGTTTATTTCTCGCTTATTTGTTTTTTTTTTTTGTAACAGGAGAGAGAGCCATTGAAAATGGTGAACCACTCCAGGAAGATTTTCGGTCTGTTTAAACCAGCAGCTCAGTGGTTTAACGACCATGTGCGAGGTTCAGGGCTTAGCGGGCTCTGCATGACCGGGTACACCACCATCAGCACCGGCATGCAGGGGGCATTTGTGGAGCGCTGGCACAAGGAGATGTCTTCTTTCCACTTGCCGGTGGGGGAGTTGACGATCACCTTGCATGACGTCCAGTGTCTTCTCCACCTGCCTATTAGGGGGCCGCTGTTGCACCACTCCAGGATCCAGAGGGTCGAGGCCATTGAGTGGATGATGCACTATTTGGGCCTGCCGCACGAGGTTGCTCACTTTGAGTGTGTCACGACTTGTGGGCCTCATGTTCGGTTCACTACACTGAGCATCTATTTTGAGTTCCACCTGGACGCGGCGGCCGAGGCCGAGCAGGAGGATAACGACCTATTCAGGGAGTACCACCGCGGCTGCGCTCTCCGGTGCTGGTACATGCATGTGGTAGGCGCTGCATGCTTTGTGGACAAGAGTGCCAGGTACGTCGACGTGGCCTACCTCCGCTATTTCATGGACCTGGATACCGTTCACCAGTGGAACTGGGGGTCAGCTACTCTGGCATATCTCTACCAGAAGCTGAATGAGGCCTCCAACTGGAGGACGAGGCAGTTGCTCGGATCCTGCACACTGCTTACGGTACGTTTTATTTTAATACATTATCGTATTTATTTATTTATATATGTTTCATATTTAATTTTAATACATTATCTTGTTTCTATTTCATAGCTGGATCATCTCCTACTTCTCCCGCATCCACGGCTTTCACATCGATCCTGCGTACGTGGACGCCATACCCAGGGCCGCCAGATACGCTCTCTAGAGGGGGAACGATGCGGTGGGACCATACCGTCTGTACTTGGACCGCACGATGCACGACGACGTCACCTGGAGGCCGTTCGTCGACTACGCTCAGATTGTCCCCTTTGACGGCATTGCTCTATATTCAGGCTGGTTGGCATGCGGGACCGGCATCATGGTTCGATATCTCCCTGAGCGGTGCATGCGTCAGTTCGGATTCGTGCAGCGGATACCCAGGTCACCCTTTGAGGCTGCTCCCGACACTGTGACCCGAGTGCAGCTCACTGCCATATGGGAGCATTGGGAGGATCATGTGGTACCGCTGGAGTACCGTCTCACTCGGGTCACCCAGGACTGGCACAGTGAGGAGGGATACGTCACATGGTTCTACCGGGTGTCACATCCTCTTCTGAGACCCGACATTCCCGGCGCTCCTAGGCCAGCACACGAGGAGATCCTGGAGAACCAGCAGGCCGAGGATGATCACGCCATTGATCTCATGCCGATCTGCCAGCGGATATCGATGATTGGGCGGGACGCGTTGGATCGAGGTATCGTGGAGCGGGGCGGTCCAGAGGCAGTCGCGGTGATGGAGATGATCGTCCTTGATGCGGACCGTGCGGCGACATACACGCGACAGAGGAGGTCTCAGGGCGAGAGGTTTAGGCACACCCAGTAGTGGTCGGGTTTATATATTTTTTGTTATCGGATTGTATCTTTAGCACACTATTTTTATTTTTTTCGGTTTGTATATATTATTTTCATCGGATTAGTATTTTTTTTTGTTTATTTATCATATTAGTATTTTCAGTTTATCTATTGCTTATTTTATTTGGCGTTTGCGTTTAATTAAAATGCGAGACTGTTATGAAAAAACATAAAAAAAAACACAGTTTCTGCATAATTCAGAAGTTCATTTCCGAAGACACCCCCATGAGGTGTTTTCGGAAGTTCATCTCCGAAGACACCCCCATGGGGTGTTTTCGGAGATGCACTTCCGAATTAAGGAAATTTTTTAAAATAAAAAGCGCTTCGGAAGTTCATTTCCGAAGCAGGGGTATTTTAGGATTTTCGCTGGGGGTGACCCCCATAGGGAGGTGGCCAAAGAAAAAACCTAAAATAAGATAAGATATACGAAAGGAGAAGATGAAAAAAAAAAAGAATATGATTGTGGCACGTTAGAATGGAATATGATTGTGGAACTTTAGTTCTCATATATAAGTTCTCATATATAAAATTCAAACAAAGTTAACGAAGAAGATGTTAAAGAGAAATATCAAAATTAACTGTTTTGTTGGAATTTTGTAAGACTTTGATTTTTATACATCGAGTTAATATATCAAATAATTTTTAATTAATGTTAAAATTTATGAACATTATCTATATGATGTTAGTTTTCAATCCAACGGTGAATTTTGTTATATAGATATGATATAAGATATAGAGTTATCAGATGTGTTATATTACTAAATTTGACACCTTTGTATCATTTTATCAATTAAATATAATAATTACATTTTATATTATATGTTATCAATTAAATATATTGATTACATTTTATATAGTTATCAATTAAATATATTGATTACATTTTATATAACTATTAATTAAATATATTTTTATATAGCTACTACTAGACATCAAAACTAAATAAATAGACTTAATTATTATTGTTTTCATATAAGAAAATACTAAAATACTATAATGAGTCATTCATGTCGATAGTGGGCCACACCACATGGTTGAAAATAAAAAGGAATGGTAAGGATCGCCTAGCTATGTGCATGCATGTGCTGCAAATTTACGCGTTCGTTGTGAATGAGGGCATGAGGCCCCGCCCTAATTAAGCTAGCAGCAAGAACCGGATTAAGCTACCTAGCAGCAATTCAAATTCAAATAAATCTACATAATAACTACCAATCAATTCAAAAAATTTGATATTATTGAATATATTTAATATTATTAAATATATTTAAATGTCATTACGTGAAAATCGATCGGAATCGGACGGAAATATAGATTGATTTTTTAAAATGGAATCAAATTATATATATAGGTCGAAACCTTTGACATAAATTTCAACCATTAATAACATTGGATCAAACGTCATATAAATAATTTATTTTTTAAAATAAATTGTAATACCCCATGTTAGTCTAGGCATGATTATTCATATAATTATAAAGTGTTAAGAGGGAAATAATGGATTAATGATAATTAAGAGAAGGTTAGTTGGAATAGAAAGATGTTGGTTAGAAACCAACCAATGGCAAGATTGTAGTTATGGCTTAGTTGCGGGACAAATTGGACTTTGAACACATCTTGCATGAACTTATGGCATAAGAGTACATAAATCATGGTATTATGGTGTTTCTAAGTCAGATTTTTTATAACTAAAGTGGAGGGAGTTTAGAAGAGAAGCTCATGGATGTCATCTTCAAGTTCCATTTTCGTACACCATAGACAGTACTCACAAAACAGGTCATAACTTTTTGCTCATAACTTTGATCGTAACGGTTCTGGTCTCGTTGGAAAGCTAACGAAATTCTCTACAATTTGCATATATGGTTCGCATTTGTAGGTGCTGTATTGATGGAGATAAATAGGTTCAAAGTTGAGTGATCCTTGTTTAATGTGTGTAAAATGCAGCTACGGGTTTGTTGAAGAAGAAGGTGAATCTTTGAACAAGTTAAGGGTCCAATGGCTGCATGATCATCATCTCAACCTCCATTTGATCCAAGGTGAGTCCTTAGTTAGATACCATAGGGTTTTGCATGTAGGGGTTATAAATTGGGGTTTAGGGATTGTGAGATAATTGATGAACCAATGATGCTAAATATGTTTGTATTGCCCTAATCCCTTGCATGTTGATGATTCTGAATATATATGCATGATAAAATTCGTTGGGGCTATGTTAGTGATGCAGGGAATCAATTATAGAGCATTTGGGATTGTTTTAGAACTCTTAAAATGCAGAAAAATTGATTCTGCTTCAGGGTAATCGGTTACTGGCTTCTGGGTAACCGGTTACTCTGTAAAAAACTGCATTTCTAGGCATTTTGCATGCCAGTAACCGGTTACTGGCTTCTGGGTAACCGGTTACCCTGGGCAAAAGTGCAAAAATCAGCAAACTTCGGAAATTCGTAACTTTTGCGTCGTAAGTCCGTTTCGCGCAAACTTTATATCGTTGGAAAGATAGCGACGTGTACTTTCTAATTAAATTGGTCCCCAAACCAGAATATTAACTTATCACGAGAATTTATGTCTTTCCGATTGTTATTAATTATTATATCATGCATTAAGTAGAATGTCTATTTCTATTATGAATATTATATCCATGTTTGAGATGATATGCAATTATGTGATGTGCAAGAAATCCTGTTGACACTGTCGTTTTGGTTAAACGATCGGCATTGATTGTATTGTGTGACTTAGCGCTTGTTATGTGTGTGTATGCTTGAATCGAAGCGGGCTAGGGGCTAGGTTGGGAACATGACTCCGACCTTGTGGTCAATGGAGTGTCCTGGACTTTGTGGTCCTTGTTATAGCTCGATCTTATGATCATTGGGGCTCGCACCTGAGCTACCGTTGCAGTGTGCTTATGAGTGCCGTACGGGGCTTTTTACTCACTTGGCGTTAACACACTTGCGTGCTCGGTATGGTGGGGTTATATGGCCATATAGGCTAATACATAATGATGTAACTCACCTCTAGTGAAGTCAAGTAGACTAAGCACTAGGCTTTCGCCCGATGGGCTCATACGTCAAGACGACGGTTCGTTACTTGGTGTGAACACACGTGCGTAAAGGTGGTTACCGGGACAATGACGCCATTTCGGCTAATGTCATCTCGCGGCCAAATAGGCTTGTGCGAACCCGCTTAACTATTTTTGCAGTGTGCTTGTACGAGTCTCTTGGCAATAGGCATGGGTGTAACTCATCGAGGGTGTGTATTTTATAACCTAGTCAAGGCATTAACGCGCTTCTGGATTCCCCGTACATGGGTATGGGTTTGCATACGTGTTTGTTGTACTATTTGTGTATTTGTGATATGATGACTCATATGGTGGACGATTCATGTGTTTGCTCTGTTTGTATACAGGATGTGAGGATAAACCCCGGATCAATGGTGGATTCGGTTTCGATGCATGTACCCCGTGGATCCAAGTGGACCCATAGGATAGGAGGACTCACTGAGATTTAGTAATCTCACCCCAATCAACTTATCTTTTTCAGGTGCAGTTTAGTAGCTTTTGATAGATAGCAGGTTCGGATTGATGGCTTGAAGTGGTGTTGGCTCGAAGACCTCGTTGGTTTTGACATTCCGCTTGCAAGATCCATTGAAGACTCATGTATTATGCTTCTTAGTAATTTTTCCATGTTGTATTCAATGTAGATCTTCTTATACATTTGGCTTTTGTATGTACTCAATATCAGTTTTAACGTTTCATGCATAATATACTAGTCAATTATGTGTGGGGTGTTACATAAATAATAAGTCATATGTAAAAAATATTAAATTACACCAATATATTACACTAATAATTACATTTATTTAAAAGTTTTGATATTATTTTATTCTAATGGTTAAAGATAACCACTTAGTGACTTATAGTTCTTACGTAAAATAGTTCCCTTCTATTTTTGGTGATAAATTATTTTCATTTTATTAGATCATAATTTCTGTTTCTCATAAAATAAAATAAAATAAAATAAACTTCTCACACTTTTATAACAATTAAATAATAATTTTCTATAAAATACGATATTAAATATTTTTAAAAAATTCATCATTCAAAGTGAAAAATAAAATTCACTTCTTAGTTTTAAATAAACTTCAATTTATTTTCTACTTTCTTTAAATTAAATTATATAGATATGCTATTTTTACACCCTAATTATACACAAAATTCTTACACCAAACACTGTTCACCGTATTTATACGGGGAATAGTGTTTTTTGAAAATAAAAAAATTATATTTATGAACAGTAACGTAAACAGTGTCAATGAAAAATACATGAAGAGTGTTGTGAACAGTAGGACAGTGTCCGTAAACAGTACATGAACAGTGACTTTTAGTAATAAACCAAAGTTTTAATGAAATGTATGAAATTGGTTAATAAAGTAATGGAGTTGGTTAATAAACACTCGGATATTAAAAATAATTTTTAATAGTAAAACAAAGTTGGTTAATGAAATGTAAAAAAATTGGTTAATGAAGTGATGAAGTTGGTTAATAAACACTCAGATATTAAAAATCAGTTTTAGCAGTAACCAAAATTAATTAATACAATGTAAAATGTTGGTTAATGATATTATGAAGTTGGTTAATAAATGCCTAGATTTTTAATAGTTATGAAGTTGGTTAATGAAATTAAAAAGTAGGTTAATAACGTTATGTTATGAAGTTAGTTAATCACATAATTTTGTATCCGTATTTTTTTAATCTAAAAAAAACAATTTTTTTAAAATAATTTATTATTATAATATTTCACTGTTCTTAAGGACCAACAAAAACTATTGTCATTTATAATGTATATTCTTTGGCAAAAACTTCTGAGGTTACAGTATGACATGAAGTTGTTAAGCAAATCCTTTAAAGGCATTACACATCAACTATAGAAAGCTAGAGAATAGTTGTTGAAAGCTCAGAAAAACTTTATAAATGATAAAATGTGTACACAGAAAATTGACAGGGTTAGAGAGTGTACAATTAAAGTCCTTAAGTTGAGTAACTTTGAGGAGTAAAATCTAAGACAAAGAACTAAATTGGATTGGCTAAAATATGGTGACAACAACAACACATATTTTCATGCCTACCTGGAAAACAGAACGAAGCTTAATTAAATCAATGCACTTTGCACGTCTGATGGTATTATGGTTATTGAGCAAAATGAAATTGAATAAGTCCTAAGATTCTATATCGCACTATTGTGGGTGAAAATGTTGGAAATCTTAAAGGTATGGGTATGAATGTTTTGAGAAATGGCCCTCAAATTTCTATGGAGTAGTGTAGGCAACTTACAATTTCCTGTCGTACAGCATCTACAAAATAATCTCTAGAATTCTGATAAATAGATTGGGAAAGGTGTTGTACAAGATAATTAACAAATCCCAGGTTGCCTTTATTCTAGGGCAACATATTCAAGACCACATCCTATTGTCTTATGAGCTAATTAAAGGGTATAGCACCAAGAATTACACTCCTAGATGCATGCTCCAAATGGATCTGCATAAGGCTTATGACATGGTGAAGTGGAGTGCTTTGAAAACAATTATACATGAAATGAGCTTCCCTCACACATTTATTAACTGAATTATGAGTATTATAACTATTGTGTCTTACAGGTACAAAATAAATGGTATGCACACTAGAATCCTCAAGGCAAGAAGAAGGCTTAGGCAAGGGGACCCCCTGTCCCCTTTGCTGTTTGTGATTATCATGGAATACCTCCACAGAAGCCTGCACAAGCTAAAAAAAATGCTAACTTCAACTTCCATTCAAAATGCGAGAAGCTCAACATCATCAACTTAAGCTTTGCGGACGACCTCCTCTTGTTTTCAAGGGGGGTGTGATCTACATTGAGTTAATGCTAAAAGCTTTTAACAATTTTTTTGAGTCAACGGGGCCGAGTGTCAACCCAGTTAAATGCAAGGCATATTTTGGAAGTGTGGATACAACCACCAAATAGGAAATCCTTAGGTTGACAACCTTCAAAGAATGAACTCTTCCGTTCCGCTACCTTGGAATTCCCCTAACTAGAAGGAAATTAACAGTGAACCAATGTCTTAGTATGGTGGAGAAAATAACTTGCAGAATCAGGCACTGGAGTTCAAAGCTTCTTAGCTTTGCTGACCGAATGCAACAGATTAAGAATGTTTTATTTTCTATAGCCAACTATTTGATGCAAGTGTTGCCTCTTCTAAAGTATGTGTTAAATAAAGTGGAAACTACTTGTTCATCATATCTTTAGTATGTGCAAAGACATTATAACAAGGGTTTCACCGGTGGCTTGGAGCAAGGTATGTGCACCGACGAATCAAGGGGGACTAAACCCCATCTAACTTGGCTCTTGGAATAAAGCAACAATGTTGAAATTGTTATGGAAGCTTAGCGGAAAAGAAGACAGGTTATGGATTCAGTGGATACGCTGCTATTACATACATGAGAACGACCTTATGACTATCCTAGTGAAGGATTCACATTCGTGGATTTTCAAAAGGATTCTAAAACCAAGCTGGTTAACAACCCACAGGTTTGGAACAAGTTTGGGGGGATGTCCGAGTTCCAAACTAAAACAACTTATAATATATTCAAGGAGCAATTCCATATCATTGAGTGGGAAAAAATTATGCAGGGGAATATGGCTCGGCCCAAAGCTGTGTTTACTATGTGGATGGCGTGCCCCTGTAGTCTTGCAACAAAGGAAAGAATGCACAAATTTGGATTTCGAGCTGATGATAAATGTTATTTTTGTGCTAATCAGGAAACGACAACACTTGCTCTTTGAGTGTGTACCAACAAGGAAAATATGGGTGTCTGTTTTGGATTGGCTGCAGATAAAACATGAACTCCAGGGATGGGGAGGACAACTGAAGTGGGCCCTTCAAATGTGCAAAATAAAGGGATGGAAAACTATGCTTTTCAAATGTGCATTTGCGGAAACTATCAATCTCAGTTGGAAGTACCGGAACAACATATGTTTTGGAGAAAAAGTTGATATCAACACCATAGGCCCACAAATTATTCACAATATTATCCAAAGATGTTGGATGAAATCCAACTTGAGATACCATATAGGCAATTTCGTAATTCCTTAAAGTTTGTTTTATGCTTGTTAGATCAGTATAGCAGTTGGATCGTTAGATTGCCTTGTTTGTAAGGGTTTTTGGTATTCAATAAAGTGTTTCTTGATTCCAAAAAAAAAAATTGTGATTTGTTTAAAATTTAAATTAAACAATATTTTATGAAATTTACTAAAAAAATATTAGAAATCATGTATTTTTAAGAAATGTTAATAAAAATCACGTGATTTTTATTATTATTTCTTAAAATACGTTATTTTTAATATTTCTTAATAAAAAATGGGCATTCTTAATTTAAATAAATTTCACTATTTTTAAAAATAAGATTATATTTTATTCACAACTAAATTATCATGTACTAATTATTCATTATTTAGTTTTTGTTTTTGTTTATATATTTTTTTAGTATTATTTTGTATAGTATTTAAAAATGAAACAACTTTATTATTTATATTAAGTGAACAAAATGTGATTTAATTTAAAGAAAATAGAAAAAAATTGTTTAAAAATAAGAAGAGTTTTTTTTTTTGAATGATGAATTTTTAGGAAATATTTAAAATCATGTTTTTTAGATAAATTATTATTTAATTGTTATAAAAGTGAGAAATTTATTTTATTTTCTGAGAAGTAGAAATGATGATTTAATAAAATGGAAACGATTTATTACCAAAAGTATGAGGAAATCATTTTAAGTAAGAATTATGAGTCATTAAGTGGTTATTTTTAATCATTAGATTAAAATAATATCATAGATTTTAAATGAATGTAATTATTAGTGTAATATATTGGTGTAATTTAATATCTCTCTCTCTCTCTCTCTCTCTCTCTCTCTCTCTCTATATATATATATATATATATATATATATATATATATATATATATATATATATATATATATATATATATATATATATATATATATATATATATATATATATATAAGAACTAAGAACTTTTAATAATAATCATAGAATTAAATTTAATTATTTAAATTTGCTTCACGTTTTAAAATATTTAATTAATAATTAATCAAACAAGATATTTAGGTAATATGTATTTAAAATATGAGATAAATTTGAGTTATTAATTCAAATTCAATAGTTATTATTAAAAGTTCTTTGTTCTCATTATAGTCAAAATTCTCATTTGATACGTTATTACAACTTACTCCACATCCTAACCATTAATTCTTCTCAATTTAGTGGTTAAAAATAATAAGTAATAATTTTCTCTCTCCACATTTAATTACTTATTATTTTTATTCTAAAAGTAAACTTAATAGAGTTACTCCAAATCTTAACCCTTGATCTTCATTAATTTAACAGTTTTAATTAATCTTTCATATAGAAAAATATTTCCAAAAATAACTAGATTAAATGAAGAATTAAAGTTGTTGGATTAACGAAGACGAAGAGTTAAGATTTAGAGTAACTCTTTTAAACTTACTCTTGGAGTAAATCTTTTAAACATATATAGGAGAAATATATTTACTCCAAGAGTAAGTCTAAAAATTTACTCCAAATTTCATCCTTTAATATTAATTTAATCTAACAGTTTTGATCAAATATGTATTCAATAGAATCAATATTTTATTTTATTTTCACGGAATTCACTTCCTAAAATAGACTGCAACAAATATTTTCATTATTTTATTATTTATATAAAAAAAGGTTTTTCTATATTTTTGTTTCTAATGTTTAACACAATTTTTAAATTAATTATATTGTATTACATTGTGAATCATAATCGTATTCCTTTATGATGTTCTTCTTCGGGGTTGGTGGTGGAGGGATGTTATGCATGTAAATAACTTCCCTACATATTTGCTCTCGGCGAGTGTTCAAAGGCATAAAGCTCTTCAAAGGCTTTCCGTTTTTTTTAAGGTTGTCATGTCTCTCATGAGTGATATATGTTGGTTCCTTCGTATGTTGTCTACATTGGGAGTGCATTCTTTTGCATCCGGAGCCTTCTTTTTGATATTGCTCTATTTGCTATTAATGTAACATTTTGCTCGCGTAACTACTTCAGCTAAAGACTCTGTTGGTCTTTGGGCGAGGTATTCATTGAAGTTTCTTGCCCTGAGCCCGTTTTGAAATGCTCATACAAACATTTCTTTGTTTGGATGGACTACCTTGATTGTTGCTTTACTAAAGTAGGTGGTATATTCCCTCACCGACTCTGAGGGACCTTATGCATGCTTGTGGCGAGTTAGTGGAGTAGCTTCATCATTAGGTCTTGATAGCTAGTGACAGGGAGCCTAGGGAAGCCCATATACCATCTCATGATTGCGTCTCTAAAGGTGGTGGGCAAAAGCTTACACTTCAAGAATTTAGGTCCGCCAATGATGGTCGTATGTGTGGTGATGGAAGCTACATGCTCATATGGATTGATGTGTCCATCAAATTTAGCCAACAGTGGTGGCTTGAAGTTATCTAAGACAAGCACCTAATATATCTCGCGTGATAGAGGTTGGGGATTCAATACTTCCAGTTCATCCATCATGTATGTTTCTTGATGATGCTATTGGATAAGAAGAACATTATCCTCTAAGGTGTAGTTCTAACGACAAAGTTCAACAATTGCAGCATGCATCTCTGCTATGACACTTTACCTGTCGTCAGATTCCTTGCTGACCGGAGCCAACGTCTTTTTGTTTATCATGATGAATTATGAACGCGAAGATAATACTCTGGTTGAATGTTGTGATGGTAGCCAAGGTTGTTTTTACCAGGGCCCCACGGTGGGCGCCATTTGTACTTTCTAAAAGTACAAATATGTAATAACCCCCGTTGAATAAGGGTTGTATGAGGCTTTAGGGTTATTGTGGTATTGATAGCTAGCATATGTGTTGCACCCCAAAATTTTCCCTCTTTATCGGTGCCATAAGTTATGAAGGATGTTTATTTCGTAGTTCGAAAATCGAAGAAAAATAATAAAGAGTTCTCATGGTTTTAAGAAAGTTCGGTGCGAATATCTCTTTCTATGGTGAAAATGCAAAAATTGTAATTCTCGTGTGGAAGGTGGTATGAGCTTGTTTCGACGTTCTCTACATCTTTCGTGTTTAATCCGAAAGTTAATTCATCGAGGAAAGTGGCAGGAATTAATTTTTTCTGAAACTTCGGGTTCGCCGCACTGCAGTCTTTAGGATACTAAAAAATTCATATCTCCTAGTCGGATTTCTGTTCTAAAGCGAGACATATGCCCAAAGTTATGTCTCTAGGTCTACTCCATTTCGTTTTTTAGGTTCGACAATGTATTCTGTGAAGAAGGTTCTCAAATTCGCAAATTACCTGAGTTTTTACAGTGAAAAACGGTGCTGAACCGCAGGTTTTTAGACGCCAAAAAATTCATATCTCACAATCCGCTCGCCCAATTTGGCTCATTTTTTAACTGTAGCTTCGTCTCATTATTCACGACATTTCATATGTTCGGACCGTCAATAAACTCTTCTACTAAAATCCCAGAAAATTACAAGAGCGCCTTGGTGTTTCAGCAAAAATTGTGTTTTCAAGTACGCCGGGCGAAGTTCAAAAATTCATAACTTCTTTGATTTTTATCGTATGGAGCCCATTTCGGCGGCTACGATCCACAAGTTTGGTCATCTTCATGTTGGAATTGGTCCCGTTTCTAAATTTCACGCCGAGTCACATTCCCCCAAAAACGAGCTAAAAAGAGATGCGTCGAGGGTATTTCGGGCATTTCACCCTTACACTATATATTCTATTTTACTACTATTTTCATTCATTCATCAATTCTCACTCTCTCTCCGGACAAACATTCTCTCATTTTGCTCTCACTTCTCTCTACAATCAAACTCCTTTTTCTTTGAATTTAATAACAACCTCATCATGAACTCATATGAACATCAAGAACATAGTTGAACAAATTACCAAAACTCAAGATCCTCTACTCTCCTCTCTTCCAATCGTCGTTTCCACTACCGTCTGGCCAGTATCACCACGCGTGAGCCTTCGCGCCACCGTGAGGACCACCGGTCACCGCCGCGAGTCCCTCCGCGTATCGCCTCCGATCGTGATTCTTTGAGCGATCTTCCCTCCTCCTCCGATTGCGACGTGTGGTCTCTCTCTCGACCTCCTCTTCTCACTTTTGTGGTAAGCTTCTTGGTATCCTTGCTTTGATGCTTGAACATGGATCATGAATTGATGAATTGAATTAACATGTTACTTGAATGTGATAATTGATTGATGATGTTTATGTTGAATTGTTTGAATGTGAGGTTTAGTGTTAGTTATTGTTGATGATATGTGCTCATAATGTTCAAAAATCAAATTGATGCACATGAGGTGTTTGTTGAATTGGTAGTGAAATGCATTTATTCTTGATTGTGATTAATGCTAGGAGTTTTTTATGTTGTTGTGGTGTTGATTAAATGTGAATAGTGCTGAAAATTTGCATTGTGCCATCTTTATATGAATTGTTGAATAATTGGATTGGTTTTGTTGTTGATAATACTTGATGAATTTTTGAGTAATTTTAAGTGTTGTTGGTGATGAATAAGTGTGGAATTGGTTGAGGATTAGATGCTTAGTTGCTTGAGTTAGCAATTGATGTTTCAATAGATGCTTAATCCTTACTTGTTGCTATGTGTTGTTGTTGCTTTGTGGAAAGTTGGCAAAATCTTGAAAATGGTAATAATGCTACTTGTTGTGTTTGTCTAATTTCACCTTGAGTTCTATTTTGTGATAGTTGATTGGTGCATAAATTTGGAGTTATTTGTTGAGAATTTGATACTTTGAGGCTTACTTGAAAGTTGAAACCATGTTTTGTGCTAAATTCCAACTTGCAAATTATATGTCTTTTGTGCTAAGTGCCATGTGCTAAATTCTCGAGTTTGTATGTATTTTTGTGAGTTATTTGGGACTCTTTTAGAATCATTATAGTGTAGTTTTTTTAATTGACTTAATTGTGTTGCAATTTCACCATTTTTGACTCATGAAAAACATAGAAATTGGAAGTGAAGTGTTGTGTGCTTTGCATATTGTTTGGATGTTGATTCAAGGTGGTAATAGGACTTGATGATATTCTAAATAATGCCTTTAAATGCTGAGAATTTTCTACTATGCCATGCTTACTTGTCTTTTTACCAATTTTTGCAAAACGGACACGTCGTGTCGGCTTCGTTTCAAAACACCATATCTTGTTAACCGCTTTGAATTTTTGCAAGTGTGAATAATGTTTCTCAAGTAGAATGATATTTCTAGAGCTGCTAGTGAAGTTTAATTTTGGTTTCAGCCGACTTTTTTGTCGATTTTGCTTGTGTCATGTCTCGAAAGTCGTGCTTCCAGGCCGATTTAATAAATTCTGATTGCATATTTGAATTCCTTGGAACGTTTATAGGTTACCATGAAAATCTCGTTTAATTCTGACGAGTTTGACTTTTTATCGTTTTTCTCGTTTTCAACGTTTCTTTGCTCCGTTTGACATGTAAATAACTTCTTTAATTTCCATTTATCTTGTATTCATATTTGGTTGGTATTTGTGTGTCATTTCACTCCTATATCTTGTTTGTTGATTCTTTTATGCTTAATAACGTGTTTAACACCCAAAAAAAAAGTCATGTAGTGCGTTTGTGCTCGTGTTTGTCCGCTTGTGGATACTTGTTGTGGTGTCGGTACATGTGTGATGCATTTTGCATGTGTTTTGTGCCCATATAGTTGCTGCCTCGTTTGGGTCTTATTATTTCTTTCGCTTATTTTTCATCTCTTATTTCTTTATTCATTTTCAATTTAGCTTTATAATGCATTAATGCAATTCCTATTGCGGCTTTTTGTTATCTCTAACGTGTGTGCTAGTATGCAAGGCATTTTGAAAGCAATTCCCGATCGATGTTCATTCATCTGTGTTCCGCTTTATTTGCATAACATGACGCTATATTTCTTTTGATTCGCATTCTCGCTCATGAGACGCGTGTATACTTTATACCTATTTGTCTGGATTACTTGTTTTCCCTACAGGTGTATTGTATGTTTGTACTCGACGCACATATCGACGTGTGATTTATTTTCACGACGTTGATATGATTGCATGACTATGCGGTATATCGGATTGCTGACTTTTTGCTTGTTGCTTATTGCTAGCTCGCTCGCGCATTTTTCGAATCTTATTTCTTTAGTTGTTGTCTACGGATCATAACCCGTTTGGTATTTATATTGTTTCATTTTATTTCTTTCCTGCACTTTCTCGCTTTCCGCATCATACATAACATGAGAAGTAGGACTAGGCATCCTGCATCTGGAAGTCCTCGTGGGAGGCTCTATTTTTGTTGGTGTGTTTACGTTTGTGCTTGCAGAAAGTCCTAATAAAGGCAATTGTAAGTCCTCGAGAAGGCAAGCGGAGAGGGTTCGCAGTCAACCCCCGTAACTTTCAGTCCAGTCGTTCCTATGCTCACTATTTGCAAGTTTCGAGCTCTGAACATGTGCTAAAGATCATTGAGTCGAAGGCCCCAAGAGGGTAAGTGGACATGTTTAGCAGCTAAACCCCCACATTTCTTATAGCTTGTGTTGTTCGACGCTGACGCTTGGTGTACACACGCACCTTTTTCCCCGAGATCCTTTCATGCCCCGGTGATATGATACCGCGGTTAAGATACCCTTTTCCCACAATGTGACGGCTCGGTTGCTGAGAGGGACTCACTCCTCTTGTTTATGGCCTGATCTCCTTATTGCGCTTGGTTTGATGCTTGGTTGAATCGGGTGATCCGCTCCCCTTGGATATGGCGGGACCATTTTTCTACTACTTGGTCTGCGCTTTGTAGGTGTTTTCTTTATGAGAAAGACTCGTTTGTATGATACTTTTGCTTGCATTTGTTTTCCCTATAAGTTGTTAGTTTTAGCGTAGTCATTCCCTTTGCATGCTAATTTAGGTAGAAGTTACCCTTTCCTTCCCTTTGTTCTAGGTATCCTTTTATGCATTGCTTAAAACACAAGCCAAACTATTTGATTTTCATTTTCTTAAGAGCATGTTATTTCCGCTCCATTCCCAGCTTAAGTCTCCAAAGGTCGAGCCGCGGAGTGTGAATGTAACTGTTCACCTAAAAAACACAAAACAAACAGAAATTAGTTAGTCGGGCTACGATACCTCTGATTACTCAAAAAAGGGTGCGTGGGCACAGGGTACGAACGCCCTAACGAGCAGACTTTTCTTTTCTTATTTTGTTTGAATTTTCTTCTATCTTGCTTTTTCTTCAATTGCATATTTCTCTTTGCACATTGCATGATACACACACTGATCGGTGGTTTTTACACGTTTATTCACCGTTTATTTTAGTTATCTTTGATTTATATTATTAAACATTTCATTTCATTCTTCTTTATTTTATGTGTTGGTTGTGTGTTTTAAAGTTTTTAGGCTCAGACGAATAAATCGGGATAAATTAGTGCGAAAAAGTGCAAAATGGAATAAATCTGGAAGCAAGTGCACAGGGGCAGAAGCTGACACGGGCGCCAGTGTCCTACGACACGGCCGTGTCAGCTCAAATGCAAGAAAAGAAGATCCTGAAACATGGGCAGAAGCTGACACGGGCGTTAGTGTCAGGCGACACGGCCGTGTCAGCTGGAGAGGCAGAAAAAATGCGTGTAAAGCAGGATCAGAAGCTGACACGGACGCCAGTGTCAGGCGACACAACCATGTAAGCAAGTCCGCTCAAATTTTTGGTTTTTTGAGTTTTTGAATTTTCTGATTCATTTTTGACATCTTGCATTGTTGAGGAATGACCTAACACTATTTAGACCTAGTTTTTGAAGAGACTTGGATCTTTGTTGGCACACGGAGAATTGTACGATTGAAGATTGAAGCTTATGCAATTGGGGAAGAACAAAGAACTTTCATGAGCGGGAACGATTGAATATCAAAGTTCATCATCTATATTGCAATGTCTTTATTTGATATTTGTGTAATTTCTTTGAATCCTATGAGTAGCTAAACCCCCCAATGCTAGATATGGCATGTTGCAGCCAATTTCAAACGTTTCATTGCTTTTCTGAAAGTGCAAGGGACATCCTTGATCAGTCTTGAAGCCACTCACAGGTCAGAACGAGTGCAGTCGTCTTCACCGGTTTGCCAATTTTTCTTGAATTCAATATGTCTATTCACGCAATATAAATGCATTTAATTCATACATCCATGATCATATTGATGTTTAGGACGTTTTAGTACCATCTTTTATAAGTTTTGATGCAGGAATAGTACTTTGCCACTGTTAGGGCTCGAAAACGGTGGAGCTTCGAACTTTATATTCCAGGCACTTTCAGGACATAAAAATTGTACCATTGAACTCACAAGGTCTGGTTTAGTGGATCTGGGCTATTTTGCTTTTTGTTTTGGTTAATTTTCGAAGGTTGCCATTATTGCTTCACCGGAGAAGGTGACGGAAAGCACTGTTCCGGCGGCGAAGACTGTCCTTTGACTATGGACCCTGGCGTGGCGCAGTGTGATTCGCTCCTTTGAATTTTAGGATTGGTGGAATGCGCGCGCGAAGGTTTCATTGGCCAGTCAACGAGTTCTCACCCTCTCTCTTGTTTTGATTGGCTCGTCAGGGGATAGTGGGATCCGCGTTGAATTTCCACATTAACAGTTATTTCTTTATTTATTCTTTGTGTCTTGTTTAATTAACAACGTAGGAAAGCAGCATAGTTGGCAAAAGGTGTGGGTGTTGGGTGAAGTTACCTAGGTTCGATCCCCAGGTTTTACAATATTTTTTTCAAATCTTTCAAACACGGATCCGGTGCCTTCCATACCTACACACGTATGATACATCGTTTCTTCTCAGCCCTCAGATTGTTGCACTGTTGGATCCAACGCTTGGGGATATGCAGACACACCATGGAACCTAACAGGCCAACCTCACAGAATTTTCAGCGCCCAGGTTTTGTCTCATTGTGTTATTTGCTTATTTTAAGTTGTTTTTTTAGCTATTTAACAACTAACTCTTTTACTTTAACCAATTAAAATTAGAATTAGGTTTTTATTTTTGAATTAGTTAATATAATATTAGGGTTTAATTTAGGCATTAGGTTTTTGATTAATCAATTTAATATTTTTAATAATTAGGATTTTAATTAGTTTAATAAAATTAGGATTAGGTTTTTATTTTATTTTAGTTAATTTTAATTAATTTAATTTAATCTTAAAATCTCATTTAGTTAATTAATTTAGTAAATAGGATTATATTTCCTCTTTAGGTTAATTTAGGCTAATTAGGTCAACTGACTTTTCCTTGTAATTTAGTGCAGTTAGGCTTAGTAATTAACCTCAACTTCAAAAATCATAGAAACCATTAAGGTAGGTGTTGTCCATTAACTATAAGTCCAGGTTAACCCTTAGGTTTTTATCCTTCGGTTTGCCTTTAGGTTTTTTTAGCCACTAAGTTAACCTTTAAGGTTTAGGTTTACCATTTTGTATTTAAACATTGAATTTCTTTTATGCGCGAATTCTCTCCTCATCTCTTACTCCAGTGTATGTCGCATGCCTTTGATTGCTTTCTTTTATTTATTTTTGCCATTTAAATTCTAGAAAATGTGTATAGGCTTGTAAGGTTTTTTTGTAATAGCTTAGGGCTTTTAATTTTCTGCCTTTATTTTCCTGCCTTTACTTTCCATACCTTATAACTGCTGCTATAACTGTGTTTATATTATTCTGATTTTTAAACTGCGTGGTTAGTAATTTAGGGAGTGACAACGATTTAATGAATTTATTTTGCCTAATGCAAGATAAATATTTAAATATAATCACGTGATTGTTGCGCCCACACACCTTTAGGGTAACTCCTATTATTGCTGCCTTTCAATTAAAAATAGTCAAGTCCCTCAGATACAAGGATGCCTTAGCAAATGTTGCCCTCAGTTCATTATCATCATCAAAGATCATAAGACCCTTTGATGTTGCCTACGATAAGATGATGATCTTCCCTTTCAAATGCTAAGGTATCCTCATTGGTTGCCTAAAATGACTATTATATCCTCCCTGAGACTTCCTACCCTCTTTATGGTATGGATAGCCTTATGGCGAACGATAATTCTCGACGACCCTATTTAAATCCAATGAAAAGACTACCTACCCTCTTTATAGTATGGATAGCCCTTTCAAACGAAAGGCTTAAAGAACAAGAAAGACGAACTTAGGGTAGGTACTCTTAACTTCTTGCTCACAACAAACTTTCAAATTACTTTTCACACCCCTTTTTCAAATCAATTAAAAAAGGCTACGCTTATTTTCAAGCTAAAGTCCTTATTCAAATCTTTTCTAAACACACACGACACCTTTCAAATAAACAAAGTGAGCTAAGCAATTAAGAGCCCATGGATAACCATTGATACAAAGGGTGTTTACACCTTCCCTTTGTATAAATCACCCCCCGAACTCAAAATCTTTCAAAGGTCTTTCCTGTTCTTTTTGCCTTTCCAATTGGATAAAATAAAAGTCGGTGGCGACTGTTGCTATCCGCACATTTAAAAAAGTCAGTTCTCCCACCGTGTTACAACATCTTTAATGACTTTGATTTCCCAATTTTAGTAATCTATTATCTTTCATGTTCAATTTAATTGTACAATGTTTCTAAAGCTTTCCGCGTCGGACCAACAAGATTGATGTATGACTTGCAATTAGGCTGGACCGCCATTGTTAGGGTTTTTGTACAATTAGACTATAGTAGATATTTCCCAAGAATAGGGATACCCAATAGTAACCAGAACATTCTTGATAATTCAAAGGCTTGATTTCATCATGATTCGCTAAGGATTTAAGATTTAGGATGAATCTTCTAAGGTTTGCCCCCTAACGAATTAAGAGCAAACATCCTTAAGAACCGATAATTGATAAGTTAGAAATTGTTATTGAAATAAGGATTCAAAGTTGTTACATGTTAATGCACACACCTACCTTGGCATGTTACTCATATTTGGCTAAGTTAACCTTTTACATTTATTTGCTATTTAATTCAAAATTTTCCAAACCAAAACCCCAAGGCTTTTGTTTAATTGAATTGAGATATAACTCTATAACATCACGCAATCCTTGAGATCGATCCTTTAGGATTTCCCATTATTACTACATTGGAAAAATAGTACACTTACACTTGCTATTTTATCGATCACACACACACACACACATACACACACTTAGATTAGAAACTAGCAAGAATGGATCATGTGGAGTACCACAGACGTGAGGGGTGCTAATACCTTACCCTTGCGTAACACACACCCTTACCCTTTCTCTGTGACCATTGCTTATTTATCTGGTTTTCTTCGATATTTTCCATTCCTTCGCTTAGGATAAATATATGTTCGATGGCGACTTCATTGTTTATTTGATGAGTTTTGCGGTTGCTTCAATATGTTAGGTGAAAAACTATTGGTATGTGATTATTTTCTCGGTTTTACTCCCTAGTGTATCCCGGTACTAAGGTATTTATAATCCCCAGGGCTTGGATCCATGTTTTCATAGGATACTACAACCACTCATGGACTGGGTAGTTTCTTCACTAAAATTTAAGGAGCACAGTTAAATCCCACGATCTCTTGTGTGACGTTTGTTAACTCGATACACATTTTACACACGATCTTACGCTATTTACGTAGACACCAAGGTTCCAAGTGACGTATTTAGAGATCGAATGCCCTATCTGAAAGAGGGGCGCCCGAGCAAATGAAAAGGCGAGTTAGGAAGGACGATAGGCTAAGCGTATGCCTTTACCCCGCCCCAAGGCCTCTTCTAATTACACCATTTCTCTATTATTCATATGAGACATTTTTTCAACCTAAGAGTCAAATAATAATTAATTTTTTGAAGTTTTTCCTTGCATAAATAAAGTTCAACAATCAAATCCAATAAATTAGCAGGTTATATAAAAATATAAACAAATGTATAAACTTGCTTAAAATGATAAAGATCATTGTCATGCTTGTGTTCTGTGTCGGCCACATACCCAATATAGTATATGCCTAACTATTGCTCATTGCAGATATACCACAATGCGAACAACAAAAAGTATAATTCTATTCACAATCCACTTTACACCCTTTATTCACATACTAAATTGGCTGTTGGAGTGTGAAGTTGCATTGCCTTCGCCTCCTTGGTTTATGTTTTGATTGCTTTTGCTTATGACTCAAATCAAACATTATTTTCACTCATTTTTGTGCTAGGTATATAGCACATACAAAAGCTTTCGCACTCAAAACTTTTCACAAAGTTTGAAAACCTACACTTACACGATTGATTTGAAATTTCACAGCACACTTGTTTTCTCACTTTCAAAAGAGTTTGGAATCAGTTTTGAGTTTTTTGGAAATGAATTCTTTCATCTTCTACATAATTCTTTTTCCATTTTCGTGTGGATATAAATATCATCTTTTGAGGTGTGTGATTTTTTAGGAGAGTTTGTTATTGTGGTTTACGTTTCTTTGAAGATTTCTTATGTTTTCAGAGGTTTGCAAAGTGTGAGTGATTATGACTAGTTTTGACAAGTCCAGCAAAAAAAAGGGGGTTCTTCTCTCCATAATTACTTTGTTAGTGTTGTATGGAAGCCTACGAACAAAGTGGGAGTTCTTCTCAATCTTCTGGCAGGTTAATCCTCAAGATGGCAATAGGATCGGGTAAAGATCGATGCATAACGCAAACTTTGGAGCATCATTCTTGGTGCTGGAAGATTCAAGATAATTTTGAGCAAAGATTTCACAAGTATTCAAATTGGATATTGTGTACAAATCAACAAGGATTTGGATAGAAGATTTTTATATTTTTAGCGTTATTCAGATAATGATTATACTGAAAATCTTGTAATTTGTCACAAATTATAGTGGAAGATCAAATTTTTTCAATGGGAAACCATTGGAGAGTGGAGTAGGTATAGTGAAGACGATGTCGGACCACTATAAATATGACGTACTCTCTTATTTCTTTCTCTCTATTTTAATTTCTTAGAATTGCATGTTTAGGTTGTCTTTATCGCTTTCATCGAATTGTATGTTGTTGGGTTTATTGTCTTAATAGAGATTTATTTTCTAGGCGTATGTTTTGTTAGGTTGGCATTGTGAATTCTCTCGGTGTTGATTAATACTAGAAATTATGGTCTTAGAATTCTAATATGTATTTAATTTGTATACTTACACCTCTCATTTGAGTTGATCATTATTCGATATACCATTTTGATTAATTTGACTAGTTACCTGGTTTGATTTTTGTACTTGTATATCAATTAAGATGTTTTGTGTATATATCATCCCATAAGCCTAATTAATTTTATACACACTTTGCTTCCGCAATGCAAATTGTTTTCTAAACTCTTATAAGTTTTTCAAACTAAATGTATTTTCAATTTGGTTAGTTTATTTTTATGAGGTCTATTCACCCCATCTAAATCTTTGCATTTTCGTATTCTCGTCTAATAGAGTGCTAACCTTGAAGGTCCATCCAGCGCAATCACACCAGAGTAGCTTGCACCGTCCATAAAAAAATTGCATCAACATGTTTGGTTCTCGAACAGAACAATGACACTGTCGATGACATCATTTTAATGAAGTATCAAAAGTAAGTATTTATGTATCATATCCGTAGGTACTGGTGCAATAACATCATTCTAGTAACTATTATATTTTAAGTGAAAATGTTGATAAGATTGGTTTCAAAATAATTATAGAATTTGTAAAACCAATAAAGTAAACTTAGGATTTAGCAATGATAGAAATATGATGGAATTAGACTGTAATAACCATAACCACATGCACTTTCATGATCAATACATATAATTTTGTTAACATTTCATACTATCATGCGTTGATCAACAACATTATTCATATCTAAATAATGGTGCAAGATCAATCGTATTGATTAGTTGATGATCTCTCAGCTAAATTAATCAATACAATCATATTATACCATATTTAAGAAAAACTTGAATCTTATATATAGCTTGGACTCTCCCTTCTTTCACAAAATTAAGCGATGTAGGACGTATAAGAACTTCAATCCTGTATATAGCCTTGGATACCTTCTTCCTTCATAAAACTAAGCAATGTGAGACTTCTTCAACATATATATTTTCAACCAAACCCAACAATCTTCGTCTTGATTAAAAATAATACATCAACTTTCATTGTCTTCCATACTCCACCATAAAGAGTATCAACATGTATATTTTCAACCAATCTCCACCTTGATTAAAAATAATACATTAAACTTCATTGTCTTCACCGACAATCATACTCCACCATAAAGAGTATAGTCACTTGAAGCTACACCACTCCAAGAAATTTTCACATTGTCTTTACCGACAATCATAGTTTTAAAAACTATCATACTTTCACTTGAAGATAAACCACTTCAAGAATTTCACATTGTCATCTCCGACAATCATATACTTTATTATGAAGAATAAATTTTATTTGAAGGTAAACCACTCCAAAAATTTCACATGTCAAAAACTAGGTTGAAAACTTATGGTGTAACTTTCTTGGTGGTAGGAAGTTCTTCAACCACCGACATAATCTTGCACCTTGTGTAAACTTGATTGTATCAACACATCATTGACTTTAGCCCAAACTGCACAACGGAATTTGTGATTGCAACTCAACAACTTTTTCACAACATTACCCCTTCTTTTCTAATATGGAAGATCAAACAAAGTTGCAACCACAAAGCATACTAAGAACATTTATTCTTGGATCGGACCAAAAACTCTAATACTAGTTGCTGTGATAAACAAAGCATAAAAAAAGAGGAACATAATAACAACTCAAGAGATTAACGTAGAAACTCCAAAACTGGAGAAAAAACCACGGGCTTTGTCAATAGACAACCAGAGAATAATACTATGTAAAAATTATTACAACACATTATATACCCTCAATTAACCCAGACCCCCATTACACCCACATCCTCTAAAACAAATATTTAACTACATCTCACAATACTCTAATACAAGAGTATAAGAGAACAAAGAAAATCAAATACATGCTTAAAGTGTTTTTAATTGGTACATCTTGTAAATAAAATTTGAATCCTATATATAGCCTTGGAGTTCTCATTCTTTCACAAAATTAAGCGATGTAGGACTTCAAAAAACTTTAATCCTATATATAGTCCTAGACTCCTCCTTCTTTCATAAAACTAAATAATACTATGAGACTTCTTCAACATATATATTTTTCACCAAACTCAATACATTTAAATATCGATAATAAAGGATGAATTCATAAATGTAGAATAATATCTTACGCACAAATTAAGAATTTTAGTGGTTATTTCATGAAGAAAATAAGTATTGTTAAAAAAAAAAATGAATATGTGAAATTTATGAAGTTATTCAGGTAAATTACACATTTAGTGCCTAAGAGGACCTCTTAAAAACTCATACTAAATAAAAGTGTGGTAAAAAAAAATGAATAGACAAACTCTAAAATTCTAATAAAGTCAATGCCCCCATTTCCAAAATGATTTTTTTTAGATTTAGCTCTTATCTTAACGTGGGACTTAATGATACAAGATAACATTGTCCTTAAAATATTTTATAGCTTGTGTAATTAAAAAGAAAAAACTTTATCCTTTTTAAATTTTCTCTCTCAAGCATACTCAAAATATTGTCTACTAATAACACTTAAATATTTTCAATTATTATTAACCACAAAAAATCATTTATGATTTATTAACATGGTTTATATTATTTTAAAAATTCTCATTACAAAAGTGATATTTATTACCAATTGTTAGTTGGTTCAGTGGTGATTGACGCTTAACTCCTAAATTTAATGAAACTGGTGGTGATAAAAAAAAATATTTATTTAATTTATAAAAAAATGTAATCAAAGACCAATAAATCAAAACAGCTTTTAAATAAATAATTAAATTACAAATTTGATATTTGACTAACGTTTTTTGTTTTCGGAAAAATGTGTAAGTATAGAGAAAGGAAACCCTTGGGCGTGAAACATTATCTAAAATATTGCTTTTAAAAAAAAATACAACTAAAACAATTTTACAAAATTATTAAGAAAAACTTGCATATTATCCCATTAAAATCAAAAATGCATATTAAGGTAAGCAAATTCAAATCCTCAATAAAAGTCAATTTTACAAAATTCCGAGTATCTACTGATATTGAAATTTAATATATTTAGTAGAAAAAAGTAAATACATGATAAAAAAAATATTAATAGTCAAAACAAAATTAAGAAATAGTTTTTCTTTTGGTATAAAAAATAAGAAATAACTATTGGGTTAAAAATAAAAGAAAAAGTTATATTATTACTTCCTAATAAGTATAAATTAATTAATTTTTTATATTTCATATTTTTTATTGGCTTATTTGTTTTTGTGGTAAAAAATCAACCGAAACTCGTCTGATTCTGAAACTATATTTTATAACTTCTATTTTTTTGATAAAATAATTCAAAAAACACAAATAAAAATTTGGGCGTGCATCTAAAAACATATGCTTTATTACTTTTAAATTTTATATGATATTAATTTATATATACCTACATTATTAAAGTTTGAATACATATAAAAAAAATAAAGTTTACTTTTACTAAAATGAATTTACATATAATTCAGTAGCCAATAGTTTACATATTGTGCACACCAATTATTTGATTGTACCAAAAAGATATTTTTTGAAAAAAGAAAATATTGATTTAAAATGGAATTTAAAAAAAGGAAAGAAAAAAAACAAAAAAAACAAGGGTAAACTAGTAAATTCGAATAACCGTATTATTAAAAATTCAAAAATAACGATAAAGGACAGGTTAAAACCTTAAGTTGGTCCTTAGTTAATCCAAATAAATCAGTTTAACGAAAACATAATCATGGTATTAAATTACATAATCTCATTAGGATACTGTATTAATACTGAGTTAAATTATCCAAATTCAAATTAATATTTTCACTCTGAGAAAAATATCGTCTTTTTTATTTTTTACAGTTAACGAGTCATCAGTGTTGTCAGAACATAATTCCAAAGAACCCACTATCTAGAGAGAGAGAAAATGCCACTTTTTGCGACCTATTGAAAGAGAGAGAAAATGGGGTAAACAAAGTGTTCTATTCTATTACATTTACAGCTGCTGCTGCTACTGAAGCTAACATTGCTAGATTTCATTGTTTTGGGGTGTGAATGGTGTAATAGAGATCAAAGTTTGGTGCTTTTTGTGATTTAATACATACCCATTTGATTGTTTTTTTGGTGTTTTTGGATCTTCAGTTTGGATGTTGTTGATCAGTGCTGGTTTTCACTTGGTAAGTTTTGGATCTCGTTTTGAGTTTCATTTTGCATTTCTTTGAAGTTTGTACTTTTGCTGAGGTTGTCCAATGTTTATGTCTTCCTCGTAGTTCATGTTATGAATACTGTTTTTTCTTTTGATGTCATGTCACTGTTTCTTGCTTTTCTTTATTGTAAGTTGTAACCTTTTTTAAGATTTCTTGTTTCTTTTTCTCTTCACCCTCTTGATGTCATTGTTTACCAGAAACATTTTTGTTTTTTTTTTGTTTTATGTAATAAAGGAAAAAAATAATTGAATAATAGTTTTTATACATTTGATTCTACCAATGCTGGTAAATTTTTTGGGTCATTTGATGTTTGAGATTTTTGCTGTTCTTGTTCAGGATCTCTTGGTTTCTGCTAAAAAGGTAGTTGTTTTAATGTATGTTCTTTCTTCTTTTTGTTCTCATTTTGTCTTTTTTTTTTCTTTCTTTACAGTTATCTTGATTTTGAACGGTTGAAGCTGTTGGAACATACAATTATATTTGTAACAAGAAGATATTAGAGCTGTGTTCAACTGAGCAGGTAACGCGGCATCCGTGTTTTTAATAGATTAAAGTTAAACCATGAAAGTAAAAGTTGAATTTCATGAATCTGAGTCTAATCTTATTAAATATGCGATGTTTCTCGTTTTCTTATCAGATAGACCTTGGTGGTGGAAATTTACATACGGGTAATCGGGACTGGATTCATTATCGGATCTTTGCTGTTTTGCAAAATCCAAACCAGCTTTAGTGTTGTTATTTGCTGGAGCTATGGCGGCTTTGTTGCATTCTGACTCGAGGCGATTATATTCGTGGTGGTGGGATAGTCATATTAGCCCGAAGAATTCTAAATGGCTTCAGGAAAATCTTACGGGTATGAATCCGTATTTTTAAGCTACATTTAATTTAATCAAAATACAATCTTTTTTTTTTGAGATTCTTAACGTTTAAGAGATGATTTTATGTGTTTTCGACAGACATGGACGCGAAAGTCAAAGCAATGATTAAGCTTATTGAAGAGGATGCGGACTCGTTTGCAAGAAGGGCGGAGATGTACTATAAGAAGCGGCCGGAACTCATGAAATTAGTTGAGGAGTTTTACCGAGCATACCGTGCGTTAGCGGAGAGATACAATCATGCAACGGGGGAGCTACGTCAGGCTCACAGAACAATGGCAGAAGCATTTCCCAACCAAGAACATTTTCTGCTGAATGACGATTCGCCGTGTAGTTCTTCAGGTGAGCCACACACGCCTGAAATGCCACAGCCGATTCGTACATTCTTAGATCAAGTTGATGGACAGAAAGATGCGTTAGGTCTAAGCAGAAAGGGTCTAAAGCAACTGAATGATATCTTTGGATTTTCTCCGTTATCTGCTGAAAAACAGGATGCGAATGCGAAGGGCCAGAACAATTCTGAGTCTGACTCTGAGCATGCCGGGAGAGCGGAAATTGAACTCGAAGCTTTACGGAAAACTCTAGCAGATGTACAACTTGACAAAGATTCTATCCTTCTTCAGTATCAGAAAAGTTTGGAAAGTTTATCTGAATTGGAAAAAGAGCTTAATAAGGCGCGAAATGTATCTGAAGGCCTTGATGAACAAGCCAGCAAAGCAGAAATCGAAATCAGAATATTGAAGGAAGCCCTAGCAGAGCTAAAGTCTGAGAAGGATAGTGGTCTAGTTCAATACGACCGATGTCTGGAAAGGATAGCTAGCCTGGAGGCTATGTTATCTTCGGCTCAGCTAGAAGCAAAGGGGCATGATGAGAGGGCCGCTAAAGCGGAAACCGAAGCTAAAAGTCTCAAGGAAGAACTTGCCAGGCTGGAAGCTGAGAAGGATGCTGGTCGTCTTCAGTATGAGAAATCTCTTGAAAAGATATCTGTTTTGGAGTATAAAATTACCCTTGCCGAGGAGAATTCAAGGATGCTAACTGAGAAAATTGAAAGAGCAGAGTTCGAAGTTAAAGCGTTGAGGGAAAAGGTTACCACACTGAATGAAGAGAAAGAAGCTGTAGCTTTCCTGTACAAGCAATGCTTGGAGAAATTATCTTCAATGGAGAGTGATATTTTGCATGCTCATGAAACTTCTGAACGGCTGAGTAGAGAAATTGAGCTCGGCGCCGAAAAGCTAAAGACTGCAGAAAAAAACTGTGACACGTTGGAGAAATCGAATCAATCTCTTCAGCTAGAGGCTGACAATCTAGTGCAGAAGATTTCTATAAAAGATCGAGAGCTTCTAGAGAAGCATAACGAGTTTGAGAGGATGCAGACTCTGATGCAGGAAGAGCATTCTCGCTTTCTTCAAATTGAGTCTACTCTGCATTCTCTGCAAAAATCGTACTCTCAGTCACAAGATGAGCAAAGATCTCTTGCGTTGGAGCTTAAACACGGGCTTCAGATGTTAGAAGACTTGGAACTTTCGAAAAAAGGTTTTAAAGAAGAAATGCAACATATTGTGGAAGAGAACAAGTCTTTGCATGCGCTTAACTTCGCAACCACCGGAACCGTAAAAGATCAGCAAATGGAAATTTCCAGGTTGAAAGAGATCAAAGAGAATCTGGAACGGGAGTTTGTTGTGAAAGTTGAAGAAAGCAATTACCTCCTACATGAATCTCGTCAAATAAAGGACGAGATCCATGGCTTGAATAATAGATACCGGGCCATACTGGAAGATCTAGAGTCTGTAGGTTTGGATCCTAGATGTTTTGCAGCATCTGTGATGGATTTACAAAAGGAGAACTCAAAACTAAAGGAGGTATGCAAAGTCGAACAAGACGAGAAAGAAGCTCTTCGTGAAAAGTCAAAGGATATGGATAAACTTTTGAATGAAAAAGCTGTTATGCAAAGTTCCTTATCTAGTTTGAATGATGAGCTGAATGGAGTAAGAGATACAGTGAAGAAATTTCAAGAGTCATGCAACGTTCTGAAGGAAGAAAAATCCAGTCTTGTTGGTGAGAAATCGGCTTTATTGTCACAGTTGCAAATTATCACCGAAAGTATGCAGAAGTTAATGGAGAAGAATGCCTTACTGGAAAGTTCCCTCTCCGATTCAAAGATTGAACTTGAAGGTTTAAGGGCTAAATCGAGTAGCTTGGAAGAATTCTGCAATCTCCTGAATAACGAGAAGTCTAATCTCGTTAAGGAAAGAACCGTTCTGGTATCTCAATTGGAGAGCGTTGAAGAGAAATTAAGTAACCTTGAAAAAAGGTTTACGAAACTCGAGGAAAAATATACTTATATGGAGAAAGACAAAGAAAGCAAAGCTAATCAAGTTGAAGAACTCCATGCTTTGCTTTCAGCACAAAAAGCAAAGCATGCGAATCATAAACACTCAAGTGAATCCCGATTGGTGAATTTGGAGAATCTCGTTCTTCGGCTGCAAGAAGAGCGCCAGTTGGGGAAGGTAGAATTCGAACAAGAACTTGATAAAGCTGTAAATGCGCAAGTTGAGATGTTTATTTTGCAAAAATGTATGGAAGACTTGGAGCAGAAGAACATGGGCTTATTGTTTGAATGTCAAAAACATGTTGAGGCCTCGAAATTTTCTGAGAAAGTTATTTCCGAGTTGGAGGGTGAAAACCTTATGCAACAGATGGAGTTAGAGTTCTTGCTCGAAGAAATTAGAAAATTCAAAGTTGGGATTCATCAAGTGTTCGGGGCTCTTCAGGTTGATCCAGATAGGAGACACAACAAAGGTTTCAAACAAGAGGAAATTTCCGTATCGCATATTTTGAACATTATCGAAGGCTTGAAAGGTTCTCTTGTGAAAACACAGGAAGAGAAGCTGCAACTGTTTATAGAGAATTCTGTTCTTGTGACGGTACTTTCGCAGCAAGAATCTGAGGGAAAAGAATTAGATTCCAAGAAAATGATTCTTGAGCAGGAGCTCGAGAACACAAGTGAGAAGAATGTGATGTTGCAGAAAGTTAAGCTTGAACTACTGGAGATGAACGAGCAACTGAGGTCCGAACTGACCGAGGGAGAAGAAAGGGAGAACGTGTTGAAATCTGAAATGGAGGTTCTTCGTATGAAATCGATGGATTTGCAGAAAACAAGTCTTATGTTTCAGGAAGAAAATCGTAAGGTACTCGAGGAGAAAAATTCGCTAATTAAGAGTGTTTCAGAACTCAAAGATGCAAAGTCTGCTGTTGAGGATGAGAACAGTGCGATGTTCGATGAGGCACTGAATCTTAAAAGCCTTAGTTTGGTTTACGAGAGCTTTTTCATTGAGAAGGTCTTGGAACAAAAAGAACTTTCTGAACATCTGAGTGTTCTTCACAGCATGAACAATAACCTTAAACAGGAGCTTGGTCTGTTAAGAGAACAGTTTGAGGCGAAAGAAGCAGAGAATGTTTATCTGAAAGAGACAGTTGAGGCTATGGACAAAGATCTGCGAGAAGCCAACAAGGAAAATGACGACTTAAGTCATCAAGTTCAAAGTTCAGAGAATCTTCTTACGAAGAAGAAAACAGAACTGTTAGAAAAAGAGGAAAGGCTAAAGGCTGTGGAAATGTTGAACGCGGAATTTTGCAGAAACATTGAAAAACTGAAAACGGAGCAACAAGAATCAAGCCTGATCAATGAAAATCTTGAGAAGCAGATTCTCGAACTATCAGAAGGTTGCATGAATCACAAAAAAGAAATCGAACTCCTCAACGAAGCAAATAGAAGTGTCCTGTCAGAGATGAGATTATTACACCAAGAAGTGGAACAACAGAAGGCTAGAGAAAAGACGTTGAGTTCAGAGCTGATGGATAAAACAAACGAATTTCAACTTTGGGAGGCCGAGGCTGCTACGTTCTATTTCGATCTTCAGACATCATCCATTAGTGAAGCATTGCTGGAAAATAAGGTGAATGAGCTTACTGGGGTTTGCACAAAGCTTCAAGATGAGAGTGCTGCAAAGAGCTTGGAGATTGAAAAAATGACGGAAAGAGTCGGTTTTCTAGAAAGTGAAGTTGGAGGATTGAAGGGTCGTTTGTCTACTTATGATCCGGTCATTCGTTCTTTGGAAGAGGATTTTACTTCTTTAGAGCAAACTGTTTTTCTAACAAATAAAGCGTCCGCTGTATGCAGACAAGAACAAAAGGTAGATATCTGTTATGTACTTTGGTTTTTGTCTTCCTCTTGTCTTGTTGAATGAGCATAGGAAGATTGTGTATTCTACTTATTCTTGTTTGTCATGAATGTTTCCAGGTTGCAGTAGAAAACATCGACCCCGCTATAACAGAAAACAAGATACCGGACGGTGTTTCAGATTTGATAGGCTTGAAGGCAAGGATTAGAGCAGTTGAAAGGCGTGTCAAGGAAGAAAATCTAACGGCTAAAGCTAATTCAGGAAAAGACTACAGAAAAGTAGAAAAGATACTCAAGGACGAGAACATGTTCGATATCACCACATGGAGAACGAAGTCCGAAAATGGATCGCTGATGAAAGATATTCCTCTCGATCAAATATCAGATAATCCAGCTTCTAAGTATCGCAGGAGAAAGAATAGCGGGACTGATGATGGGATGCTCGAATTATGGGAAACTGCTGAACATGATTGCTTTGATGATGGTTCAATGGTTCGTGAAGCAATGAAAAGGAATTCTGATCCAACCGAGGACATTGTTACATGCCATGAGTCGGACAACAATTCAGGAAGATGTATGAACACCTCTTCAGAATTGGAGGCGGAAAAGGAATTGGTTGTTGACAAGCTTCACATGATGAAAAGCATAAAAGACAGAACTCAAGATGGCAAAAGGAGAAAGCTACTGGAGAGGCTTGCATCAGATAAGCAGAAACTGAACGTTATTAAGATGACCGTGCAAGATTTCCGAACGAAAATGGAGACAAAGAAGAGAGGAGGCAAGAAGGGAGACGAAACCGAATACGAAACAGTTAAAAGACAAATCGAAGATCTTGATGGAGCTGTCGTGAAATTAGCAGATACTAATGATCAACTCACAAAGGAGATCAAAGAGAGTGTTCCGTCTTCAAGCAGGGAGACTTCGGCAGAGTTAGAAAAGAGCAGGCAAAACCAAAGGAAAAGAGTGATGGAGCAGGCGCGAAAAGGTTCAGAAGAGATAGGACGATTGCAGTTCGAGGTTCAGAACATGCACTATGTTTTACTGAAATTGAGTGATGAAAAGAAGAACACAGGGAAGAAGAACAAATTCTCAGGAAAAACAGTGGTGTTTCTGAGGGACTTTATTCACATTGGAAAGAAGAGTAGTAGCAAAAAGCACAACAAAGGGTGTTTCTGTGGATCCACAAAGACTTCAGCTAATGAAGACTAAGTAAATATAGTCTCACCATGTTGTAAAGTGCTTTTTTTACTAATCTAGCTATCAATTCTTAATTTTAGCTTAAGGTTAGTGTTTAAATGATCATGGCAACTTATTTCAGATCTCTTATGTTTTTAGCTTTCAGAAGAACTTGTACTAAAACTTGTAAGTGACATTTTAGCTAAGTAGTTGTGTGTGACACTCTTATGTTATCAAGCATGAATCAGAAAATAAATCAATTTTTCACTCCCTTTCTTCAATATTGAGTGAATATATTGGATTGTAAGTATTTATAAATAGTTTTTGACTTTTGCAAATTGGAAAATATAACTCCGAAATTGTTAAAAAAATAATATTTTTCTCACTTCACCTATTCTTGTAGTTTTATGGTCATTTTCAAAAACTAATAATTCTCTGCAACCAAATTCAAACACCTATTCTACAATCAAAGCCAAACAACACATGATGGAAGGAATTACATGTTTTTCTAAATCTGATGCTAAAGAAGAGTGTGTTGATGTAGATTTAACACAAATCTCTCTTAGACCCATTGTTCTTTCTGATCTTGATGATCTTATGTTGTGGACCAGTGATGAAAAAGTGGCCAAGTATTGTACTTGGGAGCCTCACACCAACAAAGAATATGGCATCAACTTCATCCAAAACATAGCAAGCAAATCTCTATGGTTCAGAGCAATTTGCCTTCACGATCGCGCAATCGGGTGTATTGATCTCCGGTCGTGTTTGGGTAGATGCATGGACAAATCTGCTGAACTTGGCTATGCTCTGAGCTCTAAGTATTGGGGGAAAGGAATTGCAACACTTGTTGTGAAACAAGTGATTGAAACAGCATTTAAGGAGTTTCCATATTTAGAGAGGCTTGAATCTCGAGTTGATGTTGAAAATATAGCTTCTCAAAGGGTGTTGGAAAAAGCTGGTTTTCAGAGGGAGGGAGTTCTCAGGAAATATCTCTTCATTAAGGGGAAAAGTAGAGATATGGTTATGTTTAGTGTTTTATCTAATGATTTTCAAGTTTGATTTGTTTTTGAACAAGTTTTCAAACATGACAACTATTGTGTTATGATATCTAAAATGTAAAAGTAAGTTTATTAGTGATCAAATTTTCCCAGCATTCATAACAAGGATAAGCATTCAATATCTGTTTTTTTTACAGGGTACCCAACATAAGCCAGACATTATTGAGTCAAAAAATGCCGTACGCTCTGCTTAAATTAAAAGGTCAGATTAAGTTTAAATTTATGCTTGTTCGAGGAGACAAGGAAACAAAAGAGATTACCCACATGCCAACCATCTAGAGTATAAGAAAATGACGTCAAACTGACGTGTCTGGCGGTGACCCTCGTATGGGCAAAAGCAAACATCATCTGGTACCATACGCTCAAGAGAGACTTTGAATGGCTCGACCACACTATTCTTCATTTACGAAACAAATGCGGTTGCATGTGGTCAGTCCTCATCATAGGTAGGCACACTCGCGCAGTTCCCACCCGTTGATGCGAGGGAAGTGAGAGATGATCTATCCCTATAAATGGTTCGGATACAATATTAATAATAAGTGTAAAAAATAAATTATGAAAATATTAGTAACAAGAAATTACCGTAAGAAATATGCAGCTTCCTATCATCTGCTTTGTTTTCAAAAGACAACTCTTGCCAAACTTCGAGTACAGGAAGATCAAACAAGCGCCCCCAGTAATACTCGTGAATCAAAGTCAGGTCGACGAAGTACTTAAGGTATACCACATCGACATAGGCTGCACTTTTGTCCACAAACATGAACGTACCATCCAGGAACAAGAGGTAACACCTCAATGCACACTGTTGGTGGTACTCAACCTGCATATCATCGCCTACAACATCCAGGGCCCATTGCAGATGTTCTTTATAAAGTTTTTCCAAAAAACTAAATCTTGCATGAACACCTCTTGTGTCAATTTCCTCTTGTGAGGCCTTGCCAGGGGAAACATCCAAATGGGTGGTATCATATCGGCGGTTTCCTCTCGCCCGATCCTCCCGTGGTCCAGTAATCTCCCCCTGATGGGAAGATGGAGGAGGCATGAAACGTTATACAAGGTGATGATCATCTCGCCTATAGGTATGTGGAAAGACGTCGTCTCTGATTTTCACCTCTCAACAAAAGCCGCCCGCATGTCGTTGTTTATGGTTATGTAAGCAGAAGAACATAAATCAGCAAGATCAGAATAGCGGATAACATCCATGAACCAATCAGTAGTGGACTATTTCAACTTCAATATCTTCTTGTCATGGTTTACTGATTTCAAACACGTACGTTCCGCTAAAAAAAAAATATCACCATCAACATCGATTTAATTAGTTGAAAACATATGTATTTCAAAAGAAAAAAAATATACATCTCCTTGCCAGACACGCCTAGCATCATGGTTGACATTTAGATGAAATAAGGATGTGTAAAATGGGCCTATTGGGTAACTCTATAAAGGAGCATCGACAACAGCTTCCTCATGCGCTTCAGGGGCTTCAAGAACTTCAGGATTTGTTGCATCAAATGCTTGATAGGGTCGGATACGAGAATCAAAGGGGTGGGAACCTCGGGGCTTCGAAGTAGATACATCATCAAACGAGTTATCAGCAACTCGTGGCCTTGTAGTCCTCCCTACGGCCCTCTCATGTCGTATCGATGTGGTTTGAGACACATGTCTGAGCCTAATTCGGCCAACGTTGTTTTCATCCATTGGACATGCGTTAGAAAAAGAGACAAATATAAACTGCATGTCAGAAAAAATTCTACAAAATTGACCAAATTTTTGCCTGGGTCCAATTCGAAGATGTATCTCCAAAAACAATGCAGATCAAATTTGAAGATGTGTCTCCGAACAAATCTCTGATTGCCTCTCATGGCATAAATGTCATTTCTTCCTTAACAGTCCAAAAATACATCAATGCGTGTTCTTCTAGCCTGCTAATATCGTTTACACTACTATCTAATGAACCTAGAACAACTAATGTAACTTAAACAACTAACTACAAATCAAAACATAAAAAGAGAGGATTTTTAAAAACTTACCAAATCAAATTGAATTATGAGATGCTAGAAAGGAAGAGTAAGAGCTACAACGGTAGAAGTTTGCTACAAAGAGAAGCTTAACTGGAACAAAGAACTAAAAAGCTTGAGAGGAAGAAGAGAACTTTTTTTCTTTTTTTTTTTTTTTGCAAAATAAAAAAATGAACAAGGAATTAGGAAAGGCAGTCTGGCGCGAGATATGAAAGAAACATGTCCGAAGATGCATCTCCAAACCACCCACAACTATTTGGATAAATGGTATTTACAGAGATATATCTTCGGAAGCAATTTTCCGCATACGAAGATGGATCTTCGGATTAATTTTTTGACACAATGGGAATGTCTCTTCAATTTGGTATGGAAAATGACTAAAATATATATGTTCGGAGATGTATTTCCAAACTCTAGAGACAGTCTAGACGATAAATGGTATTTACAGAGATATATCTTCGGAAGCAATTTTCCGCATACGAAGATGGATCTTCGGATTAATTTTTTGACACAATGGGAATGTCTCTTCAATTTGGTATGGAAAATGACTAAAATATATACGTTCGGAGATGTATTTCCAAACTCTAGAGACAGTCTAGACTTTTCATGGTGGTGTAAAATAACACTTAAGGGTGGAAAGAGGAACCCCTTGTAGTTTTATAGGTTAATGATCTTCCATGCAATCAAAACACATTCTCCAATAAAAGACAAACAACACATGATGGAAGGAATTGCAAGTTTTTCTAAATCTAATGCTAAAGAAGAGTGTGTTGATGTTGACTTAACCAAAATCTCTAAGACCCATTGTTCTTTCTGATCTTGATGATCTCATAGTGTGGACCAGTATAGCAACAAAGAATATGGCATGAAATTCATCCAAAACATAGCAAGCAAATCTATATAGTTCATAGCAATTTGCCTTTGAGATCGTGAAACAAGGTGTATCGATTTCAGATCATGTTCGGGTAGATGCATCAACAAATCTGCTGATCTTGGCTATGCTTTGGGCTCTAAGTATTGGGGCTAAGGAATTGCAACACTGGTTGTGAAACAAGTGATTGAAGTGGCATTTAAGGAATTTTCATACTTCTAGAGGCTTGAATCTCAAGTTGATGTTGAAAATGTTGCTTCTGAGGGAGGGAATTCCCAGGAAATATCTTTCCATTAAGGTAAAAAGTCGAGATATGGTTATGTTACTGTTTTCAAATGACTTTCATGTTTCATTTGTTTTCAAACATGTGTTGTGATATCTAAAATGTAAGAAAATTAGTTTAATTGATGATACAAATTTTTCCCAGCATACATAACAAGCATAAGATTTCAATATCTGTTTTTTTCAGGGTGGCCAACAAAATCCAGACATATAATTGAGTCAAAAAATGTTGTGCGCTCTGCTTAAATTAAAAGATCGGATTAAGTTTAAACTTAATATAACTCAAAAACATAAGTAACAGGAAACCTTAATCAAACAAAAAGAACAACATTAACAGTAAATCAAGCTCCAACAATTTCAGTAGGTTCCTCTGCAACTGTTTCTTCAGCAGGTCTGTCTACCTTTGTGCCAATGTCCTCAGAGTAATCTCCATGAACCTGCAAGAACCAAAAATAGATCCAAATTAAACCAATGCAATTCTCAAGCGAACAAGAGTATTTTCATGCTGCAATAGTATTGATTTGAGGAGATAATGAATAGTTGGAAAAAAGAATATTAAAAATTTAAGAGGCAATAGGATTATGTTACAAACACACAAATACTAGTTGGATTAGGAAATACTAATGTTCTAGCTCGTGAAATAGTTCTTGGAAAGTTAGAGCTTTTGAAATGATGTAATCAATCATAATTGAAAACAAAGCAAAGAACGTTTGTGATTAAAAATCGGAGTTGCCAAACCTACACACTGTAAGCTAAGTAAAACCCAAAGATATGGAGAACCTAATTGCTCATCACAAAATATAACAAATTACTTAAAAACACATAAATTAGTTCAGATAACAAAGTAATGGAAAAATATAGAAGTTTGATTTCAAAAAACAATACCTCCATCAATTTTCCAAGATCAAACTTGGGAGCTTTAAGGATCTTCACTTTACGGATGAACACATTCTGCAATGGGTAAATACCAGTGGTAGCCTTCTCAATTTCTTTTCCAATCATCTCTGGAATGAACTTCCTGACCAATTCCTTCAAATCACAGGATGTTGCTTGGTTGGTCATGATTTCTCTCATCTTCCTACGGATCTGAACAGATAAAGTTGAATTAAAATTACAAGACCCATTTATTTCCTCATTTCATATAGCAGCATTTTATAGAAGAAAAGTGCAACCTAAATTATGTGTTGGATACCATGTTGTACACCTGTATCTAAAGTATTAGTGAGATATGAAAATAAAAACATCAACCTATATACCTGTTTAACTTGGCTGGACTGAGCATAGCAGGTCCTCTTAACCTGGTTAGCTCTCCTCTTGGTAAATCCAATGCAAAACATCCTCAATGTGTAGTTGTCAGATGTCTTCACATCAACATGGGCTTCAATCAGTGTTTGCCACTTACGCACCAACGACCTCAATTTGTCAGTGGTGAGATTCATCCCCCAGAAATTTGTCAAGAGATTCTTCCCTTGAACATCCTCAGCTCTCAGCCTAATCTTCCTGAAAGCATGTTCTTCATCCCCTTGGAGATCAGCTAGAGAAACCTCAAACACTCTATGTTTGAGCCCATCTGAAGCAATCTGTCATCACAAAATAATCATATTTTAATATTTAAGTATGCAAAATTCCAATGCAGCAACTATCAGCAACCCATGAAAGACCATAACTAAGACATCCTTAAAATTTCATACAACCAAAAACACAACAAAATAAGCATTTAACATTATTAAGATTAACACACCTAATTAAGTTGTATAAACAAAATAAAGCAGATTTAACAATTACATAACAATTTACCTATGAAACCAAATATCAAAAACCATTATAAGGAGGAGAATAGTACCTTGGTACCCTGAGTACGAGAAACGAGGGTTTTGCCAACATTTTTGACCTGGAAAACGGAAGGAGCTTTGATATCATACCAATCCTTTTTGGCAAAGGGATCAGCTCTGCAGATTCAGAGAAATCAAATAGATCAAAACACAGAATTGAATATGAACATAAAATGCAAAGGAAAATGTGAAAAGGGAGACTAACGCTTTCTTCTTTCCACCCTTCTTCCCCTTGGAGATCCGCTTGTTCTTCCCTACTGCCATAGCTCACTGTTTGCAGATAACAGCAACTACCAGTGACGGCTGAGAGTTTACAGAGCAACAGCAACAATGGCGGAGGAAAATCTAAACCCTAATCTTTTATGTATATATAAAACTCTTCCATGTTTTCGGGTTAAGCGTTTTCGGATCCCAATATTACATGGGCTTAAGTTTGGGCTTTTCTTAATTATACTGTTTTGTAAAGGAAAATTTTAGACCATTTAACTTGCCACCTCCCAATCATACCTGACACCCCCATATTTAGAGTGCTCTTACTCTTATACCCTTCATTAAAAATCGTAATTTTCAAAAAATACTGAAATTTTTCATTAAAATTTTAATTATGTTTCGATTTTTTTTAAAAAATTATAACCTTTACTGCAATAAATCTAAAAGCACCAGAAATTTGATAAACATTTGCATGTTCTTACCCGACGCTTTGAAATTTCTAATATACACTCAGACTGCCTTTTCCACTTTTTTCTGCATTATTTTTTCTCAAATAATTAAATCGATAAAAAACTACCGATAAAATATATACATATAATACAAAACAAATTATGATGAAATCCTAACTACGTCTTCCAAATGCCTAAATCGTCTCGCATATTCTGATTCTCATGCTTTTGCATCTTCAATACAATTTTGTCTCCAACAGTCAGTGATGGGATGCTATGGGCAATAAAGTTTCAACTTTACCTGAATCCAATGATTGTTGTTGATAAAACCAACAACAATGATGTTGATATTTACGAGCAGAACAGGTGGCCAGCAACAATGAAGCTTGAACTCCAGGACGGTTGAGAGAAAAAAGGTGGTTGTACCTGTAAGGCACTCTGATGCCAAAGTAAGTGTTTGGACAACAAGGTACAGCAGTAAAGTGAGAGATTTTGGGTAAGAAAGTGATTACCTTGCCCTATAGGATTATAGGGCTATTTATAGGGCAGTTCTATGAAAAACGACTCCATCTTTTGGAGGGCCGTGTGTGACGTCAGGCCAGGAAACGCGGATATCCAGGCGTTACCGAGCACAAGGCTTCAGCATGCTCGGTTGTGTGTTGTGTTTGCCCGGAGCAGGCCGGAGAAGGTTGTAGCGTGTGCGGACCAGAATGTCTTGGGCCAAAGAGTGGATTGGCCCAATTGGAATAATTGGGCCGGTCCAGAACAGATTTTATGTTTGCTCGTATACATAAGTGGAGCTAAGGTAAGAGGGAAAATGCGATGTTATGCCTTTTAGAAAGGGAGACAAATATGACATTGTACCTATAAGCAATACGGTAACCCATATCAAGAATCGTCATCCATTTATCCATACCCTACACACCCAAGTGTTCTTCTCGTAATGCATTTCTAACTGTAGAAACCGTGTCATATAACAACTTAGAAAATAGTTTAGGATGTTGATGAACTTGAGTATCTAACTACGTCTAAATCAAAGGCCACGACTATTTGCTCCATCCAAGTAAAGGTGCAATAACACATGAAACACAATTTCCATCGTCACCAACATCAATAATGTCATCAATGTATGGATGTAAGAAATCATGAAACTGAGACAAGTAAACAAGCCTGGAAGATTAGGTGGACGGTTGACTTCCAACTGACGTACTTGACAGTTGACTACCAATTGGTTTTGTGCATGATCTCTTTGTAGCCTGATTCCCATGTGAGCCCTTTCCATATTCCCACTATGAAGGATCATGATGCACATCACTCTCTTGACCTTTTCTATTTTTCTTAACTCCCCCCTCTGACTTGCACTTCACTGGCGGTGGACACATAATAGTTGTGGATGAATGTGTTAGTTCCCAGACCTTTTTCTTCAACACCATCTAGCCTACAATATCCAAAGTACTAAAATATGTTTTCATCTCTTCACACTCTGCATCTAAATCCATCTGTGTACCAATTTCTTCATGACTTGCCTCGTGCTCTTCAATGTGTAATTTCTTCCAAAATACATGAATTGATTCTAAAAAAACATGATTGCCTTTTATTTGGAAACCGACAAGCTAACATGCATACGGTAACACATGTGTTGTTCTAATGAAGGAACCGCATGCATATTGGCTTACGCCAACAAATTTTATCCTTTCTAGTTCCTTTATAATGTGTTGTATACATTATCTTGAAACAAAACTGTGCAAGTTGGCATATAATGGAGTGTTATACCGATGCTCCATGTTGACAATACGTTTTTCAATTGACACTGTGATTGAACCTAGCTGCAACTTCAACATGGTGTTCACAGCCTCCCAACTTTGGCATAAATCTCAAAGTGTTTGATAATTTGTCACTTTACGTTTTTCCACTAATTTCATTGGAAATAGGTTGTCTTAGTGAAATCATTATAACGTTTGATTGAGAACTTGGTATGTTAATTATTTTTCATCGTTATACATTCTATAAGGTTGCGCGCATATTTGAGTTTCCAATAATTGGTTCGATTTAAACGAATTTTTCGATCTAAACTAAAACTTATGCTCGCCATAGTTTTGATCTTTTCGAAAACATTTTAAAAAAATAGAAATTTTACCTTGGAGATCTATTCACCCCCTCTAGATAAGTTGTCGTCGTCTAACAAGTGGCATCCCGAGCTCTGGTTAATTTCGTGCTTCAAAAATGCTTATCAGATAATAGCTACCGAACCTAAATTTGCGTACAATAGAGCCTCTATTTTCACCGGTGAAAACTATGGTTATTGGAAAGCTTGTATGCACATTCACATCAATTCTTATGATAAGGGTGTATGGGATGCCATTATGAACGGTCCAACTCAAATTATTGTGACCGATGATAATGATGTTGTCACACCTAAACCGGAAGCACAATGAGATGACAATGATAAAAAGTGGTCTTACGATTGGAAAACACAAAATATTTTCTTTTCCGCTCTTGGTGTTGATAAATTTTATCGTGTTTCCCATTGTGAAACTGCTAAATCTACGTGAGACACATTGCAAGTTGTCCATGAGCGAACTAATGAAGTCAAACAAGCTAGAGTTAATACACTAAATTAAAAGTTTGAACTCTTTCGCATGAAGCATGGTGAAACCAATGCCGAAATAGAAAAGAGGTTCACTCATCTCATAAATCGTTTGAATGAACTTGGAAAGCTGGTTTCCAATAAAATTGTTACTAATAAAATTTTGAGGTATCTTACTAGGGATTGACAATCAAAGGTCACCGTGATCAAGGAAGCTAATGATCTTACAAAATCTCACTACATTGTTTGGTATAAGCTTGAAAAACATAAGAAAGAACTCACTTGTTTAAAGAAACATGCATGAAAAAAAAAGCATGAAAAGAAGCTTAAGAAAGAAACATCTTATAAAAATAAGTAAACATTTTATGTTACAATAGTTTAAATATTAATACGATTCATGTAATAAATATTTAGTAAACATGTTTTTCGAAATTATTATAATATATATTTAATGCAAGAATTATAGCAACATGAACAAATAGTCTAGTGGTTGGTGGTGTCCTTGTAATTACTAGGTCATTGGGTTCAGTACTCCAACAAAACATGAAAATCTTTATACGTTAGGGGTGAATTCAATTTTTTTTGTTTACTTATCCTTTTTTTTATATAATCTGGTTTTACACAAATACTTAATTACATTTTTAGGTATAGTTTTTTTTTTTCCCCTTTAATTGCGTTGAACTGCCGGTAAACATCAAGGATGTTTTTTCATTTCTGATAAAAATCTCTAGTTTAACCTAATTGAGAAAATAATTTAAATTAAAATCTTTGGTGTTGGTATTATACTAGCAGAGCAGCTATCCTTTGAGAAATATTTTATTCAAATTGTGGCACTTATTTATATAACTTTTATGTGTGGTAATTATCAATAATAATGACAACACATATCCGACATTCATTCATGATACTAAATGAACTAAATCACACCATTGACCCAGCAATTGACAATTTTGTTTATGAAGCAAAAATTCTGTCAGTTTCACCTAAAATTTGGTTTAGAATTGGAGTTTTTAAATATCCGTTTCTGCATCATATTCACAAGCTTCTTCTATTATGCCCCTTCGACACTTACTTATTTATTTATCCCCTTCGACACTTATTTATTTATTTATTTATTGCTGCAACTAACAATTAGTTTATAATTTAATAAAAAAACTTCAAAGAAACGTAAAATAAGATAGGAATAAATAGTACTGATAAAAAATAAAATTTTCGAGAATAAATCAAATATTTGGTCTCTAGTGGTAAACCAACTATATTGAAATGAAAATTTGGAGAATACGGAATTCAATTTCAATTTTCTCAATTTTAAAACAAGCCTTTAATCCAAGGTGGAAATGACAATAGCTAAATTCAAATTCCTTATGATTTTATATATTTGTTTTTTTTTTGGTCAAGCTGATTTTATATATTATACTATTTTATTTGTACAAGAACAACATATATGACCAAGTAAACATTATACCTCTAATTCTTACGTATATATCTCCAATAAAGAACACAAGAATTTAAAAAAAAATAATATCACAACTCTCATCTCTGTCATCTCATCATAGATAATGGTAGTAAACTTCCACAGGAGGAGGTGGTGATGGTGGTGGAGGGGGTGGAGGTGGAGGTGGAGGTGGAGGTGGAGGCGGAGGAGGTGGAGGAGGAGGAGGTGGAGGCGGAGGAGGTGGTGGAGATGGAGGTGGAGGTGACGGAGATGTAAAAGAACAACCAACACCACTACAATGAACAGGATGTTTATAAAAAACTTCACACTCATAACCCGACCTTTGCAACGGCCTAAAAGGAATACAATTCAACCTATCATCCTTACTTTTCAACTCAACACAACTCTCCGATTCATCACTGAAAAAGTTAAACGAATACGTAAAATTCTCCAACCTCGGCAACCTACAAACACTCTCCGGAACCACACCAGAAAACCTATTATGCGCCACATTCAACTGCTCCAAACTCTTCATGCCGCCAATACTCTCCGGCAACTCACCAACAAACTCATTATAACTAACATCAAACACCGTCACTTTATCCAACTCACCAATTTCATCCGGTAAACAGCCTTTCATTCCACTGTTAACCATTATAATCTCGTTAATGGTGTCCTTCATTTTCACCACACTCGACGGAATACAACCTTTGATATTGTTATTCGCGAAAACCACAACAGAAACCGTAGAGTTTCCGAAATTCTCCGGCAAAGAGAATTGAAATTTATTATCGTTGATAAAAACTGCATCAAGTTTTAAATCAAAGAGTTTCTCAGGAACATTTCCTTGAAAATTATTGAATCTTATGTCTAAGAATTTCAATGAAGTAATGCATAAAACAACTTCCGGGAATGGTCCGGAGAATTTGTTGTTACTGATGTCGAGCTCGTGGAGAAATTCGAGAGAGTCGAAGGTGTTTGGAAGGGAACCATGGAAACTGTTTGAGTTAATGTGGAAGAGAGCTAGGTCTTTTAGAAGACCTAGCTCTTCCGGTAATGAACCTGCTATGTTTGCATGGTTTATGTCTATGCCAGCAACTGTGTAGATGTAGGGATCTTGTGGGGAGGGTGCACAGTAGATACCTGTGTAGTTGCAGACGTTTGGGCCATACCAGTTTGAGGTGAAGTTTTTTGGGTCAGAGGTGAAGGTTTGTTTCCATGCTTGGATTGCTGTGTGGGCTTTGATGAGTCTTGGGTTGAGAGGTGGGAGAGCTTGGTGGGAGGGGTTGATGGAGGATAGGATGAGAATGGAAAAGATGAGAATTTCCATTGGTGATAATGGATGAGTTTGGTTTTTGTTATGAGAATGTGGGTTTATATAAAGGTTGGAGAAGTTTTGAAAGTTTGTGTTTGGTTGCTGCAAATTGACATTGCTCTTGTAATATAATAAAATAATAGTGTAATTGTTTGGTTAGACATTTAATTGGACACACATTAGATCTAAAATACCAAGCTTTTCATGATTAGAATTTAAAGAAAGTGAATAGTTGGTTAGACTTTTTCATTCTTTTTCGGTTTTTATATTGAAAATCTACCGTCTAAATGCTTTTATATATGAATGGTTTGATTTTCTTTACCACTTTTAAGTCTTTGGATTTTGATGAAAGGTTTAAGTTGAATTTGATTTTGATGAATGGTTTTAGTAACGTGAATTTATTAGTTTCATAATGTACTCGTGTTTCATGTTATTGAATTTACTCTTTGTTTAAGTTTATTTTATTTGATGAACATTGGATGGGATGGGACTGCCAAAATGGTATACAGCCGGCTTTATTTAAAATTAAGGAATTTTTAACATATAAATTACGATAAAAACTCTAAATTATGATATTGGACTGTTACACCTAAAAATTGTATAAGTCATAAGCAGTTCCAAAGGCAACACAAATTAATAACTCAACATGTTATTTTGAATTAAATTAGTAGAAAGACAATTTCAAACGGTGACTTTCGCATTTAAATTTTTTTTAAAAAGTTTTATATATATATATATATATATATATATATATATATATATATATATATATATATATATATATATATATATATATATATATATAATAATAATACAAGAGTTTAATTTATATGCACTGACAGTGTAAAATTATTTTACACTGTCATCCAATAGAAAACTAACAAAGTGCCTTGTCATTAAAAGAATTTTTATTTTAAAGTGTGATTTATTCTGATATAAGGTTGTGATTGGTTGACAGTGTAAAATAATTTCACACTGTCAGTATATGAACCTTTTTCTCATAATATAATAGTGAAAATCATAATAGTAAATAAATTATATAAGGATTTAATGGAGATGCACTTATTTTTATACTATATATCATCTAATAGGAACATATTATTCTGCCATGTCATACAAATAATTTTAAAAAATTCAGTCTAACTTGATAATATATAATTGTCATTAGTTGACAGTGTGAAATTAATTTATACTGTTTGTGCATAATCCCTTTTCTCTAAATAAAAACTAACATAAAATACATTGCAAACAACAAAATAACAAACCAAACAAAAAGGAAAACAAAAAGTTTAAATAGCTAAAGACGGACCCTTTAGAATTCAGATTAAAGCCCATACTACTAAAATCACTATCAACATATGACAAACCACGAAAATAACAATAAAATCCACAAATCAACACCTACTTTAGAACTAAAGAGAACACTCAATCAACTATAGGTTAATGACGAGATTATTAGGATTCTGAAATCAATTATAGCACGTGAATGAGTTCACTTTTGATTTACCTAGAAGCCATTTGCAAGCCAACATAAATACTGTTCTCCTCCAACTCTTAATTTTTGTGCACCATTAAAGATAAGATTGTTACGGGCTCTCCAAATTGTTCAGACTATAATGTGTCAGATCATAACAAAATCACACCTAAACTTTGACCTACCACCTAAAGAAAGAAAAGACTAAAAAAGAAGCCTATGTATATTAGGAAGAACCACCTGCCAACCAAACCACTGGAAGATCCTATACCACACAAATAAAGCTAACTCACAAGTGACAAAAAGATGAGATACATATTCAACCGAATCCATTCAAAAAAGACAAGAAATCCCTCTAGGATCACTAATCATCCCCATTTAGTCAGACTCGCTCTAGATGAGAATCTATCTTGTAAACGTTGTCAAGAGAAAACCACCACTTTACGAGGAACTCAACTAATCAACATGATGATAATAACAAGTTCTCGGTCGTAGAAAATGGCGAGAATCCAACAAACTGAACATGATAGACATTGACAATAGAAAAAAAACCTTTTCTAAACTGCTTCTAAATCCATTTATCTCTATATTGAGAGAATAACACCTTGAAGCAAAGATAAAATATTTTCAAATACAAATAACTCTCTAAGTAAGAATGTTATTCTCCACCTAAAATTTCAAATATGTTCCCCATTTTCACCAGTCCAATCTCTCCACCAAAACTTTTGATTGGATGGAGTTAGAATAAATACTAGAGAACTTAAACCTAAAAGGGATAACTCCTAACCAATGATCTTTCTAGAAGGAAGTCTGGAGACTCGAACTTACTTTTCTTAGGATACCATCAACAAACCAATCAGAAGAATCTTTTTCTTTGGACCCAAGGAGAGACAAATATTTTCACTAAGTAGAAGTTGAACGGAACACCAAAGCCCTTTCCCCTCGAAAAGAGGAAACAATCAAAGTCCCATATCTAGCTACAAAAATACTACTCCACATACCTGAAGCACGTGCAAGCAATCATTATCTCCACTTAGCTAAAAAAAAGATAGATTTACCAACCAAAGATCCATGACTCCTATCTCCTCCTCTTTCTTAGACTTACACCAATTATCCCATTTAATTTAGGAGATCTCAGATTCCCCTTTCATCCTTTCCTAAAGAAACATTCTCTATAACCTAAAAACCTTCTTCCAAATATTTTCATACATCTTTAGAAAGGACATGAAAAATATGGAAATAACTTTAAGCAAAGAATTAAGAAGAGTCACCCCACCTCTTAAATTAATTACCCCGAAGTCCTAAATCCAACTCGAACCCTCTTAACATTGCCTTAATCTCCAAAGATTTTCAAGAGTACGGACCACCACATGAATTGTATCATCCGCATATTAAAGATGAGATACCACTAAATTAGACATCCCACCCTAAACCCTAAGTAAAGACTTGTTTCCTTAGTCCTCTCAACTAAGCCACTTAGCCCCTCAGTCACAAGCAGTAAAAGGAAAGGAGATAAATGACCCCCTTGCTTTATGCCCATTTGGTAATCTCTTGAGAAGGACACACAAGCTCTCATCCAAGTTCTTCACTTCTCATTAAATTCGAATCTAATCAATTAATCTTTAAATTTCTAACTAACTAAATCATACGCTTTCTCAAAGTCGAATTTAAAATCAAGATAAACTTTCTTGGATCTCTTGGACAAGTGTATCACCTCGTTGACAACCACCACTCCATCAAGCAACATCACACCTTTAAGAAAAATCAGTTGGTTAGGGGAGACGAGTTTCTCCATCCTCAGTCCTAATATAGTGGCCAACACTTTAGCCACAAACTTACACAAAGACCCCTCTACATAAATTGGCCTAAATTCACCTAAATGAGAGGGAGATTCAACTTTGAGAATCATAGTTTCAAAGTAGGACACTAGGTAGAGATGCAAAATAGTGAATTTGGTCAAACATGATCCCTAAATCATCTATAGAGAGATTTCATAACTTTTTCAAGAAGGATAAATTGAACCCATTCAGACTTGCACTGTTGTTATCATCACACTGAGACACTGCACAGTCTAACTTCAAAAGACTAAATGGGGTCGTCAAAATTAGATTTTCATTTTCCAAAAGAGAACGAAAAACAACACCATCAAGACAAGGTCTATCAATATCTAGTTCTCTAAAAATATCAACGAAATGCTTAACAACTTACTGCCTAATTTCTGATACCTCTTCCATCCAAAATTCTCCAACCTTGGAGCTATGAAAATATTCTGTCTATCACTACTCTTTACATAAGCATGAAAATAGCTATAATTAGTGTCTAATGTCCTAAGCCACTTAGACCTAAATCAAAATATTCTGTCTATCACTACTCTTTACATAAGAATGAAAATAGCTATAATTAGTGTCTAATTCCCTAAGTCACTTAGACCTAAATCTTTACAACAACTGAGAATCTTTAATTCCTAACCAGGACCACAAATTCACAATCGCTCCAGATCTATTATCGGCTAAAGAATCCACTTTATTCACCCCTCTTTTAAATTGTCAATCTTAAATTAAGATTACCAAGCGCCTATTATTCAAAACATTTAAATCTGGGTAACATGACACGTAATCAAAATAAGTTATTATCACTATAATGTTCAAGTTACCTTTTAATCAACTTTTTAAAACTCGGATTGACCCGGCCGGTTGAACCGGTTCAACCTTGAACCGTTGTCTAATTCGGTTCGATTTGAACCAATAAACTGTTAGGTCTATAAAATTGGGATAAAATTGCTTCAAGTGCAAAAAACTAAAATAACCGTAAAATCGTGACCGGTTTTGGTGAACTAGACGGTTAAAAAAATCAAAGATATTTTTTTATATTTTACTTCATTTTATTTCTTTGTTTAAATTTAAAAAATTAATTATATCACACATTTAAAATTGTATAGATGGAAAATAAAGAATAAAATTGAAAGACACAGGACAATGTAAATGTAATAGAAAGAGAAGAAATAATGTAATGTTTGTGGACACGGGATAACGATGTTGGTCTTTAAAGAGATGTGAAAAATTATACTGATGAAGAAGTTATGGCTTTGAGTTAAGCAATTAGGACAAATATATACATATTGGTCCTTAACTAATTTTATGATTTGTTATTGAGTCTTACATTGCATTCTTCTTATTTTGTAAGCTTGTTTATCAGTGTCGTATTTATTTGAGAATTTTATTTTATAAATTATGATATAAATTAATTTTATTATGATATTTAATAATATATTTACTTTTTTTAGTTTAAATTTAATATACGGTTCAACCACGGTTGAACCGATTGAACCATAATCTATATGTTTTAACGGTTCTTTCTCCGATTCGATTTTTAAAACATTGCTTTTAATTATTATCATACTAACCTGACCTATTCCCTGAAAAAAAAAATAATCATATTAAATTTGTGTTAACCGATTCGATTTTTAAAACATTGCTTTTAATTATTATCATACTTACCTGACTTATTCCTGTAAAAAAAAAATCGTATTAAATTTGTGAAATCACGTACTACTACTAGTGTGCTATTTCTTTAATAGTACTTGGTTGGAATGAACTGGCATGCAATGCAAATGCAAACGATGTCAATGTTGATTTTTAATGATCTTGCTGGTAGATATAAGCCACCCAAAACACGGTTTTTACCAAATTTAACTTATTTATATAAGCACACACACTACTTTATTTGCTTTGACTTTGAAATATATATTTTCCCTCACAATAATTTCACATAAGAAGTGAGATAAAATAACTGCTGTATTATAGACTATATCAAGAAAATTCTAAGTTCAATTGATTACAACATAATCAATTTATCATTATGTTTCTTGAACAAAGTTTTGGATCACTAAAAGGGTTAGATTTGAGTTTAGATTCTAAGTACATGTCTTTGTTAATAATGACATGCTTCCTTAAAGTGATAATTGATTAATTTACAAGTAATATACGTCTTTAATAGTAAAGAATCTGATAATGTTCCACACAAAATGTGATCAAGTCAACAAATATTATGCTGTGTCTGAAAGCAAACCTACGCAGTTGAAAGATTTATTAGAACTAACAGTGATCATTAGACCAATTAACACTCTTCAATTACATATGTCCCTGTTGTTCAAGTTGCTTTCTATTTTCATTTAATAAAATATGTGTTAATTTTACTTTGCTAATAAAGAAATCTCAAAATAAATAATTGTATGTATTATTTTTGGAATAATATTTAAAAATGATTTTTTTTTAAATGTGCCATCTTTAATTAATTAAATTATGCCTACCTTTGTATGGGAGGAATTGGCAGAAAAATAATAAATTCATGGAAATGAAGGAAAAGCTTAGCTACATAGTCTATTACAGCATGCTTGAAATTTAAGAGGAGAAATTTCTTTAATTTATTGTGAAATGAAAACCTGTATATTTTTATCCCACTTGTGATAAAAAAAACTTAATTATCATAAAATTATTAAATTAAGGATAGAGATTAGAGAACCGATCAAAGTCATATATACCACGAGACACCAAGAACGATTGCACCTCTTCATATTCTTTTTACTATTTTATTAGGACAAAACATATATATATATATATATATATATATATATATATATATATATATATATATATATATATATATATATATATATATATATATATATATATATATATATATATATATATATAATTAGTGAAGATGTTTGTATAGATGTTTTAAAAATTGGACCGGTCATCAAATTGATGAAAGTATTGGATTAGTCATTTATTGGTCAAATCATTGAGTCAATGATTGAACGGTGTGATTAAATTGGATTACTCGGTTGAATAAATCAATATTTATAAAAAAAAAACTAAATAGTTATTGAATGGGTAGAAACGAATGATTTAGTCTCTAAAAATTATCACGATACATACAAAATTTAAAAATATCATAATTTCACAAATTCATTCTTTAAATTTAAGTTATATAGATAGTAATCACACACAATAAAATAATACAAAATATAAATTTAAATAAATTTTTAACAAAGTCTAATTGCAATATAAATTTAATAACGTTTGTCTAATAATTTTTTTTAAGAGAAAATTATTCGAAATAAATTTTGAACCAAATATACTTATATTTTAGTTTTTAAATAGAATATTAAAATAGTGTTATTTTGTTTGAGAAAAAAAACATTTAACCCGTCAATTTTCTAAAATCGTCAGTTCTTCGACTTTTATCAATTTTGACCAGTTCCATTTGATTTATACTGACTTAATAATTTATCTGATCAATCAATCAAATTAGAACAATGATCTCTCTAATTTTCGATCCTACTGATTCGATCAGTCAATTAGATTCTGGTTGGAAAACACTGGTTTGTATACTTCTAAATTCTAAATATATATCAATTTTTATTTTTAATTTTTTAAAATAATTTTTTAAATGAAGGTTATATATATATATATATATATATATATATATATATATATATATATATATATATATATATATATGAATGAAGATGTTTGTATCGATGTTTTAAAAATTGGACCGGCCATCAAACTAATGAAAGTATTGGGTTAGTCATTTATTGGTCGAATCACGGAGTCAATGTTCAAATCGTGTGATTAAATTGGATTACTCGGTTGAATAAATCAATTAAAAATTGGAGCGATCATCAACTGATGAAAGTATTGGGTTAGTCATTTATTGGTCGAATCAATGAGTTAATGGTCGAATCGTGTGATTAAATTGGATTACTCGGTTGAATAAATCAATCTCTATAAAAAAACTAAATAGTTATTGAATCGGTAAAATCGAATGATTTGGTCTCTAAAAAATATCACGATACCTACAAAATTTTAAAATAACATAATTTCACAAATTCATTCTTTAAATTTAAGTTATAAACATAGTCATCACACACAATAAAATAATACAAAATATAAATGCAAACAAATTTTTAACAAACTCTAATTGCAATATAAACTTAATAACAAAATAGTTTGTCTAATAAATTTATTTTTAAGAGAAAATTATTCGAAATAAGTTTTGAACCAAGTATACTTATATTTTATTTTTTAAAAAGAATATCGAAATAGTGTCATTTTGTTTGAGAAAAAAAAGAATTTAATCCGTAGATATTCTAAAATAGTCGATTCTTCGACTTTTATCAATTTTGACTAGTTCCGTCTGATTTATACTGACTTAATAATTTATTTGATCCATCAATCAGATCAGAACAATAATCTCTCTAATTTTCGATCCAACTGAAAATTAGATTCTGGTTTGAATACATTGGTTTGTATACTTCTAAGCTCTAAATATATCAATTCTTATTTATAATTTTTTTTAAAGCTTTCATCCAAAATTTTGATTCCTTCCTATTACATTTATTAATTGAGAATGACATCAATATCTTTGTTATATAGAACGTGTTTGTTTTAGTTTTAACTTTTTTTGAATTTTTAAAAATAGTTTTTATAAAATAGTTTTTTAAAAAAATTATAAAAAATTTTATATTCGTTTTAAATAAATTAAAAGGTTAATTTTGACATTCATCGTCAGATTATGGAGCTTATAGCTTTGCATGAGATCGTTGTTACTTCGCATGCGAATTGAACCACCAATATGTGTGCGGACGCGCTTGCTAAGCGTGGCGGTGATGATAAGAATTCTACTGTTCATCAGGAAGCCCCAGACTTCATTTGACCCCTTATGACGACAAACTCTTTAGGCATCAGTAATTTGTTTATTACTCCTTTGTAGTTTTGTTCTTTTTCGGGCTTAGGCCCTCCATCTCATAAAAAAAAAATCAAAATATAGTCGAAATCGTAATTGATTTAAATAGTAGTTTTTAAAAAAATGATTTTATGAAAACTATTTGAAAACAACATCAAATTTAAGTGTTTTTTTTTTATTTTAAATTTTGATATCTAAAAATAGTTTTAATAAAATACCTAAAATAATATTTTAAGAATAACTTTTCAAATAAAATTTTTATAAAAAAAAATTTAATATTATTTTACACAAAAATATATAATACTATACAATTTTTTTTTTTTTAAAAGCCAAAACAAATTGTCAATAGTGTGATACTTATTCTCTATCAACAAAAGAGACAAGAGGCGTGAATGAAAAAGTTTACAAAAATTATTAACTAGTCAGAGACCCGTGCTGTCGCACGGGTGTATTATTTATGGTGTAGTATTTTTTGAATGATACGAAATAATGTGAAGTATTATAGTTTGACCAAATTGTATATATAAAATGGGAATAAACCATTAAAAAAAGTTTTATTAATAAGATTTCATATTTCATAATGCTTTGTAATTCCAACAACGTGGATTTTGAGGATGGGTAATTTAATTATGATATTGTGCAAATAACTAAAAATATATGTAATAATTTAGAATCTTCAAATAATAATCATGAAATAAAAAAAATAACAACAAAATATTTGTTAATATGATAACACATAAATGAGTTTTAATGTCATAACAATAGTATCAAATACAAATGTAAAATTTTAGATATAAATGCAAAATTTGAAATGATTTACTTTTTTAAAAATGAACAGTAATCATATAGATTTAATTATATCAACTAATCATACACAAAGAAGAAAAAAATATAATTATGAGATGGAGAAAAAATTAATATTTTAAAATAAAGATTTTGTCTCTTGAATTAAAATAATGATTGATTAAACTAAAATAAATATTGTCTTGTTAGTGGCCTGTGAGATAAAAAGGTCAAAGGTTATTTTGTCAGTTACCAAAATGTCCATTTGTAGTGTAAATTATTTTTGAGGGAAGAGAAATTTAGAGAGTTTGGTCAATCTCTTAGTATATGTTAGATAGTAGATAAGTACATTTTTAATATTATTAAAATTAAAAAAATACATCATACAAATAAATTTAAAATGAATCACTTAATTATTAAATAATTATACAAAGAAAAAATTGATCATGAGACGGAAAGAGAATAAAAAGAATTTTATTATTTAAAAAAATAAATAAAATATGTATTATGTTGATAGTGACTCGTAAACTACAACCTAATATCATGTAAATTTATTTAATATTGTATAAAATATATTTAAAAACATATAAATTTAAAATGAATGATTGAATTATAAATGAATAATACTCATAGATATGCAACTATATTATATTTTCAATTGAAATTGTACTTTATAAAGAGAGAGAGAGAGAAAATGAGATAGTGTATTATGTTGTAGAAAGTGGGTGGACCAATGAAAGTGGAACACTTGGTGCAAAAGATAAAAAGGTGAAGGATTATTTTGTTAGTTACCAAAATGTCCAATTTGTAGTGTAAATTATTTTTGAAGGAAGGGAAATTTAGAGAGTTTGGTCAATCTTTTATTATATGTTAGATAGTATAAGTATATATATTTTTGAAATGGACAAGAACAAAAGGCCAATGTATATTTAAAGCATATCCGTGCGACCGTGTCATATTATTCTGTAAAACATAGATATCATAGTTACACTACTACAATACTAGAGATGTGAGCGTGTCTATTATTAATCAAACAAAAACTTTTAGGCTGTTAATATATGAATCGATGATCATAAGACATAAATATTGAATTATCTATTTATAATATTGGTTCTTTTCAGAAGAAAAACATTTCTTCTGCTTATAACTCTTTGACCATACGAAGTTCGACCGGGACCCAGCGGTCAGAGTAGTGGATGATTCACCCCTTTAATATAAAAGGTATGATTAGTTCACCAGCGAAACTTGCGATTCTTTAGTTATGACTAGGAAAAGTTCTGTTACCTGTTTGGAACGTGCTGCACACGCCGCCCTTTATAAAGCAGGGCGAGGTGGCGAGCTCACCCTCGTGTATGCCACACGACCTTGCCATGCTACCTTTTAGCACTCTTTGTCGAAAAATGCGAGTTGGGAAGTTAATTGACTAAAAATTTTGATACTCATTAGGCTAAGATTATTACATAACGCTCCACGGTCTCTGAAACACGAGTCATGTAAGAGAGAAATTGTTATACGAGACACTTAACAATGCATAGCCCCCAAAAGCATGAGTTATGTAAGTGAAAATTGGTTAAGTGAGAGACTTGACATTCCATAGTCCCTCAAGAACTAAGTATAAAGGCGACGTGGTTAAGTGAGAGACTTGACAGTCGACAGTCTCTCGAGCATGAGGCATGCAAGGGCAAAGTGAACCACGACACCTATAAGGGGAAAATGGTTATACGAGAGAATTAAAAATCCACAACTCCTCAAGCATGAAGTAAGTAAGGGTTAAGTGATTAAGCGAGAGACTTGATAGTCCACTGTCCCTCAAGCACGGGACGTATAAGGGAGAAGTGGTTAAATGATAAACTTGAGAGTCCATGGTCCCTTAAGAATGATGTCTGTAAGGATAAAGTGGTTAAGAGAAATGTCACATGTAAAGGTAATGTCACATATGGGGTTAAGATTGAATTTGATTGTGATCATCCAAATGGTGTAGAATATTGTTTTTTTTATCAAATGGTCTAATTAGAAGATTAAGTGTGTTATTAATAATGAAATGATTAAAAATGTCTTGGGAAAAACCAGTTAATCTGGGTCATTCATTGGCTTGCATGTTTGTGAGCAGAGCCTATGATGCTTTGTCAAGTTAATGATGACTATTTAGGCTAGGGGGGGGGGGGTAATCCTCTTTTATAAATACTAGAACATTTGCCTCTCATTTTTATCGCTCACTTGTTCATTAATTGCTTCACTTTGATACCATTTCTTCTTGCTATCTCTCTTGCGTTCGTAAACTTGGTTTCCAACATTTGCTCACAAAGACTTACTACATGTATTTCCTTATTCCCTTTATATATATATTTTTATTTTACATTTAGATGGTGGTATTCCTTAGTGATTGCGATGCTAGCGCTATCATATTTGAGCCTGACATCTACAAGGAGAGGTGGGAGTGATGACACCATTATGTTAAGCGTTTGAGGCGAATATTTGATAAACGTAATTAGAGATTCATTGAAACGGAAATGTTTAAGAGTTATAATAATAGTTTAGTATATATGATAGAAACAAGAGTAGCAATAATGACATTGTTTTGGTCTCTTCTTACCAACGACCAACAAGATTACTGCAGGCTAATTTAGAGACAAGGTTGGCCATTTTTGTGACGAAGTGGTGAAAATTAATTCTTTATTTAATAATGACACAATGGTAAAGGAATTTTGTGGGGACCTATACATATCAACCACCAGAAATGAAAATGATGTTTTACTAGAGTCTTGCTTGAAAGGCGAGAAAGCATGCATGAGGCGTCCTCAACGAGTAGAGGATGATTACTTCTATATGTACACAAACATTATAACTGATTTGGTGGTACGAACATTTTTACCATATTTGAGTTTGATATTTTAAAGTAAATCAATGTCGCTAGCCTTGTAACTCCATCCAAATAGTTAGGCCTTTGTGAGGGGATTCAAAATCCTCTATGGATCCCTTGGAATGATGCATATTGTGAGTGTTTTCTTTTTGTCTGATGGAATGAAGGGGGTTTATAAGGGTAGATGGATTTCTATGAGCGCTCATTCCAGTAGGGGACTACTCGCCATGTACTTGTCTAATTACAATAACTAGAAATAAAAAATTGTTAGAGTGTGGGGTGGTTGATGGTTACTACCGATTCAAACTAGTAACAAGTGATGAGAAAAAGTATTGATCCCACAAAGATTGTATTGAGCATAATAGTTTTGATGCAAGAGTTTGAAAAGTATACACGAGTCATTAGTAAAATAATAGTGTGTGTCACATGGTCAGAAACAAGATAATCATGAAATAAGCATAAGGATTTAAGAGAGTGAATTAACATATTGGATAATGAATCATTTAATGCCTTCATCTAATACATGAATGTGACGTGTGGTGTAATTACATGTGAAGTCAGAACTCAACCTTGTGGTGAATGTCTACAACATAAAAACATGCATTGATTAATTATAGAACTTATGTCTAAGTTTCACAATAACACCAATACATTTCATATAAAACTTATTATGTTTACCGCTATGTCCTTAGCACTTTACACCTAAAGTGACTAAGAGGAAAATGTATGTCTACTTGCTTTTTAACAATATTACCTCATGAATTCCATTTATTAGATGATACTTTGACCTAATTAACTCTTATTTCCTTGAAACATACTTAACATGTCACCCTCCATAAAGCAGCGAGACGTGGCGAGCTCGCCCTAGTGTCTTCCACATGACCCCTCCCTACTACCTTTTAGTACTCCATGTTCTACTTATGAGTATGTGCCTAAAACTTTGATATTCATTGGGCTTATTTTATTACATAAAGGTGCACAATCCCTCAAACACAAGGCGTAAAAGGGAGAAGTTAGTAACCGAGAGACTTAATATTCCAACCCCTAAAGCACGAGGTTTGTATGGGAGAAGTGGTTAAGCGAGATACTTAACAATCCATAGTCCATAAAAGCATGAGACATGTGATGGCGAAATGGTTAAGCGAGAGACTTGATAATGCATAGTCCCTCAAGCACAAAACTTGTAATGGCGAAGTGGTTAAGCGATAGAATTGACAAACCACAATACCTCAAACACAAGGCTTGTAATGGCAAGTGGTTAAGCACGAGAATTGAGACCACAACCCCTCAAACATGAAGCCTATAAGGATGAAGCCGTTAAGAGCAATGTCACATGCAAAGGTGATGTCACTAATGGGATTACGATTGAATTTGATTGTGGTCATTGGAATAGTATTGACGACTAGTTTTATGATCAAAGGGTTTAATTATAAGATCAATGAGTTATTAATGATGAAAATGATTAAAAAATATATTGAGAATATCCAATTAATCTAGGTCATTCGTTGACTTGCATGCCTATAAGCAGAGAGCCCTTGATGTTGTACCACGTTAATGATAATTATTTAGGCTAGAGGGTCCACTTCCCTTTTATAAGTACAAGAATATTTTGCCTCTCATTTGTTCGATACTTATTTTGTACTAGAACAAAATATAGATGAATAGTCTAAAATGACCAATGTAAAAAGGATTCTGATACAATAATTGATGTTTCGAATGATTAGAAAAGGGGCAGGGGTGTACACATAATTTTAGATTCAAACTGTTAAATTAATATTTAAAAGAGATGAAACTATTGCAAGGATGAGTGAATACATAAATGAATGTGACTCATAACATGATATCCCATGCTTGAATTTGATTAATTTGTATTGTCTATTTTGATTTTGAGCTAAGTAATCTAGCCTACAAGTAGTGAATCACATTTGGAGAACAACTCTTATAGTGATCTAGCTTTACATACATTGTGTCAGTGTATATAAGTAAAACTTGGCACAGTTTCTAGAATATCACCTAGTTAGAGTCAATGTACAATATAACCAAAAGTTTTGGACTGAGTAAAAGTCGAACAGAAGCTACATTATGTCATTCTTTTTAAAGATATTCCAATAAAATATAAATGCCAACCTACAATTATTATTGTTATGATTATTAGTAAATACTTTGAAAGTTCATGGAAGATTGTCGCTGCTATTAATATTATGAGTAAAATTTAAAAGTAGCAAGTGGGTGTGAAAAGTAATATGAAAACTAAGATAGTAAGTGAACAAAATAGGAAGAAAAGTTTTTTATTTTCTTATATATTGTTAGTTTTTCCTTTTGACTTAATTTTCCACAGATTTATTTTAATTAGTTGGTAGATAGCATAAGAAACTTTCAACTCAATTCATCAAGGATTGTAAATAAATTTCATTTTTCAAAAATATAAACCGATTTATTACTCTTTCATATACAATTAATCGACAAATTAACAAGGGCATGATTCTTCTTTCATACATGCCCCCATATATATATATATATATATATATATATATATATATATATATATATATATATATATATATATATATATATATATATATATATATATATATATATATATTCCATCCTATACTTTCCACCTCATACCTTTTCTTTTCCAGCGTATCACGCGGAATTTAAAAAATGCCTCTTAAAATTGGAAATGTATTTCCGGTTCGTACCATAATAGACATGAACGTTAGAATAGTTGAGAACTAACCGGAAATATACCTACAGTATGAAACCGTAAGTATATTTTCTGTTCGTGGAACAACATAAACGCGCGTTGCCTCTTCCCCTCCCATTACAATTTCAAACTATATCAATACCAAAATACTCTCCGAACTCCTTCAATCTCATTTTCACCAAATCAACCACATTTACAACCGAAGTTGTTAAAAGCATCAAGAACCAGTAGCTCAAGCATCCAACCACAATCAATCAGCAAAAAACAACCACCATCAATCAAGTAAGTTATTTTTTTTTAACATTTTAGAGTTTATGTAAAATCTACTTAAATGTGTGTTTTAGGTTAGAAATTAGGAATTTGTGGTTTGTTTTCAACATTAGGAATCATTGGTGAGGTGTTGAAAATGTCTTTTTCATGATCAATATCTATTTTGTTGTGCTCATTTGTGTGGGTGGGAAGCCATTAACATAACTCTGAAACCACAGAAGAAACCGGAAATGCATTTCCGGTTTTCATCAAGAACAAAACCGCACGTTCATTTTCAGTTTTGTCCGTGTCTGTTTTTCAACTTTGTTTTCAACATAAATCCTTAAGATAACATTTTTTCGTTGCTTCTACAGGAGAAATGACTGACAGAGCATCTCAATTGAGGCACGACAGGGTTGCACATCATGCTTTTGCGGAGAGAAAGGAATCAGGAAACCCAACCCTCTCCAACCTCTGGATAAGCCGTACCGGATACACCACCTACAACTTCATTCTATGGAGTTCCTGCTGTTACTCCTACTACTTTGTCCTCCCGTAGCAAGCGGGATTCTCGAGTCCATCCTTCTCCGCCCCGTCCTTCCGCAAACGCACCTCTCCACCGACATCATTTGAGGTGGGAGAGAACTCCGGTTCTCAAGCGACACCAAAGGCCCAGTCACAACCTTATTCACAACCTCCATCACAGCCCTAGACGACACCTGAGGCGGCTCCTCAGTCATCGTAGGCACCTGAGCGTGCACCTGCACAGGCTACGCCTGTGGTGCCTCAGGCTTTTGGAGGTGGACCGTCTAATTTATCCCTTCTTCCTCTTTACCCTGACCATGCTGTGAGATATATCTAGGACGGACATGTATGAATTTTGAATTTTGATTTATATTACATTTTGAATTATGAATTTTATTATTAATTTAGAATTTTGGTTTGTTGATTAAATCCGTCTACATATTTATGCAAGAATGTGAGACGCTAAAGGTCATTAGCCATGAGCGAAAGATCATTAGACTCGTACCACCTGTTGAGCCATGGTTTGATGAGATTTTAGTGCTTTCAGGGTTGAAAGATTTGGCCCAGTGTGGATACAGCATGGTCAACTAGGGTATGATTAACGCTTTTATTGAAAGGTGGCACCATGAGATATCGCCGTTTCACCAACCACATGGTGAGATGACAATCGCACTCGACGGCGTCCCGTGTCTACTGCATCTTCCGATCAGAGGGAGATTCTTGGATCATGAGAGGATCGGTAAAGAGGAGGCATTAGATCTGTTGGTTAAGACGTTGGGAGTTATCCCTGAGAGTGCCCTAGGAGAGATTGATAAAACCCGAGGTAGTCACGTCAGGTATAGTTATTTGACTCAGGTGTTCACGGATGAGATACGGCGTGCACAAAAGGCTGATGGTGATCCCAAGCAGGTTACCATTCACAGGAGGTTTGCTATGATAGCATACCTTTTGTATCTTGTTGACATACAGACTTTTGTGGGCACTAGTGCCAGTTACACTGATATCATGTACCTCTGGTTTTTCGATGATTTTGAGACGACCCTTGCTCGATTTACTTGTATACGAAGTTGGATGAAGGGATTAAGTGGAATACGAGAGAGATCTTAAGGCCGTGCAGGTATGGGACCGCATAGCTGAAGGAAGGCTTATAAGGATTGATTGGTATTACCTATACAACAAGCCACATCTTTTTTCAGTAGCCTAACAAATAAGAACTCCACATTTAAGCGTGCTTGACTTGGAATAGTATTTGGATGGGTGACCTTCTGAGAAGTTTCTTGGAATGGGTGGGAGTGAGGCCAAAACTAGAGATGGCAAGCAGACCCAAACCCGTGGGTCCCACCCGCATCCGAATCTGAGTCAACGGGTGAAAACCCGAGTTGACCGGGTTTGAGTTCGGGTTCGGGTGGCACCCGATATTTCGGGTGCGAGTTTGGTTAGTGTGAAACTCGCACCCGAAACCCGAAATCACACCCGCTTTTATATATATATATATATATATATATATATAAATATAAATATATATATATATATATATTTATAATATATATATATATATATATATATATATAATATTGTGGAAAGTTGTAGGAAAATTGTAGAAAAAATATATTTTATGTATATTGCTGTGGGTTCGAGTTTGGGTGAAAAAACTCGAACCCAACGGGTGTGGGCGTGGGTGTTATTTTGCCACCCGAACAACATTTGGGTTTTGCTTCGGATTCGGGTGTCAATTTCGGGTGCGAGTTTGGGTAGTGTAAAACCCGCACCGACCTGTTGCCATCTCTAGCAAAAACATGCTAAAAAGACCCGTGTTGGTAGAGCTGTCAATATGGGCTACCTGGCCCTAAACGGGCCGGCCCTAGCGGGCCCTAGGTTTTTCAGGGCTGGGCCAAAAAGGCCCTGTATAATATGGGCTCGAGATTTACTACCCGAGTCCGGCCCTAGATGGGCTTCGGGCTACCTGGCCCTAAATGGGCTTTTTTATTTAAAAAAATTAAAATAAAAACTCCATAATATTTATTATAAATAAAATTAAAAATTATGTTATTTTAAATATAATACATTTTTAAGTACTATATTATCTCTTATAAATACTATAATGTGTTTCTAAATGCAATATATGTCTAAATTGTATAAAATAATACTTGAATATTTATTATAAGAGAAAAACTAATATAATACGATGAAAAAATGTTGATTATATTAATGTATAAGATTTAAAAGAGAAAGATTGAATAAAATAGAGATAAAATTTAGTGAAGTGTGAAAAATCAATATGTTATTTTGGAGTAAGATAATATAAATATTGATATATTTTTTTAAAATTTATAATTATGCGGGCCTGATGGGCTACCCACGGTCCATATGGGCTAGCCCTAATGGGTAGCAGGATTTTCAGGGCTGGGCTAAAAAGGCCCTGAAAAATATGGGCTCTAATTTTAAGGCCCAAGCCCTATGATTTTTCGGGCCTGGCGGGCCGGCCCTTATGGGCTAGCCCATTTTGACAGCTCTACATGTTGGTTTGTGGGGTCAGTCGATAATCCTGAAAGTAGTCTGGGGCGTTACAAGAATCATGTTAAAGGGGAAGAACTTGCCGAAAGAGTTGTGGGGAGAAGCGGAATCCACAACTTCCTATTTGTTGAATAAGTGTCCTACAAAGAAGCTAGAGAAGATAATACCGGAAGAGACATGGTTTGGATTCAAACTGAATCTGAACCATTTGAGACGGTTTCGTGGTGTATCGTCGTGTTCCGGGCCAAACTTAGAAAGAAGTTGGATGACAAAGGGGAAATGATGATACTTGTAGGGTATCACCCTACTGGAGGTTACAAGTTGTTTGATGCTACAAACAAGTGAGTTTTTTTACATGGTATAATAGATTATCCCATTAGGGTTAATCAATTATCTGTTTTGTAACCCTAATAATCGATTAGCGGTGGCGTATTTTGAAAACCTTGCTTTATGTATCACATAATCAATTATCTGATATGCATACTCGATATTGAGATTAAAAGGCCAATGGATCCTTTCCTTTTCAAATCATATTTTGTCTTATAAATAAAGGGCTTTCCCTCATTTCAAAATACACTAGAAAACATATTTCAAATACCATTTCTCACTATTTTCTCTCTCTCTCTCTCTCTCTCTCTCTCTCTCTCTCACTCACTCTCTCCCTCTCCCCACTTTTTTCTTAACGCTCTTAAGAGTGAATATTTTATCTCTGAGGTGTTTTGATTCTGGTGTGAGGGTATCGTAGTAACATCTTTCTTGTGAGAAATTTATTTTGGTTTTGAGGTAAACCAACTGAAAAGTTATTGTTTGGTTGTTGAGGAGAACCTGGTAAAACCTTTGTTTGGTTGGGAGGCCTCCATAATTAAAGCTCTCGTTTGGTTCGTGAGCTTGGCCTAGTGATGTTATCTTTTAGTTGGGAAGTCTCCATAGTTAAAACTCCTGTGTTTGATTTGATTGTGTGGAAAGCCATTGTAAAAGTAAAACTCTAATCGTTTCGTAAGGAAGTTCATGGACAAATCCTGTCAAGAGCTCACATTGTAGTGGAAACTCTCGAAAAGAAATTGTTGTGAAGAGGATTAAGCCAAATCATTAGACCGAATCTTTATAAATCTCTGATGCATTTTTCTCTTCTCATATCTCTTTACATTTCAATTATTTATTTCTGTTGTATCTCCTTCTATTTGATTTTATTTATTCCTCTACTTATCTCGTTTATTTTATTAAATTGTTCTAAATTCTAATTTTATCAAAAAAAAATTATTTAGAAATTGTTTTTTCAAAACAACACAATTCACTCTCCTCTTTAGAATCACTTGTCCAATAATATTCAAATTCTTAATAGTATAGTTTTGGGGCTTTGGCCACTAACATGGATATATTAAACATCTTTAAATAGCTTAGATGCCTCACGGTTCATTCTATCAGAAATTGTCATTACATACCTGCAATACTATTTTCACCAAAACAAAAAGGACATATAACTATTAATCTAGACTATTTAAAACGAAGGGTCCTAATCAAAGGGTCCTAAGTGTTGAAAACTTCACATCAATTATCATGTGGCCCTGGCCCTCTTGAGGAATGTATGTCAACTAGTGTTAGATTAAAATAAAACATCAAAGAAATAGATCATAGAAAATAAATAACTCTTTCTTTAGTAAAACAGTGCTGTTAGACAATGTAACATTTATACAAAACAAAAAACCATTACAATGTTTTCACACAGACAATACACACAAGAAATAGTAGTAGAAGAAACTCTACACAAGTTGCACTTTCAATAAATCCCTGCAACTCTATATTATAAAAACCGAATCATTACTCTTTGTTTTGAAATCTAAGGGCAAAATAAACCTCAATTCTTACATAGTTAATGTTCTTGCAAAGTGTCTTCTATTAAGTGTAACACAAGGCACACATTCAGTTCCTATCTCCATCTGGCTGCAATCAAAACAATGTAACGAAGCAATTAACGATTTATCCTATATGATTTTTTCTTAATGTTATGTATGATAAAAACTTGTAGCATGAGAATGGTTGGTACTACTCACATCATATGCAACAAGAGATCTGCAGTAATTAGTATTCGTAAGCATTGTACTTGTCGAGCCACACTCGCTGTCGTGGAGCGAGACCGCCGATCTATCAAGCTTAATTGACCATGGATATTGGTAATTCTGAGCAGTGGCACCAACATGTGAAGATGACCTTTGCATTCTCACTGGCCTAGGTACATTTCTTCCCTCGACCGAAATTCTTCGTCGGCTCGGTTGCCTCTCAAATGAATCTGGCCTTTGTTTTGGTGCACTGTGTGATCTAGCTTTAGCCTTGGATGATTCTGTATTAGCCATGTAACTTGGATACAAAGGGTAATCATAGGACATAGGTTCTGCATAAGATGGTCTAGGGAATGAAAAAGGATGGTTTGAAGCTGAATCGTCAGTTTTCGATATAGCAGAATAGTAATGAGGGCTGCTTTGTGCTGTGCTGAAGCAATCTTCGAAATGGCCACTGCATGCTTTTGGACTCATTTCTGTTACAGCTGATGGAGCTGGTGATACTTTGTAGTTTTCTTCTTTTGAGTAAGAATAGGAACCATTTGTGGAATATCTATGTTCAGATTGTTCATAATATTGTCCATGATGATTTACACTGCTGCTTCTGCTTGTAGAGTTACCTTTTGATTCACAAAAGTCCATTTCCACAATCTTGATGTTGTCTTCTAAGCCTCTGTCCATTTCCTATATGCACAAAACCACATTTCATTTCATGATTAGACAACTTTAGTATCCGTGACAATTGTCTGACATTTAGACACGCCTTCAATTTGAAGCGTCGGTGCTACATAACTAGTCTGACATTCAGACACGCCTTCAATTTGAAGCGTCAGTGCTACATAACTAGTGACTCGTAATAGAATATTTTTCTAATTAATGTAAAATGAAATTTTTTTCCTATACAAATATATGTATATGACATCAATTCAGACAATTCCAACCATCAGATTACTATCAAAAGATAACTAGTAGAAGTAATGAACTAACATTGTATATTTGCCTGAACAAGTCATTTTCCATGACATTTCTAGGAGTTGATTGATTTGGATTAGGCCTTCCTTCGGACACCATTCGAATCCGTTGAGCACGAGCTCTAGCTTGTGCTGTCACCAAAGCCTGCATACATCTAAGTGTTGCCTTAGCCTGTTTTCTCACCAAGTGACCCCTTATCAGTGCCTGCAACTTCACTAATCCTCTCAAAGCACGCAACGCCTTTCGTGCCTGTCACACAAACATTCACATACAATAAGTATTTCGTTCCTTGAAATCGTAAAGGTTAAGCAAATTTGAAGAACTAAATTGATAGACAGTTGCAATTTCAAGGACTAAAAGGTTAATTTACTCATAAAACTAACTTCATACCAAGTGAGATCGATAGACGCATTGAATTTTAACAGCAGCAGCCTCTTCAATACTTCTAGAATTCTCATTCGAACCAGAAGTCAAGCGGATCACAACAGCTGCAGCCTGCGCAGCAGCCACTGCTGCATCAGCTGCAGCCGCGGTAGCAACAGCCACAGCCAAAGCATGATTTCTCTGCTCATTCTGAATATCAGTAACCGTAACAGTTGGTACTGTCACTGAAGCAATAACTTCAGATTTACTCAACTCCTTAGAAACCGTTGGCGTAGCCGATGCAGACGACCTTCTAAAACTCCATCTCTTTTTCTCCTTCGTAGAACTTGAATTTGAACTCGAAATCGGAGTAGTTGGATTTTCTGTTCCATTAGAAAAATTCTGGTTTATTGTAGATTTCTCTTTCTCTTTATCTTTCTCTCTTTTCCCTGTCAAGAAATTCTTAAGCCATTTACCTTTTTTTCCCATCTCTTTCTCAAGTATCTAACAAACTAACATGAATTGTAGCAACATGATTTTATTTAGATCTCTTGAGAAGTTGCTTTCATTACTATATGGTGGTTGATGGCCACATTATTGAAAATATATAAAACTATTTGACAGCATAAACTCACTGTTACATCGTTTTTTTGTTTTTCTGCACTAAATGTAAGGGTCACCATGTCGTGTAAAAAAATGAGATTCTTTGCCTTCTAAAGTGTTAAAGAATTTTAGTTTTTTTGGAGGGTGTTTTGGTGATTTCAAATGATGGTTAATATGGGATGGAGTGGATCAGAAAGCATGTGATAATAGGTAAAGAACATGCAGCATACGTGTAAAATACTCAAATTAATTTGTGTTAAGCGTTGTGGGATCCACTAAAGTGTGATTGAGTAGGGGTCTTGAGAATGTGCACGTGCCCATCTTATTCATGTAGTCAAGAATTTATGTAGACAAGTTAAGCATAAGTTGTAAATAAAGTGTGTAACACATTTTATTTTTCATGATACTAAGACCTTGGGAGAAGTCATCATAACCTTTACATTTCATGAGGATACATCAAGAGTTTTTTTGAATAGTTTGATGGATGAAACTATGTTATAATTTTGTGCTAGGGTTGTAATTATGAATGAGAGGGTTATATCCATCCCGAATTTTAAAGAGATTGGTAAGTTTAGTTTTTGACTATTAGGAAGATCCTAAAGTTCCATATTGATTGGAGATAGAGCATTGAAAGAGTGTATATAGAAGGACACTCCTCACCTTACCAACAGGTTTTGTAAGGATGAGTTAGGTCAAACCCTAATATGATAAAACTGCACGTGATTTAAAATTTAGCATATAAAACCTCTAACAACTCTATTGGTGTAAGTTATATACTGCATTTAACAAAAGAACAACGTCACAAAGTGTAACAAACCAGGGATTGCCTATAAACATACATGAACATCAAATTAATGGGGTTAGGTCCCATATTACTCATAATAGAGTTATGTAATTAAATTGCATATTTGTCTTAAAGGATATCTTAGTTGGCAGTCACATGGCATGTTTACATGCTCCCTCATTTCACTAGTTGTTCTATTGAAGGAAACACCACCTTTGGAAAATTTTCTCATTTCCTTCTCTATCCTTCTATTCTATGATTAAAAACTAGAGATTTATATAATAATGATTCAACGAATCAAACCCAAAAGTCCAAAACAATGAAATGTATATATATGATAGTCCAATGATGCATTTTCTTGGAAAGTTCTTATATATACAATGTAAAGACATGCTTGAAACATAATCTGATCTCTGAATACAGAAGATCCTCTCTAAGTAGGGCCCACTGGAGAGTCCATAGTTTTGAGGTCTCTTCTACTTCTACCCCATGTGGATGTACTTTACTATATATTCCTTCAAAGACATTCGGTTAATTATCATAATAATACTTGATTTAAAACACAATAATAGAGTTTAAGGCTTATTTTATTATCTTGCTAATTATAATAAATTAACAAGGAATAATACAAAGCACAAGCATTGAACCAACAACTTTGGAAACTCTTAAATATATAGTAACTGCTCCTAATAATCCTTCCACATGGGTTTTATTGAACTACATGTGAGTTACTGTTTGATTGGAGATAGATCCTTTCATTCCAATATTTCAACCTTTTCTTTAACTTTTTTTACAGTAATAATTAAGAACTGTATAATTTGATTATATGCATCTGTTTTATATTATTGATACATAAACATTAATCTCTTATTGGATGGTCACCAACTTAAGATGTTGTTAGGAAATAAGAGTTAGCATTGATAAAATAAGTCCCACATTGTGAAGTCCATGACAGAAATTGAAGTTTATAAGCTTCTGACAAGGTTGTTAGCTTGCTGAGTTGGGTAGCTCCAGCTTGTAACCCAAGTGGGGGTATCAGTATGGTGGAACATGGTTCAGGATTTGTCAGGTTGGGTTGGTGATTGCAATATGTTGGCTTGCCCCCTTCAAGTCAGAGTTGGCCAATGGGACCTTGGGGAAGGCATGAGTCTCCTTGGTCCTAGACTTCAGCACACCACATTAGGCTGGCTTAAGAGAGCAGCGAATCCATCCAGCTACTTACACTGAGGGATGGCAGGCCACTGCGCAGTCATCATCTGGTGACCCTGGACACATGAACCACCACATTTTTATAATGATCCCCTCTTGTTGCTTGAAGATGGATGATGTTCTATTATTAATTTAAGTCACTCTTTAGGTATGACAAAATAGCATGCACTTTTATTACATTTATTTACATTATGTACACATTTTGAGTGTTTAAACCTCTATTGATGATATGTAGCAGCACCAATATGTTCTCACTTCTACAATAAACACATTCAGATTTTGCATATATGGTAAATAACTTGTCCTGCTTCTTACTTGCTATAGCCATCCAAGCTTTGTGAATAAATGATCCTTCAGATATACTTATAAGAAGACTTTGCTCTCAAGTTTTAACTCCACCACTGAGAATTTTCAGTTTGGTGGAATCTTATCATGCATTTACTGATGCTTTGTAAAATATGTAACTTTTACTTGTACAATTTTTGTTTTGAAGTAACAAACAATGGTAATTGTTTTGCTATGAAACCAAAATGTTTGATGAATGGTTAAGTGAGATTTTGGGACGACTGAGAAAATTTCTGATGCGACAGAAGAGGCTTAGCTTCAAGGTCCTCCAACTCTCAAGTCAGTAGTGAGTGAATGAAAAGTAATTTGAGAGTGTGAATGAATTTGAATAACTGAAAGTGACACACTTCCCTTCTTAAATACTGAGAGCGATTAAAATCGTTCACTTGAGTGAGGCAGATTGTACGGGTAGTCGTTGGATCTAATCAGACAATGTTAAACATATCTAGGACAAAATTGTCTATTCTAGAATGAATGAGAGATCGCCTGCTCCACACACTTTACCACTTGATGGCATGGTGCCCTTGGGCCTTTCGCTTTAGACCTTGCGAGCGGCCCATAATAGTTTTCCCTAAAGTCCTTATTTCTGCTTTGGAGGATGTGGGTTTGTTGTGTACGCCCCTATACCAGCTCTTTGGCGGAAGTAGTAGAAGAGCCTTGATGAGATGTCACTATCGTTGAGAACATGCACATTAAATGTCACTCTTTTAATAGGTAATGTATCACATTAAATGCACATTTCTTTTCTATGTTTACAATATTTTTTTAGAATCGAGATTCCACCTACGATGCTTCAGAAGACTAGGGGGATAGTTTGGCAGTGTGGGACGACCAAGAGACGTTGGACACTGCCTCTACTTTCGAATATGAAGGTAGTTTGGGTTAAGCTTACACCGAGGTGGGACCTTTATCTGATTGAAGAGTACTTTTTCCTGAGAAATATAAGAGGGTGTGTAGCAAGTATGACAGGTGAAACATTCCTCTACACGAGTGTCTATTTTTTTATAGCTTTCTGCCGCCATTTCAACGATTTTGTGGTTGTCGTTCCTAACCATTTGTTATTTTCCCCTTCAAAACTACACTCATTGAGATAGATTTGCATTAAATTCTTCTAATACTGCTGCAAATATAAGAAGAGTGTTCCAACCTTGTCGCTCTTCTTCCACCTTTTCAAAGCTCAGCTGGTTCTTCAAAGGCTCAATGCGTAATATCTCTTCGGTACAACACCAGTATGTTTGACGTTTATTGAGATAATGTAAAACACTTAAAGGATCATTTTTTCTTGGTCACCCATATCAACGAAGAAGCTCACGCTAAAATAGGTTCCATAAGCCTTGGGCCTCTTACCAATACTCGAACATATTCTCAAAGTTCTAGCGTCAAAGTCACTTCTTGTCTGAGTGTTTGGTCTTATGTTTACATATGGACAATTTGTATCAAGAAGATATTTTCCTAAAGAGGAAGCTAGTGTTCTTCTTCGATAATTCCGTTTATGTCGGTGGCGTCACCCTCAATGACGCGACATCAAAGAAACAACTAAAGTGGTTCATAAATAGGTTCCTGTTGGTGGGGGGCCAACTCAAAAGATGAGATGAAGGTTATTTTTGTGTGAGTTGGGGAATCTTCTATTTTTTTAATGTTTTTTGTGATTTCTTCTGTAATTTGTATGTTATTGTTGTGTAGGTAAGATGAAATGTGAGAAAATAATGCAACAAATGAGGAGGAATCCTCCAGTTATCCCTCTCTTGGATGGTGCTTACCAATATTATGATCGTTGGAGGGGTTACGACAATTGAGGTCCCTACAATTTTGGTTACCTGGGACATGCCTGCTCAGGCGCAGGTGGGAGTCTGGGATTCATCTAACCGAGTTTCCTCCTACCCTACTGGCTAGCCCTGGTTCTCTAATTGTAAGTGAATTTCAGTATTCTATCTCTAAAGAATATTATTATTTTTTGAACAAATTTGAAGAAACACATCAAGACGATTATCAAACCTAACTTATTATACGTATGAAGCATGGATCATTTTAGCCTTTGGTGTTGTCGGGCGATGAGAAACCTTCTTACCTGTCCATCTTCAAAGAGAAAAAGAAGTGCTCAAAGAATGTGTCAATGCTCTTACCATAGAGCGAGACCAATATTTGGATAAGCTTCAAGGACAGTCTACCTTGCTTTCGGGAATAGAGTCCAATGTGGAATATTTCGATCACCCCGACATGCTGGTTAAAAGGGTGAAGTTGCTTGTGCAAAAGGTGAAAAAGAAGAGTGAAACCTTAGTTTTTCCCAAGGTATCACTAACTACTGCGGAGGCCACTATCGCCGAAGAAAATATGACATTTGATGCTTCCTGAAAAAGGGTAGAAAAGCCTGAGGCATCTTTGAAGGAGTCTTAGAAAGGTTGGGAAAAGGCTAAAGAGGACCTCCATCAGATGCTTCTTGAGAATCTTGCCTTGGTCAAGGAGTACGCAAAGTCATTTCAGGAGAGTTAGTCTATTGCACGCGACTCTTTGGAAAATGCTACAACAAGTGGAATATTTTTATCCCATAAAGCTTGTCTCATGGGAACAAATCAATACTGACCAGATGATGAAGGATAAAAAGTTTATCTCCTTGGTGGTTTAGCCAGATGCATGGCCCTCTATGGTTAACAAAAAATTGGGCCTGTCCACTGCTTCGTTATTTACAAAATGAATAGGGACAAAATGATCGTTTATAAAAAAATTCCATAAATCACAGTCAATTGAATAAAAAGTATTTAAAATATTTCTTTTTATATACCAAATATTACCATCAAACGATGGAGGTGTATTCATGAAAAGTCTCTTGTTAAAAATTGAAGAAGTATTTAAGCTCATTTTGCTATCTCCTAAGACAATTAGTCCTATACCAAGAGTTAGGCTTTAGGCTTAATATTATTTTTGGTCTTCTATCTTAACCTCGAGGTTCATTTTGGTCTTTTAACTTAAAAAAGGTCCATATTGGTCACTTAACTCTTAAATATGTACCATGTTAGTCCTTTTGTCAAATTAGCAACGGGAAAATTCAAAAATTAGTCGCTAATTTGATGAAAATGACTAACATACTACGTTTTTTAGAGTTAAGGGATTAATATGGACCCTTTTTAAGTTAAGAGGCAAAAATAAACTTTAAGGTTTAGATACAAGACTAAAAGGATATTGAAATTAGGCTTTAATAACACTTGTTGATCAAGTGACTCCAAACACAAGAAGGATGATGAATTGTGTTGTTTGAAAAATATTGTCCAATTCTAAAAATTTATTTTATAGAAAATCTTTAATTAGTATTAATTTAAAAGAGATTAAGCAGTTGAATGGTAGAAGGAAAGAAAGAAGGAGAGATGGAGAGAAAAAAATAATACATAAAGAAAATAAAGCAATGAAAAAAATAAAGAGAAAAGGGAAAGACCTACTTCTGTCTCTTAGAATCTCCTCTTGAGAAATCCATTAAAGAAGTGAGCTTTCCACAGGTTATGCCTACGAACCTTCTTACAAGTAAATGGAGATTTTTACTAACTATTCCAATGAAATAAGCAAGAGGTTTCCTCAGACATAGAAAATAGTCTAAGTGTTGTTGCACTAGCAGCAATCAAAAGTGTAAGTATTTGTCTTATCGTCTCCACCAGGATTATAGCGATATCAATGTCATCCGATAGTCACTATGATTTTAAGCGGAAGTTTGCAAGATGTTTGATGGTTTAAAGTTTCAAATAGTAAATCGATAAATGAAAGATAAATTTTTAGAGATATGAGAGCTTGTCAGGATTGGATTTCATCCACCAATCAGTTATACATAATATAAACATTCATCAATATTGTCAAGTATCACTCACAACAAAGTTTATGTCTAAGCTTCTGATGAGGTTTTGACCTTATTGTTAAATTGTTGATGCCTCAACTCATTAAACAATAAGGAAGCATTAATAAGCGATACTTTCTATGAATGTTAAACACAATCTATGTCTAGAACTTAGAATTTAATAGATGTTCACCTTAGATCAAGATTCGAACCGTATTTCTCAATAATAATTAAAATCTATAAAGCTAAACACTTAAACAAAGATAACGTCGATATCAATTAGTAAATAGATTATATATAACTCAATGATTAATAAATTGATCTAGCATGTGAACATAGTTATTAATCGCTATTATCACGTATCACTCGTCAACACCATTTATGTCTAACCACTATTGCGGGTTTTACCATATTGTTTAATCGATGATCTCAAGACCTACTAAGCAATAATATAACATTAAGCTTTGATAAAAGTGAATATGAAACTCCCAATATATGTCTATAGTTTGGTCTTTGATAGATGATGATCTTAGGTCAAGCTTGAAAGATATTTCTCAATAATGATTTAAGCCATAAAAACAACATAAAAATAAAGATAACATCAATATAGATTCATAAATAGTTCATAATACAAAGATCAAAATAAATACATACGATTACGTTGAACTACATCCAATCCCAACAAGAAAGAGGTTTAGCTATTCATGGTAGCATGATAAAAAGATAAGAATGAAGATGAACATGCATCAATTATAATTTCCCGACGATTGATGCGAACCCAACCTTTGATCTTCAAGAAGCACCCTCTCCTGTTGTTTCTAAGTTTCTCTCTCTCCAAAATGGTGCCTATCTCTCAAAATATCAACTAAATGCTATTTATTGAAAAAAGAAAAATGCAGGTCGTGTTAAGCACAAAATTTGGTGCGAAGCGCAAAATAAGCAAAACACATTAAACCGCCTTAAATTGCACTAAACACAAGATTCAGGCACTTAGCGCACTACCCTCATCCTGGCCACCTCTTAGCGTGCTTTGACCGCGCTTAGCCTAACCTGCAGCTTTTGATTTCCTTCCAAAAATGCATCTTGAAGCTTTTCTTTTGCCTTTTAATGCCCAATGCTTCACCAATGCAAAGAAACCTACAAAATGAGATGAAAAATCAAATTAAACAATATTTACATCAAAGTTGAGGTTTTGAATTGTTAATCCCAAAAAGCAAGCTAATAAGTGCCACAAAATAATATTAATTATAATTTATAACTAAAATTTGGCAATTATCAAACTCTTCCCAACTTAGAACTTTATTTTTCCTCAAACAAGAATCTTACAAACCTAAGCGAACAAAAGCAACCTACAAGAAATCATGAATCAAACAAGTTTCGAGAAAAGAAAAGAAATGCATGGTTCAATGTATAAAAACATAAACAAAGTAATGCTTACCACTATACTATAACGACACCATGATCATGAAACAAATTCTAAGCATAAAACACATGTCAATAATTCTAAGACAATACATACTCAAACATGAATCACACCTAGCACACAACTTCATCAATTGATGAAGAACAAAAATGAGGGACTTGACTCACACCCAATAATATTTCTAACATCTTCATTAAATTATGCATTCATCCAAAAAATTCATATTAAAAGCTTAAAAGCACAAATCACAAAGGAATTTCAAGAGTGGTAATATGGCTCTGTTTATTAATAGGGTTTCCATATAGTAGGGTGTATTCTGTGATGTGGCTAGAAGGCCCTTTGTGCTCTCGAGGATCACGAGGTCTATCATCCCGTCTTTTCTCTCCATCATGTCGAGGGGGAGCAGGGTCGTCGTACTTCGAGCTTCTAGAGTTGTTATGATTCCTTGACCCGTGGGCATCGTCAGTAGCTTTCTTTTCCTCCTATTGAATGTAAGCTTGAGCGTTGAGAATGAGTGCATCCATAGAAAGGGTTTTTCGATCCCGTCAACTTTCTTGAAGTCGCCGCCCGAGCGCATCCTGTGATCGAGCAGATACCTATTTATCTCGTTGGTGGTGGGGAATTGTATAGCTTCCCAATTTAACCAGTTAATGTACGCGTGCAGGGGTTCATCGATTCCCTACACGATTGCTTCCAGGGACACCTCAGATTTCGGGTGTCGTTGGGAGGCGGTGAAGTGTCTGAAGAATTGCTCCTTCAGTTCCCTCTAGGAATGGATAGAGTTCAGGGCCAAGCTTTTTTAACAAGACATCGCGCCCTTTTGAAGGGATCGTGGGGAAAATTCGGCATTTTATGGCTCCCCAAATGATGCAGTAGTTGAGCATGGCCTCGATGTTCTCGATATGATCATCTGGGTCAGTCATACCATCATAGGTACCTGAAGAAGGTGGTTTTTCCATCCTGTGTGGGAGTGGAGTCTCCATGATTGCTCGAGATAGCGGACCGCGGGGTCTTCTTCGTCTCTTCTGAACGGGGAGCGGGATGGGGAAGACTCAACCCGAGGGTTCGGCGACAATGAAGCGGGCTTTTTGGTCTACTTTTGTGCTTGTCGACATATTTGTTCTTCTTCTTTGTCAGGGAGTTTTTCTCCTTCCGGGGAGGGGGTACATTCTCGCTTCTTGGGGACTATAGGGGGTGGTCGCTTCAGTCGGAGGCGATCTCCCCGAGGTCGAGGAGAGTGACTCTAAGATTCATCCCGATGGTACTTCAGTCGGGGTGAACGGGAGCGGTTGCCTTGCCGTCGCGAAGACGGAGTGTGAGACCTGGATTAGTGCTTCCTCGGGGTTGGGGATCGGCGTTGAGCCTCCACCATCTCAATTCGTTGGCTCTTCTGGAAGACGAGGAAGTTAGTTAAGTTGATGGCCGCGAGCAGGACTGCGGTGGTTGGGTCCGTGTTAGGCGGCACGAGGATCTCTTGATAGGTGTCGGTGAGGAGTTGTTGATGTTGGGCGGCGTTGTAGCTATGTCCTTGGAGGAGGGAAAGGTGGTTTTCTCTTCCTTGGAATCACCTTGCTCGGGACCGGCCACCCAATTGCTTTCCTGTTTTTTAGTGTCGAGGAAAGGGTTGACGTTATCGCCGTGTTAGGTTGCCATTACGATAGGTATGTGTGTTAAATTGCTTTGGTCTAATTTGGGAGAAGACGGTGAAACATTTAGTTTCCCATAGAGGGCGCCACTGATCTGAAATTGATCAGACGATCTTCTTGGCCATGAACGTGGTGCTGGTTAGTCTAAAGAAGATGAGGGGGTACCTGCAAGACACTATGTTGCTAAAGTAAGGTTCAAAATGAGAAAGCAAGTATGTGGAATGAAAGTGAATTGAATACCCGACCCTCTGGTGAAATACGGTAATTATAGCCCTTAGCGCTAGGCCAAGTTCTCCTGACTTGGGCCTGCAAATCCAGTCTAAAGCGTAAGACTGTCAGGATCCTATGTGTTAGGGCAGGTTCAACACGTAACCCTTATCCTAGTTCAATTGCCTGTGATTCTCGGAAGGGGAGGACTGGTTATCTCGGGAGGAAGTTGGCCACATGCTTTTGGATGGACATGTGGGTGAGAAGTCCTCAACGGCTACTACGTGGATCACTCCTGTTGGGCCTCTTTCCATTGCGTTGGACTGGGCCCTGCCCGAGGTTGGTCAGCCCCAGGTAGGGGTGGAAATAGGTCAGTCCGATAACAAGGGCCTACAGGCTAGCCTATATAGGCTCAGGCTAGGCCACACATTATTTTTAAATAGAAAAGGCCTAGGCTTTGTTATAAGCCTATTTAGTTAAAAAGGCTAGGCCTCAGGCCCTACAAAAAACTTTTTAAGCCTATCAGGACGGCCTATTTACATAAATATGAATAGTTTTTATGATCGTTATGTTATGTTTTGTACTTTGAATTAAAATACATAAATAAAACTTGGTTATCTTGAAGAACTTGTGAAAAATAAGATGAAAACAACAGATGAACATTGTTTTCATAAGTTTTCTTAAAAAAATAGTCTCCTAGAACTTATGCTAATAGATAAGTTAAAATAAGTTAGTCTATTTAAATATTATTTTAATTTCTTGTTTACATATGTCTAAAACAAATAGACTTTTATGTAGGCTAACCAGGTCTTCGAAAAGGTCATACTCAGGCCTAAAAAATAAGCCTACGATAGGCTACAAGCCAAGCTCAGGCTTCATTTTTTTTGACAGGCCAAACTTAGGCTTGACAAAGCCTAGCTCGGCTCAGCCTATTTCCACCCCTAGCCTCAGGATCAGTCCAGAACAAAAATATTGTCATTTATGTGCTTCCATATACACCAACAGGTTGTCAACCAAATAATACCTACCCTGCAGCTAAACATCTTTCTAGTCAATAAATCAAAACACTTTAGCAAATGACTACAACAATCCTCCATAAAGGGAATATCTAACTCCAACCAAATATGAATTTTCCTCTATAGTAGCTTCAACTTTGAGCAGTGCAAAAGTAAGTGATTTAAATCTTCCATTTGCGATTGACAAAATACACAATAAGCATCTTGACTCTCTGTGATAATTCCTCTTCCTAATAGTTGCTACCTTGAAGGCAGCCTATCCTGCAGTATCCTTCAACCAAAAATCTTCAATTTCAAAGTTAAGTTAACACCTAGGATCGGATTCAAGTTATCATAACAAAACCTCACTGTAAAGACTTTTGAAGTATCAAAAGGCCAAATAATCATATCAGTAGTATTCACGATAGGAGATATGTTATGTAGCATCACATTCAAATCTTCAAATTCACTAGTGGCCTCCCTCCCAAGAACTTCTTCCTCGTGGATGATCTTCCAGCACCACACTTCACCATGCCAAACCCCATACTAATGATACAGACATTTTTAAAAGAACATTCCTAGTATAACTTTGGGAATTGATCAGCCAAACAACCCCTCCCCAACCAGCAAGAATTCCATAATTGAGCCACATTCCCTTCTCCCAACTTTACTGTGATTTTTCGCACGAGTCCTTGAGGGTATTTACACACTAACATTATACCCCTCCACCAAATTGATTCTTGGAGTTTTGGGCAAACATCAGCAGAATTTCATAGCCTATTTCTCAAACAGGCTATGGTTTCATGAATTTGGTATAGACTGCCGTTTATTTTCTTGATTTAAGCTTTTTCCTTTTTGCGTTTATACAACATTTATTCAACCATTGCCTAAGTTTTTAGACACATATTTTAGTTTTTAGTCTATGTTTTTTTTTTTTGTATTAATAAATATTTTTTGATTAGAAAAATGATTATTAAATATAATTTGAGTCAAATCGAATAATTGTAGCCTGAAGGAGGAGGGGTTTAGACAACTAAATTTTAGCGCTTTTAAATTACTCCCTCCGTCTCATAATAAAGGTCTCATTTGCACTTTTTCTATGTCTCAAAATAAATGTCTCTTTAGAATACCAATGCAACATTTATTCTTTTTTTCCACTACTATACCCCTATATATTAACTTTCACGTTTTTCAACTACTCCACTACCTATAATAATTAAGGGTACTTTAGTAAATGATACTAATTTTTTCATTAAAACCAACACATCTAATCATTTTCTTAAGAACCGCACAAAGCTCAAATAAGACATTTATTATGAGACGGAGGGAGTATGGGTTTATTGCTCCGACCCACTAAATTAAAGGCACAAGCCCGTTGCAGGTTGAATAATTCGTTTTGTTATAGCTCTAGTTTCCATCATTTTATTTTAGGTCATTTACAAAATGAAAACTAATCTTTCTATTTTGAATTTAAATAACTTTAATTCTCTCATATATGTTACCTTCAAATTTAATGATATATCTATGTTTAAATAACTAGTCAGTTATGAAATGAAACAAATCATTCTATAGGAATATTTGGGAAACACAGTATCAATTTTCTGTGCAAAATTGTGAAAGATGATTAAAATAATTAATTCTGTGAATCTTATAATAAAGTATGTAGATTAAAATTGTAATTAAGATTTTTTTTAATCAAAAGATATCAGAAACAAATTTTATTTGTACAAAAATATTTTTTAACTAAATTAATATTTTAAAATATATAGATATATATATATATATATATATATATATATATATATATATATATATATATATATAGGATATTTTTATTAATTCTTTTTTTCTTTCATTTTTCCATATTTTTGTAAAAAAAAAAACAGTTTTTTTTTTTATCAGAGGAAATCCGGTAAAAATTCCACCTTCTAATAATTTTTAAGTAATTTTATTGCACACTTATAAAAAAGAAGGCTGAGATTTCACAAAATATATTTAACCAAAGAGGGTCCATCCCCGTCAATCTATCATGTTCTTCACACTGTTTATGATTTGATTCCTTATCTTGTATTTTTCTCTACTACTTAAAAAAAAATCTAATAACCAAAGAGGAGCCAGGGTAGTACATATATTGAAACCTAGGATTCTTTGTACGTGAGTAATTTACAAGCTATTTCGTAAATTATACGGCTTCAAATTACTAGCATTGTCTCACGAGTCGATGAATGTACAACATTGTCGTAGGCCCTAAGCAATTTAGGTGAACTATGGTCACTTTCAATCCTATTTCTTGGTGTAAAGTTTTAAATAACTCACTTTTATTGTATTTTTTTTTAATAAAGACTAATATATATAAAATTAAAAGAGATTACAACGGACTGGGGGACATAAACTAAAACTCAATCAATCAACGAAAACAATCCGAAAGTGTATACAAATATATCAAAACAAACTAAAGTAAAAACGCACACACGACCAAACACTATCCAACGAAGCCGCTTACGGGCGCGAAACCGAATAACAAAAGAAAGAGTTGAGTGTGAATATTCACTTTTTAACATGGTGTATGAACCAACCGCCAACACGTCCTGATTCACGAACCAACAATCCCTGGTAAAAAAAACCAGCAAGTAAAACGACTCTTTCGAGTCTTACAATCCACTTCAAAATGAATGAAACGGAAATGAAACCAAATCCACATCAATGACGAAGACTGATGCCGATAAAAAGATTGTGTCGGCGCAGAGAGACAAACCTAAAATCTTAAAACCTGCAAATCTCAACAGATCAGGAATAATCAGCGAATCAAAAAATTAGGAAACAAACTCAGCACCAAAAACAAAAACCTAGAAAGGATGCATCAGAGAAGAAGCTTCAGCAAAAGTTCTGAAGAGAACACAACCGGAAACCACCAAAACCGAAGGAAACACCACAACTTCAGATTTGAAGATCCGCCCGCAGAGAACGACGCTAGCACCAAACCGGAGCAGCTAAGAACCAAAATCAGTCAACGCAAAGGAGGCCAACCAGAATACAACCAGAGGACTAACTGTCACCGGAAAACACCGAAGAAAAGTCAGAGAAACCACAACAGACAGCCCAAAGGTGAAAAGGTGGTGTAGAGGAGAGACCTCAACACACCACCCAGTAGCTACGCTACATTCAATGGAGAAATTGGATTTTAGGGAGAAAAGAGGAGTTGAGCTGTTGAGGTTTGTCGAGGCTTTTTATTGTTTGTATAAGAGGAGTCGTGGTTGTTAGTTAATTTTTAAAATTGAATGTCGTTTTTCAATTAACACAATTCACCCCTCCCCCTATTGTTGGAGTTAATTGTATTTGGAGCTAATTGGTAAACACATATTGTTGATAACTATAAAAATAGAAGGGTCCCTTATATTGAACTGGTTAATATTAGAGAGGTCGCCGAGGCTTACTGACACTCTTCAGTCCCCTTGAATTTCTATTTCTTCTTCATTATGGTGAAGAAGTGGAACGTCTTGTATCTCGTGAAAGAGAGAAAGTGTATTTCCAGTTGCTGAACTTCTTTTACTATTTCATGTTCCTCATATTGATGATGGCCTAACACTTGTCTGAGTTTTCCTATATCCCCGTGTTGTTAGCAAAACCCAAGAAATTTTCCTTCCGAGAACCCAAACAAACATTTGGTAGGATATAAGGGCATGTTATATTTCTTGACCGAGCTCAAGATGTCTTCAAGGTCGTTGCAGTGGTTACTCCCATCAATGTCGTTTACCATAATGAACCTTTAACTAACCTATCAATGTTGGGCAAAGGACATGGGTCCTTCATGAACACCAGGTTAAGCCCAGTGAAATCTGCACACATCTTACATTTTCCTAATGACTTCCTGACCATTACAATATTTTCCAATCACATAGGGTATTTGATTTATTTGGTAAATGTTGCCTCCATTAACTCTTTGATTTCTTCATCCATAAGCTCCTTTATTTCCTCCACGATATTACGCTTCTTTCGAATCAATGATTTGATTGAGGTGTTGAAAGCTAGATGGTAGCACACAACCATGGCGTCAATCTGCGACGTGTTTAAGGGAACCCGGGAAAATAGGTCTATGTTTTGATGGGGCACGATGATAAGTTCCTTTTCTTTTCTCTCCTTCAGGGAGGTACCTAATTTTTTGTTTGAAAATCATGTGGACCTATATGAAATTCCTTTAAATCTTCAATAGGTATCCGCCTTTCTTACAAATATTCCACTAAGGGATAGGTCAACATAGTTCCCTCTGTTGGGGTCAAGTTTTAGTGCAGCTGATAACCATCGTTGCTCTTTTGATTCTCAGGCCATCTTGATAGCATTTTCGAACCATTGCTTGATCCATTTTCACAATGTCTATTCTCCCATCACTTAGGGGTACTTCTTTTTAGATAGAAAAATGACAAAGTGACTTATAAAATGTTGAGAGTGAGACGTTTAATGATGATATTATACGATGAAGGGGCGTCAGTGCCAAGTTATCTCACTTTTATCGTATTAGCATTTTTGTGTACTTTGAGAACAATATTGAGGGAGATGTATCCCTTGAATTGGATATGCTCACTCGAGAAAAATATGAGGGAGCCTTTGAATGATTGTAGATCATCTCGATCCAATTTCAATATCTCAAAAGAGTCCCAATCGAGGATATCTATCAAACATCTGGAATCCATCAAGCCATGCTTGACGCCCCAATAAAATAGTTTCATACTTAAGACAATGAGGTTGTCTTGATGAGGAAAAACAATCTCCGCATGAGAAGTTGATTTTTGGTTTAGGAGTTGACTTTAACTTTGGAGGCAAGTCCACCAAGTGCATCACTTCGCGTGCATATGTCTACGAGAGGAACTATATTCTCCTCCCCCAATAAATCCTCTAGTGATCGTGTTTTGTGTCTAGAAGGCCCGTTTGTCCTTACACATCTCTTCTAGATCCTTATCCATCCTCAGTTGGGGGGATTTTAAACTGATCTCATTATGAGGGACGTGGCCTACTTATGGAACGTTGAAAGGTTCTTTAAACATACCTTCTCAAATGTCCTTCTTGGATGGGGCATTTTATCTCATTCTTTAGTTGGTGTCAGTTATCTATATAATGCCTTTTTAATTTGTGGTACTTACACTACTTTTTTGATTTGTTACATATAACTTCCCTCTTGGGAGCTAGAGGGTGCAAGATGTCGTTCATTTGAAATACTTCACGCCAAATATGCTCTCGTCTGGTGTTGAGTGGCATGTAGCTCTCTATGGGCTTTCTGGTGGGTTTCAAGGCCGCCCTATCATATATGAATGACACAAAATGATTCATATGTTGGTGGGAGTATTCAGATCCACTAGTGCCTCGTTCCTTCACATCCCTTGCCTTCTTATCAAGTTTCCTTCCTCACCCTTTATTTATCATTCAACCCGCACTATAATCTCTTGCATGGAATCGGCGGGCGTCTAGGCGAGACTCTCGTTGAAAGCTTGTAAATTAGAAGCAAGGTTGTCAGAATCGAGTTTTTACCTTGACTCGTTTTACTTAGGTAAAATCGAAACGTAAAATCATAGAGTTTACCTCATATTAAAATCATATTAAATATATATATATATATATATATATATATATATATATATATATATATATATATATATATATATATATATATATATATATATATATATATATATATATATATATAGAGAGAGAGAGAGAGAGGGGGGGTGTTATATTTACTTCAGGAGTAACTTATTATAACTTACTCCAAATCTAGACCATTAATTTTTTTCAATCTAGTGGTTAAAAATAATAAGTAATTAAATGTGGAGAGAGAAAACTATTACTTATTATTTTTAACCATTAGATTGAAAAGAATCAATGGTCTAAATTTGGAGTAAGTTAAAATAACTTACTCCTGAAGTAAATATAACCCTCCTTATATATATATATATATATATATATATATATATATATATATATATATATATATATATATATATATATATATATATATATATATATATATATATTATATATCAAGTGAGAGCATTTTTAAATGAGAGATGAGAGGAAGAAATATCAACCATTGGATTCATCGAGAGAGAGAAATTAATAGACTCATTAATGTAGTAACATTCTCTCTCTTGATGAATCTAATGGTTAATATTTCTTCCTCTCATCTCTCATTTAAAAATGCTCTCACTTGATATATATATATATATATATATATATATATATATATATATATATATATATATATATAATATTCTAAATGCATCAATTATTTAAAATTTTAACTTAATTATAAAGCAAAAATATATTATATCATAATAATAAAGTGTAATATTCACAAACTTGTATTAAACTACATAAATTGTCCACCAAATCATAAAATGTAACATCCAAAAGACTATATAAAAAAAAATAGTTTCATAAGTTTTTCAAATTCAAAAATAGAGATCTTTTCATCTTCTTCTTTAACTTAATCAAAAGTTCAAACCTTCTACAACATCAAGTTCATTAGAACATTCATATTCGACTTGATTAAATTCATCTCCAAATGTTAAAGATTCTTTAATATAATAACCAAGATATGAATGTGAATAGAATTAAAAATCTATAGAGAAAATTTTATGTGCCAAAATATAAAATGTGATTTATAAATTTTGACAAAAAAAAAAAGTAAAATTAAGTCAAAGAGTAAAATCCAATTATTTTACATGATTTTACCGATTTCAGAAAGATTTAAATCACTTAAAATCGTTCCGAAATACGATTTTACATAAAAAGGTTTTTACCTGCGATTTAACACGAAATGCTGACATAAAAACGTAAAATCTATAGAGTTTAGTTTTTAAATCGATATTTTAATAGCCTTGCTTAGAAGGTTAAGAGGTAGAACCTAGAACATTGTAAAGTTAAGACACTTTTGTTGTATATGGGAAGATCCCTCCTAGTTGGGAAACAACTTGCCTTCTTGTTTAACGTGGCTACATGCTTTAGTACTAGGTATCCTTCCTTCATTGTTTTAGAATTCACCTTGGTATTATATCTCCTCGTCGCTGTTTGCCTTGCCTCTAAATCCTAAATACAGATCATTTCTCTGACTTCGTCAATCTCTTAAAGTGATAACAAAATTCCTGAATTTTTGAGCTATTTCTCTTACTTCTTCTACCTTCCTCGGTTAACAACTATTCCACGGATGAAGTGAGTATTTAAGAGTTATACTTATATGTTAAGGAGAGGTTTATTAATTTAAGTAAGTTATAGTGATAATTTGAGCCTTAAATTAGAGCAACTTATAGTGATATATTGTTTATAAGTTAGGGTGGGATTTATCAATTTAAGCAAAGTATAAGCAAAAATTATGCTATCATTTATGATTCATTGCTTATAAGTTATAACCATATTTTAAAAGTGGAGTGCTCTTATAATAGTTTAATTTTTTTGGTGAATGTACTAACAACCACCACTCAGCACACTGTTCATAAATTATAAAGGAGGGAAAAAAGAAAGAAAGAAACACAGTCCTCTGTTTCTGTTTTCATTAATCTCAACATTCAACAACAAGTGAATTTCCAAAAAAAAATCACAAAAGCTTAATCCTTTGGCTCAATAACAGTCCTACAATAAGGACAATGAGGATGTCTTTCAAGCCAAGGGAGAAGACATGCTGAATGATACTTATGTGAGCAAGAGAGATTCATAACCTCTTCATTTTGATGGAAATCTTCTAGGCACACAGCACAAACATTTCTCTCTTTCTTAAACCTATTTCCACGTAATAACCATGCACTCTCTAGTAATTTTCGACCTAATCCTGTGTCTTTCTTCTGAATCCTGCTTCTACTTTCTTCTTCTTTTCTAGGATTTTGTTCACTTGACCTGTCATTAGAAAATGACCTAACCATTTATTAATTAATATAAACTAAAATCAAATGTACTAACAACCATGAAGCAGGACGCCCGAACACAATACCGACACTGACCCAATGATATATGTAATAATTAAGAAAAAAATTAAACGTAGTCATAAATATCAATATTGATGTAAAAGTCTGTCATTGACTCGAACATGAACATATTTTTATCGAGGTGTCGGTGCTAGATAGTGACCACATAACTTATTATGAATGGTTGAATATGAATAACAATCATATTTAAATTAATAAAAAAATTAATCATGGGAACTTCCTTGATTTTCTTCACTTTAGAAAGAAAAATAAAAATTTAAATCCTTGTTAGACATGTTCTTTTAATCTCTTATCTTAATTAAACATGTGAGTGTACATAAGAAACATGTAGATAATATAATCAAATTAAATTAAATAAAACCCTAGTTAATTTGCATAAGTCTAGCAACATAGCCTCAAAAAATAAAGATAGAAAATATACCTGGAAGAAGAAAAGAAGGAACCAAGTTTCTTCTCAAGTCTTTGTTTGGCTTTGAAAGCATTTTCATCTAAGGTAGTAGTAATTGAAGTCCATGGTGCATCCAAATCCAATGATTTTCTTAGGTAAGAGTCTCTATAGTTAGAATAATTTTCATGTCTGTTGTGATGTTGTTCTGATTTTTTCCTTGGTGACAACCCAACACCAGGTAATCTACCAGCCATTCAAGCTTGTTTACCTAAGCTTATTCCTCATCTCTCAATTTAATGCTCACACAACAAGAGCACCAAAAATATTAATAATACATCCAAGTTTTGATTGATGGTTGCGTGTTCTATTGTGAAATATACAAATATACAAATTCTCTAGGAAGTTCTTTACTATACCTCTTCGTAAATATCAAGACTTATGAGGGGTCAATTTTCATCACACTAAATGGACTTTTGCTAATGATTTAAATTGTGTGATTGATATTATTCATTGCCCATGACACCAATAATGATTTTATTTTGGCTTTTGGTGAAGTATATGTGGCAAATTATTGCAAATAGTTTACTACTGGGAGGATGAAATTTTTGTGACCACAAAGAAACACGTGGTTCTTAAAAGGATAGCTCAAAAAAGAGAGACAGTGTTGTCCCAAGTACTGTATTATAGCATCATAACTGTTCTTTGGGAGAGTGGCGATTGAACATTATTTTTCTCCCTTTGGTGGTTTTTGGTACTCAACTTGGGTGCTTGGATGTTTTGTAAAAATGGTCGAAAATCTAGATATGGCATTCGGACAAGGTAATATATTAGATAGTTAGTCTCAAGCAGTTGAGTAAGTCATATGAAAATAGAGTTATCATCCCTAGGATAAAAAGTGACATTCTTTATATTAATTAGTGTAGCTATTTTTTGTAAAATTGGTTTTATAGTGTGTTTGGTATGATATAACCATGTTATGGGCTGGTCCAAAGGTCTCCAACAAAAAAAAAAAAAAACCTCACAAGTGATTCACATCTTGAACATCTCAAATAATCTTTAAACATAAGATATCTCATATGATAAAAAAGTAGGATTCAAAATTCGTTGTCAGTCTCATTTTTGTCTTTATTAACTCATTGACTTAAGTGTTGAAGTGCTGAAGTTGTTGGTCATCCCCTTTTTTTGTCGTAGTCGAAGCACATCTATGCTGCAGCAAGACATAATCTCATCATTTCACCGATAATTTCAAGTTTTGAATTGAACACCATTTATAGGAATCGACTTCTGATTCCTACAAAGTTCCACAGTGAGATTCTTCAGATTCAAATCACGATTGTTGTAACAATCACGCTAAGATGAAAAACAAACACTAAGTCCTACTTCTAAGAGCACCTTAGATCCTTCCAAATCATCTCCAATCTTCATTTTAGATATGATTAGCCTATGCCTGTCTAGAGAAAGAGCCTCCACCACAGAGCAATAAGCAGATCAAGAAACATCGAAAAGATAGGTCGATGTTAGGGTTTCGGGACCATGAAAAAAGGGATGAAACTCCTAACGCGATACTTCTGATAGTCGTAATTGTCATCATGAAAAATTAATCGGTGTTAGAAATCCTCATTGACGATGGAAGTTCATGCGACCTAATGTATCTAAGAATCTTCATGAAGTTAGGGTTATGCATGCAAGATCTAAACTCATGTGAAGGCATGAGCCTCCTAGATTTCAACGACTATTCAACACAACCATGAGGATCATTAGACCTATTGATTTCCTTCTAACAAACGGAGAACATGAGAATTGTATACGTTCTTTTTTTCGTGGTTCCTTGTGGAAGTGTCTACAACAACATTCTTGGGAGATATTTTTTCTAATGTTGGACATCATAGTCTCTACGGTCAATTTGAAGATTAAATACCATAATGGTTCCGGTAAGCTAATCCTTGTTAAAACTGATCTTTGTGAAGCTCGCATTACACATGAGGCAATACTTTAGAACTTCCTTGCATCTAGTGTCGTCCCGTGAAGAAAGGAGGAAGAAGGTCGATGAAGTAACCAACTTAGTCGATCTCGACGTATAGAAGGATGAAATTTGGCAAGATAATGAGCTTAGAATATTAAATGGGGACAAGATGAGCTCCTTGATTTTGACTCTGAATGGCGAGTTTGAAGTCATACAACTTAATGATTACCTAACACAATCACTTGATCTACCAGCTTGAATAAAGAAAGAGCTCGTTGAGTGCCTAAAGGAAAATGCTAACCTCTTCGTGATTTCTCCCTGCTAAATGTTAAGTATACATTCAGTGTGGCATGCCATCAATTCAATATCGATCATTGTAACTTATTTTTATTCCAGCGAAAGACGCTGCAGTCCATTGAAAAGCCTGAAGCAACCATGAACACGGTCCAAAGCTTCCTTGATGCTAACTTTATCCTCGGAGTAAGATATACCGAATGACACTCTAATGTGTTATTAGTCAAGAATAAGGGTGGCAAACCAACATTCCTTCCACGCTCAGGCTTGCCCCGCAAATTCCCCCAAAAAACAGGGCATGCATTATGTAGGGTGCATGCTTAAAAATGAGGAGGGATTGAATTTGGGCCACGGTCATTACACCTTTTAGCCTAAAAATATCAAAAACTTATGATAATGCTTGTGCCCACATAAAAAACTAGGCGGAAAAATTATAAGGTGTGTGCCTAAAACCTTAGCTCGCCTTGCAAATAAGTGCAGGGAAAAAGGGCAAGCCCAACGGGCCCATCCTATTTTGCAACCACTGGTCAAGAAGGATTCACATTGATTACATGTCTATGAATTGGGCGTGCCCCAAAATATGTATCCATTTCCAAATATAGAGAGAAAACAACTTTAATGATTGAGCAAGCCAACAACCAATACAACGTGATGCCCTTTAGACTAACAAATGTAGAAGAAGCATGTCAGAGAATGATAAACAAAGTTTTCAAGGAAGAAACATGCAAAAAATTTGATGTATACATGGACGACATGGTCGTCAAGTCCAACTAGGAGAACTACGCAGCAAGCATTTCTCCCTATCATACCCTTATTTTGTCTCAAGTTTGTGTTCATCTCATCCGTCAATTAAGACATTTTCACTTTGATTTACCAAATTAAATAGTTTACTCCTTATGCATTAACATTTTAGTATCACTACTACAAATAATATATTTCATCACGAAGCTTTCACCTCAGCCAGAAAAAAATGAGGTATTATACCTAGGCGCGCCATGTTTTATTTTTATAATAATAAAAACAACATATTCCCTCGGTTTTTTAAAATAACCGAAGGGAAAAACAAATCAAGGCACACTTCGAATCCCAGCTTTTGCAGTTTATATCTTTATTTGTTTATAAGTGTAAACTAAATGAACTAACCCTTTGATTTTTCGATATAACTGAGGGATCAAATAATCAGATTTCACTATAGAAGCACTCGTTAAATTTAATTTAACCTAATCCTTTCTTATAGTATGTCGCCTCAAACTCGCATGCATCATTCTTTGGGATGGATTGCAAGACAGAAAAATTTGCAATGTTCTTCTATCTAGAACAAAATATTTTTCTTCTATTGCAATCTATCTCACATAATGGTGTTAATGTTGTTGTTATTGTTGTATTTTTGCTTATTTGATAGATTGCGAGTGCAGAAAATCAATCTTGCTTTAAATATTTTTTGTACAATTCCTCTCTTCAAACAAACAGACTACTCAAAAATGGTAATTGCTCATTTGATAGATTGCAAGTGCAGAAAATTAATCTTGCTTCAAAGATTTATTGTACATTTCCCTTCTTCAAACAAATAGCCTACTAAAAAAATGGTGAATTTGAATGCAAAGTTCTGACATTCAAGCATCATTCTTTTAGAAGTTGGAACTTAAACAGAAAAGGGAGCTTCAACTTACACAAAGAAGGGAACTTTACTTTTGAAAAGATTTGTTGTAAACAATTTATCTTAATATTGTGTGTAAGCAATGTAATATTTTTTAAAAAATTATTCACCTCGATTTTAATCCAAAACTGAGTTGATGATTTAAAGGAGATGATAATTAACTTCGGTTTTATAGTTAAACAGAGGAGTATAATAATCATATTTTAATATAAAAACACTCGTTAAATATATTTTACCCTAATCCTTAATAATATGAAGTCACCCCAAAGAGAGGAAATATTTACCACCGCTACAACATATCTCTGGGGGATTGCAGGTGCAGAAAATAAAAATTCTCATTGACCCTGGAAACATGTCTCTAGCATCTAAATCTTAATATCCTCGAAGATTTATTGCATACACCTTTTTTTTAATATTATGTGAAAATAACGTAATTAAAAAATAAATAAAATATGCATTCACCACGTAGATTTACCATGACTGAGGTGATAGTTAAGCATTTTTTCTATACTATATACATCGGCCTTAACAAATATTTGACGTCTAATTTAATGATTATCAATGTTCAAGACGCTGTCATTAGTAATCGGCAAAAAACCTAAGGGACATCCTTTATAATAGCACGTTGAATATTAAAAATGTGACCTAAATCAAACATATGAAGCGCTTGAAACCTAAGGACGCTTGGAAAAGTTCTCTATGATGGATTGCAAGAGCAGAATATTTTCCGAGTTCAAGGTTTATTTTCTTAAAAGTGCATCTGACGGGGTTCAAACCCATGTGCATATAACTATACCCCTAAGTTTTTTTTAATCAGCGAGGTGCTAAGTGGAAACGCTTCATGACGTCCTTCTTCACTTCGCTATTTTAGTCGAGGTAAAACGCATTTCGCGTTCGAGAATAAAAGCGTTATTTGTTGTAGTGTACATAGTTGATCATGTTTCACTACTAAAATTAACGTTTTTTATGATGAAGCTTACACCTCGAATAATAGAATATAGGTCCTGGGAACGCCATGTTTTATTTTTAAAATAAACAACCTTTTTCCTCGATTTTTAAGAAACCCGGAAGAATATAGCTATAAGGAAGCTCTCTTCGACATCTAATTCTTGCATTATATGTTTTTTTCAATTGTTTAATTAGTATTTCTCACTTGGCACCTTTCTAAGTTCCATTTTTATCTTTGTTAAGTTTTTTGTATTAGTATATACCTTGACTACATGTTCTAACTGAGAGTCAATATATTTTGTATTATCAATTTCAAAATACTATTTTAAAACTCTTTTTTTAATTTTTAATTTTATATATTCAAACCCTTCGGTTTCCATTAAAAGTTGATGTGATATATCTTTTAAATGAATTCTCGAAATATGGCGCTATTGTGTTTTTTATATTTTATATTTTTAATCAATAATTAATAATGTCACGTTAATTTTTTATAAAACCCCCGCGACACTTACTTTGCATGAAGTACTTCATAAAGCTAGCTAGTTCCTAACCTTTCTTTACCTATCAACGCTCTAACGTCATTTCGTCTTTCTCTTCGAAAAACCATAGGCGATTTTCATTGTCAATCTCATAAAAACTCTTCCAACAGATATTCATCAAAACTCGAAAACTCATTTGAGGTATGTTTTTTTTCTTCTTTACCATGTTTGAGGTTTATATCACTGAAATAGTTTTTCTTGATCATTTTGTTTTTCCATTTTTTTCCGCTAAACATTGTTGTTTGATTCAGGATGTTTGATTCACTAAAATATTTTCTCTTGATCATTTTGTTTTTCACTGAAACGTTAGTTTGTCTCTTGATAGTCATGGCCGATTCGACAAGCAGCTCTCATACAACATCGGTTGCAACCTCTGTTAATACAAAACGTAAAAGAAAAATTAGAGGTGCCAAGATTTATACCAAGGTAAAAAAATCCCACAAAACTGATGTTCGCTACCAAGTTAGAGTTGATATAAAAACCGTCATGGGTTTTGGTGAACATGCTGAGGATTTTATGGGTTACATTGTGTTACAAGTTAGAAGTAAAATGAGTATTTTGTTAGTAGTTGGTACGACGTTGATGATAACTTGAAAGACACCATATGGCAATATATTACAGTATTTATTTTGAATTTTATGCATTGATTATATATGGAATGTGTTTTTTTTGTTAATACTAATCACATCTATATTGTGTAAACATAAGATGTGCTCAATGTTAGTCTAGATGATAAGAACGTGAAAAAGAAATTGCTTACATATTATTGGGAATGTTGGAGGAGCTTAAAGACACAGCTCACCCATGATTATATTAAACATGCAAAAGATAAATAATTGTCTCCATACGAGGTGTATTTATTTATTGATCAAGATGTTTGGGAGAAATTTGTAGAGTCTCGCACGACTTCTGACTTCTTGGCAAAAAGCCAAAAAGGAAAGGAAAATCGAGCTAGAAATATCTATCCACATAGGTTATCTAGTGGAGGATATCAAAGACTTGAAAAGGAGATGACTGAAAAAAACAAAGGGGGGAAGAGCTAGGAGGTTCTATAAGTCTTGATCGCACTTCATCTCCACCATCACGCCACGAGAAATAGAATAGGGCACATCAAAGAAAAGACAACGAGTTCACATCAAATTATAAGTGCGAAGTAGCTCAAAAGATTGTAAGTATCTAGATATGTTTTTCAACAATATATATTTTAGTTAAATAAATTTGGTAAAGATGAAATTTTATATGTGTTGTAAGATGATTTGGTTGAACAAACCAAAGCCAACCTTTTCACTTCACAAGATCGTCATTACATCTTTGTGGAAGCGATTGGAACCGAGGAGCATTTTGAGTGTGTCAATGGTCTTGGAAAAGGTGTTGGCTTCAAGGTATTTTTTAAACCATCTAAATCATCTAGAGAGAGAAATCGTAAGAGAGAGAGAGAGATTGAAGCGATTGTAGTTGTTGAGTTGGGGAAGGAAAGGGAAAAGTGGAAGGAGGAAAAGGATAGGAAGTTGAAGGAAGAGAGGGAGAGCTGGATGGAGGAAAGGGAGAAGATCTTGGAGGAGGAGGAGAGTGATAGGTTGTTGCAGATGGTGCGGGAAAGTGTTCAGAAGAAGCAAGAGGAGCGAGAGAGGATGAATGAGAAGGAGCTTGAAAAGGTGTCAGAGAAGTGTATCTGTGGCGTGCTTAAGGTATAAGTTGTATGTTGTTATTATTCTCTTATTTTGCTCTCATTAAAAAACGAGTTATAGTAGAGAAAAGAGAAATTATAGCAAAAAGATATATTATAGAGATATAGATAATAGAGATTGAGGGAAGATTGGAAATATATAAGAGATAAACTAGTGTGATACTCGTGCGTTCGCATGGGTACCCGTCATTTTTGCGTGTTTGGATTGAGGAAAATAAAAGGTATTAGTAAAAGACTAAATTCTTGTTAAAATGGGAAAAGTTATAAAAATACTAATATTAAAAAAATTGAATATTGAAAATAAAATTAATTAAGAAAATAAAGTTTATATTGTTTTAGATTGAATAATACATCTAAGAATGCATTTAAAAAATGTAGAGGATCCATTGAGAAATAATATGTGTAAAGAAAATGTATGAATTATAATCCATAAAATGAATGAGCTATTTATTGAAAGGCTCGTATAACCGAAGTCCCAATTTCTTAAATATTGTATTTTTTTATAGAAAAAAAAAATATTTTGATCAATTGATCAATAACTTCATGTTCCCGTTAATATTTAATATTTTGATCAATAATTTTAGGTTACCGTTAATATTCAATATTTTGATCACTAACTTCATGTTCCCGTTAATATTCAATATTTTGATCAATAAACATCATTTTCCCGTTAATATTCAATATTTCTACCAGTAACTTCTTGTTCCCGTTAATATTCAATATTTTGATCAGTAATTCATGCTCTTGTTAATACTCAATATTTTATTCAGTAACTTCATGTTTTCGTTAATATTCAATATTTTGATCAGTAACTTCATGTTCTCGCTAATATTCATTATTTTGATAAGTAATTTTGTATTCCCCTTAATATGTTTCAAATTTGCTCCCGTTAATATTCAATATTTTGATTAGTAACTTCATGTTCCCGTTAATATTTATTATTATAATTAGTAACTCCGTGTTCCCGTTAATATTCATTATTTTGTTCAATAGCTTCGTGTTCCGGTTAATATTCCAAATTTGTTTCAATATTTAAAAATTTTATTAGTAACTTAATGTTTCTGTTAATATTCAAAAACATTATCAGTAACTTCGTGCTCTCGTTAATATTCAATATGTTGTCAATAATTCCGTGTTCCTGTTAATATTTATTATTTTGATCAGTAACTTCGTGTTCTCGTTAATATTCAAAATTTGTTCCCGTTAATATTCAAAATTTGGATCAGTAACTTAATGTTTTCGATAATATTCAAAATTTTGATCAGTAACTTCGTGCGCACGTTAATATTCAATATTTTAATCAATAACTTTGTGCTCCCGTTAATATTCAATACTTTGAATATTAACTGGATATTCGTGCATTCGCACGGGTACTAGTATGGTACGCTCATTTCTTTTAAATAGTTTATTTTACATAGAAAAATAAATAGGATAGTTAAATAAAAATTATATGAAAAAATAAATATGAAAATATGAAGAAAAATTGATACGCTCATTTGTTCAAAAAATATAATAAAAATAAAATGAGATTTTTTTAAAAGATATACTAAAGTTTTGCTAATGTAAACCATCTCATCCTTTACCTATTTTTGTTTTAATTTCCTTATACCCATTTTTCCGTAATAGTGCAGTTCTCCAACTAATTTCCTTATACCCATTTTTCCGTAATAGTGCAGTTCTCCAAAGAGTTGGACAACATGTCTTGTACACCATGAAATATTGCTTCTCAAGATATATGAACCATTCTCTAAGCCTCTAAAATTAAACCTTAACTTTATTTTTTTAAAAGCTTACTTATATCTTTCTTCTTTACCATGTTTTTATAAAAGTAACCAAAAAAATCTATGATATCAAAATATTATCTTGAATAAAGTCCATAAAGTTAGTAGTGTCTTTATTACATCACCCGGATCATGGTTGGGTCATCCAACAAAAGGTGAAATGTATAGTATCCACTATAAGGTATGTCATGAACAAACCTATTATATCTCTCAGTTTTTGTATTCCAATATTTTGTTAACATTCTCAAAGGTATATATATATATATATATATATATATATATATATGTATATATATATATATATGTGTGTGTGTGTGTGTGTGTGTGTGTGTGTGATGTACAAGTTTTCATTCCAATGAAGAAGATAAAATGTGTGAGGCAAAGTGAAAATATTGAGAAGCCAAGACAGAAGTACATAAATATAGTTACAGTTGACAACTTTGATTTCTGACTTATGGGTGTATCAAAATATCACAAGACTTATAAATATCTTGAGCAGACAACTTCTCAAGTAATGAAATGGCAATAGTAATTGAAGATATGATATAAAAAGAGGGCATTTGATTGAGCATTGATAACAGATGTGCATGGTTCATTCATATCAGCTCAGATGCAAACTTGGGTATCAATACATTGTTGATAAAGTTGTTGATGCAACAGACGAAACAAATACAATTTTTCACTCTCAAGAAGATCATGGAACCTAAAAGTTACTTTCAAACAGCACATGATCCAAATATAGTTAATTAAAAGAGATAGAAATCCATAATCCCTAAAATAATAATCAATTACAAGATACAAAAGGTAAATAAAAAGACTGATCATCCACATCATTAATATGATCCATGTCGAATTCACCCAACAACATATCATTAGTATCCTCGTGCTTCCCTGATAACTTCCTCTGCATTATCACAAGGAACAGTTTCTTCAAGCAGTATGTTTAACACTTTTTTCATCAATCATGGTCCATGGAAAACTCCATAAGCCACGTGAACCATTCAAATGGAAAGAGATCTACATCAGATTTCAAGTGAAGCATCCTATATTTCAATTGACTTCTGTGAAGAAGCCATCTTATATTTCAATTGAATTCTGTGAAGAAGCCATCCCATTTCATGAATGAAATCCATAGCTTGACTTTTGGCTTTAATTTTTCCAGTCATGTACTGGGCATGGAAACATGAATATAAAATTAATATGCAAGTCATAAGCAAAACAATTCAGAAAAGCAGTTAAGCAAATTCAGCAAACTTGATAATTTAGTAAGGATGAGAGTGAGACATAATGGTCTAGTATCTAAACCAACATTAGAAAATCAAACCACACAACAGAGATCAACTTCACACACAAATCAAAGTCACACAAATGGTATTTTATGATTATTAACGGTGTAAAGTTTTAAAACTAAAGTGTAAGTATATTAGTTATATATTAAGTTGAGAAAGGAGAACGCTTACCTAAAGATCCTACGTGCATTGACTTGCGCATTAGGTCATTCTGAAGCTCCTTTAAAGAGTTCAAAGCTTCTTGAAATTCACGACTTTTTTGATTATTCTCCATCTTGAGCTCCCACAACTCCCTCTTTGTTACTGCTAGCTCTTTTGTCTGACACTCAAAATCTCTTTTCAGCTTCAGAAACTTCTCTCCTACTCCAATATTGTCAACATCCCACCACATTATCGTTTGAGATCATACACATTTTCTTGATCAAAGCAACAAAATTATCACTATTTAATATAGAGAAACATACTCGTAAGAACAACAATTCTACTTCCTAAGACACTCCAGCATCTTACAACACTTCATCACCTCATGAATTTATTACGAATTTTTGTCATAAAAAATGCAATATGGACTATTATAACCAACGCATCACATTATGTAGATAGAGCTAATAGTTATTCCAATTTCAAAAATATTGTTTATAATTAGAGATACGAAGAATCGAACACTCACCGGTTGAGTAGTCTTGCAGTAACTCAACTTCAGACTTCAGGTGATAGTAATTCCTCTACCGGTTCAAAAGTTTGACACACATTCGAAAATTTAACCGGCGGATGACTCAACCATAATCCGGGTGATGTAATAAAGACACTACTTACATGAGAACTTGATGGACTTTATTCAAGATAATATTTTGATATCATAGATTTTTTGGTTACTTTTAGAAAAACCTGGTAAAGAAGAAAGATATAAGTAAGCTTTTAAAAAAATAAAGTTAACAAGGTTTAATTTTATAGGCTTAGAGAATGATTCATATCTTGAGGAGCAATATTTCATGGTGTACAAGACATGTTGTCCAACTCTTTGGAGAACTGCACTATTATGGAAAAATGGGTATAAGGAAATTAAAACAAAAATAGGTAAAGGATGAGATGGTTTACATTAGAAAAACTTTAGTATATCTTTTTAAAAAAATCTCATTTTATTTTAAATATATTTTTTGAACAAATGATGTATCAATTTTCCTTCCTATCCTCATATTTATTTTTTCATATAATTTTTATTTAACTATCTTATTTAATTTTCTATGTAAAATAAATCATTTAAAACAAATGTGCGTACCACACTGGTACCCGTGCGAATGCACGTGTATTCCGTTAATATTCGAATAATTGAATATTAACGGGAGCACAAAGTTATTGATTAAAATATTGAATATTAAAAGGAGCACGAAGTTATTGATCAAAGTTTTGAATATTATCGGAAACATTAAGTTACTGATTCAAATTTTGAATGTTAACGGGAACACGAAGTTACTGATAAAAAAATAAATATTAATAGGAACACGGAGTTTGACAAAATATTGAATACTAACGAGAACACGAAGTTACTGAAAATTTTTTGAATGTTAACAGAAACATTAAGTTATTGATAAATTTTTTGATTATTAACGGGAACAAATTTGGAATATTAACGGAAACACGAAGTTATTGATCAAAATAATGAATATTAACATGAACACGAATTTACTGATCAAAATAATGATATTAACGGGAACATGAAGTTACTGATCAAAATATTGAATATTAACGGGACACATTTGGAATATTAACGGGAATACGAAGTTACTGATCAAAATAATGAATATTAGCGGCAACATGAAGTTATTAATCAAAATATTAAATATTAACGGGAAAATGAAGTTACTGAATAAAATATTGAATATTAACGAGAACATGAGTTACTGATCAAAATATTGAATATTAACGGGAACATGAAGTTACTGTTGGTAAAACAGTAATATTTTAAGACAAATAATTGATCTTTCTAATTTTTATTGCATACTAACAAAATAACACTTAATTATTCTTTTATTTAAAAACAATAATTTCTTAATCCAATGAGCGTACCCGACCGATACCCGTGTGAACGCACGAGTATTCCAGTAGTTTAAATAAACAATTATCACCCCTAATTATTATACATATTCTATTAAAACACTACTTTTAATTTTAATATCTCTATTAAAAAAAGAATTGAACATTTGCTTTTAAAAAATTAATTAAAAATAAATGACATTTAATGATATTAGTATTATTTTGTACCTTTTATACTATATTGTCATTAAGGTGTCAAACTAACATTATTGTTGCATTTAAATATTATGCTATTATATATACAACTCAAATTAATATTTTTTTTTTTTGAGATTTGAACAAAGTAGTCTCTTTTGTTTGGAAATACACGTGTATCAAATCAATTTCAAATAAAAACATTTTTTTAATGCAATCTTTTCAAATCTATTCAATCATTTTCTTTCTTAGAAAATTATTTTGTCATTATAAAGAGTCTTACTTTTTTTAAATAATAAATCTATTAAATCTAAATTTGTGTGTAAACTATTAATACATTTATAAAAACAAAAAATCAAATATATATATATATATATATATATATATATATAAATATATATATAAATATATATATATATATATATATATATATATATATATATATATATATATATATATATATATATATATATATATATATATATATATATATATATACTAATTGTGTAAATTATACAATAATAAATACTTTATCATTTAAATAAATTACATAACACAAATAATAATAGAATGAGCTAACTCTTTGCCCAACATGACTTGAAATCCAACACTATCCCAATTGCAACTAATTTCCTTTTAAAATTGTTTTTAATAACTATTCTATTTCTTATTAATTTATACGTATGTGAATAATATTTATATTATTTTTATACAACACAACCTATTAATAAACCATTAGTTTTAGAAAATCTATATATAACCATTCTTTTATCCAATTATAATTTACTATATCATTTAGAATTTATTTATTTTTAATTTGTGGTTATTTGACTTTTTTTTCAACTTCTTTTATCTTTACAAATTTCCTACTATTTTTTGTCACAATTCGTCAAACGCACGTGTAACACACCAGTACCGTGTGAGTGCACGAGTAACCACACTTAAATTCGTGCAAACGAATAAGTTATTATATTTTTTGTACAATTAAAGAAAATAAAAGTCAAAATAATTTATTAATCCAGACACGTACTAAATGTTTTTTTTAATTATTTATGTATCTAATATTTTTATTTGAAATTATTTTTAATTTAAGATACAAAGTTATTAAAGATAATATAAAAAAAATTGAAATATATATTTTATTTATGTATCACATCACTACCCGTTGGAACGCCCAGATAACACATCAATACCGTGTTAATGCACAAAATAGGACCGCAGACAAGTGTGCTGAGGATGACAAAATAGGAATTATATTTTTTTTTCATGTTGATAAAGAGAAATTGTTTAAGAGAGAAAAACTTTATCTCTAAGAGAGAAACTTTATCTTCAAATTTCTCCCCATAATTAAAACAATTATTCTAATAAATTTATTATTTTTATTAAATGAGTAGATAAAATGATTTAATTTTTTCTAGGATAAAAAGCAATACTCTCGGATGAATTATGATAGTGATGGTAGTTGGATACCAACTTGTATGATAAGTATACATAAAAATTAATTATTAATTGTATGTATAATTGATGCATATATATATATATATATATATATATATATATATATATATATATATATATATATATATATATATATAGGGGACGACTCAAGTGAGAACACTTGGTTATTATGAGAAATGAGAACAATGAATCACGACCATTAAATTTGATTTTAATGGACTCGATTGGTTTCTCTTTCTATGTTAATTTAAAATAAATATTAAGGATTATAGAAAGAGAAACCAATCGAGTCCATTAAAATCAAATTTAATGGTCATGATTCATTGTTCTCATTTCTCATAATAACCAAGTGTTCTCACTTGACTATATATATATATATATATATATATATATATATATATATATATATATATATATATATATATATAAAATCTCACTTCATAGATATTTAAACGTGTTTATAAAAATATATGTCATTTTAGTTAAATTTCTAAGTTTTTTTATTAAACGATCTTATTGATCTAAATGTTTTTACGAGTACCAAACATTTTTCTATACATTTAATTATTATTTTTTTCACGGGTACCGGACATTTTTCTATACATATTCAATTATTATTTTTTCACGGGTATCAGATTTTTTTCTATACACTCAATTATTAATTTTTTACGGGTATTAGACATTTTTCTATTAAAAAATATACATCTGAAATAAATGTGCGCCCCGTACCAGAACCCGTGCGAACGCACGGATTTGTTACTAGTTGCTTATTAACATAAAGTCTCGCAATTTCAAAGTAGTCACTCCCATTTTGATACTGCACACACCAAAATTGTAAGATACTGCTAGTTATCAAAATATTCTAGATAGTTCTCTTGAGGTCCTCTATTAGCATTACATTTAATTCAATACCTACCACACACATAACCTATAGTACATGTCAACAACAAAAAACCACATACCATTCTTCAATTATATGTTTATGAATCATAGTTTCATATTCACTTATTTTCTCTTTCAATTTATGCATGATATATCAACAGATTCTTATCTACAACCAATGCCAATAACCTTGACAGATGTGATCAGACGGGTATCATAAATTTACAATGACAAATCGGTGTTATAGAAACCAAAACTCGATTTGAAATCGAAACAAACCTGTACATAAAACTCGCCCTGAAAATACATATTAAGTTATACAACTAATCGACGATCATTTAGATTGATAGAAGGGGAAACGATTACCTTCGACGCTGCCTTATCTCCTCTCTTTCCTCAAATTGATTGAATCCACTTTTGTGTGTCGATAAGGTAAAGGAGCACGAAGTATTTAGGGTTATGTATGTGAGTCATGGTAGATGAAACGGTTGTAGAATAATGAGAAGAAACCGTTTTTAAATTTAGAAGAGGTTTTGTTGAAGGAGATTGAAGAAGAAAATTGGGCAGTTATGAAATAAAGAAGAGAACGGTGTAAACAAATTGAGGCTGGTGTGGAAAATTGTGGTGAGAGATGCTGATGTGCAGCCTATATGATGAGAAAAAGGTTTAATTTTCTTATAGGATAAATATGAAGGAGTGTTTACTGTCCATATATCTTGCATATTTACTAGGGGTGTTCGCGATTCGGTTTGGATCGATTTTACGGCAAAAACTCATCCGATCCAAAAATAAATTTACTTGCAGTTTGGTTCGGTTTTGGATGATATGTTAAAAAATCCAATCTGATCTGATCCAATTTAATGCGGTTTAATTTGGATCGGTTTTTGGATATCCAAATTACAAATTATATTTTTATTAATATTATAAAAATACTAATAAATTATAGATTTGATATAATATATATCATATAGTATATTAAAAGTTAATATTATAAAATGAAAATGATCGATTATAGTTGAAATAAATGAAATAATAAAAATAAATAGATTAAACTAAGCTAATAGATAAGATAAAAAACTTAATTATCATATAATAATAAATTTATGTAACATATCATACTAATAAGAAATAAATAAGTACAAAATACATATACATGCAGTTCGGTTTGGTTTGGATCGATTTTGAAAAATCAATTCGAAATTCGATCCGAACCGTGTGGTTCTCATAAAATAGCATCCAAACACATCCAATAAATTTCAGTTTTTTGTGGTTTTTGATTTTTTTGGATCGGTTTATGGTTTTTATTTAGATTGGTTTGGTTTTGAACACCCCTAATATTTACCACTTAAAGATGATTAACATATGACATAGATTAGAGATTATATAGCAAGGGGAAAAAAGGGAGACATAAAAGAAAATAAATCCTCTCATTTCATTTACTCCATTCACCTCCCTTCTTCCACAATTTGGGTCTATCACTCTCTAAAATTTTGAGAGAAGATCATTAGAGAGATGATAAGGAAAGAAGATTAAGAGAAAGATAACAGAGTAAGAAAGATAAAAAATGAGAGTTTTAAAAGAAAGGACCCAAATGTAAAAAGGAATTAAGGGTCGATGAATTATACAAGATAAAAGATTAGAGAGAGATATGAGAGGGATGTACAATATATATTATATCTTGTGGTCTTTCTCATATCTCTTGTCTGTATTCTCTCTATTTCTTCTATTATTCTTTTCTCCTATTTCTTTGTTATATTATTTTTTCTTCTATCTTTATTTTGTCTCGTCTTTTTCTTTCTTTTCTATCTTATATATAGAGTCTTTCCTATCTTTTTCTCTCTCCGACTCCCTTTCAATTATCTTTTCCCTTTATTAATAATAAAAATATATATAACTATACAAAAAAAAATAATACTTTAAAGATAAAGAGAAATGTCTAAATCATTTGAATTTTTTAAATAATTTCCTAAATTAAAAATCTTCCAAATCAATTCCAATAATTAATATATTGTTAAGTTGTTTTATTACAATCTGACTAATACTAACCAATGACAACATAACACAAGAACCTAATTATAAAAGAAAAAGTGGTAAAAAATAATATTACTCAGACCGGAGGGAGTAGAGAAATATTTTAATAGTAGAAAAATAGAGTATATTAGTTAATAGAGTAGAGAAAAAGTTAATAGAGTGGTGAAAAATAATAATAAATACTATATTGATATGGTAAAATGATAATTATTTAAAGACAGCAAAAGTGTAAATGAAATATTTTTTATCAGACGGAGTGAGTATATTTTTTCAAATATTCGATAACATGTGAAGGGGTGTCACTAAATTTTTTTAAAAATATGGTATTAGACATTTTTATAATTTTATAATCATTTGTTTTATACTTGTTGCTGATTGTAGAAAAAATTTCAATGAATTTGCCGCAGATTTCAGAACATATGTATTTTGCCCATTATATCAAACTAGTAACAAACTCTTTCATTTGCACGGGTTCTGGTACGGGACGCGCATTGGACGCAGATATACATTTAAATTAAAAAATATAATTTTGTAAAAAAAATAATTTAAAATAATAAACATTAATTTGTAAATAAAAAAACAGGAACAAATTGGAAAGCACTGGAATTAGAGAAATAAATCATATTAATTAAAATTGACATAAGGAAATATTAGAAAATAATATTGGTATGATTTATTGAGCAATTTATTTTTATAATTAGTATAATTGGTTTTTATAAAGTTTATTAGAACAAAAATAGGTTAGTAATATGGGCCTGAATTAGAAGAAAGAAACAATACATGCATAAATTTGGGCCCAAATAAACAATTTAGAGCCGGTTGAGTCATAACATGAAGAATGATCTAAAAAAATTCAGTTTAATGTTGTATTTATTAAATTTTGGACTATGGTTAAAAATATAAAGAAAATGAAAAGGCAGTAGTACACCTGACATAAGTTTATAACCATTGCGTTCACACGGTACTGGTGTGTTACTTTGTGCATTAAAAAAATGTACAAAAATGTAATAACTCGTGCGTGCGTACAAATTTTGGTATGATTACTCGTGCGTTCACAATGATTTTTGGCTTGATTAATCGTGCATTCACACGGTACTGTTGTGTTACCCGGGTGTTCACACAAATAGATTTTGGTCTGGTTACTCGTACACTCACACGGTACTGGTGTGTAACCTGTGCATCCGCACGGGTACTGGTGTGGTACGCACGCTTTTGTTTTAAAATTTTAAATAAAAAATAAAATTATTTTTTCAAAACAATTTATTATTTTTAAATTATATATATTTTTAAAATCAAAATAAAATTGTTTTATATCAATATTATATATTTCAATTTTTCATATATTATCAAGAAATGTCAAAAAGTAATTAGATACATTATATTTTTGATGGTATAAGTTATAATAACATATTATTATATCAAGAAATTCATATTACTTCTACAACATTCGGTCATAGAGGATTGCTATGCTTACATCTAAAATTCTACACCATATATTTACACCTAACAAATAAAGCATAACCCATGTATTTTTTTGTCAAAACAAATAAAAATAATAATGATTAAACAATTTAGAAAATCAAAACCGTATATAATACGGTGTAGTGTTACTTTTTAGTGTACAAGTAACATTTCTCTTGGTCATATTATAGAATATGTGATTGCAAACTATGGCTTGTTTTCATCTCTCTTCTCAACTAATTATAAATAGTTCATAAATTATAGAATATGTGATTGCAAGCTATGGCTTGCTTGTTTTCATCTCTCTTCTCAACTAATCATAAAGAATTTATAAATTCAATTTCATATGTTATTTCAATTTGTTTGTTATACACATATCAATACAGGTCTCATTCATTCACATTTTCTTTATTCATTATTGAATTCAAATCAAATGTAAGATCTAAACTGAAGATTCATATAAAGACACTCTAAACTTTTGAACCAAACACTATTAGAAAATCTGTGCAGTCTAATAAGCTATATTTGGGAATTAGAAAGCACAATAATTAATAGAAAGGATCCTAAGTAGGAACCTGTTTCAATTGCATAAAGTGGAAAACATTTTGAGTTTGTTCCATTATAGAGATTATTTGATTTTTTATTCCCATGAGATCGTCATTGTTTGATATTTTAAGTAAAAACAACACTATATTTTATGCAACAAATTGTGCTTATCTTGGCTACAAAGTTGAGCATGGATAAGCACCATAAAACTACTCATTTGTTTGACAGCAAGAGATGCCCATTATATTTTACACTGTGGCTGCAACATAGTAGCTTTCAAGTTGCAATCTCAAAGATAAAATAAAATCAATCTCTATTCAACTATTATTACATTAATTAAACTTATCAAATAACAAAGTAATCGAAACATAAAACTGATGTTTCTATTCATCCAATTATTAGTTCTCAAAATAGTTACAGTATAATAATGATATAGAAATGAAATTATTCGAAATAGCTCATTTAATATTTAAATAATAGTATGGAATAAACTAAGCTATCCATTCATATTTGTATCAACAATTGTTTTTGTAGTCGTCATTCTTTTTGAATTTCATAGTCGTCTCTGTGTTCTTAGGATGTATCGTATCAAAACCGAATATGATTAGTGTGTTTTCTTGCTTTACTGTTGTTGTGAATCATTATCACTTCTCTCTTTAAAGAGAAACAAAAATCAAAAAATGAATTTTGATTCCATTTAATAAAATGCTCACCTATAATCTTCTTCTGCAGTTTTATAATGGCCTTTTTGCAAATAAGTCGAAGACAAGTTCTCTAGTATCCTCAATATCTCTATAGTACATGATAAGGGAGACAGTGAAAGAGCATAAAGTAGGTCATTAGATGCTCAATTTTTTCCATTGAAGTAAGAAGAAATGACCTGGGGAGCAAAAACATAAGCTAGGGTTCCAAAAATAGCACCACCCAGAAGAAAGCCAGTAACAAATTCCCCGCCTCCATCTCCTCTATTATCACTGCACAAAGGAAACAATTAAGGGAAATAAAAATCTATATAATCTTCTAAAATATGCAACCAATAAGATCAAGATACATGCAGATTCAATGTTTCAACCAGTGCTTCAATCTAAGCATTCAAAATACAACTAAGACATAACAATCATAAAAAAATCATGAAATTAATTAACAACTAATACTTAGAAATATATAAGTATAAGCCACTGGGTCAACATTTATAATTATAAGGCACAGATAGAATACATGTATTTTGCATGAAGTGGTGAAGCGAGGTTCCTTCTGCTCACAATGTTTGATTTCCTTTGAACACAAGCTTAGATTCAACCAGACATGAATTACGTTTTGCTGAAAACCGCTCAGATGACTTGAGATGAGATCCACCAACTACAAAATCAAATCAAATCCCATAAGCATAGTAATAATAATCATAATCACAATTTCAGATTTTCAAAATGGTTTACTCAAACACTGAGTTCCAAAAACAAAAAATGAAATGAAAAATTTGCGAATAACCCATTTGAATTGAATAAACCAATAAAAGACATTTTGTACCTCCATAATATTGTTATGTTCCCAATAACCCAATTGAATTGAATAAACCAATAAAAGACATTTTGTACCTCCATAATATTAATTTAGACTAAGATAACAAAAGGGTATTTGTGGAAAATTCAGAACAGTAAATTTTATTATATTATAGATTTTAAAAGACTAATATCTAATTTTATGCATTTTTATAGTATTTTTAAAAATTCTGGTATAAACACATTTTTTTATAGTTTGTAAATTGTTTTATTTTTTACTGCAAAATTTGTTGGTGATTGTAGAAAACATTATGCAAAAATTACATTATCTACAAACAAAATCTGCTGCAAATATTTAGAAGATGTATCTATTTTTGGTATTTTTCTCACAATTTTTAAAAATTCAATAAAAATACATACCATATTTTTAAAAATTACTTCTGAAATTTTTTCATTTAAGAGTAAAAAATTTACAAAAATTCGATAAAGATTAAATATGCAAGGAGTGTTTTTGACATTATTAATATATGTGGGATGTGAAGTATAACTTTGGGGTGCCAAAAGATTCTTCTAAAAATAGTCATGAAAGTACAAGGCCAGGCCCATGCCCAAATATACATATTCCATTCTCATTGTTGCTATAGACCCAAAACAATTGGATGCTAAACGCACCCCTTCATATCATGCAACTATATATACATTGCATTTGGAACTGACCATGGCATTATGGTGGGACATAGATCCCAACAAAACAAAACAATTATTAGTACAATAGAAGTAAACTATAAAATGTGTCTCATCGCCAAATCAACTTGAAATAGGGTCAGGCAGCCTGGTTGCTTGAAATTATTATTTAATGTGTTTCTTGGAGTCTCTATCTTTAAATTGACATGATCTTGAAATTTAGATTACAGAATCCATAACCTCAAAACACATCTTATTGTCTCTGTCTCATCTCGTCCCTGTGATTATGACACTTTTCTATCTCTTTCAGCTTCTTTTAGTCCTTTCTGCCCTTATGCAAGTGTTTTGTATTACTTAGATTATACTATCAAATCTTACTCATTTTACATGGGTTTTTTTTTCTAGCTTTTAAACTTTTGATTTATGTGCCCCATTTATTTTACATTTTAATTAATTTTTAACCGTGTTAATTACATAGAAGAAAGTCTCATAATAAGTTCAACGACTTTAGGTTATAAAAGATTTTTTTTAATGGGTTGGGTTGAATCAATAATAAATCTCTTCTTTATATTTGTACCTATTTTACTAAATTTTTTTATAAGTTAAGAACATCTAAGCATTAAGGAGGAGTGAATAAATATTTCAACTATGTTGGTATTTGTAAACACATATATCTCACAATACAATAAATAAAAGAAAAAATAATTACACATATATAATTTTTTATATATGAATCACATATGTCAATGTGTTTAAAAGTGTTTCTCATTATCAGGTATCTCAAATGGTTTCCTAAATTATAATGACACACATAAGAATTTATCTTTGTCACTCTAAAATTATCATTAGGATTCTTAAACTATTAATTTTATCTCCACCTCTAAAATTTTGAAGGTTGTATAGACAAGAATGATGGAGATACATATTTATAATTGTTGAAACACAACAAACACTTAACAGATCCAAAACACAACTCAAGAACATATTGAATCACAAATTGAAACAACCAAACCCAATACACTAAAATTGCATGGATTGAATCTGATACCCGACAAACCTTAATTTTTTGCTAAAAGCGACTAGCTGGCTACAACCGCTCGCCATGCCAACTTTGTTGCTGATCTTTTGCGTGCCACCGTCTTCTTCGACTTCCTGACTGATTTTTTTCGGCATTTTGATTTTTACAGTTCTCGAAACAAGATTTCCTTCTCTTTATCACTTAAAGTTTTAAGGCATACTTCAACAATTCCCGCCGTAACGTGGAATTGTGATGATGTCAATTTAGCATTAACCACCTTGCTCCTCTTTGCCAACTCAACATCTATTAAACAATTTTTATCAAGTTCAAGCCGCACTTGAACCTTGATCTTGCCACTTGCATCCACTTGCTTTCACCCATATTGTTCTATTGAGTAGTCTAACAAGCCCGCAAGTATGGTTCTTCAACCATCTTTGACTCCACCTGCTTTCACATATCTCTTTGAAGGTCCCTGTTTCTAAGTTTTGCAATCAAAATATTACACACAAGTCTTTCATAACCGTTCTTTTTGAGATGGTACAACTAGATGATAATTAGAGGCCTCTATAATTTTTTTCTCACTATTACTAGGATTCATAATAAGAACCTCCACCTCAAACTGAGTTTTCTCGGCCATACTTTCCAAAAGCTTCATCCTTATGTATTTACTCTTCCTTCACTAACGAGACTCGTGAAAAGTGTTATATTCACAATAAATGAACTTCAATCATCCAGGTCCTACTTTAAATAACTCATAATCCTTCCCACCTCTTGGATTGTCATTGAAGACACAATCCATAACTTTTCCATCAAGTTGAATCAGATTGATTTGATCAATAAACAAAGTTTTGATGACTTTCAAAATAGAGTAGGTAATAGTCTTTCTTTTTCAAACCTTCATAAGTGTTTGGAAGTCTATTCCTCTAAATGGACATTTTTCTATCAAGTAAGATGATTTGACATCAACCATACCCTAGAAACTCCATGACAACTCAGTGATCAAATGAGTTTATATCTTTTATCTTCTCCAAAACACCTTAAAGTGCTTTAAAGATACACATTAGAAAAGTCTTTTATACTTTAGATTGATAATATCTTATTAAAGTTCTTGTTCCATTTTGGTTTTGATCAAAAGTTTTGTGATTGGATACTTACCATTATACACTCATCCTAACTATCAATCATGTTAAATGGAAAAGATATAAGACATTTTTCTTTCTCTAGAGGAGTGATGTAAGGAGATCTTATGTCTCCCTTGCTCTTCTACATTACTGAGAATAAGGACGAAAAACCTTTTAGAGCCGAATAGGCTCATGGTATAGTTTAGAACTCCAATGAGATGTAACATCTCACTCCATTCATGTTGATTATTTGCAGGTTGCTCAGGCTGAAGAAAAGGTGAAGAAAAAATGACATGAAGGTATTGAATACTTTTTTTCTATTTTGTAATTTGTTGCATTTGCTCTATCCAGCATTTTGGATATTTGGTCTTAGTGTGTATCAACATTTGAGATTTCACCATGTATTGTATTTTGATATGATTACATTGTACATGTATTCATATGTCTTTTAGTAATTATGTTCTACTCAAAATCACGTAATGGTATCAGAGCAGGTGAATTCTCGACCCAACCATGAGGCATCATGGTAAATTATTTTCTTTCTTATATGTGTATTTTCCCGCATGATCCCTAATATTATAGTATATTGTGTTAGGCATGATCAACTTGATTTCTATATGTATGACATGTGTGGTTATGGCAGAGCGAGACTGTGGATGCGGGAGGCCTAGAAACAAAACGGTGTGTTAGTTCTTCAACTTGCATGATCACTCAAGGAATTTCAAAATTCTGGGAAAGTTTCAAAGTTGTTCTCTTGACAAGTACTTTTATGATAGCTTAAGAGTGCATAAGGAGTTTGAATTTTCAACAACTTCGTCATGGAATTATGCCTGTAGCAAAATATGTTGAGATATTTGAAGATATGGCAGCTTACTCCAATTAATTTGTTTACGCTTCAGACGAAAGGTGGAAAATAAATTAGTTTATGTTAAGGATCTGAGGAGAGATTGAAAATAGTGTTACATATCAGTGGTCCAACACATATGTCGAGTTGTTGCAAAAATGCTATGTTGATGAGAACAACTAAAAAATATTATGGTAGATAGATCGGGCAAGTCAAGGTCATAAGGATCATGGAAGAACTAGTCAACAGTTGAAACCAAAAGGCTCTCCAACAAAAGGAAATCAAACTCAAGGTGCGACACCAGTGCAATTCCCGCAATTTATTAGCTGCAAGAAATTCCACTTCGGAGAATGTAAGAGAGAAATATGGAGATGTTATCGCTGTAATAAGATGGGTCATATTGCAAGAGACTTCCCAAATCAGAAAGTCCAGGAAGCTTTGAGAAAAGGTGAAGGTCTAGTGTATACCATACATATTACTTGCATAATCATCATTTGTTCGTCCTGTTTGAATGTGGAATATCGTATTCTTTCGTTTCGACCAAGTGTGTGCAAACCAATCCATTTTAAGAATTTTCTTGTATCCGTGAATGGTCGTGTTTTTCTAAATAATCTCATATGTTTTCCATTCAAGAATATTGATGTAGTTTTGGGGATAAATTTTCTTTAAGTAAATCCGTGTATATCGGATGTAAGTAGAAAGCTATTTTCATTTCTTCAAATGAATTTACTCCAGATGATGAAATAACCACCCAATATGGAGGTACGATTAACATGATCAATTATTTGTTTGAGCAAGAAAAAATATTTATCTTGATTCTCACCATGGATTCAACGAAAAGGAAGGATACCTCGATGATTATGGTAGTTTGTGAATTTCCTGAAGTATTTCTAGAGGATATCACTTCTCTAACTCTTGAAAGAGATGTGGAATTCTCCATCGGTCTAGTTCCAAGAACTGATCCAGTTTCTATTGCTTTGTATCGTATGTCTCCGATCGAGCTAAGAGATTAGAAAAGATAATCGAAAGAGTTTTTGAAAAATCATTTCATCCTCCCAAGTGTGTCTCCTTGGGGATCTCCTTTCCTACTAGTGAAAAAGAAACATTGTGGTATGCATATGTGCTTTACCTACCGACAATTGAATAAAGTCACTATCATGAACAAGTATCCTCTACCTTGAACTGATGAACTCCTAGATAATTTGAAAGGAACTTGTATGTTCTCTAAGATATATTTACGGTCAGGAAACAATCAAATCTGAAGGAAAAGTTCTGACACACCGAAGACCGCATTCAGAACTCAGTATGGTCATTACGAGTTCCTCGTAATGCCTTTCAGAGTGAGCAATGCTCGTGTTGTCTTTACGGATTATATGAACCACATTTTCCAACCTTATCTCGATCAAGTCTTGGTAATATTTATAGATGATATCTTGATTTAATCTCGTCATCGTGGCGTAAAAAATACCTGAGCGTAAGGAACACTCGAAACACAACAAAGTCGTCACCGAAGTTTATTTCTTCCAAAAGGAAAGGCTAAACCTCGATAAAACCCTGAAATAACGAATATATAATGGTCACAACCAAAGTCAGGTTCGAGAGTTGGTTATGCAAGGGGAGGTATTATCACCACTCACGTCCATTTTACTCAACAAGAACCGTTTAGTTAGTTTTGCGAATATAGTGGTAGTGTAATGTTATTTGATTTCTTTTAATTAATGTGGTATTTACCAAAGGAAAGAAAGGGGAATTTTTAGGGTTTCTTATTATTGTACCTGACGAGATGTTAAATCTTGCTCTTACGTATCCCCAGGTGTGATGGGGAACTCAAGGCTACATAGTTCTTAGTATAAAAAACAGTGTGTTGGTTGCTTTTAGAGAACGAGGTTTATATCCCATTGAGTGATTAAACATTATTTATTGCTCACGCATGGGAGGCTGAAGCGTCTATTTGTATCGTGTAAGATAGGATTTTGTTTGGTCGCACTCGAGCAGTTAAACATTACTTATTGCTCGTGCATGGAAAGCTAGAGCGTTTGTTTGTTTTATGTCATTATAGATCCTATTTGGTCACATTTGAGTGGTTAAATATTTCGTATTGCTCGCGCATGGAAGGTGATCCATTGTCGTACACTAGTCAAAAAGGGTTTATAAATATAGTAAACGGAAGTGACACTCGAGTCGTATCAGGAGGAATTTCGAGTATCTTAACCAATAGAAACAAAAGAGATGGGGGTTATGGTTTTAGAACAATAATTGTAAAAAGCTAATTTTTACCTCAAAGTTGTGGAATTCGAATACAACTTATCAACCCTTTGGAAATTAGCTCTCCATAAAATTCTTAAGCTTTAATGTAATTTTGTCAAAACTGATCCATAAAACTTGAAAATCGGCCCAAAACTATTTATTTTCTTAAGTTTGGAATGGAAACAAATTATTCGACTCTTCTGAACTAGAATTGGCTTATGACTTCAACATGAAACTTGTAGTTTATCCCTTAAGATTTCTAACGCATATTAGAATGCGTCAAACGATATCCCGTAGCTCAAGTTATGACCTGGCAGCGAGAAGGTGTAAATAACAGTTTATTCAGAAAATAAGTAACATAATTAAAATGAAACCAGAAATAAGCTAAACTTTGGAAACACATTAAAAAACTAAAATAAAAGCAAAAATTTATATAAATTCCTTAACACAAAGTAAAACGAAGTGTATTAAAATACACTGATCAAATTCCTCCACACTTAAAATTTTGCACTCTGAGCAAAATTTTAAAGTCAAATTTAAAACAAAGTAAAGAAAATAGAAATAAGAACAAAATAGAGCATACAGTTTCAAAGACTTTTAGGATCACAATTGGTTAAGTAAAATCCTTATTCTAAGCTTGAAGTAAAATGATGTTAGTGAGTAACTTTTTGTGACAGTCAAACCAAATTAGAAGAAAGTTTACCAAAAAGTACATCATAAGCAGTAGGATCCTCATAGGATAAAAATCTCTCAGCTCTCGTGTGTTTAGGTTAACCGTTTATATTTAAAGAACATCATGAAAATCAGCACTACCATAAGCTTGAAAAGGCTCTAACACCCACACAAAGATCAAAAGAGTTTTATCCAAGTTGTAATGTGGCAACTAAGGGTGAGATAAATTCTAACGGGTACTAGGTTAAAATTAAAAGCTACAAAAGAAAATTGAAGGAAATTTTGGGACTTGCACTAACATTTTATTCACTTTTCAAACAACAACTTTGCATACATTTTTTTTTCTTTTCTTTTATCCTTCTTTTCTCTTTTTTCACTTTTTTTTTCTATTTTTTTCCTTATCTGCCAACTTTTAAAATATCACGTCACAACTATACTAACTCAACCCTAAATAACTCCAAACAAGACTCCTTCATTCCTTTAAATAAGGTAATATCATTGTTTTTCACTTTTAGACTTATAATGAGTTTCAACCAAAGAATGAGATAAATAGGCTCAAAGGGGTTTCAAACAAGGGGTGATAATTTCAGGGTTGGCTTTTTGGCTAACTGACTAAAAATAAAACAGAAATAACTTTTCTTTATCATATTAGTGTGCACAAGTAATCAAACAGTTTCAAAAAGAGTCAGATCAAGTTATAAAGACTAACAAACATGAGTGAAATCACACAAGAAAGGAAGATTTGGATTTTTGTTAATGTTATCCATTATTAGGCTCAAAATCTCACAAAAGGAATTAATCAAACACAAATGATGTACAATTCAAAATTTAGTCCTACTTATCATACTTAGAATGCACACTAAACCACTCACATCACACCACAAGTCTTTAGTCAAAAGAACAAATAAAAAACTCACAATTGCAACCCTAAAACCAAAGAAAAAGCATATATTTTTTATTTAGAAAACAAGTAAATGACAAAAAAGATAATACACAAGTAAATGATTCTCTCATCCACACTTAAGACACACATTATCCTCAATAAAATAACATAAGTATAAAATAATGATTAGAGAAATGAAGAAGGACTCCCTGATCAAACTGCAGTGTAGGTGGGCTTTCCCATAAAAACCTCTTATATGGTTGCATCTTCATGCAACGAACTTTCATGGAATAGCTTCAAGCGTTTCGCGTTGACTTTGAAAACTTTATTAGTACTTGCACTTTTTATTTCCACTGCACCATAATGGAAAACATTAGTAATAACAAAAGGGTCAAACCACTTGGATTGAAGTTTCCCATCCATAGCTTTTAGACAAGAGTTAAACAATAAAAATTTCAGACCAACAGAGAATCCTTTCCTATCATGGAAGTGCTTAGTTCTCTCTTTATAAATTCTTGAATTTTCATAGGCTTCTAGCCTAAGCTCTTCAAGTAGTTGTAATTAGAGTTTTCTTTCCATACATGCTCTCCACGTTTCCAAATTACAACTTTTGACCCCCTAATAATCATGGTGCTCAATTTCTACAGGGAGGAGAAAGGCCTTACCAATCACAAATAGATAAGGAGCATCCCTATTGGAGTTTTGAAAGTTGTTCTTTGAGTCCAAAGTGCCTCTTCTAGAAGGTAACTCTAGTCTTTTATATTTGGTTTTACCATTTTCTCTAAAATCGGTTTAATTTCCCTGTTTGAGATCACAGATTGCCCATTAGTATGGGGATGATATGCAGTATAGTCTTTATGCACAACACCATACTTCCTATTTCTCTCACCTCTCAAGTGGAAAAAAATGGTGGAACGAATTTCTCCCTCTCTTTCTCGATGTAAAATGAAAAACAATATAAACTTTCTCTCATATCTCTTCCGTTTTCGTAAACTTCCTATTTCTTTTGTTCGTAATCATAAAAGAAACTTTATCCATTTCTAATTTTTAAACCATAATGAAACAGATGAAAAATCCTTCAAACAAAAGGTGAAAATAAATTGCATAAACACAGCAAAACAAAAATGTTTATCCAAAACAAATCAAAAGAAACAATTGATGCGCAAAAAGCACGAAAGAGACAAAGGATCTACCTAGAGGTTCAAATCCTTGATGAAAGGGTTACGCCGAACAGATAAAGTATAACTAATTATCCGTAAGGCTAGGATTGACCTATAAAGTTGCATTAGTTATAAATTTTAGAAGTCTCTCATACTCCATTTCCACCAGGATTTTTTACCTTAGTCCTTTAACTAAATCCAAATCCACCAGCACCCATACATAATGATAAAAAGCTCTGTCAAATGAAGGTTTATTATAGGCAAAGTAAATTCAACTTGGAGTACCCATGCTACAAGAAATAACAAATAGAAAAATTTGGTCTCCAATACTCTTGAGACAAACCATGTATCCAAACTCAGACCTAGGCTAAAGTTTGATTAATGGTGGAAGGAACAAAGTCCCCAGACAAAAAGAATAGTTTTAGAATTCCAGAGTTTACATTCTACAAGATAGATGGCCTAACCATTCGAACATCTTCAAGACTAGAAAAAATAACTCAAAGACTCTTTTAGCCAACGAGGGAAACTATGTAGAAGGCTGCAGAGTCTACATACTCACAAGCTTGGGAAAGAGAGATGAAGGGTATGAGATTGATCAATGAAGATGCATTTCTCCATATGATGACAACCCCACCAAGATTCTGGAGTAGATCATATTTTAGGACAACCAACAAGTCTGATGTTGTGCTTAATAACATGATAGAGGCCTTTAATTATGTTTTTCTTGACTCAAGAGCTAAACCACTAGTCACAATTCTTGAGGAGATCAGAACTTACATCCAAGGAGAGTTAGGAAAAAAATAGAATGATGTTCCAAGATGTCTTAGGAAATGATATTTTGCCCAACATTAGAAAGAAGATTGATGTAACAAGTTGTTTTACAAACTTATGGCTTGTCATGTATGAAACACATTTTATTTATAGAACTGGTATTTACTGTATAGCTTTGGCTCTAACTGTTACTTATAGCATTGGTTGTTATTGTATAATATCAGATGAGCACATGTTTGAAGTAAGACATGTAGAAAAACCTGTTGAAACATTCATTGTGAACTTGAAGGATTACTTGTGCTCTTGTAGAAAATGGGATCTCACAAGACTTCCATGTGTCCATGAAATGTCAGCTATGAAGTGTAGGAATTTTAAAGTTGATGACTATATTCCAGAATATTATAGGATATCTAGGTACAAGGCAGTCTACAAGCATGTGTTTTACTATGTGAATTGATCCAATTTGTTAGAAAAGACTCCATATCCAGATGTGCAGCCACCTAAGTATAGGAAGATTCCTGGTAGACCAAAGAAAAGGAGAAACCTTGAGCAAGGTGAGATTGATGGGACTGACAAAAAATTGAGAAGAACATGTTTAATAGTCAAGTTCTCCAGGTGCCAAAAAAGCAGGACATAAAATTAAGACTTGCAAGGTCACACTAACAGCTGAAGCAACTCAGACCACTGCTACACATGCTACTGCATCTCAGGCCAATGCAACTCAGACTTCAGCAACACAGGCTGCTTCATCTCAGGCCAATGCAACAGAAGCTTTAGCAACTCATGCCAAAGCTACACATGCTTCGGAAACAAAGGGGAATGCAACACAGGGATACATGAATGCAACTCAGTCTTCTCAAGGAAAGACAATATCAGGGCTAGGAAAAATTGAAAAGGCAAAAGGAACTGACAAGCAACTGAAACTTGGGCAAGAATGCTCTTTGTTCCACCAGGACCAACAACAACCTCTGCATCCAAGAATGTGGCTGGTTCTACCACAAGGAAGTCTACTCCAACCAAGAAAAGCACATCAAAGAGAACTATCCAGTAGTATTTAGGTCTTATCTAGTTTACGGATTTAAGGTGTCAATGTAATATTTTTGATATTATGTATTGTAGTTTGAACATGTCTACATAACATGTCAATGCATTTTGGAACCTTTATGGAAATATGCCTATGTCTTGCAACAATATCAATTAATGTCATTTTGTGTTAATGTTTAGTTAATTTGATTTGTGTTTATGGCCATTATCTACTTATGTTTTAATGTCATCTTCTGATAAGCCAAACATTTTTTGTTAATGTTTAGGTAATTTCAACATTTTGTGTCATTATGAATGTGAAAATTGCATTCTCATGCCAAAACATTAGGAATAATAATCAACTGATAAACTATGTCAAACAATATAAATAAGATTCAACTGATAATTGTGACCAAATACACATGACATTACATATAACAGCTAATAAACTGTGTTACAAATACACATGACATTACACATAACAGCTGATACATACTCTTAAAAGAGCTTAAAAAAACATACATATAACATTACAAAACACATCAAGTTCAAGGATTTTTTTCACATCTTCTTTAGTTGAATTTGTATTTCCATCACCGAATTCCCTAGGTCTTCATTTCTAATTCGCAATTTTTTCTTACAGATTTTTGGTTTCATCAAAATCTCTTGCTATATATTCCAACCTATTCATCAATACTTGATTTGTGTCTTTTGTCATTTCCTCATGAAACCAATAGAAAAACTCACATCCAATTTGCAAGGATCCTTGCAAATTTCAAATTTGGATCAAAACCTGTTTACCAAATTTTAACATACCCAAACAAAAATTAGGGCTTACCTTATAATTGTTACAACCCCACAATTTCTTTCCAAAATTCTTGTTAGTAGTTGTCCTACGAAGCACAATTTATCTCCACAATGACAATTTGGTACAAATGGGGAGCTAGTGTATACACATGACTCACAACTTTCAAAAAAAATCTGCTTCATATGCAAAGAACACTGGCTGGCCTTTATCATTCAATAACCAAGACGAGTCAAACAACAAGCGAACGATGATGATGGGTACGAAGAAGATCTTGAATAAATGTATAGAAATAGGAAGAATCTGCCATAATTTGGCCTGAGATGGAAACGATGATGATGAATAACGTAGAGAAATAGGAAATATAAAAAAGATGAAGAAACTTTGTCAGCTCACCTGTCACATAGATAAAATAAACGGGCGTTTGAGATCCACCGACGGAAGGAACATGTTTACACCTTTTAAAAAATTAAAGGAGTAAAATAACTCGAAACCAAAAGATATAGTTAAAAGCATTTCAATATTAAACTTGAATTAAAAAAATAGACATATGACAGAAAAATTTAAAAGGAGGGATTTTTTTTTTTCAAATTAGAAGCATATGACTCAAAATTCCGTATTTTGTAAATATAATCATGGTAATCATACTTGTACAAATTGACTGGTGAGCAAGACATCTATCCCTCCACTGATTTAGTTTCCAGTTTTTCGGCTGTGTGAAAATTGAATGACAGTCGCTCTTTTCCAACGCATTCATTTCAATCACTCATAAATCCATCATTAAACTTGTACAGAAGTTTTTCACACAAACTTTTCCATCACTAGTTGCTACTAAACCTAAGCTAAGATTAAGTGACAAAGCTACTATGTATGTTCCATCTTATAAATAAATCTTTATTCTAACATCAAATGCACATAACATATCGAGCAAACCCTGTTTAAATAAGAAATAAAAAAAGAGTAACTTTAATATAGAAATGATACATTATTTCAAATGTTTGAATTGTATGTAATTTGTCGAAAATGTATTTTAATGTTATATGTTTATCTCAAAAATGATTAATATCATAAAAACCTCTATTTACATCTTTTATTAGTAAATTGAATAAAAATTATTGAGTCTATATTTAGAGATCTCAACTACAATAGTGTATTAGGGGGGAAAGTAAACTATGATGATCTATGATAGTACTAGTGTACGACTAATAGGTTTTTGTTTTGGACTGAATAATGTACTAGTAGTAATCACATTACTGACTTTAGTATCAGTAGACTAGCAGTTACTTATGGTGCATAATCTTTTGGACAATCATCTTATATACTGTAGTTTTTTCTTGCTGATAATAATTGTTTTGCTCTCAATCTTCTGCTTGCTCAATGGTGCAGTTCTGTCGCATCTCATTATATCTTTCAACTTTTGCACATTGTAAACTCAAATTACTATTGCAACACTTAGCATTATGACCTAAAAAAACAGCCTGATGGTAGTGCTACCTACCATAGGAGAAGAGTACATAATCTCACACGGAGTAATGTAGGCAATGGCATACACTCCCCTATTACTATTATAAGCAACAAAAAAGTTTTTATATATTATTGAATAAATAATGTATTTGCTTATTATTATATATTAGATAAATAAATAATGTATTGGCTTATTATTATATATATTAGATATATCAATTGTTTAATAAATTTAAAAACAAATATTGTTGTTTATACATAGAGATTAGAACGTGTATTTTCTATGAAGGAAATAGTTAAAGAGAAAAAGGGATATGTACTGACAGTGTAAAATACTTTTACACTTTCAACCAATCACAACCATGTATTCAATTAAAACACAATTTTAATTTAAAAAAACTAATATGACATGGCAAGTATACGAATTTTGATTGGTTGTATGTGTAAAGTTAGTTTACACTGTCAGTGCACTACCTTTAAACTCATAGTTAAAATGTTGTAAATATCTTGATATCATATTATTAAACCAATAACTACACCGTATATATTATTCACCATATTTATGCAATAAATAATATTTTTTAAAAATAAAAAATAGAGAAAAAAGGATATGCACTGACTATGTAAATTAATTTTACACTAATAACCAATCACAATCATGTATTCAATTAAAACACAATTTTAATTTTAAAAAAGTAATATGATATAGCAAATGTAAGGATTTTAATTGGTTGCACTGTCAGTGCACTATCTTTAAACTCTAAAAAATATATATCTACAAACACTGACGTGAACAGTAATACGAACAATAGTCGAGAACAATAACATACACATGAACCTTACTCGTGAACTGTGTCCGTAAACAGAGCATGGACAATAACTTTTAGACATAAAATAAAGTTAGTTAATGAAATATAAAATATTAGTTTATAAAGTGATGAAGTTGGTTAATAAAAAAATATTAATTTATAAAGTGATGAAGTTGGTTAATAAACGCTCCGATATTAAAAATAATTTTAAAATAGAAAAATAAAGTTGATTAATGATAAACTAACCGTCTACCCGTACGATGCACGGTAAATATTATTTAATTGTTATTAAGAAATATAAAAAATGTATATATTTTAAGTATTTAATATTGAGTATATATTCTACAAAAAGTATAATCAATGTAATAGTTTGAATAAAATGAAAAAAGATATATTTTTAAAAAAATTATAATGTATATTAAGGAAAATTTATATACTAATCAATTTTTAGAAATCAACTTACTATGTTATATAGATAAATAATAAAATTCAAAACTAAACTATAATGATTAGATAAACAATGAAAAACAAAATAAAAAAGAATAATAAATAAATGAAAAGAAAGCATAAGTAAGAGATAAAGTAAATAATGATAAAATAAATTAAAATTAATAAACATCAATAGAAATACCTACGAATATAATCAAGAATTAATAAAAAAATAAAATTAGAATAACATAAAAAATTATAATATTGACTAATAAAAAGAAATTAAAAAACAATTTAACACTCATATTGTAATTCTCCATCATACATAATTCAACTTAGTCAACAAAAGATTTATTAAAAAAGTATATTTTCTATTACTTCATAATTTGTACCTACAGAAAAATATAAGGGATAAATATATGTTACCCCTCTATCATATAGGCGAGATTCAGTTTATTCCTTGGTTTTTCTCTGATTTTTACACGTTTAGGGGGTACCCTAAAATTATAGGAGGTAATCCAAAAAAAAATATTAAAGGGGTAACCCGAATCTCGCATATATTACAGAGAGTAACATATATTTATTTCAAAATATAATTATTATATAAACATCAATAAAATTTCTTTTAGTTCTCCCTCTTCCGCAATCTAACTTCTTCAACAAATTTTTTATCAAAAAAATATATTTTACAATGATTCAAAATATGGACCTAGAATAAATTAAAAATTAATAAATATTAATAAAATAAGAAAAATTTCAAAATATATACTTACAAACTAATAATCAAAAATTAAGAAACGTGAATAAAATTAAAAGGACATATTATAAAATTGAATGAACAAAAATAAATTGAAAATAATGTTTATCTTCTAATCCTCCATCTATCACTATCCAATTCATGAACAATTTTTTTACAATACGTTTTGTAATGCTCCAAAATTTGTACCTAAAAACAATTAATAAACATTAGTAAATATAAAAATACATTTTTATCAAAAATATATATTTCTTAATGATTCAAATTTTGTATCATTATGATTGCATGAAAAAAAGTAAATATTGTGTCATAATAAATGAACTATACGTGAGATTCAATGGAATGAATTGTGATTAAGATGAAATAGCATCATAAGAATTGGTTATTTATAAAGGGAATGATAGATAATAGGTGTGGGTGAGTGGGGTTGATTGGGAATGTGCTCTCTTCTTAATGTGGGATAAAAAAAAATTATATTGAGTTAGTTATTTAATGTTGTGGCTTAGTGAGATGAAAAATGATAGTGGGGTAAAAAAAAATTAGTGGGATGAAAATTTATACATTATCTTATATATTCAAATAATAATTAATAAAATTCGTAAAAACTAAAATGTAGGAAAATTTAAATATATTAATGATTAAAAATAATAAATATTAATTGAATAATTAATTAGAATTTTTTTTAATTTTTAAAGTATTTTTAACTATTTTAAATATATTAATGATTAAAAATAATAAATATTAATTAAATAATTAATTGGATTTTTTTTAATTTTTAAACTATTTTTAACTATTTTATTTAAACTAATTTTTTTAAATTATTTTATTTTAATTAATTATAATTGGTGGAAAATTTGGTGGGAAAGTTTTGGAGGGAAAAAAATGTAGGATTATAATTTAGTATGATGATAAAATATTACTCCCTCCGTCTCAAATTATAAGACACTTTGGCGAAAAAATTTGTCTTAAATTACAAGTCAATTTACAATGTTACAATTTCAATGCAACATTAATATAATTTTTCCAAATATACACCCTATCATTTATTATTTTTTTCTTTTTCATACTCTTTTAATTTCGTTTTTCAATGTAATTTTTTAATGACGTTTTTGTAAAGTTATACATCATTTTATTTTCCCATAAAGTAATAATTGTATTTCTTAATTAGTGTGAAATGACAAAAACGTCTTATAATTTGGAGCGGAGGTAGTAGTTAATATAGTTATGAAGTTAGTTAATAAACACTAAAATATTAAAAATAATTTTAATTGGAAAATAAAGTAGGTTAATAAAATATTAGTTAATAAAATTATAAAGTTGGTTAATCACCCAATTTTATATCGGTACTCCTTAACCTAAATATATATATATATATATATATATATATATATATATATATATATATATATATATATATATATATATATATATATATATATATATATATATATATATATATATATATATATATTAAGAAAATTATTTATTATTATAATATTTTGCTGTTCGTCGTATTTGTGAACAGTAAAATACAGTATAACGTAAAAAAATATGGTGTAAGAATATCGTTTTTCATTGTAAATGTGCGTTTGAAACTAGTATTAATATTTTGAGTATGATTATTGATGAATTGAATTATGTATGGAGGAGACGAGTCGAATAAGGCTTGAGATCATCACAATATTGTCTATGTTCCACTTTATCCTCTTTACATGTTTTGTTGAGTTAATGAATATATCTCTTTATAAAGGCTTTCAATGTGAGTACCACTTTCTATCTGAGACTATTTCCCATACATTTATTGTCATTCACTCACTTGCACATTTTCTTGTCATTTTAGAAGACATCCATGAATATTTATTGTACATAAATTACAACAATCCTCTACTTGTTTTAATAATGATAAGACTAATTCCTGAAAAGTAGAAACAAAAAATGATAATACAGTTAAGTATCTTTCTATTTGAACTTAACAGTAGTAAGGACAATGTTAAGTCTAATCAAAATATTAGGTAGCAATACTTTAAACTATTATCTCTTGTGATTAGACCAGCGTTAGCTTACACACACTATTTAATGGTTCTTCGCCTACATCTCTCGACTAGCACTATTTATTGACATGTGTTTTTCCTGCTTTGAGAATTTTTCTTGAGTGAAACTCTGATTCTCACTTTGAGACAACTCCATCTTGAAATTCACATAGATGAAGCTCACATTGTATTTATATTTCTTGAGATACATACTCTCGACATTGATTGTGCACTCTTATGATATGAGATAAAGTAATATACTTTAGCTCTTAACACGGGGATAAGTATATTCCTCGCTTTTAGATCACAAGATGTCTTTTTGGATTCATCATATGACCAATCTTTTGGGAGTTCAACATAAACATTAACTTCATTTTTCGGAGTAAAAGACGCGTCGGTAAATTCTACCCAAAGCATTTTTTCAATATACATAAGTGTACATACATATTGTCCTCCCAGTAAGCATAATTTTTGCCTTTAAAAATTTAGGCTCTATTATACGCTCCATTAGGATAGTCGTTTCCCATATCCTCAACGTTTGAGTCACTTATACCTGATCAAAAGACTAATTATTAGGCCAATTGTTGGATGTGAATATGAGAATGGAATGTTCTACATGTGGTGAATAGACCTTCCAAAAATAATTTGACCGATTTGAAATTTTGTTTAATTTGAAAAATGATTTGTGTAGCGGAAGCAAAGCGCATAAAAAATCGATTATGCTTATCAAATCTTATATACAGAAAACAACTTAATTGGTATAAAAATACATAAATCAAATAAGACAATTAATAAAATTAATCAAAGTGGTATATCAAATAATGACTAACTCACACAGAATGTGTATGTATACAAATTCAATACATATTAGAATTCTAAAACCATAGTTTCTATTTATAATCAACAACGAGATAATTCGCAATGCCAATCTAAAAAAACCTACACTTAAATGATAGATCTCTACCAAGGCAATAAACTAATAACATACAATTCTATGAAAGCGGAAAAATAACCTAAATATACAATTCTACAAAATTAAAATAGAGTGAGAAGAGAGTGCGCCAGATGTATAATGGTTTATCTATCGTCTTTGTTAAGCCTACTTTACTCTCTAATGAGTTCTAAATCAAATTTTTGATCTTCCACTATAGTTTGTGACAAATTATAAGATGTTCAGTAAAATCATTATTCAAATAATGCTGAAAATATAAAATATTTTATTTGAATCCCCATTGAATTATACATAGTATCCAAATTGAATCCTTGTGAAATCTTTACTTGAAATCATCTTGAATCTTCTAGCACCAATAATGTTCCTCTAAAGTCTATGTTCTCTAGTAATGTTTCCTCTATCCTACTAGTATCTTGAGCCTTAGCCTATTTGAAAATTGAGAAGAACTTCCACTTTGTCCATACACTTTCACACAACACTACCAAAGTAATTATGGAAGAAGAACCTACTTTTTTCTGTCAGACTTGTCAAAACCAGCCACAACCACACACACGCACTTTACAAACTTGTGAAATATTAAGAAATCTTCGAAGAAACATTAATCACAATAACGTTATCCTCTAAAAAATCACACATCTCACAACTATAAAATAGACCCTTCATAACACCATATTACAACGGTCTTCCCGTTAACCGTAGTAATAATTTATTTTCGGATGCTTTTTTTTGCAACTTACTAAAATAGATTTCACTACATGGTTCTTCTTCATAATATATAATATAGGTTCTTAGGTTCTTACATGGTTCAATAGTTTATGTTTCAAAATCTGTTTAGAAGTTAACTTAATATGTTTTTTTATGTATCATTAATTACGTTTCAATCGCATTTTCATAATGTTTTTAAGATAATATGACGTGTATAACTTAAGACGAGTGAATTTTCTGCTGGTTTTGACTTGTAGGTAGGGAAGGTGAATGAAAAAGATAAACTCAAGAAACTTATTATTATGGGTCTGGTTCACTATTGGTATGTGTTGCTATGAAGAAAAAATTTAATGAGGATGAATCTAAAGTGAGCGCTACAAACTTGTGTGAAATGACATTCATTCAAATTTAACACAATTTTGCAGCTCTCACTTCAACTTCATCCTCCTTTCCTTGTGGATGTCATTCTGGAACAAGTAAGTTCGTGAAATATTTTGAGTTGATATGTTGTCGTTGATACAAGTTGTTTGTTGTTAGTAATAAAAGTGGTATGTTGTATGTAGTTTATAGTATGTTGTTGATGATTTTGTTGTGTTAATAAGAGTTATTTGTTGTATCTTGTATGCTGTTGTTAAGGTTTGTTTATAAGATGAGTTTATTATATCTTATATGGTTTGAGTGTTTTTCCAACCCCTTACGGAATATATAAATTTTTGAATGAATTAGAAAATTATAATATGAGATATTAAGTTATATTAAAAAACAAAATTTTCAATGTTATACAAGATTTCTTTAGCCCATTATTTGCATTTCTCTCTTTAATGGTTAGAATTTTGTTTAATCCTTATAGTTCTTCAACCTCCCTTTCCTTTATCTCTATTTTTGTTTAATCCTAATAGTTCTTCAACCTCCTCTTCCTTCATCTCTAATTTTGTTTGCAAAGTAAATAATAGTTTGTAAAAGAAACTATATATGAATGAAGGGGGGTTAAAAAACTAGGAGCATTGAAACAAAATTTAATGGTTAAAGAGAAAATTGCGGAGAATGGGCTGAAGAAATCTTGTCTAACATTGATTGATGTAAACTGTTCTTCTCATATAACTTATTTTGTCATATTATAATGTTCTAGATCAGATTGAAAGGTTATATGTTTAGTGAGCATTGGCAAAATAAGCATTCCACGTAATTTATAATAAACTCAGTATATATATTACAATGGTCATTTAGCACAACCGTTGTTAAATGTTAAGTGTTGGTTGGATAGCGCTAAGAATATCAAAACGGTCCTTTAAAGTAACAGTTGTGATACATAGTATGCTACCTAGTTTATAATCACGGTAGCTCGAGTTTGATGGAAAGCATTATACTTACAACCACCCCTACCTCCCAATGTTTGGTTAAGTGTGGTGGTATCCCTTTTTCAACTATTGTAAAATAGCTTTTACGTAGTAGTGTCTCAAAAGATTATATTTAGATTCACACAAAAAATGAAAAAACAATGAGATAGAAGATGAAAGAATTCATTTGTAAATTATTTAAAATAGACTCAAAATCCTTTTGAAAATGAGAGGACAAGTGTGTTGTGAAAGTTCAAATCAATAGTGGAAGTGTATGTTTTCCAATGTTGTGAAGGTTTTGAGCGAAAATGATTGTATATGTCCTAGAGATCTAACACAAAAATGAGTGAAAATTAGTGTATGATTCAAGTCATAAGCAATGGGTATGACTCGAGTCAAAAGATCAAATGATTTGTGTTATTTGAGTCACACATTCTGTGATTCAAATCACATGATTCGAGTCAAGAAAACATGTGATTCAAATCAGAGTTACATAAGCAAACCCATGAAAACGCAGTCTGTCTGATTCGAATCAGTCAGTCTGTGATTCAAATCAAAGTTGTGATTTGAATCATGAATGTTGTGATTCGAATCATTGCAACATAAAAGTAATTTCTGAACATTTTGTAATCCTAATTCATGTCTAGCAATAATGTGATTTGAATCACACTTACCGAATCTCAACTTTGGCAAAATGTAAAGTGTTTTTGAGATTTTAACATTATCATGATTTAAATCATTCTCAAATATAGTTTTTAATCAAAAACTCAACAAATTGACTTTAAACATAGTATTATTTAAACTATAACCAAATACTTTAATTTATACATGCATAAAAATGAATTTAAAATTCAATCATAAAATACATAAAATACGCGAACGATGAAAAGATTAATAACGATATAAACAAAAAGTTAAAACACAAATCATCAAAATATAAATTCAGGAGATAGAGACTATACAACTTTACTTTAAACGTGGGATCTTTAATACTATGATTCAATCTGAAATAATTAAAATAAAATAAAAAATTAGATAACAAAATATCTTTGGGAAATTGTCACTACATTTATTTATTGAAACCGATCATCCTAATAGTCCTCTCAATTTTCGTATCCATGTAGCACTCTCTCTACCGCTTATTTAGAACCACAGCTTGATGACCATTATGACACGTACCCATAATATACATGCACCCATTAATGCATGTTTTCCCTACAAAATGTCTATTCATTTATTAGTGGGATACTACCCTTTGCACAATGAAAGGTATCGCAATCGCAATCGCAATCCGATGAGTCTTATTTGTTTCCCTGACTCACGATTGTAGGACAATAATATTTATTACTGGTCATAAAAAAAAAGTATAGCATGATCAATATGGTGCAATTAAAAGGTGATATAATCAAACGTGTAAAACAGAACAATACAATGTTAGACAAAAAAAATAAACAGAAAAATAGTGAGCGAAGAATTAAAAAATACCATTTAGAAAAAAGAAAAGCATTTTTTGTTGATATATTAAATATGTGTAAGAGTCTCTTGAAAAGTAGATGTGAAGTTATATATAAGGACACATATCTATACTTAATATTTTAGGATTTTAAGTTAAAAAGTGATGTATATATATATATATATATATATATATATATATATATATATATATATATATATATATATATATATATATATATATATATATATATTCTTTGTTTTATTAATATATAAAATTTCTTATTTACATTGTTTTTTTTTTTCAATTTAAGTATAAATATTTGACACATTTTGAATTTAATTCATCATCATTGTTGTTAATTTGGATAGAAGATAAAATGTTTGTTTTAAGAAAATCATTCTTGAATAAAAAAATTCTACTTTTGCAATCTATCACAAGATTCTTTTTAAAGCTTTTAAGTTTTACTGTTTTCATGATAAATTCTTTTGTTATTAATGTTTGAGTTTTACAATGTAGCATCCTACATATATAGTGGTGGTGTTCGCATTTTGATTAGATGTAGATGATTTCTTGTGAATTGATGTGTTGACAATATGTTGAGCGTTATTACTTTATAAATGAATGACAAAGATATATTGATACAAAACTTATTTACTTGTTCTCTCAGTTTTGCCCTAAAATTGAGGGAAAATATTAGCTCTTTTTAAATAAAAAATAAATTAAAATAGGAACTTTACCTCTCGATTCCTAAATAAACAAAGGTAATAGATTACATCTATTGTAAAAAATGGTGAATGGAAATTTTCTGAAAGAAACATGTATTATTTCCTTTATCAATTGTTTATCATTCATCAATTTCTTTGTGTGTTGCAATAATCAAACAAAGGACTATATTCAAAACAAATTACACTATGATTAGGAATAAACTTTTCAATGTTGTCAATCGAAGAAAACAATATATTATTTTTTTAATTGACAATATTATTGAGGAGTTATTCCAAAATTTAACAATATTCATTTTTACTATTCAACATTGCCAGAGGTGGAAACACCACCACCACCAAAATTTAACAATATTCATTTTTGGGGTATGACAGTTGCCCCTGTTCAATTATCTTAAACCTGAAGATGTAGAGTGGTTTGTATGCCAGTCGGTATCTGAAGGTGGAAGATGATTGAACACTAGAATACCAAGAAATTTGCCCTAGCTGAAGTAGGGACTTTTTTCGGAGATGGGCTTAAAGATGCCATCCAGGCCTTGAGAAAAAGTTTATTGGAGATGCCATCCAGGTGTTTGGAGTAGATGTATGATTGAGACGGACTTGATAGACTTGAGAGTCAGAATACGTCGTACGTTAGACTGTATCTGAAGGATATAATTAGGATGAGTCGTACGTTAGACTGAATCCACGGTACTGAGAAGTGATTGTTGGAGATTGGTCGTATCAGTAACGTTCGTGATGATAGAATTAGATCTTCGAATGTTGATCGTGTCAGCACCGTTCGTAGTAACCGAATTAGATCTTGGATTGTTTCTGAATTGTGTCTTGAATGAGTGTCAAAAGATGAGAGTTGTAAGAATGTTTCAGAAGTCTGGGGGTCAAGCTTCCAGAATGTGCATCTGTTTGGAATTTTCAGAATGTCCGGGGTTCGAGCTTCCGGAATGTGTATCTGATAAGAATGTTTCAGAAGTATGGGGGTCATGCTTCCAGAATGTGCATCTGATTGGAATTTTCAGAATGTCCGGGGTTCGAGCTTCCGGAATGTGTATCTGATAAGAATGTTTCAGAAGTCTGGGGGTCATGCTTCCAGAATGTGCATCTGATTGGAATTTTCAGAATGTCCGGGGTTCTAGCTTCCGGAATGTGTATCTGATAAGAATGTTTCAGAAGTCTGGGGGTCATGCTTCCAGAATGTGCATCTGATTGAAATTTTCAGAATGTCCGGGGTTCGAGCTTCCGGAATGTATATCTGATTAAGATTGATTTGTTAATGATATTCGTCTGCTTGGGAACCTACCTGAAAGACAAAGTTAGCAGCATGCATTGCCATGATGCATGCATTTATGTGACGAGTCTCTCAAAATAAATGAGAAACTTGTATGTTATGTATGAATTTATTATGAGGTAATGTATGCAATGTATGAATATATGATATATGATTGATGCTATTTGGAATGTTTTGAGAAAATAAATCTCTGTATCATTGTGATTTTGATGTTTGATCTTGTCTTGAAGATGCTCAGCTGGGGATTTATGGTTTCTGCTTGGGGATGATCAGTAACTTGATGTACCCTAATTGGGGAGAAAAGATATTAGTAAACCATGATGGAGAAGAGCGAAGTGTTGGAGAACCGGTAGTGTTGAAGATGTAAACTCTGTTGGGGAGCTATTTCTTTTGTCGGATGAGTACGTTTGAAGATATCTTCTTTGAAGATTACTCTGTGGGGATATGATCTTGTGAAGTCGACTCTGTATAGAAGCATGAATGCCTTGAATATTGCCCCCAGTGATTACAGCACTTTGCCATTCCTGGATTTGTGTTGATTAGGACATGTCAATGGATATTGATCGAAGCGTTGAACATGCCTTGTATAACTTTGCCCCAGCTAGTAGGAACTTGAAGAGGTTCAACTCGCGAGGCCTTTATGAAGTGTATACTGTAGGTGACATGCCCCTAGTAATCGTACACTTAGGGTGATGCCCCTGACTGTTTGGAATCTTGACTTGATTTCCCCAGATTGATTGGGCAAAACGTGTCATGCCCCTTGTATATGTAGGAGACATTGCTTCTTGGAGTAATCTTGTCTGTCGGGATAACTTTCAGTCATTAGTTGTACCCTATGCAAATTCTTTCTGTTGCTAACATTTGAAATTATGTAGCAGAATTTGTTTAATAATGAACTCATGAGATGCAATGCATACGTTTGTCTTGAGCTTTTTGAAAACATTTAAAACAGGAGATGTAAAAGCGTGATATTTTTTAAAAAAACATGATGTTCGTAACAACGTGATGTTTGTAAAAAAGAAATGTCAACTCAGCATATTTGGTAAACCTTAAGGAGTCAGGATACCTTTTTAGTGACAGTATACTTTCGAACTAACCATGCTTCAGTTAGGACTTTCAAGGATTGTAACGTGGCTTGGTTCACGGTTTAAGAAACAATGGATAATGGCTCAAAATTTATTTATACCCATCCCAATCTTCGTGATGTTCTTCGATCCTATGCTCGGTTAATTCAACTTATGCATTCGGGTTCCAAGAGATTTCTGGATTTGCGCCTTTGATAATGTTGATGGTTCATAAGCAAAGAGAACTTTTGAGATGGCAGTCACTTCTTCCTTTTGGTAGTCACAACGTTGTGTTGTTCATGAATTTGTTGACTTCCTTTTTTTCCATCTTTTTGATATCCCTAACTTTTGCCTGAACTGTCTATTTTGAGCTTACAGTCAGCGGGATGCCTTGATTTTTGTCTAAGTCTTCTTTTTTGATTTGTGACTTAGCAGGCTTTTGTATATATGTTTTTTCCATTTTTTTTGAAAGATATTGACTGCCTTGTTTGATGATTGATGAACCGTCATTGTCTTTTGATTGACATCTCCAACACTTCTTTGATGTGTGCGGATGAACGCTTGTGATTGAAACCTTTGTTGAAAGGTGTACTGAATGATTCTCTTAAAATAGAATGCACAGCCAAATTAACTGAGAACTACCCTGCCCCAGGTTATGATCAAGGGTTTTAATTAGTACAAGAAAGAAACTTCTACTTCTTAGGCTCGAAGGGGTTGACGAGGGATTAACATCCTTATATCTCCACTGTTTAGGAATTGAAACAATGCCTGTACATCATCAGCATAGTCCGTTCGAAAGCATACTGTATGAGGTTGCGGTATCATTTTCGTCATCCTCCCTCAAAAGGCATACAACTTTAGCAGGAGTTGAGTATCATAAAACATATGCAGAGTAAAGACATAATTTAAAATGAGTGATAGCGAAATGATTTATTCAAGACAAACATATGCAATGCACTGATGATGATTATTAAAACAGATAATGTCTATCATAAGTCGAATGTTTAAACAAACAGAATAGAAATTGCAAATGAAAGTAAATCTAATGATCTAAAAAGTTCATCCTTCTAGCCATCCATAACATTAGCAATCTTGTTGTGATTAGGCATGGGAGCAGTGATCACATTAGGAGTTGCAGGGGTGTCGAACGAAATTTCGCCAGCGTCGATCATATCTTGGATCTTGTTCTTCAATGTCCAGCAGTTGTCAGTGTCATGTCCAGGACTATTGGAGTGATATGCACACCTCGCGTTGGGATTATAACGAGGGGAGGAAGTGTTGGGATTTGGATGAGGAGCTATCTGTATAAGTAGCTCTGCTTTCAACAAGTGTTGCAGCGCTTGAGTCAAAGACATGTTGATCTTTGTGAATTGTCTTTTGGATGCGCTTTGTTTACGTTGGTTGTTTTGTTGTTGTATCGATGCTTGATTAGAGACCAAAATTGCCCCAACAGTGTCAGATTCATTCCTCCCATTGTATGACTTTTTTACAGTACCGGAAGAAGTAGCCACCTGAATTTTTCCGCTTCGGATACCACTTTCAACGCGTTCTCCAGTCAGTATAAGCTCAGTGAATCCAGATGATGAACTTCCCAGCAAATGACTATAGAAAGGGCCAGTTAGTGTATTCATGAACATATCTACCATATCTCTGTCAGCCAAAGAAGGTTTGACTCTTCCAGCTAGATCTCTCCATTTTTGAGCATACTCCTTGAAACTTTCCTTGGGTCCCATAGACATGCTTTGCAGTTGCATGCGAGTCGGTGCAAGGTCAGAATTATATTGATATTGCTTATAGAAAGCAACAACCAAATCTTCCCAGGTACGGATATTGGTACCCTCCAGCTGATAATACCATTCTAGTTGAGTTCCAGATAAGCTCTCTTGAAAGAAATGGATCCAGAGTTTCTTATCAGCAGGGCGCTGCCCCGCACCCCGCCAGGGGCTCTGCCCCTTGGACCCCGACGGGGCGCTGCCCCGCACCCCGCCAGGGGCTACGCCCCTTGGAACCCCATTTCTATTATTCGTATTCAATTACACGTTTGGCTCGACGAGCATGCACTCCGCACTACCCTAACTCGTTTCAAACTTAACGCATAATTACATTGGCCTATAGTAAATCACATTACTACCAAAATACATTGATGATACTAAAATCACCAACAATATCTATCCTAAAAAGACATACAACAAAAATCATTTCTATCATCATAAGAAAATGTCTAACATGACACATACTTGTTTTTATTGCAATTATAAAAGTCATACCTCTAATGCATGTTATATTAGAGATATTAATGTACTGTTAGCTGGAAGTTTTGACGCCAAACTTGATGCAATATTATGAGTAAAAAAGGAAATATTTTTGTAGATGTTTTGGGATTCGACATGAATTTTGCCGGAAAGTTCTAGTCGAAGTCATCCTTGCATGAGAGGAAGATGTTGGATAGGACTTAGAAATATTTTCTAAGTTTGAGTTATGATTCAACGAAAGCTATACTGAAGTTGCATTCGACGAGAAGTTTGAATTTGAATTATGGAAGAATAACTGTATTTTGTCCTTATCCAGTTTTAAAGAGAGACGCGAGGAACCTCAGGATAAATGGAAGACATGTGGACCGAAACGTGTCACTTTCTAGGAGAAAGACCTTTGATAGCGGTTATTTCGACTTAGTATATATATAGGGGTCTTAGTGTTAGGATTTCCGTGTATTAAGTTGTTGTACAAATACTCATAAATACTCAAAATATCTGTTGAATTGAGAAAAAAGTCATTGAAAATGTACATTTGAAAACACCATATTTACATTTAAATTTAAAGTTCATTTACAATTCCAAAATTTATCTACCATGGTGTAATACGGTGAACTGACTTTTTAATAATCGAAATGTCGCGGTTAAGCATGAGTCGCCACCGACTTTTATTTTATCCAAACAAATTCGGAAAGGCAAAAAGAAACAGAAAAAAACCTTTTTAAAGAAATCTAAGTTCGGGGGGTAATTTATGCAAAGGGAAGGTGTAAGGCACCCTTTGCATCCATGGTTTTCCATGGGCTCTTAATTGCTTTGCTTGCTCGTTTGTTTTTTAGAAAAAGCAGATGAAAGAGATAGGGACTTTAGCTTGTGAATAAGCGTTGCCCTTTTGAAAAATTATGAGAAAGAATATAATAAAAAGGTTTGAGCATTGCAAGGCAATTAGGGGCAATTACCTTAAACTCAGATGATAGGTCTCTTTTTAGCCTTTCAGACTGAAAGGGTCTATCCTTGCCATAAGAGGGCAGGAAGCCTTTCGTTTGGAGGTTGAAGGGTCATCGAAACATCCTTTGCCATAAGACTGTCCCATGCCATAGGAGGGCAGGTAGTCTAAGGTAAGGATCAGAATAAGCCTTATTCGTAGGCAGCCAGAAGATACCTCAGCCTTTTCCGTAGGCAACTTCCGAGGGTCGAGGTCATGTTTGTGTATCGAAGGCAGCATCATTAGGGTCGTATGACCTTTATTTATCGAGGCAGCATGGCTGAGGTATCCTCGTATTCGAGGGACATGGCTTATTCTGCAAAAACACAAGGCAACAGGCAACAAGGCAACAGAGAGGTTACCCCAAAAGTGTGCGTGTGTGCAACAATCACGTGGTTAATTCAATCAAATTATCTTGTAATTAGTTATTCTAATTCAATTAACAGGCTTGCACTCCCTAGAATTACTAACCACGCAATATAACAAATACGGGGAAGGGAAATTGTAACCAGCGGAGGAGAGGGGAATTGAAACCAGCGGGATATAAAAATAAAAGGCAAAAGGTTTAACACAAGTAATAATTGAAAATAGGGTTTAGGGTTACCAATACTCGTAGCTTTGGCAGTCGACAACCCCTGAAAATTGGAAAAGAAAGAATAAACAGAGGGGTGAGTGCATTATCGGTTCGGAGGCAAACGAAATTAACCCTAAAATAAGAAGGTAAAAGCAAATTAAAATAATGAGATATATAAGCAAGGTACTTAGCTCTGATTTGATCTGATATGGTTGGCGGTCGGCGGAAAGCCTCGGAGGTAACCTTAAAAAATAGCAAAGGCAGAAAAGAGGTGAATGTATGCACAGTTCAAGAAAGGTTAAGGGCAAACCCTAAAATCAAAAGGAAACAAAATAGACTTTAAAATAAATTAAATACTTAGCTTTGTGAAGGGCGTGGCGCGTAGTCGGAACGTATTTGAAAAGCAACCCTGAAAAGGCACAGAAAAAGAAATATTTCAGTGTATGGCATGATCTTCGTAAACCCTGATTAGGGTACAAGTTAGCCATGGTTAATAGAACAACAAACGAATTAATTGTTGGTTTTCAACCCAATTAATTAAATCAATGAAAAGAAGGTTTCGATTAAATATCTAACCGTAATATTCATTAAAAAAAATTTATGATTAAGTAAGCTATTTAAAACTATTTTAATTTTATTAGCAAGTAAATCAAATTAATTATTATAAAATAAATACTTTTATAAAAAAAGAAAGAATTTTAAAAGAAATTTATTTTAAAGGATGTTTAAAATATTAAAAAGAATTAGACAAAATAAATTATTAAGCAAACTATATGATTAAAATAATAATAAAAAAAAGGAGGAGAGGCTTAGCTGGCGCTGGATTTGGTGTGTACGCATTCAGAGGGTGCACCATAGGAAGGCGTCCCCAGAATCCTTGGATCTGATAGTGGTGTAATCTGATGGTGATGGATTGAACGCGCATGATAGTTCCTCTTAATGAGGCGCATGGGATCATAGCTTGATATTTGTTGAAAAAATAACACCAGAGCCAGGGATCGAACCCTGAACCCTTGGGTGAAAAGCCTGCGCGCTAACCATTCTTACCACGCATGTTAAGTGATAACGATATGAAACAGACAAAATATATATAAAACAAACAGACTAAAAATTTGAACAGAAGGTGCTTCGCGCCCAGGCCCCTTCATATTCTTCGTAAAACCGATTTTGGCTGCTACGATACTGCTGCAAAATTGCTACGAACATCATCCTAGCCAAAACCTGCGACCTTCAGATTCATCACATATACCCTATAAATCTCAAATAACAACTCGAATCCATCAAAGGTCCTTTCCTGAACATGAAAACGTAACCGATTTCGACCAATTTGACTTCTATCAATATGGCCCCAAATTAAGATTTATGAACCCTAACTATGGCGAATTGCCATTCTTGTACTAAAACTCATAATTAACGATGCAAACATAATCCAAACAATCGTATGAACATGAATATATGCTTGAGAATCATTTTAAATCGCTTAAATCGATAAGTAGAGTTTGAGAAATTTTGGGCAAACCGTGAATGTGCAGATGATGATTCTGGACGCTTTGAAGGTATGAGTTGATCTAGTTCGCTTCAGAGCAGGCCTGGGAAGCTATTTGAGTCTTTAGAACGGCTCGAATCCTTCTTCAAATCCGAGAACGAATTGCTCTTTTCTTTGAAGTTTTGGATCTCGTAAGAACTCCTTTTGGCTGCAATCCGTGTCCAAAAAAACCCTCTAATGCGTTGTCCAAGCTGCATACTTATAGTTACATGACTTAGGGTAAACAAATGTGGAGAGAATCTACTTGAATCTTTATTTGCAAATTGTGAAGAATTGATTGAAATATGCCTCCAATCTTTCTAATTTTTTGTCCAATTTCAATATTCTCTTCCCAATATTTTTAATCACAAAATCTGATTTAATTATCCTGATATTCTCATCACATAATAGACCTAAAAATCAAATCTTTGATTTTCTATTATTTAATTAATTAAATTGAATTTTAAAATGAATTAAAAATCAAGATAAATAAAATAAATAATAAAATGGCATGGGATTCGGTCATGAGTCTTCTAATAAGATTAGAATCATGTTTGGATCAAAGAAGTATGGGCCCATTTGGAGATATTTGGAGTTTTGGCTCTACTTTGACCACAGTTGACCTTTTAGGTCAACCAGTCGACTGTTGACTTTCTGAACTTTTGAATGACCAGAGCTTTGAGATAGGTATTGATACTTGTCATGGAGATAGTGTGAGATGTATTAAGCCATATGAGATGTCTTGGAGTCATTGATTCACTGATTTTCCTTTGAATGAGCCAGACCCTGGTTTTAGAGCCTTGTATAGGAGAGTGTGTCTTGGAGCTTTGTGTATTGATTTGTATTTGTGTAAGAGAAATTGTATGGGCAAATTTTGGGGTATGACAGTTGCCCCTGTTCAATTATCTTAAACCTGAAGATGTAGAGTGGTTTGTATGCCAGTCGGTATCTGAAGGTGGAAGATGATTGAACACTAGAATACCAAGAAATTTGCCCTAGCTGAAGTAGGGACTTTTTTCGGAGATGGGCTTAAAGATGCCATCCAGGCCTTGAGAAAAAGTTTATTGGAGATGCCATCCAGGTGTTTGGAGTAGATGTATGATTGAGACGGACTTGATAGACTTGAGAGTCAGAATACGTCGTACGTTAGACTGTATCTGAAGGATATAATTAGGATGAGTCGTACGTTAGACTGAATCCACGGTACTGAGAAGTGATTGTTGGAGATTGGTCGTATCAGTAACGTTCGTGATGATAGAATTAGATCTTCGAATGTTGATCGTGTCAGCACCGTTCGTAGTAACCGAATTAGATCTTGGATTGTTTCTGAATTGTGTCTTGAATGAGTGTCAAAAGATGAGAGTTGTAAGAATGTTTCAGAAGTCTGGGGGTCAAGCTTCCAGAATGTGCATCTGTTTGGAATTTTCAGAATGTCCGGGGTTCGAGCTTCCGGAATGTGTATCTGATAAGAATGTTTCAGAAGTATGGGGGTCATGCTTCCAGAATGTGCATCTGATTGGAATTTTCAGAATGTCCGGGGTTCGAGCTTCCGGAATGTGTATCTGATAAGAATGTTTCAGAAGTCTGGGGGTCATGCTTCCAGAATGTGCATCTGATTGGAATTTTCAGAATGTCCGGGGTTCTAGCTTCCGGAATGTGTATCTGATAAGAATGTTTCAGAAGTCTGGGGGTCATGCTTCCAGAATGTGCATCTGATTGAAATTTTCAGAATGTCCGGGGTTCGAGCTTCCGGAATGTATATCTGATTAAGATTGATTTGTTAATGATATTCGTCTGCTTGGGAACCTACCTGAAAGACAAAGTTAGCAGCATGCATTGCCATGATGCATGCATTTATGTGACGAGTCTCTCAAAATAAATGAGAAACTTGTATGTTATGTATGAATTTATTATGAGGTAATGTATGCAATGTATGAATATATGATATATGATTGATGCTATTTGGAATGTTTTGAGAAAATAAATCTCTGTATCATTGTGATTTTGATGTTTGATCTTGTCTTGAAGATGCTCAGCTGGGGATTTATGGTTTCTGCTTGGGGATGATCAGTAACTTGATGTACCCTAATTGGGGAGAAAAGATATTAGTAAACCATGATGGAGAAGAGCGAAGTGTTGGAGAACCGGTAGTGTTGAAGATGTAAACTCTGTTGGGGAGCTATTTCTTTTGTCGGATGAGTACGTTTGAAGATATCTTCTTTGAAGATTACTCTGTGGGGATATGATCTTGTGAAGTCGACTCTGTATAGAAGCATGAATGCCTTGAATATTGCCCCCAGTGATTACAGCACTTTGCCATTCCTGGATTTGTGTTGATTAGGACATGTCAATGGATATTGATCGAAGCGTTGAACATGCCTTGTATAACTTTGCCCCAGCTAGTAGGAACTTGAAGAGGTTCAACTCGCGAGGCCTTTATGAAGTGTATACTGTAGGTGACATGCCCCTAGTAATCGTACACTTAGGGTGATGCCCCTGACTGTTTGGAATCTTGACTTGATTTCCCCAGATTGATTGGGCAAAACGTGTCATGCCCCTTGTATATGTAGGAGACATTGCTTCTTGGAGTAATCTTGTCTGTCGGGATAACTTTCAGTCATTAGTTGTACCCTATGCAAATTCTTTCTGTTGCTAACATTTGAAATTATGTAGCAGAATTTGTTTAATAATGAACTCATGAGATGCAATGCATACGTTTGTCTTGAGCTTTTTGAAAACATTTAAAACAGGAGATGTAAAAGCGTGATATTTTTTAAAAAAACATGATGTTCGTAACAACGTGATGTTTGTAAAAAAGAAATGTCAACTCAGCATATTTGGTAAACCTTAAGGAGTCAGGATACCTTTTTAGTGACAGTATACTTTCGAACTAACCATGCTTCAGTTAGGACTTTCAAGGATTGTAACGTGGCTTGGTTCACGGTTTAAGAAACAATGGATAATGGCTCAAAATTTATTTATACCCATCCCAATCTTCGTGATGTTCTTCGATCCTATGCTCGGTTAATTCAACTTATGCATTCGGGTTCCAAGAGATTTCTGGATTTGCGCCTTTGATAATGTTGATGGTTCATAAGCAAAGAGAACTTTTGAGATGGCAGTCACTTCTTCCTTTTGGTAGTCACAACGTTGTGTTGTTCATGAATTTGTTGACTTCCTTTTTTTCCATCTTTTTGATATCCCTAACTTTTGCCTGAACTGTCTATTTTGAGCTTACAGTCAGCGGGATGCCTTGATTTTTGTCTAAGTCTTCTTTTTTGATTTGTGACTTAGCAGGCTTTTGTATATATGTTTTTTCCATTTTTTTTGAAAGATATTGACTGCCTTGTTTGATGATTGATGAACCGTCATTGTCTTTTGATTGACATCTCCAACACTTCTTTGATGTGTGCGGATGAACGCTTGTGATTGAAACCTTTGTTGAAAGGTGTACTGAATGATTCTCTTAAAATAGAATGCACAGCCAAATTAACTGAGAACTACCCTGCCCCAGGTTATGATCAAGGGTTTTAATTAGTACAAGAAAGAAACTTCTACTTCTTAGGCTCGAAGGGGTTGACGAGGGATTAACATCCTTATATCTCCACTGTTTAGGAATTGAAACAATGCCTGTACATCATCAGCATAGTCCGTTCGAAAGCATACTGTATGAGGTTGCGGTATCATTTTCGTCATCCTCCCTCAAAAGGCATACAACTTTAGCAGGAGTTGAGTATCATAAAACATATGCAGAGTAAAGACATAATTTAAAATGAGTGATAGCGAAATGATTTATTCAAGACAAACATATGCAATGCACTGATGATGATTATTAAAACAGATAATGTCTATCATAAGTCGAATGTTTAAACAAACAGAATAGAAATTGCAAATGAAAGTAAATCTAATGATCTAAAAAGTTCATCCTTCTAGCCATCCATAACATTAGCAATCTTGTTGTGATTAGGCATGGGAGCAGTGATCACATTAGGAGTTGCAGGGGTGTCGAACGAAATTTCGCCAGCGTCGATCATATCTTGGATCTTGTTCTTCAATGTCCAGCAGTTGTCAGTGTCATGTCCAGGACTATTGGAGTGATATGCACACCTCGCGTTGGGATTATAACGAGGGGAGGAAGTGTTGGGATTTGGATGAGGAGCTATCTGTATAAGTAGCTCTGCTTTCAACAAGTGTTGCAGCGCTTGAGTCAAAGACATGTTGATCTTTGTGAATTGTCTTTTGGATGCGCTTTGTTTACGTTGGTTGTTTTGTTGTTGTATCGATGCTTGATTAGAGACCAAAATTGCCCCAACAGTGTCAGATTCATTCCTCCCATTGTATGACTTTTTTACAGTACCGGAAGAAGTAGCCACCTGAATTTTTCCGCTTCGGATACCACTTTCAACGCGTTCTCCAGTCAGTATAAGCTCAGTGAATCCAGATGATGAACTTCCCAGCAAATGACTATAGAAAGGGCCAGTTAGTGTATTCATGAACATATCTACCATATCTCTGTCAGCCAAAGAAGGTTTGACTCTTCCAGCTAGATCTCTCCATTTTTGAGCATACTCCTTGAAACTTTCCTTGGGTCCCATAGACATGCTTTGCAGTTGCATGCGAGTCGGTGCAAGGTCAGAATTATATTGATATTGCTTATAGAAAGCAACAACCAAATCTTCCCAGGTACGGATATTGGTACCCTCCAGCTGATAATACCATTCTAGTTGAGTTCCAGATAAGCTCTCTTGAAAGAAATGGATCCAGAGTTTCTTATCAGCAGGGCGCTGCCCCGCACCCCGCCAGGGGCTCTGCCCCTTGGACCCCGACGGGGCGCTGCCCCGCACCCCGCCAGGGGCTACGCCCCTTGGAACCCCATTTCTATTATTCGTATTCAATTACACGTTTGGCTCGACGAGCATGCACTCCGCACTACCCTAACTCGTTTCAAACTTAACGCATAATTACATTGGCCTATAGTAAATCACATTACTACCAAAATACATTGATGATACTAAAATCACCAACAATATCTATCCTAAAAAGACATACAACAAAAATCATTTCTATCATCATAAGAAAATGTCTAACATGACACATACTTGTTTTTATTGCAATTATAAAAGTCATACCTCTAATGCATGTTATATTAGAGATATTAATGTACTGTTAGCTGGAAGTTTTGACGCCAAACTTGATGCAATATTATGAGTAAAAAAGGAAATATTTTTGTAGATGTTTTGGGATTCGACATGAATTTTGCCGGAAAGTTCTAGTCGAAGTCATCCTTGCATGAGAGGAAGATGTTGGATAGGACTTAGAAATATTTTCTAAGTTTGAGTTATGATTCAACGAAAGCTATACTGAAGTTGCATTCGACGAGAAGTTTGAATTTGAATTATGGAAGAATAACTGTATTTTGTCCTTATCCAGTTTTAAAGAGAGACGCGAGGAACCTCAGGATAAATGGAAGACATGTGGACCGAAACGTGTCACTTTCTAGGAGAAAGACCTTTGATAGCGGTTATTTCGACTTAGTATATATATAGGGGTCTTAGTGTTAGGATTTCCGTGTATTAAGTTGTTGTACAAATACTCATAAATACTCAAAATATCTGTTGAATTGAGAAAAAAGTCATTGAAAATGTACATTTGAAAACACCATATTTACATTTAAATTTAAAGTTCATTTACAATTCCAAAATTTATCTACCATGGTGTAATACGGTGAACTGACTTTTTAATAATCGAAATGTCGCGGTTAAGCATGAGTCGCCACCGACTTTTATTTTATCCAAACAAATTCGGAAAGGCAAAAAGAAACAGAAAAAAACCTTTTTAAAGAAATCTAAGTTCGGGGGGTAATTTATGCAAAGGGAAGGTGTAAGGCACCCTTTGCATCCATGGTTTTCCATGGGCTCTTAATTGCTTTGCTTGCTCGTTTGTTTTTTAGAAAAAGCAGATGAAAGAGATAGGGACTTTAGCTTGTGAATAAGCGTTGCCCTTTTGAAAAATTATGAGAAAGAATATAATAAAAAGGTTTGAGCATTGAAAGGCAATTAGGGGCAATTACCTTAAACTCAGATGATAGGTCTCTTTTTAGCCTTTCAGACTGAAAGGGTCTATCCTTGCCATAAGAGGGCAGGAAGCCTTTCGTTTGGAGGTTGAAGGGTCATCGAAACATCCTTTGCCATAAGACTGTCCCATGCCATAGGAGGGCAGGTAGTCTAAGGTAAGGATCAGAATAAGCCTTATTCGTAGGCAGCCAGAAGATACCTCAGCCTTTTCCGTAGGCAACTTCCGAGGGTCGAGGTCATGTTTGTGTATCGAAGGCAGCATCATTAGGGTCGTATGACCTTTATTTATCGAGGCAGCATGGCTGAGGTATCCTCGTATTCGAGGGACATGGCTTATTCTGCAAAAACACAAGGCAACAGGCAACAAGGCAACAGAGAGGTTACCCCAAAAGTGTGCGTGTGTGCAACAATCACGTGGTTAATTCAATCAAATTATCTTGTAATTAGTTATTCTAATTCAATTAACAGGCTTGCACTCCCTAGAATTACTAACCACGCAATATAACAAATACGGGGAAGGGAAATTGTAACCAGCGGAGGAGAGGGGAATTGAAACCAGCGGGATATAAAAATAAAAGGCAAAAGGTTTAACACAAGTAATAATTGAAAATAGGGTTTAGGGTTACCAATACTCGTAGCTTTGGCAGTCGACAACCCCTGAAAATTGGAAAAGAAAGAATAAACAGAGGGGTGAGTGCATTATCGGTTCGGAGGCAAACGAAATTAACCCTAAAATAAGAAGGTAAAAGCAAATTAAAATAATGAGATATATAAGCAAGGTACTTAGCTCTGATTTGATCTGATATGGTTGGCGGTCGGCGGAAAGCCTCGGAGGTAACCTTAAAAAATAGCAAAGGCAGAAAAGAGGTGAATGTATGCACAGTTCAAGAAAGGTTAAGGGCAAACCCTAAAATCAAAAGGAAACAAAATAGACTTTAAAATAAATTAAATACTTAGCTTTGTGAAGGGCGTGGCGCGTAGTCGGAACGTATTTGAAAAGCAACCCTGAAAAGGCACAGAAAAAGAAATATTTCAGTGTATGGCATGATCTTCGTAAACCCTGATTAGGGTACAAGTTAGCCATGGTTAATAGAACAACAAACGAATTAATTGTTGGTTTTCAACCCAATTAATTAAATCAATGAAAAGAAGGTTTCGATTAAATATCTAACCGTAATATTCATTAAAAAAAATTTATGATTAAGTAAGCTATTTAAAACTATTTTAATTTTATTAGCAAGTAAATCAAATTAATTATTATAAAATAAATACTTTTATAAAAAAAGAAAGAATTTTAAAAGAAATTTATTTTAAAGGATGTTTAAAATATTAAAAAGAATTAGACAAAATAAATTATTAAGCAAACTATATGATTAAAATAATAATAAAAAAAAGGAGGAGAGGCTTAGCTGGCGCTGGATTTGGTGTGTACGCATTCAGAGGGTGCACCATAGGAAGGCGTCCCCAGAATCCTTGGATCTGATAGTGGTGTAATCTGATGGTGATGGATTGAACGCGCATGATAGTTCCTCTTAATGAGGCGCATGGGATCATAGCTTGATATTTGTTGAAAAAATAACACCAGAGCCAGGGATCGAACCCTGAACCCTTGGGTGAAAAGCCTGCGCGCTAACCATTCTTACCACGCATGTTAAGTGATAACGATATGAAACAGACAAAATATATATAAAACAAACAGACTAAAAATTTGAACAGAAGGTGCTTCGCGCCCAGGCCCCTTCATATTCTTCGTAAAACCGATTTTGGCTGCTACGATACTGCTGCAAAATTGCTACGAACATCATCCTAGCCAAAACCTGCGACCTTCAGATTCATCACATATACCCTATAAATCTCAAATAACAACTCGAATCCATCAAAGGTCCTTTCCTGAACATGAAAACGTAACCGATTTCGACCAATTTGACTTCTATCAATATGGCCCCAAATTAAGATTTATGAACCCTAACTATGGCGAATTGCCATTCTTGTACTAAAACTCATAATTAACGATGCAAACATAATCCAAACAATCGTATGAACATGAATATATGCTTGAGAATCATTTTAAATCGCTTAAATCGATAAGTAGAGTTTGAGAAATTTTGGGCAAACCGTGAATGTGCAGATGATGATTCTGGACGCTTTGAAGGTATGAGTTGATCTAGTTCGCTTCAGAGCAGGCCTGGGAAGCTATTTGAGTCTTTAGAACGGCTCGAATCCTTCTTCAAATCCGAGAACGAATTGCTCTTTTCTTTGAAGTTTTGGATCTCGTAAGAACTCCTTTTGGCTGCAATCCGTGTCCAAAAAAACCCTCTAATGCGTTGTCCAAGCTGCATACTTATAGTTACATGACTTAGGGTAAACAAATGTGGAGAGAATCTACTTGAATCTTTATTTGCAAATTGTGAAGAATTGATTGAAATATGCCTCCAATCTTTCTAATTTTTTGTCCAATTTCAATATTCTCTTCCCAATATTTTTAATCACAAAATCTGATTTAATTATCCTGATATTCTCATCACATAATAGACCTAAAAATCAAATCTTTGATTTTCTATTATTTAATTAATTAAATTGAATTTTAAAATGAATTAAAAATCAAGATAAATAAAATAAATAATAAAATGGCATGGGATTCGGTCATGAGTCTTCTAATAAGATTAGAATCATGTTTGGATCAAAGAAGTATGGGCCCATTTGGAGATATTTGGAGTTTTGGCTCTACTTTGACCACAGTTGACCTTTTAGGTCAACCAGTCGACTGTTGACTTTCTGAACTTTTGAATGACCAGAGCTTTGAGATAGGTATTGATACTTGTCATGGAGATAGTGTGAGATGTATTAAGCCATATGAGATGTCTTGGAGTCATTGATTCACTGATTTTCCTTTGAATGAGCCAGACCCTGGTTTTAGAGCCTTGTATAGGAGAGTGTGTCTTGGAGCTTTGTGTATTGATTTGTATTTGTGTAAGAGAAATTGTATGGGCAAATTTTGGGGTATGACAGTTGCCCCTGTTCAATTATCTTAAACCTGAAGATGTAGAGTGGTTTGTATGCCAGTCGGTATCTGAAGGTGGAAGATGATTGAACACTAGAATACCAAGAAATTTGCCCTAGCTGAAGTAGGGACTTTTTTCGGAGATGGGCTTAAAGATGCCATCCAGGCCTTGAGAAAAAGTTTATTGGAGATGCCATCCAGGTGTTTGGAGTAGATGTATGATTGAGACGGACTTGATAGACTTGAGAGTCAGAATACGTCGTACGTTAGACTGTATCTGAAGGATATAATTAGGATGAGTCGTACGTTAGACTGAATCCACGGTACTGAGAAGTGATTGTTGGAGATTGGTCGTATCAGTAACGTTCGTGATGATAGAATTAGATCTTCGAATGTTGATCGTGTCAGCACCGTTCGTAGTAACCGAATTAGATCTTGGATTGTTTCTGAATTGTGTCTTGAATGAGTGTCAAAAGATGAGAGTTGTAAGAATGTTTCAGAAGTCTGGGGGTCAAGCTTCCAGAATGTGCATCTGTTTGGAATTTTCAGAATGTCCGGGGTTCGAGCTTCCGGAATGTGTATCTGATAAGAATGTTTCAGAAGTATGGGGGTCATGCTTCCAGAATGTGCATCTGATTGGAATTTTCAGAATGTCCGGGGTTCGAGCTTCCGGAATGTGTATCTGATAAGAATGTTTCAGAAGTCTGGGGGTCATGCTTCCAGAATGTGCATCTGATTGGAATTTTCAGAATGTCCGGGGTTCTAGCTTCCGGAATGTGTATCTGATAAGAATGTTTCAGAAGTCTGGGGGTCATGCTTCCAGAATGTGCATCTGATTGAAATTTTCAGAATGTCCGGGGTTCGAGCTTCCGGAATGTATATCTGATTAAGATTGATTTGTTAATGATATTCGTCTGCTTGGGAACCTACCTGAAAGACAAAGTTAGCAGCATGCATTGCCATGATGCATGCATTTATGTGACGAGTCTCTCAAAATAAATGAGAAACTTGTATGTTATGTATGAATTTATTATGAGGTAATGTATGCAATGTATGAATATATGATATATGATTGATGCTATTTGGAATGTTTTGAGAAAATAAATCTCTGTATCATTGTGATTTTGATGTTTGATCTTGTCTTGAAGATGCTCAGCTGGGGATTTATGGTTTCTGCTTGGGGATGATCAGTAACTTGATGTACCCTAATTGGGGAGAAAAGATATTAGTAAACCATGATGGAGAAGAGCGAAGTGTTGGAGAACCGGTAGTGTTGAAGATGTAAACTCTGTTGGGGAGCTATTTCTTTTGTCGGATGAGTACGTTTGAAGATATCTTCTTTGAAGATTACTCTGTGGGGATATGATCTTGTGAAGTCGACTCTGTATAGAAGCATGAATGCCTTGAATATTGCCCCCAGTGATTACAGCACTTTGCCATTCCTGGATTTGTGTTGATTAGGACATGTCAATGGATATTGATCGAAGCGTTGAACATGCCTTGTATAACTTTGCCCCAGCTAGTAGGAACTTGAAGAGGTTCAACTCGCGAGGCCTTTATGAAGTGTATACTGTAGGTGACATGCCCCTAGTAATCGTACACTTAGGGTGATGCCCCTGACTGTTTGGAATCTTGACTTGATTTCCCCAGATTGATTGGGCAAAACGTGTCATGCCCCTTGTATATGTAGGAGACATTGCTTCTTGGAGTAATCTTGTCTGTCGGGATAACTTTCAGTCATTAGTTGTACCCTATGCAAATTCTTTCTGTTGCTAACATTTGAAATTATGTAGCAGAATTTGTTTAATAATGAACTCATGAGATGCAATGCATACGTTTGTCTTGAGCTTTTTGAAAACATTTAAAACAGGAGATGTAAAAGCGTGATATTTTTTAAAAAAACATGATGTTCGTAACAACGTGATGTTTGTAAAAAAGAAATGTCAACTCAGCATATTTGGTAAACCTTAAGGAGTCAGGATACCTTTTTAGTGACAGTATACTTTCGAACTAACCATGCTTCAGTTAGGACTTTCAAGGATTGTAACGTGGCTTGGTTCACGGTTTAAGAAACAATGGATAATGGCTCAAAATTTATTTATACCCATCCCAATCTTCGTGATGTTCTTCGATCCTATGCTCGGTTAATTCAACTTATGCATTCGGGTTCCAAGAGATTTCTGGATTTGCGCCTTTGATAATGTTGATGGTTCATAAGCAAAGAGAACTTTTGAGATGGCAGTCACTTCTTCCTTTTGGTAGTCACAACGTTGTGTTGTTCATGAATTTGTTGACTTCCTTTTTTTCCATCTTTTTGATATCCCTAACTTTTGCCTGAACTGTCTATTTTGAGCTTACAGTCAGCGGGATGCCTTGATTTTTGTCTAAGTCTTCTTTTTTGATTTGTGACTTAGCAGGCTTTTGTATATATGTTTTTTCCATTTTTTTTGAAAGATATTGACTGCCTTGTTTGATGATTGATGAACCGTCATTGTCTTTTGATTGACATCTCCAACACTTCTTTGATGTGTGCGGATGAACGCTTGTGATTGAAACCTTTGTTGAAAGGTGTACTGAATGATTCTCTTAAAATAGAATGCACAGCCAAATTAACTGAGAACTACCCTGCCCCAGGTTATGATCAAGGGTTTTAATTAGTACAAGAAAGAAACTTCTACTTCTTAGGCTCGAAGGGGTTGACGAGGGATTAACATCCTTATATCTCCACTGTTTAGGAATTGAAACAATGCCTGTACATCATCAGCATAGTCCGTTCGAAAGCATACTGTATGAGGTTGCGGTATCATTTTCGTCATCCTCCCTCAAAAGGCATACAACTTTAGCAGGAGTTGAGTATCATAAAACATATGCAGAGTAAAGACATAATTTAAAATGAGTGATAGCGAAATGATTTATTCAAGACAAACATATGCAATGCACTGATGATGATTATTAAAACAGATAATGTCTATCATAAGTCGAATGTTTAAACAAACAGAATAGAAATTGCAAATGAAAGTAAATCTAATGATCTAAAAAGTTCATCCTTCTAGCCATCCATAACATTAGCAATCTTGTTGTGATTAGGCATGGGAGCAGTGATCACATTAGGAGTTGCAGGGGTGTCGAACGAAATTTCGCCAGCGTCGATCATATCTTGGATCTTGTTCTTCAATGTCCAGCAGTTGTCAGTGTCATGTCCAGGACTATTGGAGTGATATGCACACCTCGCGTTGGGATTATAACGAGGGGAGGAAGTGTTGGGATTTGGATGAGGAGCTATCTGTATAAGTAGCTCTGCTTTCAACAAGTGTTGCAGCGCTTGAGTCAAAGACATGTTGATCTTTGTGAATTGTCTTTTGGATGCGCTTTGTTTACGTTGGTTGTTTTGTTGTTGTATCGATGCTTGATTAGAGACCAAAATTGCCCCAACAGTGTCAGATTCATTCCTCCCATTGTATGACTTTTTTACAGTACCGGAAGAAGTAGCCACCTGAATTTTTCCGCTTCGGATACCACTTTCAACGCGTTCTCCAGTCAGTATAAGCTCAGTGAATCCAGATGATGAACTTCCCAGCAAATGACTATAGAAAGGGCCAGTTAGTGTATTCATGAACATATCTACCATATCTCTGTCAGCCAAAGAAGGTTTGACTCTTCCAGCTAGATCTCTCCATTTTTGAGCATACTCCTTGAAACTTTCCTTGGGTCCCATAGACATGCTTTGCAGTTGCATGCGAGTCGGTGCAAGGTCAGAATTATATTGATATTGCTTATAGAAAGCAACAACCATATCTTCCCAGGTACGGATATTGGTACCCTCCAGCTGATAATACCATTCTAGTTGAGTTCCAGATAAGCTCTCTTGAAAGAAATGGATCCAGAGTTTCTTATCAGCAGGGCGCTGCCCCGCACCCCGCCAGGGGCTCTGCCCCTTGGACCCCGACGGGGCGCTGCCCCGCACCCCGCCAGGGGCTACGCCCCTTGGAACCCCATTTCTATTATTCGTATTCAATTACACGTTTGGCTCGACGAGCATGCACTCCGCACTACCCTAACTCGTTTCAAACTTAACGCATAATTACATTGGCCTATAGTAAATCACATTACTACCAAAATACATTGATGATACTAAAATCACCAACAATATCTATCCTAAAAAGACATACAACAAAAATCATTTCTATCATCATAAGAAAATGTCTAACATGACACATACTTGTTTTTATTGCAATTATAAAAGTCATACCTCTAATGCATGTTATATTAGAGATATTAATGTACTGTTAGCTGGAAGTTTTGACGCCAAACTTGATGCAATATTATGAGTAAAAAAGGAAATATTTTTGTAGATGTTTTGGGATTCGACATGAATTTTGCCGGAAAGTTCTAGTCGAAGTCATCCTTGCATGAGAGGAAGATGTTGGATAGGACTTAGAAATATTTTCTAAGTTTGAGTTATGATTCAACGAAAGCTATACTGAAGTTGCATTCGACGAGAAGTTTGAATTTGAATTATGGAAGAATAACTGTATTTTGTCCTTATCCAGTTTTAAAGAGAGACGCGAGGAACCTCAGGATAAATGGAAGACATGTGGACCGAAACGTGTCACTTTCTAGGAGAAAGACCTTTGATAGCGGTTATTTCGACTTAGTATATATATAGGGGTCTTAGTGTTAGGATTTCCGTGTATTAAGTTGTTGTACAAATACTCATAAATACTCAAAATATCTGTTGAATTGAGAAAAAAGTCATTGAAAATGTACATTTGAAAACACCATATTTACATTTAAATTTAAAGTTCATTTACAATTCCAAAATTTATCTACCATGGTGTAATACGGTGAACTGACTTTTTAATAATCGAAATGTCGCGGTTAAGCATGAGTCGCCACCGACTTTTATTTTATCCAAACAAATTCGGAAAGGCAAAAAGAAACAGAAAAAAACCTTTTTAAAGAAATCTAAGTTCGGGGGGTAATTTATGCAAAGGGAAGGTGTAAGGCACCCTTTGCATCCATGGTTTTCCATGGGCTCTTAATTGCTTTGCTTGCTCGTTTGTTTTTTAGAAAAAGCAGATGAAAGAGATAGGGACTTTAGCTTGTGAATAAGCGTTGCCCTTTTGAAAAATTATGAGAAAGAATATAATAAAAAGGTTTGAGCATTGCAAGGCAATTAGGGGCAATTACCTTAAACTCAGATGATAGGTCTCTTTTTAGCCTTTCAGACTGAAAGGGTCTATCCTTGCCATAAGAGGGCAGGAAGCCTTTCGTTTGGAGGTTGAAGGGTCATCGAAACATCCTTTGCCATAAGACTGTCCCATGCCATAGGAGGGCAGGTAGTCTAAGGTAAGGATCAGAATAAGCCTTATTCGTAGGCAGCCAGAAGATACCTCAGCCTTTTCCGTAGGCAACTTCCGAGGGTCGAGGTCATGTTTGTGTATCGAAGGCAGCATCATTAGGGTCGTATGACCTTTATTTATCGAGGCAGCATGGCTGAGGTATCCTCGTATTCGAGGGACATGGCTTATTCTGCAAAAACACAAGGCAACAGGCAACAAGGCAACAGAGAGGTTACCCCAAAAGTGTGCGTGTGTGCAACAATCACGTGGTTAATTCAATCAAATTATCTTGTAATTAGTTATTCTAATTCAATTAACAGGCTTGCACTCCCTAGAATTACTAACCACGCAATATAACAAATACGGGGAAGGGAAATTGTAACCAGCGGAGGAGAGGGGAATTGAAACCAGCGGGATATAAAAATAAAAGGCAAAAGGTTTAACACAAGTAATAATTGAAAATAGGGTTTAGGGTTACCAATACTCGTAGCTTTGGCAGTCGACAACCCCTGAAAATTGGAAAAGAAAGAATAAACAGAGGGGTGAGTGCATTATCGGTTCGGAGGCAAACGAAATTAACCCTAAAATAAGAAGGTAAAAGCAAATTAAAATAATGAGATATATAAGCAAGGTACTTAGCTCTGATTTGATCTGATATGGTTGGCGGTCGGCGGAAAGCCTCGGAGGTAACCTTAAAAAATAGCAAAGGCAGAAAAGAGGTGAATGTATGCACAGTTCAAGAAAGGTTAAGGGCAAACCCTAAAATCAAAAGGAAACAAAATAGACTTTAAAATAAATTAAATACTTAGCTTTGTGAAGGGCGTGGCGCGTAGTCGGAACGTATTTGAAAAGCAACCCTGAAAAGGCACAGAAAAAGAAATATTTCAGTGTATGGCATGATCTTCGTAAACCCTGATTAGGGTACAAGTTAGCCATGGTTAATAGAACAACAAACGAATTAATTGTTGGTTTTCAACCCAATTAATTAAATCAATGAAAAGAAGGTTTCGATTAAATATCTAACCGTAATATTCATTAAAAAAAATTTATGATTAAGTAAGCTATTTAAAACTATTTTAATTTTATTAGCAAGTAAATCAAATTAATTATTATAAAATAAATACTTTTATAAAAAAAGAAAGAATTTTAAAAGAAATTTATTTTAAAGGATGTTTAAAATATTAAAAAGAATTAGACAAAATAAATTATTAAGCAAACTATATGATTAAAATAATAATAAAAAAAAGGAGGAGAGGCTTAGCTGGCGCTGGATTTGGTGTGTACGCATTCAGAGGGTGCACCATAGGAAGGCGTCCCCAGAATCCTTGGATCTGATAGTGGTGTAATCTGATGGTGATGGATTGAACGCGCATGATAGTTCCTCTTAATGAGGCGCATGGGATCATAGCTTGATATTTGTTGAAAAAATAACACCAGAGCCAGGGATCGAACCCTGAACCCTTGGGTGAAAAGCCTGCGCGCTAACCATTCTTACCACGCATGTTAAGTGATAACGATATGAAACAGACAAAATATATATAAAACAAACAGACTAAAAATTTGAACAGAAGGAGCTTCGCGCCCAGGCCCCTTCATCTTCTTCGTAAAACCGATTTTGGCTGCTACGATACTGCTGCAAAATTGCTACGAACATCATCCTAGCCAAAACCTGCGACCTTCAGATTCATCACATATACCCTATAAATCTCAAATAACAACTCGAATCCATCAAAGGTCCTTTCCTGAACATGAAAACGTAACCGATTTCGACCAATTTGACTTCTATCAATATGGCCCCAAATTAAGATTTATGAACCCTAACTATGGCGAATTGCCATTCTTGTACTAAAACTCATAATTAACGATGCAAACATAATCCAAACAATCGTATGAACATGAATATATGCTTGAGAATCATTTTAAATCGCTTAAATCGATAAGTAGAGTTTGAGAAATTTTGGGCAAACCGTGAATGTGCAGATGATGATTCTGGACGCTTTGAAGGTATGAGTTGATCTAGTTCGCTTCAGAGCAGGCCTGGGAAGCTATTTGAGTCTTTAGAACGGCTCGAATCCTTCTTCAAATCCGAGAACGAATTGCTCTTTTCTTTGAAGTTTTGGATCTCGTAAGAACTCCTTTTGGCTGCAATCCGTGTCCAAAAAAACCCTCTAATGCGTTGTCCAAGCTGCATACTTATAGTTACATGACTTAGGGTAAACAAATGTGGAGAGAATCTACTTGAATCTTTATTTGCAAATTGTGAAGAATTGATTGAAATATGCCTCCAATCTTTCTAATTTTTTGTCCAATTTCAATATTCTCTTCCCAATATTTTTAATCACAAAATCTGATTTAATTATCCTGATATTCTCATCACATAATAGACCTAAAAATCAAATCTTTGATTTTCTATTATTTAATTAATTAAATTGAATTTTAAAATGAATTAAAAATCAAGATAAATAAAATAAATAATAAAATGGCATGGGATTCGGTCATGAGTCTTCTAATAAGATTAGAATCATGTTTGGATCAAAGAAGTATGGGCCCATTTGGAGATATTTGGAGTTTTGGCTCTACTTTGACCACAGTTGACCTTTTAGGTCAACCAGTCGACTGTTGACTTTCTGAACTTTTGAATGACCAGAGCTTTGAGATAGGTATTGATACTTGTCATGGAGATAGTGTGAGATGTATTAAGCCATATGAGATGTCTTGGAGTCATTGATTCACTGATTTTCCTTTGAATGAGCCAGACCCTGGTTTTAGAGCCTTGTATAGGAGAGTGTGTCTTGGAGCTTTGTGTATTGATTTGTATTTGTGTAAGAGAAATTGTATGGGCAAATTTTGGGGTATGACACATGGCAAGTTATTTTAATAAAGCACTCTTTATTGCAATGTCCTTTACATATTCTGCAAGTTATACCTTTTAACCTTTTAAACAACATTCTCCGAATCATGAATGTTGTCAAAGCGTTCAACATTCTAGAAAACCTAATTTTAATAATGGCCCATGTCCTAAGATTCACTGGTTGATCCTGTAAAGTTAACCTTTTTTTGGAGATCAGGGGTTGTTTACCAAGTTTCACGGTAAACAAATAGGCATGCCTAGTGGGACAATATTGTAGATTAGAATATATTTTCTTGGGAAAATTTTTGTATAAAGTTCTTCATTGTACCATCTCTCTGTTAAACTTCATTGTATGATACTAAGAAGTGGTAAAATAGCCACAAACAATAGAGAGAAATCAAATAGAAGAAACGTGAGGAGGATGGTGAATTAAAGCTAGTCAAGTAATCAAAATCCACCAAACAATAATGAAGAACCACCCCTGTTATCTTCAACAGGGGGAACTACGGTTACAACGCCTATATCTAAACATGTACCGTCCACGACAAGTACGACGCCAGTGAAGTCGATTGCCCAAAGTGGACCCAGTCTGACTTATGTGGGGACACATGGTCCACCAGTGAACCCCCCCCCCCCCCCCCACACACACACACCAGTGAGGAACACATCACACATGCCTTATATGTCTCATGACTTCTCTATACCTTTAGGTGGTCGCGAACAGCCTTATGGCATGCCAACTTCGTTGATGGCAGGTTTGCACAACACCACATCAACATTTTTAGAACTAGTAATGAACATAACTTTGCCATCACATGGATCTGGGTATGCTGTTAACAACATGGGTCGAATTAGCCAACCTTTAAGGATGAGATTTTTTACCCAAATGCCCAATTTGACCAATAATTCTGCAGAAGTAATAAGACATCAACTGAACTAAAGTAACCACGAAATGGGCCAGATGCTTGCCCAAACAATGGGTACGATATTCAACCCTTTGATCAAAAACACCACTCAAGCAAACCAACAAATGGCAGTGCAAATGACACGCATCGCTGACTTCTTTGGTGTACCAAAACCCCCTCGACATCCTCAGAGGGTGTGGGTGATAGAAAATCAAGGGGTAGTCCTCAAAGAAGACCCCACTATTAACCAAGTCCAAAAAAAATCAAAGAAATGCACCCTAGTGCAAATGTGGCGAATCAGGGAGTGATAGTCAAAAAACCAAGATTCGAACCTCCTAAGGATGAACCACAAATTTCGAGGGGGAAAGAGCCAAGGGTAGTAATGGTGAATAGGAACCAGAACGCTAATGAAGACTTATGATGAATGTTTGTCAATTTTGAACCTTAATCAAGTGATGAATCAAAGAGTTTGATCATGATTAAGATTAATGAAGATAATTGTGATCAAAGAAGAAAACGATTATTGATGGATAAGTGTTAACCTATGAAGAAACTAATCAAGAGAAGAATCATGCTAATGGATCATGTTTAAACGATCATTAAAATTCATGTTATATAACTTTAGATGCTCAAAATATCTCACATATTTGCATCTCTATAACTCTTTTACCATCATACATCAAAATCATTCAAGTTAAGCTATTGCAAAGTTGATTTTTCCATTTTCAAAGTGGTCTTATTGGTTACAGCATTTATGTAACAGGTTACATGACTGTTCTGTTTGGAAAAAAATTAAAACGTTAAAGGTGGTAACTGGTTACACCTTGTTAGTAACCTGTTACACATAGTAAAATAACCACTTTGCCTACCACTACCAATCAACACAACAACAAGCCTCATTTTGGCCTTTTATTCAATACACTTCAATCCCTCAAACCAAACTTTGACTACTCAAACCCTAACAACATAAATTTAACCATTCATTCTCTCAATACACTATGACATCCAAGCATAATGAATGTTATATCCCTTTAATTGAACCAACTTACCCAAACACTAACACACAATTAACACAATCCCAAAACCAATTTGTATTATTGGAACACAAAAGTTTTAAATTATGATTTTTGGAATGTATGAGTTTTTTTATCTGAATTCTAAAATACTCTCTCTATTTCTTTTTAATTGTCATTCTTTAACTTTTTACGCATACCAAGAAATCTAATAATTATTGCTACTTTTCAAACTATGATTTTTCTTTTGCCTATAATATCCCCTAACTTTTTATTATTTTGATATATTTTTCTCTCTCTTCATAATAAGTAATTAGGGGTGACTTTGACAAAATTAAAATCATTATTACTTTGAACTTTGAAAAACGACAATTAAAAAGAAACATACTCCTACAATTTTCACAAAGAGATACTTAAAAAAGAGCCGGAGAATATTACTACACCGCCACACACATCTCATCATGACTAAGACTATGTGCAATGGTTTATAGATCCAACACCCTAATTTTTCACTTTTTACACTCCACATCATCTTCTCTCTCTTCCACCTAATAATTCAACACTCATTCAATTTTTACTCACTACAATAATTTTTGTTTAATAAAATTCAACATCATACCCCACCACTTTTATTTCATATTCATATTCATATTTTCTTTTATGTTTTTGTTTTTGTGATTATATATTAATAACAATTATCAATTGAAATTAAATTTAAATAATTAAGAGTTAAATAATTTTTTTCTAATTTAATAACTTATTTGAATTTTATTTTTCTAATTTTATATTTAGTAGAATTTTGGGTGTTAAAAGATTATTATTGGGATCTATTTTACTAAAAAGATTGTTAGTGCTACAAACAAGATTTTACTTGAGGCTAAATAGAAAAATTAGAGAAAAAAATCTCAATTTTTTTCCGTATCCAAATCTAATAAACCAAGTCTCTATTTATAGAGGGGAAAAAAATAATTTTGATGAAAATAAAAATAAATAAAAAATTAACTTAATATAAAATAATTAATTTCAAATAATTAAAGTGAGATAAAAATCTAAACAATTACAACACCCAGTAAAATTTTGCAAAGTATTATTGTGGCCCCCACTTTCTCCTCATTCAACATGTTGAATGTTTTCAACACAAATTAATCCACATCATTTTCAATACTTCATTCAACACTCCATTACAACTATTCAACTATTGAATAATTTTTTCAACACCTCCATTATAGATAGTCTAATATTTATCATCGAATACTACACTGTCTCCTTCAACCCGGCCAACTCAAGAATTAGATCGTGGCAAACGTTATCCTAAACATTATTCGTGTCGGCCAAACGGTCATCCATTTCAACAATATTGTTGATCATATACAAATATAAGTTTTTTATGACTATGAATAGTGTTTTATCTATTTAAAAAAAATGATAATTTTTTTATAAATTTATAATTTTTATTATTATTAAAGTAATTATTTTTATTTTATTTTAAAATAAATAATCGCTATATATTAAAATTTTAAAAACTAAACAAAACATAATGTAACTTTAAATGGGTGAAGGTCTAAATGATCAAGACATCCTTCTCACATTCAACAATAAATCATATTAAAAATTTGAAAAAGAAAAATTAAACTAAGGCATTTTAGAATTTTATTTCATATAATGGGTACTGCTGACAAAGACTCTACAAAGTTAGATTAATTCTCCATAATATGTATAAGGTTGATACAGTTGATCACGGGCCAAGCTATAACTAGCACATTATTATTAGAATTCATAAACAGTACTCAAGACATTCTCCAGTTATTTCACTTTCACTTTTCACCATTCCAACTCACTACATTACATCCCCACATTACATATATGAAAATATTCCTTTGTCATTTGTTTTAATTTCATATTAACCTTCAAAGACAAGGCTAAGAGATGAATTCGAAAGGGCACAGGAGCTTCATGATAATCTTTAGTACAGTAGTAAAGGTAAAATATGAAAAGAAAAAGAGATCGTAAAAAGGTAGCAAAAAAGTTCCCTGCGGTGCGGTTTTGTGTGATAAAATGAGGAAGATGATGACGTAGTCAGGCACGCGACCATGCGCAATAAAAAGACAAGACTGTAGAAAAACAAAGTGTCAGAGATGCACACACTGTTGTAGTTGTCTGCCTTTGAGATTTGCAACAAAAACACGATCGACTGCGGCCTCCGGCAACTAGTATTAACTACCATCGTGGGCGTGCCACCAATTTCATTGGCTACTTCTCACTCAAGTACTCAACAATTAGGGAGGTTAATTTGCAGATGTTAATTTGCATATGTTAATAGGGATTCCTGCTGGAATTATCTGTTCAGAGTACGGGAAATTGAGAATTTTTCCCACAGAGACGGGGATGGTTGGAAAAAATTTTCCGATAACCCTTTGGGGCGGAGATTGATAAAGTATCTCCGTCCCGTGGATTCTCTGACTCCGTTCATATTATTTAATTTTATATTTTATAGATTATATAGTATAAAATTATATAATTTTACATAAAAAAATAATAATGTGATAGTAAATTAATGGAAGTATGGTAGCAACAAGTTCTACATCAAGTTCTTTTGTTGTTTCTTTTTGTTATTGATTCAAGATGTATTTTATTTTTTAAAAAAAAATGCAAAACATAGGTGTTTTTTTACAAAAAAAAAAAAATACAAAATCATAGTGTCATAAAAGTATAGAAATTTTCTTAAAATCCGATCTCCGTGGATATTCGTGGGGATCAATGGGGATGGGGGAAAATATTCCCCCGTGGCGGAGATTGGGGACGGGAATGGGAAATAAATTTGGGGGCGAGAAATAAGGAAGCATCCTCCGAACATTCTATGCCCCGTTGACATCCCTATACTCAACTACTAGCACGTTGCGCATCAACATTAAGAATTTAATAGATATATACTGACATTATAAAATAGTTTTAAGCTGTCATCTAACAATAAAAAATAACAATATATCTAATAATAAAAAATAACAGTATGTTATGTCATTAAATATTTTTAAAATTAAAAACGTGATGTGGCAGGATACACGTTCGTCATGGATGGACAGTATAAAAATAATTTATAATGTCAATGTATCACCCATTTTCTCTAACATTAGAGACTTAATGGATATGCAATGATAGTGTATAATAATTTTACACTGTCATCCAATATTTAATAGACAGATAGATCTTAGGAAAGATCTTTCCATATGAATTAAATTGACTAATTTTCAATAATTTAAATATTTGGATTGCAATTTCACAAATTTGAAAGATAGAGCATAATTTTTATTTTCAAGCTTAAAATATTTAGAATTTGTTTTCGACTGTCTTAGGCCTAAAGGCGGTCGGCCATTTTAGGCCTAAGGCAAAAAAGTTCAATTACGAGAAGATCTAATTTATAAGTTTGAATGTTGGATTGCTGAAGATCGAGTGGTCTTGCAATTATGAAGCTAATGATAGGAACGGTGTACCGCTAACACTTAATCATTTTCCTCGAATGATTATTTGACGTCATATCTAATCAAAGGGTCCTCCGTATTCCAAGTTAATTGGCACAGAGAGGTTATAACAATCTTCCATATATAAAGTTCTTCACGAGCCAAGTCTCTAGAATTCTACTAATTTTCAGACTCGTACTATTTCTCATTCAATTATTGACTTAGACGTTGGAGTGTTAACTTGTAAGTTCATGTTGTACAAGAAGCTCGCTCCATCATGCATGAGCCTTATTTCACTATATCACCAACTATTTAAGGTTCATGAATGGAACACTGGCGCCATCCATGAGAATCAACTTCTAATTCTCACGAATTTCCATGATCAGATCCTTCTGATTCTGAAGGTCGCACATTGTTATAAAAATCTCACACGTAAGAAGACATTGATATATGATCCATCTATGGAAGTCACTATAGGTTCATCGACCTTAACATTTTTCTCATACCTTGTCATCTTTTTGATCGACGATGGTTCATCTAGAAAAGGAAAATTAAACAAAAACAAGTTGACGTAGAGCTCTTAAAAAACACTAGTGCGGACCAAAAAACACGGAGAAGAAAAACACATTTTAGGGTTCCGAGACAATGAGAAGGGGAACGAGATTCCAAGTATGACATTTTTGTTGTTCGTAACTACTGTGATATCGAACCATTTGGTGTCAGGGACCCTTGTTGAAAGCGCAAGTTGTTGCGATGTCATGTACATCAACGTCTTCACGAAGCTAAGGATGCATGATTGAGACCTCATAACATGTGAATGCAAGAACCTCCCGGCGTTCAACGATTCCATCACTCAACCCTAGCAGAGTCGTGGAGTTACTAGTATCATTAAGAGAACGGAATGGCGCAAGGACTATGAACATATATTTCATGGTGATTCCCAATAAGAGCGTCTCAAATTGTATCTTAGGGAGATCTTTCCTCGCTTATTTAGATGTGGTGTTTTCCAACATCCACTTGAAGATGAAGTATCATAACGACTCCAGAGAATCAGTTGTCCATATCTACCCCAATTAGTTTTATTTAGACCATTAGAAGGGGAAGTTTTATTCCTCTACTTTCCCATCTCCACCAAGCAGTTAGTGTCATCCACATCCAAAAAGTGGGCCTCAATCAAATCTTGATATACTTCATATCTAAAGCATTGGTCAGACTCGAAACATGTTACCAGAAGATAGCGAAACTCGCATTGGCATTGGTGAATGCCCCTCGGAAGCTGCACTGTTACTTCCTAGCACGTGATATCATTGTCCAGACAAATTTACCCTTTAAACAAGTCCTTCACAGTCTAGATTTAGCAGAACGAAAGACCGAATGGTCCATCAAGATGTACGAATTTGACATTTCCTTCAAGCCTAGGAAAAAACTAAAGGTCTAGGTATTTGCAGTCTTTATATTAGTGATGACCCCAACAACATCAGAATTATCTAGTTCTTGGGTCATGTTCACGGACGGTTTATCTAATAATAAAGGAAGATTGAAGGGCATTGATAGTCAATCAGACCTAAGCCAGCCACGTGAGAAGAAGATTTGTTTCATATTTCGTGTTAGAAGGAGTCTTATATATAAGAGGCTTACCAACCCCTTGGTTAAATGCCATGAAGGAGAAGAATTTGTGTACACTCTTTTTGAGGTGCATCGGGAATATCCAGACAACATCTTAGAGCCAGACCCTAGTAAAGAAAGTTCGCAGAGTAGAATATTACTCCCTCTGATCCTATTTATAAGAAAAAGTTCACTTTTTAGATACATTTAATAATTAATATATCTAGAAAATATATTGTCCAAATATATTAGTTACTCAATGTATCTAAAAAGTATATTTTTTCTTATACGACCGAAGGTAATATTAGTCATATAAAGTACAAGATGCTGAAAATTATGTGAAAAGTGTGAACAATACTAAAGGTATGGAGACATCCATGAGACTCTCTCAATGCGGTTGCTTGAAAAGAAAATTATTATTAAGAGCTATTAATTTTTTTTGGAATCAAGTATTAAGAGCTATTAATTAATTGTTCCTTCAACTAACTTTTAAATTCCACTACAAGATCAAACCTCGTTTCTTTTGGTGTCTAAAGTAATTACAAGTGTGAGTAAAATAAGTTTTACATTGGTTAGGAATATGGAGACTTGACTTTTTATAAGTGAGAGAACTCACTCACCTATTATTTTAAGGTGTTTGGTGAATATGCTGTTGCTCGAAAATCAAAAAGCTCTAAAGTAGAAAATGCTCCTCCCTTGACCCCCGAATTGCGCCAACAAATGGTATGAGAGCCTGGTTTCGAGTGAAGGGACCAGATTACTTGTATTGAAAGTATCTACACATGATGATGGTCGATCGATAGAGTGTCCCATTGAAAGAGCATTAAATGCGGTACACGTGTATATGGAAGAAAGAACTTCTACTTAAAGGAGAGTATTATAGATAGATCACACTTGAGGGGGTGTTGAGAAAAGAATTAAAAGTATATTTTTCAGAAATTAAATTTGAGATCTTACAATTATGCGTGAGAGCTTCATATGGTCCTTGCCACTTCGTAGAAGAAAAAAAAAAGAACCTCTTCGAATTGCTATTATTTATGTGAGATAGTTTAAACTATTTGATGATAAATAAAGACCAAAAGGAGAATGCTTAAAATTGCACCAGAAAAAGCTTTTTATAAGTGAGTGACAACAATGTAGTTAATGGTAGAGTGGGGGAATCAAACAATTTTTAACAAAATTCATCACTAAAAAAATGGAATGATACAAAAATTTAAAGACACAAAAATACAAAATTCATCTCTAGTTGATAAAGTGGTAGCAAATCATAGGTAAGCATTGAAAATGATTTTACCTCAATCTAAATCACCTCAACATTTGTTTATAAATGGTCTGCAGACAATGTCTTAAGAAAATTTGATGATGTGTGTGAAATTTATGGATGATAGAGACATCAAGACTTTATAAATATATTATCTGAAAGATGTAATTAGAGTCGTACGAAACAAACTATTATATAGAGTCTAAAATTTTACACACAATTTAACTGCGGTAAAAAATTAATTTTATGAAATATTTGTTACTATTAAAACATGATATAATAGATTTTTAATTGATCATTTACATTTAAATGGTGGTTAACTTACATTGCGCATGAATGTCTGAAAATGACATTAATATCGATATTGGTAAATGGAAGTTCTATAAAGGAGTTCAAGATGGGAGGTGGACTTAGAAAGGGGATCCAATCTCGCCTTTCTATTTCTCACTGCCGCTGAAGGCTTTAACACGTTGAGGAAAAAGCTGTGGAGGGGTGGACCAGTTTTCACATTTGCAATATGCAGATGACACCATAATCATTGGCAGAAAATGCTGGGCGAATATCTGGGCAATTAAGACCAACCTCACTCTATTCGAAATCTTGACAGGCCTCAAGGTTAATTACCACAAGAGTTTGTTGGTTGGGATAAATATCCACCAACAGTGGCTAGAAGAGGCAGCAAGAGTACTAAATTGCAAATTAGGATCATCGTCTTTTAATTATCTTGGGCTTCCGACTGGCGCTAACCCAAGAAGAAAGGTTACATGGTAACCTATTATTGATATAGTGAAGGTAAGATTGTCGAGGTGGAAGAACAAGAAATTGTCGATAGGGGGTCGCGTGGTAATTATAAAGTCAGTCTTGTCGGCTCTTCCGGTCTATTTTCTCTCGTTTTTCAAGGTTCCGTCAGGTATCATCTCTAAACTTGAATCTCTCTTAAATAATTTTTATGGGGTGAGGATGAGGACAAAAGGAAAATAAATTGGGCTGATTGGAATAAGGTGTGTAAACCCTTAGATGAAGGGGGTTTGGGTATTAAAAACTTAAAAGCTTTTAACCTTTCTTTGTTGGGCAAATGGAAGTGGATGTTAAAAAATGAAAGAAATGGGATGTGGTTTAAAGCACTTGCAAATAGATATGGGGAGAGGGACGGTTATATAAATGAAAGGGGGAGTGGATCATCTATATGGTGGCAAGATTTGTGTCGAATAGAAAACCAAGGAGAGTGTCGCAATAATTGGTTTTCATATAGATTAAGGAAAGTATTAGGAGATGGGAAAGAAACTAGTTTTTGGTGTGATTGGTGGAGAGGCCCTAAAAAACAAATTTGAGAATTTATTTCTATTGTCCTTATACAAATCAAGTTGATTAACGAGTTAAGGAGTATAGAAAATGGTGTAAGCAAGTGGAGTTTGAGATGGAATAGGGTCTTAAACGAGGAAGAAAGAGAATCTGCAATTGCTCTAATAAATATGGTTGATGGTGTTGAGTTTAGAGAAGGGGTGAAGGATTATTGGGTTTGGTTGGAAGTGAATTCAAATTGTTACACAGTTAGAGAAGCATACAAAGTTTTAATGACCAACACTCCTAGTGTTTTTGATAGAAACTTTGTAAGAGCTTGGCATAGATTGATTCCATTTGAAAGTATCTTTATTTGTGTGGAAAGCATTTCAAAACAGAATCGCCACCAAAGTTAACCTAGCTAGAAGAGGAGTGTTCAGTCAAGAAGACACCAACTGTGTCAGTGGTTGTGGAGAGAGAATCGATGACACATATCTTTTTTGAGTGTCCGGTTTTTGCAGGTATTTGGAGCAAAGTATGTGGCTGGTTTGGTGTATCAACGGTTTTCCATAAAAATAGTTTGATACACTTTGATCAGTTCAATGGGATGATAAGCAGTGGCAAAATGTTCTCTCAGTGCACAGTCGTGGTATGGTTCACGTGCGTCTGGACCATATGGAAGACAAGAAAAGGAAACATAATCCATAACAGTGAAATCAACTTGGAGAAAATGTTAGAAGAAGTCAAGGTAATTTCTTGGAATCGGTTGAGCATTGAAAGAAATAGCCTATATTACAGCTTAACTCAGTGGTGTTTAAATCCTTGGGCATGCCTCAGTATGTATGGATGTTAAAGGGAACTTCTTCCTTTACAAAACTAAGCAAAGTGGAACTTCTTCAACATGTATATTTTCAACCAACCCCAACAATCTCCACCCTGATTCAAAATAATACATTTGCTTTCATTGTCTTCACCAACAATCATACTACACCAAAAAGAGTGTAGTCACTTGAAGCTACACATCTTCAAGAAAAATTTATTTTGTCTTCAGTAACAATCATAGTTTAAAGACTATCAAACTGTTGATAGTATTTATGGGTAAATATTTTCTATATATCGTATCCACAGAGATTGGTTTAATATTACTGCCGTTCTATAACAAATTATCTTGAGTGAGAAAATATAGCTGGGTTTGTTTGGTTATTATAAAAAAAAGGTATTAACTTTAAACAAATATTAAAACTAAAAAGGATGAAACTTAGTTAACAATAAGAGAAATATGTTGAGCTTTAGGGTTTCATCAACTTATTCCTATACAACATATTAACTAACACATAAGTGAACCGTTATTTGAATCATCATCTTCATATATCCTCAAAATAGATCTCATGTCTGCAGATCAAATTAGATAAACTTCTACCGGTATGAGATTCGATCTCTCAAAATATCAATATCGATAGTAGTAATAAAGCGCGATAATAATAAAAACTCATTCACAATTCCATCTCTGCAAGTTATGAATGAATCAATATAGTAACCTAGGGCAAAAGTTAAACTTCTCTTTCGATCAAAGATTAACAATAATTTAATATAAAAACAAGGTTTCTTATTGATAATAAATTCAAAAAATTGTTCACAAGAGTTAATCAATGGTATTGTATAATCATAGGTTAACTACTACCTTAAACTCAACAAAAGAGAATTAGCTCTCCATAGACATGAAGAACACACAAAGATTGATTGAGGAATGCATCATGATCAATAAAATCTCTTTAATTGATGTAGAATTGTTCTCCAATGGTTGCTCTATGCTTCAAACTCAGACTTCTCTCCTTATTTCGTTCACCAAAGAATCACACTTTTAATTGGACTTTAGGGTTTCTATTTATAAAGTTTGGGCTTGGATACGCCGTGCGGCACGACACGTTGTCCCGCGGCGCGACCCCAGGCAGAGGGTATGGGGCGGCACGCTGAATTCCTTCGTGGCGCGCCTTGCTGACATTTTCTCTTTCTTGCTTGCCTTTTGATTCTTCCAACTTCCTTTACTCTTCATACCCTTCTAAAGCTCCTTTTTAGCACCAAACCTGCATCAATAGTACCCAAAGTGATTTGATTTGCTTCACAACATGAACTATACATATGTAATCCAATTCTTACTGAAAAACACATGAAACTAGCACACTTTGTTTACCTTTTAGCTCAAAACTTAGTTATAATAACCCATGAAAATACCATAAATTCCTTCCTAACACATACTCCACTTAAAGAAGAGTATACTTCACTTAAAGGTAAACCACTTTGAGAAATTTCACATGTCAAAATCCAGGTTGAAAACTTATGGTGCAACTTTCATATTGGTAGAAAACTCTTCAACCATTAACATAATCTCACAATACACTTTGCATCAATGCTCACCTGTTAATATGCTAGCAATAGCTCATTCTTTCTATGACAACGGAAATGTCACGAGGACACACTTCTCAATTTTTTTAGAGAAGATCATCATCCCCCACAATGACGGAGACATTGCTAGCATTTGACTCAGAGTCCTTCATTGACACTGTCCCATCAAGACACTTATACTTTACATGCTTAATATTTCTACATTTTCAACATCTCACACATGTTTCATTGTTTTTCTTCACATAAGAGTTTCCTATAACAAGCAACATTGAGTTTGATGAAGTATTTTCATCACCGTTCAATCTTCTTTCTTCAGAAATAATTTTACTAGTAACTTCTTGAAAATCAAAAGATTCTTTCCCATATATCAAAACAGACTTAATATGTTTATAGGAAGATGGAAGTGGCCATATAAGCCTCAAATTTTTATCTTCATCATCAATTTTGACTTCAATAATTTCTAATTAAAAAATAGAGAACACTTGAATGATCATATACTTTCGTATGGTTATCTATAAGCAAGTTATGAAACTGCTCATTCAATAACAATCGATTTGATATACTATTTCCTTGATATAGTCCTTCAAATTTCTTCCAAAGTTCTTTGGCTAACGATGTACCAAGAACATTCGTAAGAATATTCTTAGCCAAAGACATGCATATTATTCTCAAAGCTCTCAAATCTAGTTCCTTTTAACGCCTTCTGTAATCTTAATTGTATCAAAATCGATTCTTCCATTAAATTTCTCTAAGTAAATCTTTGCACTTGAAAAACTTAATAAGGGACTGAATGAGATATTTTCAATATAGAAGTTATTTGACGCTCTCCCCTAAATCACAAAGTGTTTTCCCAATATTTATATTACCAATCTAACACGGGATGGTAAAACTACCAGTATCTTTTAGCTTTGATGGAAGTTTTGTTTGGATAATTGCACTGCATTCTTCTAAGAATGATATGTTTTTATCATCTCTCAACTTTGTTTGTCTGGTTAACAAGTATTTCATGAATTTTGCATAAATCTAAATTCTCTTTAAAGTTTCACCAAAGAGAATATTCGCTTGAAGCTTGGTAAAAACCTACATAAATCTCTTAAATTGCCCTTTTCCTTTTTTGTCCTCATCTTCTTCACTCGTGGATAAGGTAGTTTGACATAAGATATAGTTTTTTGCTACTTGTCATCATCCATGAGAATTTGCTTATGTTTCTCCTCAAAATGTAGTCATTATCAATTAACTTCTCACTTTTTTCTCCATCAATGGTTTTTCTCACACCAATCTAACTTTTTCCCTCAATTTATTTTTATTTTTTCTTCTTTTACTACTGTGTGTACTACTTTATTTCCCAACTTAATAGCTTTACAACTCCCATTCCTAGGATTTATCCAACGTACTCCCAACAAAAACTTCACTTGATTGAGCTGCCAATTATTTTAGATAACTTGCCAATTTAAGTTTTATGATTCTTTATGGATGCTTCATAGTTCTTGTTGGATTTCTCTTGAGTATATTTCATTTCCTCAAAGTTTCTTTGAGACATCTTCATGAATTGATTCATAATTTATTCTAAAGGAGTTGGCTTCCTTGGTGGTGGATATTGAATTGGCTTCATCATTTATCGCATTAGCATTGACATTTGGACACAAAAGTGTACTTACATCAATATTATTGTACATAGGAAGAAATGTGTGTTTTCAATCTTCATATCATTAGTAAAGCAACAATAAAATTGATGAAGCCACTATCAATTTTTTGATCTTCATATCTCTTCATGAAGCCACTATAAAATTGATAAAAACATAACATATGACATGTTAAGAAGAGTCAGTATAGAGATAATAGAAACATAAAAATGAGTACAATAGTAACACTCCTACACTAATTAAACCTTCACTAGAAAACAACTACAATTCATCTTGGATATTTTATTTATAGATTGTTTCAGTTTGAGTGCTTAGTAGGAGGTAGATGCTTAGTAGGGGTTAGGTGCTTATAATTTAGTGTTCAAGTTCATTAGTATGTGAGATCCAGACTGGGAGATGGAAATCACTCATGGGCACAAGGAAGCAAATCAACAGGCTAATGCATTGGCCAACTACAGTTTCTCCTTGAAGAAAAATTATAGTTTGTTCGTGGATTTCCCGAAGGATTTTGAGCATATTCTTCGAGTTGATAAGAATAGAATTAGTATTCCTAAAATATTTTGCTTGTAGATTGCTTTTTCCGGGTGTTTAGCCCTTTCTTCAATAAAAAAGATTACCATAACATGTTACTTTAATAGCACTAACGGTTGAAATTTAAAATGTGGAAATAATTTAATACTACTAAAAAAATTGATAAAAACATACAAACAAATAAAAGTTATGCAAGTTTATGCTTATTAAACCCCAAAAGTTATATATTATATAAGTTAGAAATTTATAGGGGTTATACATTCTAGTAAGAGTTACAAAAGTTTAACATACGATAAAATACAATAAACTTATATAAATCAGGTTTCTTGTGGATAGGCAAATGGCAGATGAACAGAACATCTTGCAAGGTTATTCCTAACCTTAGGCCATTTATAAAAAAATGTGGAAGAATTTGCCTCAAAGTATTTCAATAACTTTTCGACAACCGACTTTAAAATATTAGCTTCCGGTACAAAAAGAAATTGATAGAGGCCTCCCTCGGCACATAGTTCCTTTTCAAAATCATCATCTAAGGATTTACATAGTATGGGCAGCGTCTCAAGACGCCCACCCATCATTCCGCTACCAATTGCTGGAAATCCCGCTTCTTGCATACTGTTTCATAAATAATAAGTGTATCGATCATTGTTGGATTCAGATTAAACAATTCGCAGAATATAAAGAAAATTTAGGTGTAGAAGTACCACCACGATCTACACGAGAAAACTCATAAATTCTCTCACTCAATAGCTTGCCAATCACTCTCGCTGTGCAGACTCATAAATTCCCTCACTCATAACTGTTAGAGTAAAAATGTTTTCTATTATTATACCGCAACACTGGGACTTATAAAGCCTTACAAATGAAAAATGGAATTTAAAATTCATATGAAATTTGATATTTTTTTAAAAATATTTTCCATATAAAATTAATAATTATTACAATATATGAATTGCTTTTTTAATAAAAATATATGAACTATATATATGTCCCTTATATGTGTTTTATTAAAAAATGCAATTCATATATTGTAATAATTATTAATTTTATTAGTAGCGAAATGATGGGTGGGCGTCTTGAGACGGTGTCCACGCTATGTAAATCCTTAAATGATGATTTTGAAAAGGAACTTCTGCCGAAGGAGGCCTCTATCAATTTCTTTTTGTACCGGAAGCTAATATTTTATAGCCGGTTGTAGAAAAGTTATTGAAACACTTTGAGGCAAATTCTTCCACATTTTTTATAAATGGCCTAAGGTTAGGAATAACCTTGCAAGATGTTCTATTCATCTGCCATTTGCCTATCCACGGGAAACCTTTTGACCTATTGTACAACTCATACATATACTTCTTTACACATTTTGATTCTGTCTTTTATTGGAACAAACCACAAACTTTGGTTTCATCTTTTATCTTTATGATTATATAAAATAAATTCTCTGCTATCTTTTATCTTTCTTTCAACTTTAACCTTTTTCGAAACAAAAGATATTTTCTGACTTTCTTTCATCTTTTATCTTTTATATACCATTTCTGTTTACATTTTATACATACCTATCTCTGCTTTCAAAAAAACTTATACTACAATCTCACAATATTGTAAACCATATTAACCATTACATTACCATTGAAGTCATACATTAGTATTGAAGTTAATCTAACATAAACAATAGAACAATTAACATTAGAATAGTTTACGTTGTAACTTAAACAATTACATAACTTCCCTTAACCTACATCAACATTAGTTTATGATAACCAAATAATAACATCCAACCTTAAACTTATACAATGCAACCTACTTTTTTTTAAAAAAATAACTTTTAACATAATCTCCTTCATAATACCAAAATGATTCAACCATGATATCAACTTTAACTACACTTCAACAACCATGTCCTAAACAGAATGCTTCAACACTTTAACATAAAGATGATCCGCATGCTGAGTGATCCTAAACCGAACGATGTCACACCTTCTGATCTTGTTCTTTGCATATTCATACCACCCATGACCAATGAACTTCTCCAACTTCATAACTTGTCATTCTCTCTTGGCACATTTTATTTTTGCATTGCAAGTCTCCCCACTATCTTCATCAACAAAAACAATTGACTTCTAGTTCAGTTTCAACCATTTCTTTGTAACATGCCTGGGAAAATGCTGCAAAACAACAACACAATAAAAAAATTAATGAAAACTACATCTCATGTTATAATCCGATAGAAAAATAACAATTATGAAATAATTTACCATACCAAAACATGTTTTCTAGAGACAAAATCGAAAGATATTTCCTTTACCCATCTGTGTACAAGAATTTATGGCTCATCAGAATCAGAGCTGCAAACAATACATCATAAGATTCCATAAATAATACGCTTAATGAACCGTGTCATATATTTTGCTTACATGCATTCAGGGAAATCTATCAATTTTCATTTTCTTAACATCAATGTATCTGCAACAGTTACTTTACTTGCTAGCGTCTGATGAAATTGATATCTGACACATCTAGGCTTTCCTTCCTCTTTGCCTCTTCTGATGAACCATACCAACCCTAACTTCATCTTCACCTAAACCAGTTTGATAAACAGTCTTTGCGACTTCAGCCTCGCCATTAACATGGTCACCATCATCGTCTTGCATTTTGACTGGTTGCTTCCTTTTACCCAAAACATTGTTTTTCTTTAAAAGCTTCTGAAAATAAATCATGAGCACTGCGCTTCACGATATCACCTTCGTCTTGCAAAAAAATAAAACTAAAACCAAATCAAACATACAAACGATTAAACTATTCCTATTTTAAAATGCATCGATTTAAAAATGCAAACAATTAAACACAAATGATCAACATTATGAATCTTAAAAATGCAAACGATTAAAGTTATAACACATAAAACAACACACCCAGTTGCAGAGGAGCTTCCCAGATGAACAACCATGGAATCTTGAAGCTTGCATTTTTCGTTTTCCAAAATGGCAGTATACTTTAAGAAGCGTGAAGGAAATGAAACGTTTACATTATGACCTTGCATTATTTTCCATCATATAACAGATCCCACTTCATTCTTTCAGTGGACCTTCCACAAAAATGGGCCATTCACCTTTCCTCTATAGGGCCCATTTTTTCAGTTTTCTTTTCACATAAGTTTCTTCTTTATTTATTAGTTCCCAATTATTCTAACTACCAATTTATGTATTACATTTTTCCCTTTTCATTATTGTCACAATATCATATATATATATATATATATATATATATATATATATATATATATATATATATATATATATATATATATATATATATATCCATTATATTCAAAAAAAAAAAAATATACAGACCCATTTCTATAATAAAATTGACATTGTCATGAATTTATAATCAGTAAAAGAATTTCGTGTACCATATTATAACTCGTGCGTATGCACAAGTTTGTTATTAGTATAGTGAAAAAGTTAAACTTGTGTTGCATCAATCTTATGCCAAATTGTAATGCTCTATATATATATATATATATATATATATATATATATATATATATATATATATATATATATATATATATATATATATATATATATATATATATATATATATATATCCTGCATAAACAATACTTTAAGGATAATATTATGAGGGCCAAAAAATTGTGAAGCCTTGTGCTGTAGCACAGGACTGCGCAGGGCTAGGCCTGTCTATTTGTTATAAATCTAATTTATAAACTATTAATTATAAATTTATTTATTATTATTTGATTTTTTTATACTAAAAAGAGTGTGACGATATTTTTCAAATTTCTTCTAATGACCTGAAGTTAATAACTATTTATGTATTATCTTATACAATATTTTTTTTGAGTAAAAAAGACTTACATACTCTATTGTTAAGATATTTTTTTATTAATATTAACCTCATATTTCCCAAAGAAAATTATTTTGTGATGTTGTTAATACATTGAATGTTGAGTAAAAAAAAACATTGAATAGTGTATTCATTAATACTATTTTTACTTGTATCTTTCAAACCTTAACTAATTTAGTATATCAAAGTCTTCATAAAGTTTCAATGGAAGAATAAAGTTTCATTTTTTTAAAAGATATTAAAGATAAAAAATATATTTAAACTTAGATAAATTTAAAAATTAACACATGAATGAACTAAAGTAAAAACAAAAATAAAAATATATATTGTTTGAAAATAATATAAATAGAGTGAATAATAAATAAAAATATTCAGTAGTATCTATCATGTCATATCTTCCTGTTCCTATAGTATTTCTAGTTCAATACTAGTATTAAATTTTTGTTGGCTAGTTATTTGCTGCAAAAATATTGACCTTTTTAACAAGACTGAAAACTGACACACAATAAAATCCACTGCTTTGTCTCTCTTTTCACTCTCTCCCTCAAATCCTCCCTCTCTATAAAAAAAACCACCCACTCCCCACTTTTTCTCTCCATTCCCTCCACTCTCACAAAACCCATATGGATAAAACCCGACCCGATTTCTACAAACCCGACTCACACCACTGCTCCATTTTCCGTCCACCGGAAACACCCCGTGAACCAATGGAGTTCCTCTCCCGTTCATGGAGCGTCTCCGCTCAAGAAATCTCCAAAGCTCTCAATGCTTCTCCCTCTAATACCACCATACCGGAAAACATCACCGGAGAATCCGAAGAGTCACCTTCCTTAAACCCGTTCTCTTTTGCCTCCTCAGAAACATCTCAAATGATAATGGAACGTATCATGTCACAATCCGTAAGTCCATCCGAAAGAATCACCTGAAAAAAGTTTGTTTGGTTTTTAGCTTTGTCTTTTTCTTCCAACATCATAACATAAAAACAAAAACTCTTTTTTTTGTTAACCAGGAAGATGTTTCTGTTTCTGTATCTGTTTCTCCTCGAACCTCCGGGAGACTCTCTCATAGTAGTGGACCTTTAACCGATAGTTCACCGGTTTCACCTTCTGAAATCGACGATATCAAGGTAATTTCTTTGTATAGTTTTTTAACTTTACTTTTTAATTTGATGCATCCAATGACAATAGTAACTATAGTACAGTGTATGCTACTGGTATTTTCACATTCAAACAAAATTAAAATTATTAAATTAATATTTAACAGTTTGTTCATGATTATTACTAACAGAATGCGTGTGAAATTTGAAATAATTAATTATAGGTGTATAGATTAGATTTAGATCCTCTATTTTTAGACAACTGTGTTTTTTTAATTTTATTTTGTTTTGTTTTATTGTTTTGTTTTATCTGGTCCCCACAAAGTAACAGAACATCGTCAAATTGGTTAGAGTACCACCCAAAACCTGTCCTTTAGAATCCTAAATTTACAGAGAAAACCGTTCAATTTTGTCGTTTTCTCTTTCTCTGTATTAATGGTTGAAGGCTTTTTGCAGATGAAGGCTTTTGCCAAGGCATAACAATGCTATTGTGATTTTTTTGTTTTTATTCAATTGTGTGCAAAAGTGTTATTTGTTTTTTGTTTGTTTTGTTTTTGTTCTTGTTATGAACGAGGAAATGGGTGCTATGCAATTCAAGCCAATGAATGAGTATAGAATAATGGAAATAATTAGCTGTTAAGGTTTTTGTCGTGTTATATTTTAACCTCCAAAAAATGGCTTCTATGCGTTCTTCTTCTTTACAGTACGGCCGTGCCAATAATTCCGGTGTGAGTTTGAATGGTTATTTGAGGCCTCCGGGCGGTGGTGGTGGGAAGACGGTTGGAAGGTGGTTGAAGGATAGGAAGGAGAGGAAGAAAGAAGAAGCGAGGGCCCATAATGCTCAGCTTCATGCTGCGGTTTCCGTGGCTGCTGTTGCCGCGGCGGTTGCTGCTATTGCAGCCGCCACCGCTGCCACCTCTGGCTCTGGCGATGACGAGCAGATTGCAAAGACAGACTCGGCTGTGGCGTCTGCAGCAACATTGGTTGCGGCTCAATGCGTTGAAGCGGCCGAGTCGCTGGGGGCGGACAGGGAACATCTTGCTGCCGTGGTTGCCTCTGCCGTGAATGTTAGATCGGCTGGTGATATCATGACATTAACAGCCGCTGCGGCAACAGGTATGTTTGATTGTGGTTTATGATAATGCTAATTTTATGTTGATTATGTTTGTATGTTGATGTTTTTGTTTTTTTTTGTTGGATTTGTCATAGCTTTGCGTGGGGCTGCGACGTTGAAGGCGAGGGCTTTGAAGGAAGTTTGGAATATTGCAGCAGTGATTCCGGTTGAGAGGAATTTGGGGGGTTCTGGTGGTAGTAATGGAGGTTCGAATAGTAGCTTCAGCGGCGAGCTTGTTCCAGAAGAGAATTTTTTGGGTATATGCAATAGAGAATTACTTGCTAGGGGTTGTGAGCTTCTTAAGCGCACAAGGAAAGGTATATATTTTTTTCTAAGCGTGCCGGGTTTCACCGTGACAATTTAATTGATTCTTAAATTGATTTTTTTAATCTTTGTTTAAGTTAATCGATAAATTTGAGTGTAAAAATCATAATTTGAGGCAAAAGCTATAATCTTATGTTGTTTGAAAAGTGATTTGATCCCTGAGTTGTGTTTGCACAGGTGATCTTCACTGGAAAGTTGTATCTGTATATATAAACAGAATGAATCAGGTGTGTTATTTTCTCTAGTTTTGATTGTAGAGAGTAATCAATAATCAATCACTTCATTATTTGAGCATCAATAGTGTTAATCATGAGTGTTAATGTGATTATGAAAAGGTGAATGTAACAATTTATGATAATTCTTTTGGTGAAGGTTACTCTAAAAATGAAGAGTAGGCACGTTGCTGGGACCATAACCAAAAAGAAAAAGAGTGAGTTCTTATAACTTTTTTGTCTTGCTCTATAATTTAATTTGAGTACAGATTTGGAAGTGGGTCTTGTTTCATTTAGGGATTTGTGAAAGGCAAGATCAAAAGTGTTGTTCTTTAATTCCATTCCTTTTTTGAATCTTTAGATGTGGTGGTTGAACTAATCAAAGATATGCCTGCTTGGCCGGGGCGCCACTTGCTACAAGGCGGTGAGAATCGTCGTTACTTTGGGTTGAAAACACTAATGCGCGGTGTAGTTGAATTCGAATGCATGAATCAAAGAGAATATGATGTGTGGACTCAAGGTGTTTCAAGGCTTCTTTCAATTGCTGCTGAGAAGAACAACAGAAATAGATTTTAAGGTTATTTGGGGAGACATAAGGAAGGATCTATGGTGCCCTTAGTTAAGATCTTTTTGATACATGGTGGGGTTTATAATTGAAAAAAGGGGGTGTAATATAAAAAACTAAAGGCAAAAGTTATGCCAATTGGGGTTACTTTAATCATTGGAAAAAATGCATTGGGGTATTTAGAATTTTAGATGTATATTTTGAAATGAAGTGAACTCAATGTGAACCATTGTTGTTTTGTTCTTTTTTCATCACTATTATGGAAAGAAGATCTTGGACTAGGGAATAGTGAAAAAAGAATGGGGAAAGAATCATATTAGAAGGAAAGTATATTGTTGAGACAAAACATATTCTTATCCTTTATGTGTTGTTTGTACATTAAGGTTTGGGATATTATAACAAAGGTGGTCAAAAAGTTTAGATTTTCATGTGATTAATACAATAAAAAATTATGGGGTTTGGCTCCTAGATTGGATCTTTGGAACTATTTTTGCACATTGTTAGCCATCATTGTCTACTTCGTGTGCTTTATCTTTAATCAAGTGCTTCAACATAGGAGTAATATTTTATCTAAATAGTAGCAATAAAATTAAACTATTGTAAACATGTCCTATGAGTATGATTTTTTAAATAATAAACTACCAAAAACTAGAGAGAAATGAAACATGATACAATGGAAATGGAATGGAATGTTAGACAAATTATGACTAATAGAGCATTATGGATTAAAAAAAAGTTCAAATAGTTTAGTACCTGACAAATTTCCAATGGGTCAATATTTCTGTTTTTGGTATTCTTTAGGTGACTTATATGAAATTTAATATAACAACTAGGATGAGATGATAGAATTAGGTGTGAGAAAACGGTTCGGTCATGTTTATTTTCGAGGCGACCAAAATTTTTAGCCCTATAAATTTTTATATGTTTGTCTCAACTTTTATATTTTTTAGGACGAGTGAATATTTAATGCCGCACCCTCAATTATGCTTGTGTAACACCGTCCAGTTTTTATAAGCTTTTAAGAACGAGATCTAAACGGGACAGACATGTCTATTTGTCATTTTCAAATAAAATATCTCTCATTTTTACTAAAAGTCGTAAGTTCGAACAAATTCCTTACTCATCCTCCTCGATTTATATATAAAAAAGTCGGGTCAAATAACCTCTATACCTATGAAAATTCAAATAAGGGTGATTTTTATTTGGGGAGCAAATAAATAAAAATAGGATTCTTCCTAATCTAAGGAAATTTCTTTTAAACACTTGGACCAATGGGCCAACCTGTTGGCCCACATCTCGTATAGTGATAGAATGGGCCAGACACTTATTTCATTGATTTGTGATACATACATGATCCAAAAATATCAAAATAATCATTAATCCCTCAAAACCTCTATACCACTCATCAATTACTTCTTTATGTTATGTACACTCTCGAATATTAAGTGTTCTCCATAAGTCTATTGCAATTGATTAAGAATATGGAGTGTGACTTTCTTTGATGATTTTTGGCCCTACCACTCGTGTATTAAAAGTTGATTAGATGACTCTACATAACATATGTCTTGGGTCCTCATTGATAATTGAGATGATATTGAAATTCATTTGAATGACTTATTGGGAGAAAAAGAAAGAGTGATCATTAGTTAGTTCGGAAAAATGCATGATGATGAGAGAGAATAGATTTATTAGATGAGATATAAGAGCTCTTTTGTTACACTTTTCTTTTTGTTGTTAAGAATTATTTTTAAAATTTTCATTAATTTGTTACCTTTTTTTTAAAGGGTTAAAAATGAGGATATTACATATATAGTATTTTGTTAATTATATATAAATTGAAAATTTTAATGAACCAAATATCTTTGCACGGATGACAATTCAAAATTCTGATTAAGAGGAAATATATTATTGTTATTTCATTCAAGTATTCTCAGTTGATTATTTATAGATTATTATGAAATATCTATTTTAATTTATTTTGTATTATTTTTATATAGGAATGTTTATATCACTATCTTTTTATGATCTTTAATTTTTAAATTTTTAGCAAACTATTAAATAATCATCTCATTTTTCTCTTCTTATTTTTAAAAAACATTTTTACTTTTATTTTCTTTTATCAACTAATAAAAGGTAGAGACTAATAAAACTTTTTTTTTTTATGGAATATTTAATATTTTTTTTTATTTTTTCAAGAATTAAAATAAATATTTAATATATTTTTTTCATACTATTAATATAGTATTAAAATCTCAATTAAGATTGAAGTTTGGACTTCTTTTCGAGCTGAATTATGTAAAATTATGTTGGCTAGTGAATATCCTAACAAGAAGAATTGAAGAAATTTTTAGCTTATAACTTACTTAATGTTGGTTCTTCATGCATTTTTTAATTTGAATATTGTTTACCGATATCTTTTAATTAAATGAAAAAATACTTTACATACTATATACTGTTTTAAATTCAAAACTAGTAACAAACCCGTGCATACACACGGATTCTGTTCGGTTATGCGAATTTGGAGATATCATTTATTTTAAATAAAAATGTTTTAAAAAAATTAGATAAATAATTGATTATTTCGTATATAAAAATATTTAGATCAAAAATAGATTTTTTTCCCGTATACCAGTTTTGGATTAAAAATATTTAATCATAAATATCATTTCTCGTATATAAAAATATTTAGATCAATAATAGATTTTTTTCCGTATACAGACTTCATTTTTGTTTAGGTATCATTTAAAAAAATATTTGGATCAATAGTAAATTTCGTATATAAAAATATTTAGATCAATAATAAATTTTTTCTCGTATACCATTTTTGAACAAAAAATATTTGGGTCATAAATACCATTTTTCGTAAATAATAGATTTTTTTTCGTATACAAATATTATTTTTTGTTTAAGTATCATTTACAAAAATATTTGGATCATAAATAACATTTTTCGTAAACAATAATACAAATATTAATTTTATTTAGGTATCATTTACAAAAGTATTTGGATCAATATTAAATTTTCCTAGAAAAAAATATTTAGATCAATATTAGATTTTTTCCGTATACCATTTTTGAATAAAAAATATATGATCATAAATACCACTTATCGTGTAAAAAAAATATTTAGATCAATAATATATTTTTTTCCAGTATACAGACTTCATTTTTGTTTAGGTATCATTTACAAAACTATTTGGATCAATAGTAAATTTCATATATAAAAATATTTACATCAATAGTAGATTTTTTCCCGTATACCATTTTTGAATAAATAATATTTGGATCATAAATAACATTTTTCATTAATAATAATACAAATATTATTTTTATTTAGGTATCATTTACAAAAATATTTGGATCAATATTAAATTTTCGTATAAAAAAATATTTAGATCAATAATAATCTTTTTCCCATATACCATTTTTGGATAAAAAATATTTGATCATAAATACCATTTCTCTTATATAAAAAAATTTAAATCAATAATAGATTCTTTTTCCCGTATACAGACCTCATTTTTGTTTAGGTATCATTTACAAAAATATTTGGATAAATATTAAATCTCATATATAAAAATATTTAGATAATAGTAGATTATTTTCCCGTATACTATTTTTGAATAGAAATATTTAGATCATAAATACCATTTTTTGTAAATAATAGATTTGTTTTCATATACAAATATTATTTTTGTTTAGGTGTTATTTACAAAAATATTTGGATCAATATCAAATTTTTGTATATAAAAATATTTAGATCAATAATAGATTTTTTGGCCTATTCTCTTTTTGATAAAAAATATTTGGATCATAAATAATATTTTTCGTATATAAAAATATTTAGATCAATAATAGATTTTTTTCCCGTATACAAACTTCATTTTTGTTTAGGTATATTTACAAAAATATTTGAATCAATAGTAAATTTCGTATATAAAAATATTTAGATCAATAGTAGATTTTTTTTCCCGTATATCATTTTTGAATAAAAAACATTTGGATCATAAATACCATTTTTCGTAAATAATAGATTTTTTACGTATACAAATATTATTTTTATTTAGGTATCATTTACAAAAATATTTGGATCAATATTAAATTTTCGTATATAAAAATATTTCGATCAATAATAGATTTTTTGAATAAATTTTTCCGTATATCATTTTTGACTAAAAAATATTTCGATCATAAATACCTTTTTTCGTATATAAAAAAACATATATCATTAATATATTTTTTTTTTGTGGAAGAAAGAAGTGTGAAAGTGATATAAGAGAAAAAAAAATAGAGAATGAAGAGAGATTTGATAAGTTTGATAAAATATAAGAGCTGTATTATTTTAATAATAAAATTAAGAACTTTATAGTACAAAGACCAAAAAACTACAATTTTAATGTGGTGGCAAAAAATCAAATAACGATATTTTTGTTTTTTCCACAACTATTAATTTTCTTATATTATAGTATCTCACATGTTTAGATAGGGAATGGATGTACAGATAAGAAAATCCAGTTCATTTTTGTTAACTATGATACTTGGTGGAATTTATTTCCTATTTGTGCTTTTAATTTATTTTTTTTAGATATATATTTGAAATATCTAACTATCATTTTTTATAGTTTTTTAATGGATTAGTTTTTATGTTGAGTCATTCTTTTTGGATTCAGTAAATTATCTTTATTAAAAAATATAGAAGCAAATATATTCTTGAAACAAGACCAATTCTTGGGCTAGTAAATTTACAAATTTTAGCGTAGGCCCATTTAACTAAATGTAGTTACACTTAGAATTGAGTATTTTATCGAGTTTTTCTTTGTAGACACCCCTATGGGGAGAAACTCCAACGAAAACCCAAAAATACTCCTACTTCGGAAATGCATTTTCGAAGTAATTTTTTTCCAAATTTTCTCATAATTCGGAAATGCATCTCCGAAAACACCAAATGGGAGGTGTTTTCGGAGATGATCTCCGAAAATACCTTTTTCACATTTTTTGGTAATTTCAGAGATACATCTCCGAAATATGCAGAAATTGTTTTTTTTTTTTGTTTTTCTAAATAACGTTTAGTCCCGTATTTTTAATTAAACGACAACGCTTGCAGTAAATAGTGCTTGATATAAATAAAGTATAACCCGAATAAAATAAGCGACATATTAGCATAAAATACTAATATTATATATACGGCTAATAGTGTACGAAAGTGTACGTAAATGTCAATAAATACAAGTCGAATACAATAAAGTCAAAGAAAAATAAACTGGAACCCCTACTGGGTATGCCTAACCCTAACGCCCTGAGACCTCCTTTGCCTAGTATATGTCATCGCGCCGCCTGCGTCACTGACCATCCTCTCCACGACTGCAACCGCCTCTGGACCGCCGTGCGCAATGATACCTCGGTCCAATGCGTCCCGCCCAAGCATCTCTATCCGCTGGCATATCGGCAGGAGATCAGTGGCATGGTAATCCTCGGCCTACTGGTTCTCCAAGATCTCCTCATATGCTGGCCTAAGAGCTCCGGGAGCGTCGGGTGTCATCAGAGGATGTGACAAACGATAGAACCATGTCACGTACCCCTCTACACAATGCCACTCCTGGGTGGCCGGCATACGCCGATACTCCTCCGAGACCAAATGATGCGCCTAGTCCTCAAATATGGCAGTGAGCTCCACTCGGGTAACTGTGTCAGGAGCAGCCTCAAACGGTGACCTCGGTATCATCTGCACACGTCCAAAGTGCCGCATGCACCGCTCCGGCAGATACCTTACCATAGTATTGGCCCCGCATGCCAACCATCCATAGTATAACGCAATGCGGTCAAATGGGACAACATCAGTGTAGTCACTGAATGGCGTCCAACGAATGTTATCGCGAGTTATGCGGTCGAAGTACCCGCGATATGGTCCCACTGCGTTGTTCCCCCTTTGGAGAACATATCGCGCGACCCTGGGCATTGCGTCATCGTACGCAGGATCAATGGCGAAGCCGTGGATGCGGGGGAAGTAGGAGATGATCCAGCCCTGAAACACAAATACGATAACATGTTAAAAATAAATACGAACCATAAATAAATATGAAATAATTAAAAATAAACGTACCGTTAGGAGTGTGGTAGATCCAGTCAACTGCCTGGTCCTCTAGTTAGAGGCTTCATTCAGCTTCTGGTATAGGTATACCAGAATAGCTGACCCCCAGTTCCACTGGTGAATGGTAGTCAGGTCCATGAAGTAGCGGAGATAAGTGACGTCCATGTAGGTTGCACTCTTTTCCACAAAGAGTGCAGTGCCTACCAAAAACATGAACCATCAACGGAGAGCGGAGGCACAATGATACTCCCTAAAAAGCTCGCCCCCTCCTGCTCGGACTCGACTGCCGCCACCAAGTGGTTCTCATACAGCTCTCTCAAGCTGGAGAACCGGATATGGCCCCATTCGTCGTCCGGCACTCAAAATCATCCATGTGTGGGTCCATACCCAGATAGTCGACCATCCACTCGATCGCCTCAACCCTCTGTATCCGGAAATGGTGCAGCAGTCTCCCTCTGATTGGCAGGTGGAGCAGACAGTGAACATCGTGCAAGGCGATCGTTAACTCCCCAACCGGTAAGTGGAAAGAAGACGTCTCCCTATGCCACCGATCCACGAAATCCCCCTGCATGCCGTGGCTGATGGTGGTATACCCGGTCATGCACAACCTACCGAGCCCGGAAGAAGTCACCACATCATTAAACCACTGCGCCTCTGGTTTAAACAAATCAAATATCTTTCACGCGTGGTTCACCATTTTTAGCGTCGCCCTTTCCTGTTATAACACAAACAAAAACAAAAACAAAAAGATTGTTAATTAGACCGTGAAGAAAATGTGAAATAAAAAACGGAGAAATAATAAATTCGGTTAAATTAAAAAAATACCTCTCCCTCCCAGACACGTTGAGCGACGTGCTCGTGGTAGGAAATCAGCACCGAAGTGTCCCTGGGAACCCCCGAAAGCTATCCTCCTCCTCCCCGTGTGGAGGGTCGGCATCAGGTATCTCCTCATCCTCCTGGTATCTCACCTCCTCCTCCTCCTCCTCCTCCCGTACCTCCTCCTGCCGGGAAGAAGACACCCGAGCCAGCCGACTCCTCGATCCAGATGAGGAACCAGTCTCATCCATCTGGACGGGTACTCGTACTCTATCCCGTCCCTGTGTCACTGCCAACTGTGACGCCCGCTCGCGTCTAGTCGACGCTGTCTAGGTCTCTCTGCCCTGTCTGAGTCGTGCGGAGTTGTCTGCCATTTTCCTAAAAAAATAGAATTCCATAAGAATGCGAAACAATCAAGAAAATAAAAAAAGCATTTCTGGGTATATTTTGGAAGTACATTTCCGAAACAGGCGAGGGAGGTGTTTTCGAAAATGCACTTCCGAAACCCCCTGCGACACCATTTTTGCAGAACTTCAAAACCTTGCCCTAAATGCATCAAAATTCAATTTTTCCTATCTAAAATTATCTAGTGCCATATAGTAACTTAAATGTACTACATTATACTAATTTATAACACCCCTAATATCAATTTCAATCATAAATTGAAAGTTTGAAAAACTTACAAATTTGAGGTGTTGTTGGAGGTGTTTTAGAGGTGTTGTATGAGCCTTTGGAGTAGCCTTTGATGGTCTTTGAAGTTGCCTTTGGTGTTTATGTAAATGCTTGAGAAGAAATTTGGGGTGTTTGAAAGATTTAGGGTAAATGGAAGTGGGGGGAGGCTGTTTTGTTTAAACAGCAAAACACGCATTATTTCGGAAATGTATTTCCGATTTTTTTTTACGTAAAAAAAAGGTGATTTCGAAAATGTATCTCCGAAATCACACTTTTTTTTTAACTTTGGAGATGCATTTCCGAAGTAAAAGGACATTCAGGGAATTTCAGCGAGGATGGCCAAGAAAGTAGGGAGGTCAATAAAGAAAATTCCATTTTATCAGACACCCCTATATCAATACCTTACATCTCTACAATTTTTCAATCAATCAATTTTATTTCTTATATTTTATCTTTCAATTTTAAGAGTTTTTTTTGTTTGGATAAATGTGGTATTTTCCGTATTTAATAAAACTATAGTGCTGCATTTCTCCTACCCCTTAAAGGTAGGCTAACAATTTTTTGTTTTTGTTTTTTTAGGTGCAAAAAATGAATGCAATTGAGAAATTATGGAGCTCTTGAGGATTTTAGTGAGTTTTTCACTACTACATAGGTGTGTTACTGTTAAATTAAAATTGATATTTTGATCACTTGAATTTTATATTATTAGCATTGATTTTGTTATGTTGTGTGGATATTTTTGAATTGAGAAGATTTGTTAATACTAGAATAAAGTATTGGACGATAACATGTTGTTATTATTATAGTTACTATTAATTATGATACGACCAACATGACAATAGGCAGGTGCAACAAACTAGTGCTCGGTTGTGAGAGAGATAAAAATTACAAGAATAATAAAAATCCAGTTGTCACATGTAGAAAAAGGGTCAAGTGTCTTTTTTGGATGGGATCAATGTCAAGTGGTAGTGATTGGGGTGTTCAGGTTGGATGTGGTATTTAAAACCATGATCTAACAAAGACGTTAGACGAACATGATATCCTCAATTGTTTAAAAGCTGGTGAAAGACATACATGATGTTGACGAAGTTGACTTTCTTTATTGGATTTAGAACATGAATGACAAGACGATTTTATGTGGGCATTGGAGAAGCTTAAATATTTGTTTACATTTCAGAAGTTAATTTTCAATGTCATGATGGTTGATTTAGAACTTACCTTGATGAATGAAATTGAAGTTGTTTTTTCAACATTAGTTAACATGTTATGTACATTTCACATTGTTAATAATGTTGGGGTAAAACGAAAGTTTCATGTTGAGTTGAAGAGGCAAGATCCAGTCATGTATTTATTGAGTAAGGTAATGTATTCCCATCGTGCGGTTAAGTATGAGAGACACAAAAAAATATTTTAAATAAGCATGTGGTGAAATCCCTACTTTTTAATTATTGTTATTCAAACACGCTTTTCTCCCCCACATAAAGATTTATTGATTCATGGACCAATTAAGTCATGACATTAGGGAATGCAACAACAAAAAAGTAACTATTTAACAAATGTTTACATTACTTAAGTTAATAGAAGTTGATTCTACAGAAACATTCTCATTACTAGCATAAGAATCACTAAAACCCTAGGTGTTTAGAAGTATTTCTCAATCCCCTTAGATAACTCCAAAAGGTTTCTAAAAAACCTTTGTCTTTCTAAGTTTTCCATTGTAATTCCCTAAACCCTTATTCTCCCTTATTGCTATAAGCTCTAAGATTGTCACACTGTAATAATAGAAGAGATACATATTTATAATAGTCAAAATAACAAATTCATAACAGATCCCAAAACATATCTCCTTTATTGTTAGAATAAAATATATTATTATAATCTTATAATATCTAGACTATTATATATATATATATATATATATATATATATATATATATATAAAATATCTTTTAGAATATTATAAATATATTATAATATCTTTTTATATTAACTTATATGATCTACAAATTAATACAAAATATTCTAACATTAATGAATGGATCAACGAACCAAACCGACCGAACCCGATACCCGTAAATCGCTCGAACCATATTACTTTTCGGCTTTTTGATTTCTGGAAATCTCAAAATATGTTTTCTTTATCTTTTTCAACTAAGGTTTTAAGGCATACTTCAACAATCTCCACCTTGACTTTAAACTGTGTTGATACCAATTTAACAATCAACAACATTGTTTCTCTCTACCAAGTTAAAACTATAATAAATAACCTTGATCAAATTCAAACAACCCTTGAATCTTGATCTTGCCACTTGCATCCACTTGTTTCCAATTATCCTTTTCTTCTTATGTAATTTAACAAGCATACAAGTATGATTTTTCAACCACCCTTGACTCCACCTATTTTCAAATGCATCCCTGAAGGTTTTTCTTCTTTTATTTTGCAGTCCTTCAGCCACATTAAAAACATAATATCTGAGGCTAGCATAACCATCCATTTGAGATGTTACAATAACCCTACCTACCTTATCATGAGTCAAATGATAATCAGAGATCTCTGTAATTGTTTCCTTACTACTACTAGTATCCATAGTAGGAAACTCCACCTCAAACTGAGTTTTCTCCATTATAGTTTTTACCAGGTTTCTCCCTTGGTTTTCACTATTCTCCCTCTGAAGAACTTCTCTACCAACCAAGTAAGCTGTTTTAACCTCAACTCTTCCCCAAAAACTCAATAACAACTCAGCAGTAACATGCATTTTTATCCCTTGATTTCTGCAAAATTCATTATACTCCTTTGAAACTTTCTCAAGGCATTCATAACGCCTTAAACTCAAATCCCTTAGTTCTTCCTTGTCATAAAAGCCTCCACTAGTTAATGATGAATGAATAACAACATTTGAACCTTCTAAAATATATAGACCACATATTTTAGACCCTTTAGCAATAATCAATTCATCACGTGAAATCTTTAACACTCCTTGTTCAACTCTAATACAATAGCCTAGATCATCAACCATACTTATAGGAACATACCTCACATTGTGAATAAGAAGTTCACGATCATCAAACATTTTAAGTTTGACCGTACCAATACCATGAACCTTGCAAGCCTTATTATCACCAAGGCGAACAACTCCACCTTGCACCATCTTCAAAGTTTTAAAGTATTCTATTCTTGGACACATGTGATAAGATAAACCTGAGTCAATGATCCAACTATCTCCAGTTTCCAAACTCAAAACTACTAGTACACCGACATCCTCTTAACTTTCCTCACCCAAGGCAACAACAGCTTGAACAGAATCTTCATTGCCCTTTATCTCAGGACAATTCCTTTTAAAGTGACCAATTTTCTGAAAATTAAAACATTCTACCTTTAACTTGTCAGACCTCTTTGATTTGGACATCCCTTTATGCTCATCTCCTCCTCTTGATACATTTAAGCCTTCACCACTATCTTCAATTTTCAAATCTTTCGACTTTGAAAATTCTTTGGATTTCACCGCCGTCTGGACTTCATCCAAAGTAATAGTACCTTTCTTACAATAAAGAAGGGAATCCTTAAAGTGCTCAAAGGATTTCGGTAATGAACTCAACAGGAGCAAAACTTTGTCCTCATCATCAATCTTCACTTCAATATTCTCAAGATCATCGATAATCTTGTGAAATTCTATAAGTTGTTCAACTATGGATTTGTACTCCAGCATTCAGAATGAATAGAGTTTTTGTTTCAAACACAACCTGTGAGCCAAAGACTTTGTCATATACAATGATTCAAGTTTTGCCCACATAGCAACCGCAGTTTGCTCCCTTGCGAGTTCTCTTAGAACTTTATCCCCAAGGCACAAGATAATGGCACTCCTGGCCTTATCCACCATCTCGGTCTTCTGTACCTGTGTAAGTCCTGCAGGCATCCATGCTTCACTCTTCAAAGCATAGATACACTTCTCTTGAATTAAAATTGCTTGCATCTTAATTTTCCACAACCCGAAGTCGTTGTTACCGGAAAATTTCTCGATCTCCCATCTAACCATGGTGCTCACTTGTAAACAATACCTCTTTGCTCCATGATCATTGCACCACTTGTTGTGAATTGCGACAAAATTCAATATCAATTTGTGAGGCAAAGAATAGTAGCAACCAAAATAAATAATATACAACACTAATAATTCGTACACAGATAATATAAAAGAATAAGGCGAGAAAAAGACGAAGGTTTGTTTACCCAGTTCGATCAAACGATATACTTTAGGGGAGAGAGCAACTCTCCAATTCACTATACTCAGAATGTTGTTACAAGAGATTACAGATGAGTTACAAGAAAATAGCCTTCACAATTCCCAAAGAACAAACCCTATTTTCTACCCAAGTGTTTCCCAACCTCTCCAACTCACAATATAAGAATCACTCAAACCCAAGGTGTTTAGAAGTATTTCTCAATCCCCTTAGATAACTCCAAAAGGTTTCCCAAAAACCTTAGTCTTTCTAGGTTTTCCCTTGGAATTTCCTAAACCCTTATTCTCCCTTATTGCTATAAGCTCTAAGATTGTCACGCTATAATAATAGAAGGGATACATATTTATAATAGTCAAAATCCAACAAATCCATAACAAATCCTAAAACACGTCTCTTTAATTGTTAGAATAAAAGATATTATTAAATCTTATAATTTCTCTCAAATATTATAAATATCTTATAATATCTAGACTATTATAAATATATATCTTATAATATCTTTTAGAATATCATAAATATATATCTTATAATATCTTTTAGAATATTATAAATATCTTATAATATCTTTTTATATTAATTTATATGATCTCCAAATTAATATAAAATATTCTAACATTAATGAATGAATCAATGAACCGAACCGACCGAACCCGATACCCGTAAATCGCTCGAACCAGATTACTTTTCGGTTTTATGATTTATGGAAATCTCAAACTATGTTTTCTTTCTCTTCATCAGCAAAAATTTTAAGGCATACTTCAACAGTTGCGTCACAGTCTCATTTCATAAAAATACCATTAATATTGAGCCTAAACTTAATACTCATTTTTATGAAAGATTGCATGGTTTAGAGTCAAGAAAATGCAAACATTACATTGCAAAAGTGTTTGAAAGAATGAAACGAGTAGGCATTAATAATGTTGCATGTGGATGCATGCTACATTAGAACAACTCATTGTTTTCCTTGTGCATGTGAACTTGCATATCCTAAGTACAAGGTAATTCTATTCCATTAGTTGTCATTCATATATTTTGGAGAAAATTAAATATTAAAGAGCATGCATTTTTTAAAGAAGAATCTAGGGCACAATTGAACTTGAATAAAGAATGTGAAGATTTGGTGAAATGATTCAACACCTTAAGTACTGTTGCTTAGAGGGTGATAAAGAAAAATGTATGTGAGCAGTGAGCTTATATATCCTTGTACAACTTTAATGTGTTCATCAACTGTAAAATTTATGTCCAAATGAAAGGCCAAGAGGAGTAAGAATTTGCAAAAGGAGGGTGATGTGGCAAACTTTAAGGTGCAAAGACTAATATTTAAGGTAAGGCCAGAAACATTTAGAGGATCTGGTTTATCCAAGACTAAAAGGGTACATATCTAATTCAATAGGATTCTTACGAGGACAAAAAGAATGATGACGAGACAAAATAAATATATGGATTTCAAGTAGCTGAATCTTGAATAATGGAAAGTTTAGACTCATATGTACTAAGTAGTTGTATGTATCTTTGTATTTTACGTTAGAAATAATCGAATAATATTCTAAGGAAAATAATTCTCATGTTAAGATTAAAATAGTTACTTGACAAACATATTTTATGGGTAAAATATTTTTCAATTTCCTTGAAATAACCTTTGTTAAAAATTGTCACCGAGTTCAGTTGAAGTTAGGGCCAAACAATCCATTTCCTCTAGTCCCTGTCTGTTGGAGAGAGAATGGTATATGCGGTGCAAGAAAATGGGAAGTAGCATATATATGTTGTATAAGAATTATGAACATGCAGTCCGAGTACACGCACCATCGAGGCCATATGTAGATCAACAAGAATCAATAGTAGGACTTAATTGTGTCTAACACTTTTGTATGGTCAAGATTGAACTGACACCTTTATATGGTCAAAATTAAAATAAAATTTTTATATGATCGAGATTGCACTTTTATATGGTCAATATTTTTACCTTTCATTTGTTTATAATAATGTTTGTCCTCCATTTAATTTCAAGGTTAGTGAGAGTACCACTTTACTATATATGAATTTCAAATTCAAAAATCTCTTACCTCAATGACAATAGAAAGATGGTTAAGATCGAGTATCAGTCATCTTAATTGATGTTGATGGAAAAATATTGACCAATAATTTTCATCTTCAGACATGTGAAAATGTAAAAAAATTATGGTTCACAAATTTCATCGTTACTAAGGATTTGATAAAGGTTGATACAATAATTACAATATCGACAAACGATATTCTTAAAATGATGAAACATCCTAACATTTTTACTGATGTTGAAATTATAACTAGCATTTGTTAGAAATATCTTCTTCATGTTATGTCATATTTAAACTATGTCATTTATTTTATATTTTGTCAATGTTATATTTGTGAATATTATGTCTGTTGATGTTGGTAATTTCATGATTATGTTTATGTTATATATGTTATGAAAATTTTGGAAAACAAATAATAAAATAAAATTTGTTCCAATACATCAAACCAACTATATATCTAGATATAAATAAACAACAAGTTATTAAATAACAAGTCATATACTGTACTAAGTATATGTTTAAGCGGGACTAACATGAGCTTGACGGGAAATACACGTTATGTTATCATAATTCTGACCATTTGAGTTAATCATATCCATGGTATCGCTATCATCTACAAAAAGGACTATCTCCTATAAACTTTGTTGATTAGACATCAAGGCCTTATCTAACTAGCATAGAAGGAGTTATTCAACTAGTGTTCTTCATGTGAACACGACTATTCATAATTGACGGACGAATCCAATTTCTGAATCGAGATAAACTATATTAGATCTTTTTCCGTTTTTCCATAAACAAATTAAAATTGATAGTGTCTCTCTTGAAGACTGATCTTGTTGCAAAAGACGTTTTAATCGAGAATATTTTTTTTTATCTTGATAAAACACCTTGGGCAAAAAGACTTATCATTGAGAAAGGGAATAGTTTATATTTTTATTAAAAATTGTGTAATATTTTTATTAAAAATTTATAATTATTATTTTCATTATTTTGATTCAAGAAAAACCTTCTATTAATGTGTTTTCTAACATATGTCCTAAGGACACATTAGCTTTATCCTTATTTATATTATTCATTCTTTTTAAACATTTACTTGCAAACATATCTTTTGAAAGAAAACAACATTTTCTTTCATAACAATATATAACACTATAATAGTGATAAAGTTTAAATACATCATCCATAATACTATCAAAACACACTACTCTTAAAAAGAACAAGTCTTGAACTGAAAATTTTCAATAGGCAATTTGTCACTTGGATAACGACAATCCAATTTTTCTTTCTTTTCTTGCAGCAATTCTAAGGACTCACGTTGCTTGAAATTCCAGCAACTTTAGTACAACTCCATGGAAGTTTCTTCTTTGACTTTTTTTTCACTCATTTCAATAGTCACATTAGAAACACATATTCTAGTAAAAGGATCACTGGAAATTACTTTAAGTTTATCTGCAATTGTCACATTCTTAGCAGTAAAATCTCTAATTTATTCCACTAACTTTAGGCAGTGCCTTTGGATCAAAACCTTTATCAAGGTGTTGTCCATAAGTCCCTGACAGGGACTCCCTGTCATCCAAAACACATACTTCATTGTGTTCAATTTCATTCCTTTAACTAATATGTCATTCACAAATGTGCCTCTACCGATAACGATTTTGTCTCTAACAGCTGATTCTGTTGTAATAGCATTTATGTCTTCAGCTCTTACATCTTGGATTCCACCTGACATTTCACTTCCTAACATAATTATAGCACTATCGGGCGATATACATGTTAACCTTCTTATAATAATGTGTTGAGATGGCTTTCTGACTTTGATTCCATACTCTTCCAATCCCAATTGTAAAGCCCAAAAAGAGGAAACCAATTGTGGAAGTTTATGAGAACACAAAAATCCCGTTCGAACCTTCGTATTTTTCAGCTCTCTTGCAATCCCAAGGGAACCCTAATCTTCATCTTTTACAAAATTCAGCGGAAATTCTGAAAGGGGATAATTCTAGGTGCTTAATTGGATCGGTTCTTGGTGGGGATTCTGTAGCAGATTCAGGGATCAATCAAGGAAACAATAGAGTGTGGAAGAACATAGAAAGATTACCGGCCAAAGTGTGGAGATCAATTAAAGCATTAGGAATTGAAGGCGAAGAAGATGATGAAGTTTTTGAAAGGATTGTCCGAGATATTGAAGATAGGGAACGTGGCTGTTTTGAAGCAGGGAGGGAAACAAAATTCTGTGCACCATGAATCTAGTTTCCTTTAATATAAGAGGGGGTGGCAACTCTATGAAGAGAAGAAGAGTTTGCCAGGTAATTTCAAGGGAGAAGGCCGACATCTGCTTTATCCAGGAAACAAAATTGAAAAGGATGGAAGATGGTCTAGCTCGAAGTCTGTGGGGTCAAGATGAATGTGAGTGGTCTGCGGCTAATTCGGTGGGACAATCGGGGGGGATGGTTACTATCTGGAGAAAGGGGAGCATCAGACCTGTGTACAGCTTCAGTGCCAAAGGGATCTTGGGTGTCAATGCAGAGTGGGCAGGAATAAACTGTTACTTCATAAATGTGTATTCTCCTTGCAATATAGTGGAAAAGAGAATTCTGTGGAAACAACTATTAGACTGGAAATACAGTATGCCAGGAGGGGAGTGGGTTATAGGGGGTGACTTTAATGCTATTAAATTAAGGGAGGAAAGGAAGGGGAAGGTGCAGGCAAACAGAATTGAATTTGAGGAGTTTTCAAAGTTTATTGAGCTGATGGAGCTAGTGGATTTACCATTATTGGGGAACAAATTCACTTGGATCAACTCTAGTGGTAAAGCAAGGAGCAGGATAGATAGATTTTTATTGTCAGAGGGAATCATTGACTCGTGGAATGCAGTGGCTCAAGTGGCAGGGAACAGAGATATTTCTGATCATAGACCTATTTCGATTAAAACCAATAAACTGGACTGGGGACCCAAACCATTTAAGGTTTTTCGGTGTTGGTATGATCATGAAGAGTTCCTTAGCTTTGTAAAGAGAGAATGGAATTCAATGGAAGTGAAGGGAACTAGTGCTTTTATCCTAAAAGAAAAGTTCAAAAGATTGAGAGATAGATTGAGGTGGTGGAACCATAGTGTATTTGGCTTACTGGACTTGAGGCTGGAAGAAGAAGTGGTGGAGCTTAATAGAATAGAAGACGAGGAGGCAGTAGATGAATCTTCCCATTCTCAACAAAGTGATGATATAACTGCTAGCAGAAAACAAATTCAAGCCAACATATGGAGTAAGCTGTACCAAAAAGAAAGCATGATAAAACAAAAATCTAGAGCAAAATGGATCATGGAAGGAGATAGTAATTCTAGATATTTCCACTCAATGATGAAAGATAGAATTAGAAGAAACACTGTGGTGGGGATCAAAACTGAGCAAGGTTTTCTGGAAGGAGTGGTAGAGGTAAAATCGAAGGTTAAGGAATTTTTTGAGAAGAGTTTTCAGGCGAAGTTATCTCCGAGGCCGTCGCTTGGTGGAATAGAATTCAACAAACTGTCCCCTGAAGAATGTAGTGGTCTAGAGGAATTATTTACAGTGGAAGAGATAAAAGAGGTGATTTTCAGTTGCGAAGGCGATAGAAGCCCAGGGTCGGACGGTTTTAACTTGGATTTCATAAAACGCTGTTGGGATGTGGTTGGGGAAGACATTATTCATTGCATACAAGACTTTTACCTTAAAGGAACCTTACCGAGAGCAATGACGGCGGCATTTATTGTAATTATACCGAAGGTAGAGAACCCTCAATGCTAGGAGGAATACATACCTATATGCCTTATAGGTTGCGTTTACAAAATAATAGCAAAACTGTTAGCAGCAAGGTTAGGGAAAGTTATTGGAAAGCTGATTTCTAAATCCCAAACAGCTTTTGTACCTGGTAGGCAGATCCTTGATAGCGTCTTAGTTACCAATGAACTTCTTGACCTAGCCAAAAGAAAGAAAAGGAGTTGTTTATTGTTCAAAGTTGATTTTGCTAAAGCATACGACTGTGTGGATTGGGCTTTCTTGAAAGAGATGATGATAAAAATGGGATTTGGTAGGAGGTGGATGAAGTGGATGGAGGCTGGGGTTTTCAACAGCAACTTGTCTATTTTGGTTAATGGAAGTCCGACTGAAGAATTCAAAGCATTTAGAGAATTGAGGCAAGGAGACCCTCTATCCCCTTTCTTATTCACAATTGTGGCTGAGGGTTTTGCTGGGTTGATGCGTCAAGCTACTTCGAGCGGATTATTCAAAGGATTCAGTATTAATGAGGAATTGTCTTATGACCTGTTACAATTTTCCGATGATACAATTCTTGTAGGTGAGGGATCGTGGAGTAATCTGTGGGCAATCAAAGTAATGCTACGAGGCTTCGAAATGGTGTCTGGATTGCGGGTCAATATGTGGAAGAGTAAGCTTTATGGTATAGGCATAGAAGACTATTTCCTTCAAGCTGCCTGTCAATTCTTATGTTGCAAATTGGACAAAATCCCATTTAAGTTTCTAGGCATTACTGTTGGAGGCAATCATAGAAGGGCTATTTTCTGGAATCCGATCCTCGTCAAAATGAGAGCAAAACTTTCGCCCTGGATAGGGAGATTATTGTCAATTGGGGGGAGACTCAAACTTTTAAATTCAGTTATTGTCAATCTCCCTGTCTTCTTCTTGTCCTTTTTCAAGCTACCAAGCAAGGTGAAGGCAGAGATGATTAAAATACATAGGAGATTCCTATGGCATAATGCGGCTGAGAAAAAAGGGATCGACTGGATAGGGTGGAACCAAATCTGTTTACCAAAGAGGGAGGGAGGGTTAGGGGTAAAGTAAATGGGGGGTTTTTAACAGAGCACTACTCTCTAAATGGCTATGGCGTTTTTTATCTGATGAGAATGCTATATGGAGAGGAATTATGGAGGATCGATATGGTAGACTTTCTGACAGGATTCTTTTCAAAAGAATCAAGGGAAGTAAATCATTAGAATCTCTATGGTGGAGAGATATAATGAAGTTTGGTGATGACAACGAAGATGCAGGTTTTATCTAGAATTTGGCAATTAAATTGGGAGATGGAGCGTGCGTACCGTTTTGGACGCAAAGATGGCTGGGGAGCAGACCGTTCTGTTTATTATTTCCTCTTCTTTTTCAGGTATTGGAGGGCAACGAAGTCTCTGTGAAATCAATGGGGAGGTGGGACAACAATAGGTGGGTCTGGAATTTAGCAGAAACGGAATTAGAGCTAAGCTTGGAGGCAAGTGTGGAACTGGAAGAATTGAAGGAAATACTGTTGGGGATAGAGCCAAGGAAAAATGAGCATGATAGCTTTGTCTGGCCTTTAAACGAAGATGGTGTTTTCAATGTCTCTTCATGCTATAAGAAGTTGATGCAAGGGCGGGCTGATAGAGTTGCGGAACCACGGAGGATGGGAGCTAGAAGCCTAGAAGCGGTGCAAATCCTTTGGGAATTAAGGATGCCAACAAAAGTTAAAATTTTCGGGTGGAGATTAATTCAAGACAGACTAGCCACTAAATCTCAACTGATCAAAAGAGGAATTTTAGAACAAAATGATGCAGCCTGCTGTGTTTTTGGTTGCAGTCAAATTGAAGACATCCAACATCTATATACTAATTGTGATGTTTTAAGGAGGCTGTGGGGAAGCATATATGACTAGTTAGGAATTGCATACCCGGTTGGATCTGACTGAATCTCTAACTTTCTGCATATGCTGAATTCATTGAGGTTCAAGTGCTCTAGGAAAAGAGTGGGGTGCATATGGATGGCTACTTGCTGGATAATATGGAAGCAGCGGAATGACATAATTTTCAATAACGCGGTGGCAGACATGGATGAAATTCTGCACAGTGTGAAAATGTTATCGTGGTGGTGGCTGGAGATTGGAAACAATCGGAAGGTTTTGTGTAATTTCTATGAATGGTCACATAGACCTATAGAATATATGTAATATATGTAATATGAGAGGGTGAAGGCCAGAGGATATGGTGGCTGAAATATGTAACTTAAATGTTTAAGAGCATGTTCTGTGCTCTGTTAATATATATTCATTGATTATAAAAAAAAATACTCTTCCAATCCACTTTTTATCTCAATACAATCCTCACCAGATACAATTTGTTTTCAATCCTAATCTGTTTAGAAAAATCATCAATTGATCATGCTCTCTTTTCCATAAAAATATTGTGAAATTCTGCTTATGTTACCGAGATTTATTCCATCTGTGCTTGTAGAGTCCACTGGTGCAAGAATGGTGAGTCCATTTACAATTATGTTAATGATGAAATAGAGAGATATATCAGAATAATGAAATACTATAATGCCTTAACGTTGCGAAAAATAAAAAAAATGGTGTCTCATCAAAGCAGCTATAATTTGGATGGAGTAGAGTATTAAGGAAGCACGAGGCAATCAAACACCATATTTTTTCAACCATTTGGTATAACATCAAATATGAATACAATCTCATTCCGACCAAGCTATGAAGCCCGAACACGGGACACGGGACACGACACGAGACATGACACGGATACGGATACAAGGACACCGCTAATATAAAAAACATAGAACACAGACACGACTATATATATTTTATATATTAATATAATAATGTAATATATGAGCACAATTTATAGAGTTTAAAACGAGATGCAAAATTTATATATATTTGGACTTAGTACTTTCAATTAAAAAAAAAGACATAAATCCACCAAAACAAAATAATACAAATCATATCATAGTCACTCCATATTGATAAAACTAGCCTCTAAATCGTGGAATAAGAAAAAAAATAAGAAAACCTAATTGTGTTATTTTTATAGTGGAGAAGTGAAATATGAAAGGTAAAAAAATTCTATTATTTTTATAAATCAAAATCTGATAATTATTGAGTTGGGTTTTTTTTTTTTTTTATAAAAAAAATCTAAATTTTTTTGAGCTAGGTGTGTCCTTTATTTGAAACAAGGTGTCCGACACGTGTCCACTCTTATTCTTATATGGCAAACTTCAATCCTCCTAAATCTTTAAATGTCAATATTCATCCCCCGAAGCCTCTTGATATTGTTGAAGTCCTGATATTGTTGAAGTCATTTGGCAACCCTCTTACACTAATTGGTTCAAATGAAACTGTGAATGTACCTTAACTTCTCAATCTAGTGGTTCTAGTGGTATATTTAGAGATTCTACATGTAGCTTTATTCTTGCCTTTGCGGAACCAACTTTCAATGTCAATTCCTTACATGCAAAATTCTCAGAAGTTTTTTGAGCTATTGAAATTGTTAGGGACAAAGCATGACTTAAGCTTTGGATAGAAAATGACTCGTTACTTGTAGTCCAAGCTTTACCGAAGGAATATATGGTGCCTTGGCAACTAAGAAACAAATAGATCAATTATAAAATATCGTTGCAAATATTTCATTTCTATTACTCACATTTACAAGAAAGACAACTCTTATGCAAGGTTGTCAGAATCGAGTTTTTATCTTAACTCGTTTTACCTAGGTAAAATCGAAACGTAAAATCGAAACGTAAAATTATAGAGTTTACCTCATATTAAAATTATATTAAATTTATATATACGACATATATATACTAATATAATATTCTAAATGCATTAATTATTTAAAATTTTAACTTAATTATAAAACAAAAATATACTATATCATCATAATAAAGTGTAATATTCACAAACATTATCAAACTACATAAATTGTCCACCAAATCATAAAATGTAACATCCAAAAGATTATAAGAAAACAATAGTTTCATAAGTTTTTCAAGTTCAAAAAAACAAATCTTTTCATCTTTTTCTTCAACTTAATCAAAAGTTCAATCCTTCTACAACATCATCTTCATTAATTAGAACATTCATATTCGACTTGATTAAATCAATCTCCAAATGTTAAAGTTTCTTTAATATTATAACCAATATATGAATGTGAATAACAGTAAAAATCCATAGAAAAAATTTATGGACCAAAATATGACATGTGATTTTTAACTTTGACAAAAAAAAGTAAAATCAGGTCAAAGAGTAAAATCCAACGATTTTACATGATTTTATACGATTTCACCGATTTTAGAGAGATTTAAATCACGTAAAATCGTTCCAGAATACGATTTTACATAAAAAGGTTTTTACCTGCGATTTAACACGAAATGTTGACCTAGAAACGTGAAATCTATAGAGTTTAGATTTTAAATCGAGATTTTAACAACCTTGCTCTTATGTGAATTTTTTTACTTCTATAGACTGCACCTCCACTTCTATAACTTTTTATGACTCCATTCCTTTGGCAATTATAAGTGATTTTGTGACTGGATTTGTATTTCTTGAGAGGATCTTGGCCTAGCCCCTTCTTCTTTTTGTATTCCTTTATATTTTTCAATATAATTGATCTTTATTAAAATAAAATAAAAAGTGTATTTTGTGTTAGTTCATGGTTTGGTGTTTAATTTTATTAAAGTGAGAAACTTTGTGTTGGACATGTCAACAATAATTAAGTAAATTTCATTGAAATTAATTTTTGTATCGAATATGTCAATATTATGGAAGTAAATTTCATTGAATTTAATTTTTATTCACATGTCTATATTTTACTGGTATAAAGTTTCATTAGTTAGTATAGTGAAATGATGTAGGTGATGATGATATGTTTAAACTCAACAAACTTTTTTTTTTTGGATTTGAAGTGAAAGAAGCTGATATGTTTATCATACAAGTATAGTAACAAAATGGAATAAGCTGTTCACTTTATATTACATTTAGTTTCATAAATATGAATATTAAAATATGTATATGTAGAAGTCATGCATGGAGTCAAATCCTTAGTTTTGTTGATTTTTGTTGGGAAAGATAACACTTAAAACGCTTAATACAAGGCCAGCGGATGATTATCCCAGGATCAAAGTTTTCCCACACTATAATAACAATAGTAACAATGGAGTAACAATAATAGCTTCTTTGTAAAAAATGAATGAGAATACAAATATTATTATTACAATTCTCACCAACACAAATGGTGGTTTACACACTCTTATGGTTTTTATCTCTTAAATGAATTATACTCTGATGATTAGGGGTGGCAAAACGGGCCGTCCGTCCCGCGCTCGCCCCGCCTAATGTCCGCCAAGTTAAATGGGCATAAAAATCATATCCGCCCCGCCAAGGTGGCGGGTTGGCGGGCGGCGGGCTTACCCGCCTATTTTTTAATTTATTTATCTTTCATTTTTTTAATAGATTAATAGTCTTTTTTTACCTTTCAATTAAATTTTTCACTTATTTTTTATAACAATTTTTTATAAAGCATCTTTTAAATAAATTTTACCTAAAAAAATATTGCATATATTTACTAATAAATGTATAAAATAAAACCATAAAAAATTTGAATTACTAGAAATAACTAAAAAATGACGGACATAAGGCGAAACGAGTTTAACAAATAGGTGATGCGGGCTTTAGCGGGGCGAGCTTAGGCGGGCGGCGGGTTTTGGCGGGGCGAGCTTTGATGGGCGGCGGGCCCAAAATCCCAACCCAACCCGCCATTTTAAGGCGGGTGCACGGGTCGATCCGGCGGGCCACTGCCTGTTTTGCCATCCCTACTGATGATGTTATTGATGATATAGTGTTGAAAACACAAGAAATGATTTATAGCGAATGCATGTATACAATTGACAGATATAACATAAGCATAAATTTTCTCTTTCTTCCTTCCATCAATTCATAAAAAATTCTCTCGTACTTTAATTCATTTTCTATATTTGTTATTGATTACTCCTTTTTTTCTTTCTCTCAACCTAAAGAGGAAATCCTTTCAATCTCCCTTCCGATTTAGGTGGAGGGCTCCATCAGTCCATCACTTCTCTTGTAGAACCTGTACTTATCCTTCGACAAGGACTTGGTCATCATATATGAGAAATTGTCATCAATATGAATTTTCTCAAGCTCTAATTGCTTGGAATCCAACATATCATGTATCCAATTATATCTCACATTGATATGTTTTGATCTCGAGTGAAAACTCAAATTCTTGATCAAGTGGATAACCCTCTGACTATCATAATGTACGACGTACTTTAGTTATTCGTGCTCTAATTCATGCAAGAACCACTTCATCTATAACACTTCCTTGCAAGCTTATGTTATTGCAATGAATTCTGCCTATGTGGTAGACAAAGCAACACACTTTTGTAGATTAGACTGCCATGATATAGCTCCCCTTGAAAATGTAATAAAAAATCCAGAAGTTGATTTTCTAGAATCAATATTGTTAGAACAAAGTTTGGTTCTACATCTTTGAATTAATTTTGATGATAACAAACACATAATTTTAATAAGAAAATATATGATCCCTAATCCTTTATTTATGTTACAGAAGTTCTTATGCTTACCCAGATCAAAGAATAAGAAACAAATTCTAAAAGAAGCACAAGAACAAGAAGTATTTGCCACTTGATCTCCGTTCTAAGAAGACCATGTTCTAAAAGTCACTACAACAAGCTCTCCAAGATCAAAGTAATGAGTTTGTCGATTGCTCAGGTTTTGACTGTGATTTCTCAGAAGCAGAAATTCTGATCAAGCTCTGATAAGAAAAACGCTTATTGCACCAAACGCTGACGTAATGCTCTGATACATAATAATCTGATACTTTGTTTCGTTACAAGTCATTTAATTCAAGATCTTCTTGTAACGACTGGAACTTTAATTCTATGGACACAATCCTTATTTTTGGAAAGAACTTAAAACGAATTATATCAACCTTCCAAAAACGAAGAAGTGTGTCTCTCAACGGATCCAAAGCTTCACTATATATTGAAGACACTACTGAAGTTTGAAACAAGAATTCTCACGCATAATCAATTACGAAGTGCTCTCAAATTATTATTCATTATTTTATTTTTTATGCATTGTTCTTGAACATTGTGTATACATCATAGTTGTGATATAGCTTTCTAGAAGCAATTCTTAAACACTTTCTAGTTGTAAGTTTATAATTGTTGTTCCTTGAGAAACCGGGTTGTGGTTTGAGTCTCAAGAAGACATTGACGGTTGTCATTGTGAAAGTTGTAATTAAGTTTGATTTAGTGGATTAAGTCCTCATAAGAGAGAGGCAAAATCACCTTGGCGGATGGACTGGAGTAGTTTGAGTTCAAACGAACCAGGATAACCAAACGTGTTATTAAGTTGTTATCAAGTTTGATTTAGTGGATTTAAGTCCTTATTGTGTTTTTCTATCCTTCAAATATCTCTTACCATATCTGCATCTATGTAGCCAATGAGTTCATATTTTCTACTTCCAAAGAACAAACACATTTTGGAAGTTACTTTGAGATATCGCAAGATCCACTTCACAACATTCCAGTGCTCCTTTCATGGATTTGCTAACAACACTATTTGCATGTATTATATCTGCTCGTGTGCATACCGTCACATACATTAAGCTACCAACAACTGAAGCATATGACACCTTGTGCATATCTCCCTTTTAAATTTCACCTTTAGGACTCTGCTTTGAACTAAGATTAAAGTGACTAGCAAGTGGAGTATTAACAGACTTTGCCTTTTCCATATGAAACTGCTCCAATACCTTTTCGATATATTTTTCTTGTGATAACCACAACCGGTGTTTGGTCCGAAATCTTTCACTGAAAAATACTTCTTCATTTCATTTTTCAACTTGCTTATCTTCTCACTATTTTGTCCCACCGTCAACATATCATCAACATACAAGAGTAGTATGATGAAATCAATATAAACTAATCTCTTCATAAAAACACAATGATCAGAAGTAGTCCTTTGATATCCTTGATAAATCATGAAGGAGTCAAATTTCTTGTACCATTGACGCAGTTCCTGCTCAAGTCCATACAAACTCTTTTTTCACTTGACACATTAAGTCTTCTTTGTCTTTGACTTTGAATCCCTATGGTTGCTCCATGTAAATTTTTCTTCTAAATCTCCAGAAGGAGTCAAATTTCTTGTACCATTGACGCAGTTCCTGCTTAAGTCTGTTAGAACAAGATTTGTTCTGATCAATATTCTTAGTTTTTATGATAACAGTGTATATGAATTTTGTATGAGATAATGTGGTACTCTAATCCTATGCAATTTCCATTTCAGGAATCACATAAAGAGTATGCACAAAATCAGCGCAAGAAGCACTGACTCAGAAGGTTCAGCATGCAACATCAGAACATGGTCTGGCAAGACATCAGAAGATGGTCAAGCAGAATCAGAACATGGTCTATGGAAGCATCAGAAGGACTTGAGATCAGAAGCAGAAGCACTGAAGTTCTCATGGTATCACGCTAAGAAGCACTTCAAGGTCAGAAGACAAGAAAATGCTCTGCACCAAGCTGTTTGACTCTGATGATATTCAAACGTTGTTTACACAAACATCAGATCAGAAGCAAGTACAAGATGGCAGGCTACGCTGACTGACAAAAGGAACGTTAGTAGCTATTAAAGGCAACGTTAGTAGACACAGCGAAAGCAAGGCTCGAGGTAGTTGACAAAAGAGTGAAACATTAAATGCAATGCTGTACGGATCACGCAAAGCATTAAATGCTCCCAACGGTCATCTTCTCAAACGCCTATAAATAGAAGTTCTGATGAGAAGCTGAATACAACACTTGCGCAAATATACAGAAACACTGTCAAATTCAAAAAGCTCTCAAACTTCATCTTCAACCTCACTACATTGCTGTTGTAATATATTAGTGAGATTAAGCTTAAACTTAAGAGAAAATCACAGTTGTGATAATAGCTTTATAAGAAGCATTGTAACTCTTAAAAGAATTTGTTTACATTTATTTGTAAGAACTAGAGTGATCAGGTTGTTGATCAGAATACTCTAGAAAGTCTTAGAGGGTATCTAAGCAGTTTGTTCCTAGAGTGATCAGATTGTGATCAGTATACTCTAGAAGACTTAGAAGTTGTCTAAGTGGAAAACCATTGTAATCTTGTGTGGTTAGTGGATTAAATCCTCAGGTGAGGTAAATCACTCCAAGGGCGTGGACTGGAGTAGTTTAGTTAACAACGAACCAGGATAAAAATCATTGTGCAAATTGTTTTTATCTTACAAGTTTTAAAAGCTACACTTATTCAACCCCCCCTTTCTAAGTGTTTTTCTATCCTTCAATTGGCATCAGAGCGCCGGTTCTAAGGTGCAAGCACTTAACCGTGTTTAGAAAAGATTCAGGAAGAGAAAAACGCTTAAGTCAAGATGGCTGGTGAAAATCCAACAAATACATCTACATCTGGCTCTGCTGAGCAATACAATGGAAATGGTAACAATGGTTATACTAGACCACCAGTATTTGATGGTGAAAACTTTGAATACTGGAAAGATAAACTTGAAAGTTACTTCCTTGGTTTAGATGGTGACTTATGGGATCTGCTGATGGATGGTTACAAACATCCAGTGAAAGCTACTGTTGTAAAGCTTACAAGACAAGAAATGAATGATGATCAAAAGAAGCAATTCAAAAATCATCATAAGTGTAGGACTGTTTTGCTGAATGCTATCTCTCATGCTGAATATGAGAAGATATCTAACAGGGAAACTTCCTATGATATATATGAGTCATTGAAAATGACCCATGAAGGAAATGCCCAAGTCAAGGAGACTAAAGCTCTTGCCTTGATCCAGAAATATGAAGCCTTCAAGATGGAGGATGATGAAAATATTGAGAAGATGTTCTCAAGATTTCAAACGCTAACTTCTGGATTGAGAGTTCTTGACAAGGGATACACAAGGGCTGATCATGTCAAGAAGATCATCAGAAGCTTGCCAAGAAGATGGGGTCCTATGATGACTGCTTTCAAAATTGCCAAGAATCTGAATGAAGTCTCTCTTGAAGAATTGATCAGTGCTCTGAGGAGTCATGAAATTGAGCTGGATGCTAATGAACCTCAGAAGAAAGGTAAGTCTATTGCATTAAAATCTAATTATAAAAAATGCACTAACGCTTTTCAGGCTGAAGAAGTAGATTCTGAAGAATCAGATTCAGAAGAAGAAGATGAACTGTCCATGATCTCCAGAAGGGTAAACCAACTCTGGAAGAGCAAGCAAAGGAAGTTCAAGAGCTTCAGAAGTTCAAAGAAGCCTGAAAGAGGAGAATCTTCTGGAGGCAGCATATCTGACAAGAAGAAGGTCATCTACTATGAATCCAATGAGCCAGGACACTTCAAGAATGAATGTCCAAAACTTCAGAAGGAAAATCCCAAGAAGAAGTTTCATAAGAAGAAAGGTCTTATGGCAACATGGGATGATTCAGAATCAGAATCAGAATCAGACTCTGAAGGCGAGCAGGCAAACCTTGCACTGATAGCCACAGTGGATGACGGATCAGAATCTACATCAAAATCATATTCTGAAGAGGTATTTTCTGAACTATCTAGAGAAGAGTTAGTTTCCAGTTTAACTGAACTTCTGGAACTCAAGGCTCATCTTAGTATCAAATACAAAAAGCTGAAAAAGCTATTTGAATTTGAAACTAAGAAGCTGGAAGTGGAAAATTCTGAACTGAAGGAAAAAGTTTTAAAATTATCCAAAGATATTGGGTCCCCTTCTGAATCAGAAAAATCCATTCCTAGTCTCAATCATATTCTGAAAGAATATAACTCGAGCTTCAGAAAGTTTCTATCTAGAAGTATTGGCAGAAGTCATCTTGCTTCTATGATATATGGTGTTTCTGGAAACAAAAGGATTGGCATTGGCTATGAGGGTGATATCCACGTAAATTTGAACCTGTAGATGATTTGAAAATCACATACAAGCCATTGTATGATCAGTTCAAATATGGACACTCAGATGATATTAGGCTCACTTCACATGCCAAAAGCTTTAACACTACACACACCAAGAAGCATGTGACACAACCTAAAAAATATCAGGCTGCCAAACCTAAAGAATATCATGCTGTTCCTCCTGTTACTTATCATGCTAAACCTAAGTTCAATCAGAACTTGAGGAAAACTAACAAGAAAGGACCCAAGAAACTGTGGGTACCTAAGGAGAAGATAATTTCTGTTGCAGATATCCTTAGCAGCAAAGAAGACAAAGCACAAAATGTCATGGTACCTGGACTCTGGGTGCTCGCGACACATGACGGGAAGAAGGTCTATGTTCCAAGACTTGGTGCTTAAATCTGGTGGAGAAGTCAAGTTTGGAGGAGATCAGAAGGGCAAGATTATTGGCTCTGGAATCATAAGTATTGGTAACTCTCCTTCCATAACTAATGTACTTCTTGTAGAAGGATTAACGCATAACTTATTGTCCATAAGTCAATTAAGTGACAATGGTTATGACATAATCTTCAATCAAAAGTCTTGCAAGGCTGTAAGTCAGAAGGATGGCTCAATCCTATTTACAGGCAAGAGAAAGAACAACATTTATAAGATTGATCTTTCTGATCTTGAGAAGCAAAAGGTGACTTGCCTTATGTGTTTCTGAAGAGCAATGGGTCTGGCACAGAAGATTAGGACATGCTAGTTTGAGAAAGATTTCTCAGATTAACAAACTAAATCTGGTCAGAGGACTCCCAAATCTGAAATACAAATCAAATGCTCTTTGTGAAGCATGTCAGAAGGGCAAATTCTCCAAACCTGCATTCAAATATAAGAATGTTATCTCTTCCTCAAGGCCGTTAGAACTTCTGCACATTGATCTGTTTGGACCAGTCAAAACAGCATCTGTCAGGGGGAAGAAATATGGATTAGTCATCGTAGATGATTATAGCCGCTGGACATGGGTAAAGTTCTTAAAACACAAGGATGAGTCTCATTCAGTGTTCTTTCAATTCTGCACTCAGATTCAATCTGAGAAGGAGTGCAAAATCATAAAGGTCAGAAGTGATCATGGTGGTGAATTTGAGAACAGGTTCTTTGAGGATTTCTTCAAAGAAAATGGTATTGCCCATGATTTCTCTTGCCCTAGAACTCCACAGTAAAATGGAGTTGTAGAGCGAAAGAATAGGACTCTACAAGAAATGGCCAGAACCATGATCAATGAAACCAATATGGCTAAGCACTTCTGGGCAGAAGCAATAAACACTGCATGTATATTCAGAATAGAATCTCTATAAGAGTGTTTTTGGATGAAGCATTTTAATGATGGAAAGTAATGTTTTGAGGGAATTTAAAATGATTTGACCAAAATCCATTGTTTGGATACAAAAATGAAGAATTGTTAAAATGATGAAAATTTATGGAGTATTTCATCTAAGTTAAATTTAATCATTTTGAAATGACACCAAAAACCAAAGAATTTGAAATTCCTCTCATGTTCCATAGAATGTATTTGTTATTATTATTTCTTCAAATTTTACAAATTGATCCTCATATTTTCTAAAATTATAAAATTGACCCCCAAAATTTTTAAAAAATTGCAAATTGGTCCTTAATAATTTTTAAAATTTACAATTTGGTCCTTCAAATTTTTAAAAATTGCAATTTGGTCCCTACATTTCAATTTTTTTAATTTGGTCCAAAAAATTTATATTTTATAAAAAAATACCCAAAAAATCTAACAATGAATTACCTTAATACTTCATCCAAACAAAATAATTTAAAATGAATGGATTTCAATTGAATCATTTAAATTGCTTTGAATTTTAAATTCCCTTAAAATTTCTAATTACCTCATCCAAACACACTCTAAGACCTATTCTAAATAAGACTCCTTATGAATTGTGGAAGAACAGAAAGCCCAACATTTCATATTTTCATCCTTTTGGGTGTGTTTGTTTTATTCTGAATACTAAAGATCATCTTGGTAAGTTTGATTCTAAGGCACAAAAATGTTTCCTTCTTGGATATTCTGAACGCTCTAAAGGCTACAGAGTATACAATACTGAAACATTGGTTGTAGAAGAATCAATCAATATCAGATTTGATGATAAGCTTGGTCTTGAAAAGCCAAAGTAGTTTGAGAATTTTGCAGATATAGATATTGATATATCAGAAGTTGTAGAACCAAGAAGCAAAGTTTCAGAAGCTGAAAATCTCAGAAGCAAAGAATCAGAAGATCAAGTTGCTGCATCTTTAGAGAATCTCAGAATTTCTGAAGAGCCAACCGTCAGAAGATCTTCTAGACTCACCTCAACTCACTCAGAAGATGTGATCCTTGGAAAGAAAGATGATCCTATCAGAACCAGAGCATTCCTTAAGAACAATGCAGAATGTCAATTAGGTCTTGTTTCTTTGATCGAGCCAACTTCTGTTGATCAAGCTCTAGAAGATCCAGACTGGATAATTGCCATGAAAGAAGAACTAAATCAGTTTACAAAGAATGATGTATGGGATTTGATTCCTAGACCAAAAGGATTCAACATCATTGGTACAAAGTGGGTTTTCAGAAACAAGCTTAGTGAGAAGGGAGAAGTGGTAAGAAACAAAGCCAGACTGGTGGCTCAGGGATATAGTCAACAAGAAGGAATTGACTATACAAAAACCTTTGCACCAGTGGCCAGGTTAGAATCTATTCGCTTATTAATTTCTTTTGCCACTCAACATAACATGACTCTATATCAGATGGATGTTAAGAGTGCCTTCTTAAATGGTTATATAGATGAGGAAGTCTATGTCCACCAACCTTCTGGTTTTGAAGACTCTAAGTCTCCAGAACATGTTTTCAAACTTAAGAAATCATTGTATGGATTGAAGCAAGCTCCTAGAGCTTGGTACGAAAGATTAAGTTCTTTCCTTCTGGACAATGGTTTCACTAGAGGACAAGTGGATACGACTCTCTTCTGTAAAACATCTAAGAAGGACATTTTAATTTGTCAAATTTATGTTGATGATATTATTTTTGGAACATCTAATGCTTCACTTGGAAAGGAGTTTGCTAAGTCTATGCAGGCTGAATTTGAAATAAGTATGATGGGAGAACTCAAGTATTTTCTTGGAATTCAAATCAATCAAACTTCTGATGGAACATATGTTCATCAAACGAAGTATGTGAAAGAACTTCTGAAGAAGTTTAATCTTTCTGAAAGCAAAGAAGCCAAAACTCCTATGCATCCAACGTGTGCTCTAGGTAAGGATGAAGTAAGTAAGAAGGTTGATCAGAAGTTGTACAGAGGTATGATTGGATCTCTTCTATATTTAACTGCTTTTAGACCTGATATTTTATTCAGTGTTTGTTTGTGCACTAGATTCCAATCAGATCCTAGAGAATCTCACTTAAGTGTTGTTAAGAGAATTCTGAGGTATATGAAAGGTACTACTAATGTTGGTTTAGTCTACAGAAGATCTAAAGAATACAACTTAGTAGGATTTTGTGATGCTGACTATGCTGGAGACAGAATTGAAAGGAAGAGTACTTCTGGAAGTTGTCAATTTCTAGGAAGTCACCTGATCTCCTGGTACAGCAAGAAGCAAGCTACCATTGCCCTCTCAACAACAGAAGCATAATATGTTGCTGCTGCTGGTTGTAGCACACAAATGCTCTGGATGAAGAGTCAGCTAGAAGATTATCAAATATATGAGAGTAACATTCCTATCTTCTGTGATAATACTTCTGCCATATGTTTATCTAAAAATCCTATCTTGCATTCCAAAGCTAAACATATTGAGATTAAACATCATTTCATTAGGGACTATGTTCAGAAGGGTGTTTTCTCTTTAAACTTTGTGGATACAGACCATCAATGGGCTGATATCTTTACAAAACCCCTTGCTGAAGATAGGTTTAAGTTCATTCTGAAGAATATCAGTATGGACTTATGTCCAGAATGAGAAGATAAGAAGGTCTTACGTATGGCTAAGTTCTGAAATGTATTGGGATTGTGTTTATAAGAAGTTCTGATAATAATCAATTAGAAGTTCTGATTCTGTTATTACTAACGTTTCATTATCTAAGTTGATTCAGAATCTCTTTTAAAGTAAAACAACTGTCATCAGTTTTTCCAGAAAATGAACACGTGTTCACTATTTTTGGACAAGCATGTGTGCAGTTTAGGAGACGCCGCCCTAGGTAACTATGCAAATCATTTCATTTCAATTACCACGTTCTCTCACCTAACGTCACTCATCATTTAATGCAGTTGATTTCATTTGATTCTGTAACTATTCATTCTCATAATTTTATTGCATTCTTTTTCAAATCCGCCTCTATAAATATATTTCAAATCATAACGTTTATCTTTTTCACTCCCATTCTTTCTCTCCTTGTGCATGCATTTTTGTAACCTCTTTGCCCTTTTCTCTAACCCTAAGCGCAAACCTAGAAATTTTTCTTGCAATCTCAGTACTGTTTCAGTGGCTGCTGCACCTGGTTATGCTGGATATCTTCTTGAAGTTGATGATGGAAAATATTTTCATCCTATCAGAAACAGGAGAGTTCTTGAGGAGAAGATGTTTGTTGATGAGTTGCTGGACAATCCTTGTAGGGATATTGTGGTCTGGAGACCTGAGTATCCAGTTCTGACTGGAGACTTCAAGTCACTATTGGACTTTCTGAGGGAAAATCCTTCTGAGGAGGACCCCAATTTGGTCATTCCAGAAGTTGTTGATCCTCCAGAAGTTGAAGGTCCTTCTGCTCCAAGGAATCTTGCTGCCATTCTTCAAGCTCTTGAGAATGGAGATTCTGATCTTCCTGCTCCTGAGTATGAAGAAGATGCTTATATGGGAGAAGTTGATGTTGAAGATCATCCTGCTGAGACTATTGATAAGTTCCAAATTGTAGTTATTTTGTGTATAATTTTGTTGCACTTATCTTCTCTTTTTCCTCGATTTAGACGCGTTTTAGTGTATATTACATACAATACGTATACTTTGCGTTTAATCAAGTTTTTGATTCATTTATGTACCGACTAATAGTTTTCTATTCTTTTTGTAGGTATTTGAGCATGTTTGGAGCATTGAGTAATAAAGCTTCAAGGATGCAATTTTGTATCAATAAAAAGAGAAGCAATTGAAGAAATAAAAAGTGCAGACTGGTGTGAGTCGCCCGACGGAGCAATTCGTTCGCCGGGCGAGCGTTGGAAAATTTTGGTCTTTCTTCTGCCTTGGGCCGCCTCTCGTTCGCCGGGCGGAAGAAGAAGGAGTCGCCGGGCGGAACAATTCGTTCGCCGGGCGAAAGTAGATATTTTTGCCACTTAATGACGTGGCAGAGGCTGTGTGGCCAGGAATAAAGGTCTCGCCGGGCGGAGCAATTGGCTCGCCGGGCGAAAGCTGCGGGACAGATTTGTGTATATAGTTTCATATCATTTCATTTTTAGGGTTATGGTTTTGGGAGGCCAATTTTAGGGTTCTCTCAACTCCATCACCTCATTTCTTTGTAGATTAGGAGTGGATAACAACATTGGATCTTGCAATTGGTGGATAGGGAGTGTATTCTTCATCAATTGGTGTTGACAAACCAAGACATGTTTGCTTTCTCTTTCTCTCTTCTTTTTGCAATTTCCATTGTTGGGTTGTTTGTATGTATCTCCTTTGAACTCATGTATATTTGTTGATCATTATGTTGTATAAAGCTTGCTTTCATATCTTTGTGGATTATTATCTTGGATTTTTGCTTTGTTGCTAATGTGTTTGAGTCGCTATGGAAACGTAGGGCTCTAATGCTTATCTAGGATAATTATCTATTAACTTAATTGCAGAGATGGATTAGGTTGATAATCACTTAGTGTCAGTGCTTAATGCTTTCGTGTTAGTCGTGTTTGTCTGAGAGATCGACATCTACGGGAAGCTCGAATATCTCATGTGTTGTTTAGGTGGTTGAGAGATCGTCACTTAGATAATATTGTGGGTAGTATTGTTGACATGTGATAACATTGATAGGTTACAAGTTGAGTATGTTCGGTCAATAAGTTTAAGTCTGTGAGAACTAGATCATATTCCAGCTTGACAATTCTATTCTATTAAGGAATGAGTAGTTTTCTTGTTGATACATTTACTCTCTTGTACATTTATAAAACCAAACTCAAGAACGAATTAATTGATAGAATGACACACATCTCTGTGGACTACGATACGATATAACTATATCACCCGGGAATAATATCCCAAAAACTTTTGTTGCTTGCCGCTTTACCGCCTCAACAACTATTCATGTTGAGGAAAATCATGATGATGATCTGACAATGGAAGCTGCTGTTGAGATTGCTGTTCCGCTGAACAGAAGTTGTGAAGCTTCTTCTGGTGAACCCTCTCTTCTGGTGAAGACTCTAGAGGTTATTTAGAAGAACCAAGCTGAGCTAGCTTCTCGTATGGACAAGCAAGCAGACACCAATGCTGAGTTCCGCTCTTTCATGGAGATTATGTCTAAGCTAGGGTCGTCTTAGTCCTTTGTGTCTTAGTTGTTTCTTTGTTTCTTGCATATGTCTTCTATGCATCTTCCTTGTACCTTCTGATAATTTTTTTTGCTATCAATGAAAATTATCTTCTTTTCTCTCATATTGTTTTTCATCTGAATCTTTTGTGTTTTTGATGTTATGACAAAAAGGGGGAGAAAATGTGATAAAATGATCTGATTTATATTATCAGTTGCTGGGAGAAAGTCTCCACATTTCTAACAAGAATTTGCAAGTTCTGTGTATTTAAGTGTTTTGCAGGATTGAAGACAATCTTAAAAGCTCAACATGAGAAGCAAAGACATGGGAAAAGCAATTTTGCATGGAAACAAGCTCATGGAAATTTAAGCAAGCTGAGTGCTATGAAGCTTCAAGATCAGAAGCAAGAAGGAAGAATGTTATGATATTCTGATGATAGAATATGCTCTAACTCATTCTTATCCCTTAAATGTTCTGATGCATGTTTTTGTTCTAAATATGCTCCGAAACATTATTGTTTATGCTCTGATACATATTATATGTTCTGATACATATTTTATGTTCTGATTCATTCATGCTCTGACTTTTGTCGTGTAGTTTGTTCTGTAACATTTCAGGATGTAGAGATGCTCTGATGATGCTCTGGTACATTCAACAATGTTCTGATACAATCTAGCATGCAATGATCCAAGAAGAAATTCTGAAGCTGTCCTATGGAAGCAAGAAGCAGAAGCTATGAATGTTCTGAAGATCTAAGCATATGTGATCGTCTCAACTGAAATGGAAAATACTCAGGGAAGTCCTTTATTTATAAATTTCTTCCAGTATTTATTTCAGGGGGAGATTATTTATCTCAGGGGGAGATTGTTAATCTCAGGGGGAGACATATTCACACACTATGTTTATATGCTTATGCTATAACTGTGTAATTGTCTTCAGCCGTCTGATATTCTGATTGCAAATTCATATCATTTATATATGTTTTTGTCATCATCAAAAAGGGGGAGATTGTTAGAACAAGATTTGTTCTGATCAATATTCTTAGTTTTGATGATAACAATGTATATGAATTTTGTATGAGATAATGTGGTACTCTAATCCTATGCAATTTCCATTTCAGGAATCACATAAAGAGTATGCACAAAATCAGTGCATGAAGCACTGACTCAGAAGGTTCAGCATGCAACATCAGAACATGGTCTGGCAAGACATCAGAAGATGGTCAAGCAGAATCAGAACATGGTCTATGGAAGCATCAGAAGGACTTGAGATCAGAAGCAGAAGCACTGAAGTTCTCATGGTATCACGCTAAGAAGCACTTCAAGGTCAGAAGACAAGAAGATGCTCTGCACCAAGCTGTTTGACTCTGATGATATTCAAACGTTGTTTACACAAACATCAGATCAGAAGCAAGTACAAGATGGCAGGCTACGCTGACTGACAAAAGGAACGTTAGTAGCTATTAAAGGCAACATTAGTAGACACAGCGAAAGCAAGACTCGAGGTAGTTGACAAAAGAGTGAAACATTAAATGCAATGCTGTATGGATCACGCAAAGCATTAAATGCTCCCAACGGTCATCTTCTCAAACTCCTATAAATAGAAGTTTTGATGAGAAGCTGGATACAACACTTGCGCAAATATACAGAAACGCTGTCAAATTCAAAAAGCTCTCAAACTTCATCTTCAACCTCACTACATTGCTGTTGTAATATATTAGTGAGATTAAGCTTAAACTTAAGAGAAAATCACAGTTGTGATAATAGCTTTATAAGAAGCATTGTAACTCTTAAAAGAATTTCTTTACATTTATTTGTAAGAACTAGAGTGATCAGGTTGTTGATCAGAATACTCTAGAAAGTCTTAGAGGGTATCTAAGCAGTTTGTTCCTAGAGTGATCTGGTTGTGATCAGTATACTCTAGAAGACTTAGAAGTTGTCTACGTGGAAAACCATTGTAATCTTGTGTGATTAGTGGATTAAATCCTCAGGTGAGGTAAATCACTCCAAGGGGGTGGACTGGAGTAGTTTAGTTAACAACGAACCAGGATAAAACCATTGTGCAAATTGTTTTTATCTTACAAGTTTTAAAAGCTACACTTATTCAAACCCCCCTTTCTAAGTGTTTTTCTATCCTTCAAAGTCCATACAAACTCTTTTTTCACTTGACACACTAAGTCTTCTTTGTCTTTTGACTTTGAAATCCTATGGCTGCTCCATGTAAATTTCTTCTTCTAAATCTCCATGAAGAAATGCAGTTTTCACATTCAGTTGTTCTACATCTAGATTTAAACTTGCCGCCAAACCCAACACTACCCAAATAGATGACATCTTTACTACAGGTAAACAAATCCATTCAAAGTCAATGCCTTTCTTTTGACTGAAGCCTTTCACGACTAATCTTTCCTGGTATCTGGGTCGTGAGTTATTTTCCTCGGTCTTCAACTTGTACACCCATTTGTTTTTTAGTGTTCTTTTACCTTTAGGTAAATCTACCAGCTTATAAGTCAATTTCTCATGTAAGGATTGCATTTCTTCTTCCATGGCTTTCAACCATTCCTCTATGTGGTTATCCATCATAGCTTTTTCGTAAGACTCTGGTTCTCCCCCATCAGTGAGTAATACGAATTCCGTTGCCGGATATTTGGTTTGTGGTTTAGGTATTATGGATGACCTTCTTAATTGAGACTCTTATTCTTCATCTTCATAGTCTTCAATCATATCTTCATTATCACCATCACTTCTATTACCATATGTTACTTATTCAGTTGGACCATTATTAATTAGGGGTTCATTTTCTACATCTCCAATATCTTCTATTTCATCTCCACTGTAATGCTCTAGAGGAGGAATTGGATCCAAGTTGATTGGATGTTCTCTATAAATAACATTTTAACTCCCTTCTATACATCTTCTATATTATGGTCTTCAAAGAAGATAATATCTCTTCTTCTGATAATCTTTTTCTCTACATGATCCCATATCATGTACCCAAATTCTTCATTGAAGGTGTGAAAAACACTAGAAAGGGGAGGGGGGTTGAATAGGGTTTTTAAAACACAAAGCTTTTTTAAAAAACACTCCCCTTTCTTGAAACTACAAGTTTTTTACTATGGATAATAACAAAAACATATATGCAAGAAGGAAAGAACTCGGTATTTTTATACTGGTTCACTTGAGAACTCTCAAGCTAATCCAGTCCACCCTTTCGAGGTAATTTTGCATCTCTCAAGCGGGGACTTAATCCACTATAACCGAACCGATTCCAATCGCATAAGCCAACTTCCGGTGACTAACATTGCACAGACAACCCTGTGGTAACACAATGAAAGATTTATAGCGAATGCATGCATACAATAAGCAGCTATAACATAAGCATAAATTTTATCTTTTTTCCTTCCACATTTCAACAAAAAAATATCTCATTCTTTAATTCATTTGCTATATTTATTAGTGATTACTCTCTCTCTCTCTCTCTAAGAGGAAATCCTTCCAATTTTAATGAAGAATGTGGCAGTAGAAATGGAGTTTTTTTATCATTTGGTGATGTATTTGTATTTAGTTTATGTTGAAACTATGCTACTAATTCTCTATTTCTCTATTAAGCTGGGGTGTTGTATTATCATTGAACTTATAATTTGAGGCCAATTTCTATGACAATGTATTGTGATTTTTCTTATGCCAATCATTTTATCAATGATTAGCTTTTAGTATATAATACTTTAATACTAGGAGAGTTAAATCTTGTTGTGAAATTGATGCCAAGAATAAAGTATAATAGGTTTCTTTTCTTGTAAAGAAACCCACAAGGGTTGGAATGAGGGAAGCAAGAAGAACACAATGAAATTGGTTATAAATTGGTATTCTTTACTTTCTCTTTGAAGATTACAAGTGATACAAAGTAACAAATAACCTCTCTCACCTTAATTAGAATTTACATTGTGCAATGATGAGAGATTTCTCTTTGAAGATTACAAGTGATACAAAGTAACAAATAACCTCTCTCACCTTAATTAGAATTTACATTGTGCAATGATGAGAGACTAGTATGCTATTTATAATAAAACCAACACACTAAACTAATAGTCTTTTACAAGAGACCCATTACACAAGCTAACTTAGGGAACACACTAACACTTCGACGACATGCTAAGATCATGTCGAATTGTTGAACCAAGAAGCTACCCTTCAAATATACTAGAGTTCGATCCAATATCTCACAAATCTCCACCTAGGAACAAACTCTATAACATCAAGAAAACAAACTAGCTTTCTTCCTGCAGCTTATAAACAACCCTGTTGAACTAGTAGGGCTTTCATCTTAAAGTGCTATAGACCGAATTGTTCACTCCGGTGAGCTTTTCAATCTCATACTTTGTTGACGAGATTCTTCTCATGCTCACCGCACCAATTTGTTGTGAAATCGATGCCAAGAACAAAGTATAATAGATTTTTTTCTTGTAAAGAAACCCACAAGGGTAGGAACGAGGGAAGCAAGAAGAACACGATGAAATTGGTTATAAATTGTTATTCTTTACTTTCTCTTTGAAACAAGATTACAAGTGTTACAATGTAACAAATAACCTATCTCACCCTAATTAGGATTTACAATGTGAAATGATGAGAGATTAGTATGCTATTTATAATAAAACTAACACACTAAACTAATGGGATTTTACAGCAGATCCATTACACAAGCAAACTTAGGGAACAATCTAACTTGAACAATTGAGCTTAACAAACAGACCCAATTCAACATACTAGCAATCCTAGCATTTCGACTATTACATACTTAAGCATACTTCGAGTACAACATTGCAGACCTTCAACTAACAATACTAACTGTTAAGAGTCCCACATCGGACAATATATGGCCTAAACATGTCCTTATAAGTGGGGGCAATCCTGGGGGCAATCCTCACCCTACAAGCCGGTTTTGTAGGGTTGAGTTAGGCCTAACCACACTTCTTAACATGGTATCAGAGCCTGGTTTAAGATCCGGTGGGCCACCTTCTATGGTTTCCGCTATCGGGCCACCCGCCATTTATTTCCACGCTCCAGTTGTCTAGTCCTGGGCGTGAGGGGGTGTGTTAAGAGTCCCACATCGGACAATATATGGCCTGAACATGTCCTTATAAGTGGGGGCAATCCTCACCTTACAAGCCGGTTTTGTAGGGTTAAGTTAGGCCTAACCACACTTCTTAACATGGTATCAGAGCCTGGTTTAAGATCCGGTGGGCCACCTTCTATGGTTTCCGCTATCGGGCCACCCACCATTTATTTCCACGCTCCAGTTGTCTAGTCCTGGGCGTGAGGGGGTGTGTTAAGAGTCCCACATCGGACAATATATGGCCTAAACATGTCCTTATAAGTGGGGGCAATCCTGGGGGCAATCCTCACCCTACAAGCCGGTTTTGTAGGGTTGAGTTAGGCCTAACCACACTTCTTAACACTAACATTTCGAGTATTGCATACTTGAGCAATTTCAACTACAACATTGCAGGCCTTCAACTACATCATGTGATCAGACTTCGACGGTATGTTAAGATCCTACCGAATTGTCGAACCAAAAAACTACTCTTTGAATATACTTAGAGTTCGATGCAACATCTCACAAAATTTAATTTGATACCAAATAATGTCCCTTTATTTTTAATCCAAAAGTCTATATTTATTCAATTACATATGCATTTGAAACATACTCACTAAGACTCATCTCAATATAATCCTTTTCTAATTTACTGATATTTATTTAGCTTTAGAAAACATCCACTTGCACGTACACAATATCAAATATGCAATATTTTACATTTTACTTATTAATCTTTAAGAGGTGAAATTTGATTATTACGAATTTTAATTAATAAAAAATATTATGTTTAAATAAAAAATTCTTATGAATTTTAATTAATAAAAAATATTATGTTTAAATACAATTTTTGTTCATATGTTTCTCAAAATTAAAAAAATACATCAATATACTACCTAAAATCAAAATTTAGAAAACTTAAAGTGAATGAAATTAGTTAAAGAAAAGATAAAAACACAATTAGTAGTATTTGTTTTTAAATAAAAAAATTAAAAATTTTTATTGATTTTTCACACTCTGATTTTCAAGAAAATAAACCCTTAATAATTTAGAACTCGTGCCGAGAAGTCATGAAACTGCTTAAAGATTAAATTTTAATGTTAGATAAATCACACCAATTTTTTTTATCCTCATAAATTCAATATGACTTTTGGAGTCATGCATTTTATTCACAAATAACAACATGAACTACATGCACGATCTACATTTATATGCAAATAATACATATCTACTTCATCCATCATATGTCAAATATGACTCTTGATGACATGCAAATCATGTGAAAATAAATATTATATATGGTCAGAGTAAAAAATGGCTCTAAATTTTTATGTTTGTTGCATTCAAGTATATTGTATTTATTTATAAAACGTTGTAACATTTTATTATTTATATATAGATTATAAATTACAATATAAACTATAATTTTTTTTTAAATCATATTATTTACTACTTTAAACTTAAAAGACAAAAATCATCAACATAAATTATTTGTTTTATTTTTTCTTTTGGCTTTGAATATTCTTTTTAATATTTTTTTCATTCTCTTTTCTTCTTCTTATTTTTCTTAAACACCTTAGTATATAAAACTGTTAACATTTCAACTAAACATTCCAATTATTAATATTTATCAAAACCGGATCAAAGATAAGGCGGACTAAGTCTTTTTCAGAGGCCTTAAATTTTTTTTTCATAAAGCAATTATAGGCTCGTAACAAAATGAAATTTAGGTTTAAATAGCTTTTTATCTCCGTAAGTTAGTGAGTTTTTGCGTTTAGTCTCGGTTGATATGGCGACTTTTTTTCATTTTCCATTTTTTAATAATATTAATTCCACATAAACACATTTTTTTATTCCTTTTTTTATTTGATTCTTAAATGTTAAAATGCAAAAACTTCCTTTCACAGAATACTCTTTTTCCACTAGGCCAAGCATTTATTTTTGTTATGACATTGCAACAATATTATATATTACATATATGCTTCAGTATTTAGTAATAGTTAAAACTTCAACTACCTAATGATTAATTAGTTTATTAAAAATTAAATAATTAATAAATATATCTGAAATTTTAAATAATTTATGTATGACTGAAATATTAAATTAAATAGTTGAAATATTTAATAAACAAATTAATTTATAATGTAAATAATTAAAATCTTAATAGTTGAAATATTAAATAGTTAAAATATGTAATAAAATAATTATTTGATAAAATAAATAGTTTAAATATTAATAGTTCAAATAATAAATAGTTAAAATGATATAAAATAATATAAAATAATTATTTAATACTTAATAAACAACTTAATCATTAAGAGTTAAAATATTAAATATTTAACTAAAACTTAATAGCTGAAATATTAATAAATTATTAAATATTGAGATTTGAAATATTAAAAAGTGGAAAAATTAAATTGTTAAAATATTTAATAGACTAAATATTTAATAAATTAAATAGTTGAAATATTACATAAATTATTAAATCTGCGATTAATAAATAATTTCTTTAATATTTCAACTATTTAATATATAAATTATTAACTATTGAATAATTTAAATATTAATAAATCTTTCAACCATTAAATATCAATATTTATCAACTATCAACTATTAAAAAGGTTAAAATATTAATAGTTGAAATATTAAATAATTTATACATTCAGTCATTTATAAATTTAATAGTTAAAATATTTATAGTTTATATATTAAATAATTTATATATTTCAACTATTTATAAAATATTTAAATTATTTAATATCTCAACTATTAAATATTTCATTTATTTAAAATATATATTATTATTCTTTAGAACAAAACAAAAATTAATACTCAAAACAAAATCTATTTGAAACCAAATTATTACATTATATACATTTGCATTGTTAATATTAAACAGAAAATTTAAGTGTTTCAGTGGAAAGACATGTTTGCCTCATGTATGAGGGGTAGGGTTCAACAATGTCACGTCTAAAAGAAATAGACATGTTCACTGAAATAAATAGACATATACAAAAATACTTGTGTTCACCGTTTAGTGAAGCAATAACTTAATAATTACTCTGAAAATTAATAAACAGAAAATCAACATATATTTTCAAATTAAGGTTTCTTTTGTTATGGTATATTTCCTTACACGCATGCGGTAACAATAAATAGTATTAGGAGATATAACGGTTTTCAAACGATAAACAATAAAATTTTTTTTTTTACATATGTGATATTGAAATAAAAGATATCTAATTACAAAAATACTTGTGTTCACCGTTTAGTGAAGCAATAAACCTGATTTTATAATTTAATATTCACAAAGTATAAAATTAAATTAATGAACTTAATAATTACTATGAAAATTAATAAATAGAGAATGAACATATATTTTCAAATTAATTTTTTTTTTGTTATGACATATTTCCTTACACGCATGCAGTAACAACGCATAGTATTAGGAGATATAACGGTCTTCATATGATAAACAATAAAAAAATATATTTTACATATGTGGTATTGAAATAAAAGATATATAATTAGATGTATAATAAAATGTCTATTCAATCGATATAATTTATTTTCCCTTTAATATATGATGCAGTTTATTTTTTAGATATTTTTCACAAACAATCTCTCATTATTTTTTCTAAATATTAAAGTTTCAATTTAAATCAAAATTTCATTAAATTTATAATTATATATTTTTATTAAATTGTGCTAATTTATAGGCTAAATTACATATTGTTTTCTCAAATTTATCCAATTTACAAAAGAGATTAATTGTCATGCCCTGTCAATGTAAAAAGTTTTACACAATCAATCTATCACAAACATTTCTAATCATTATTTTTTATATAATTAAAATAAAAGTCAAACATAATTTAAATTTTAACGGTTACGATTAAAAGTGCATTCCAATTCAATTCTTTTCGAATGTGATTAATGGCGAAGTTTCAAATAGTTTTGGTTTCCTCTTATGTTTTTTCATTAAAAAAGCGATAAGAGGTTTATGCTTTAATATATTTTTATCTATACAATTCTATAATACGTTTATATAGGATCATTTATCATGTTTCACACAAAAATTATCATTTGAAAAATGAAAATATTAAGTGTAAGTACAAGGAAACCAAAACTATTTGAATTGAAAATTGAATGACCAATTTCATGATTCAGGTAAAATAGGAGATAAAAATGTAATTAAATTTAATTTATATTATGAAGAGAAGTTCTTTATATTTAATAATAATATTCATATTATGAAATGCTATAATTTTAAGAAAGATAATGTTAGACAATTCTTTTGTGAAAATTTTATTAAAAGACAGATATCTGGATTATTGACAATAATTAAATTTATTTTACTAAATATTTATAAAATTTGTTGTCATAAAAATTCTTAATAAATCATAGTTTTTAAATTAAAAATGTTAATTTAATATACTTAAAATTAAAAGTTAAAAAAATATTTTGAAAATTCATATAAAGTTTATTAAGATATTTATTCTACACATTAATAAAAGAATGGTCGAATATTATAAATAAATAAAAAAAGTCAAAGATTATGTTTTATTCAATCAAAAATAAAATAAATTAAGATAATATATTATTATTATTATTACTATTATCATTATTATTATTAATACCAAAAGTTTTAACTTAATATTATTATTAAGAGACCGAGTAAAGGCTCGGAAATACCCGTCAACATAATAATAATAATAATAATAATAATAATAATAATAATAATAATAATAATAATAATAATATTTCATGAATTTTTGCAGGGAGTTAATCACATTATAAAGATATTTCTCACAAAAATTTATTTTTTTTGACTTGAGATAAATTAAATATTAATTATTTTACAAGTCAATTTTCTATAAAACGCAAATAAGGAAAATTTTATCATATGATCGAGTTTTAAGCTATTATTTTGCATAAAGGTATATCATAATATATGTAAAGTATCTGAAAATTTTCATTGCATTCCAAATAAGTTTCAATTAATTTTAATTTTTTTAATTAAAACACATATTCCAATGTTGCGTTGTTTCCGTTTTGTGAAAAATTGGCATTTAAAAAATTCTTATTAAATTCATCTCATGCAAAAAAAAAATCATTTTTTTGTGGGAGAGATCCTTATAATTTGATACACTAATGTGAAAAAAAATTAAAGCATGTATGCTGTTTTATAACCAATAGGGTTAAATTTCTCATTTCGTCACTTGAAAAAAAACACATTTATATGTGTTTCGATCAAAAAATTAAAATAAATTTAGACTTATTCGAAATGCCATGACAATTTATAGATTTTTTTTATGTGTTATGATATAACTCCCTGAAAAATAGTAGCCTAAAAATCAATCATATGCTAACGTTTTCCTTGTTTTCATTTTAAAGAAAATCAACTCGTAAAAAAATTCATATTTATTTCATCTCAAGTAAAAAAAAATTAATTTTTGTTTAAGATATCCTTATAATGTGATCAACTTTATTGTGAAAAATCATGAAAAATAACGAAGTCTAGGTTATAAGAATGATGTGTTTGAAATAGTTAGAAATTAGCTACATATAAGTTGTAGATTAGCTACAGATTATGGATTCTTATATGATGTTCAGGTTAGCAACAAATTTTATAACGAATTATGTGTTACTATAAATAAAATTTATATAAAAAAAAATAAAAAATAGGAAAAAATGCCATGTGACATCCATGTCAGCATCTTTGTCACGCTAGTATTGCCACATGGCAGTGCCACATCAGCTATGTTACTGCCATCATCAGCTATGTTTACGGACGTTAGTAGAAGGGACCAAAAGTGATGAAAAATTTTAAAAAGACCATTCTTTGAAGAAAATATTTAGAGGGACTAAAAACGAAATCTGCAATATTTATGAGGACCAAAAATATATTTAACACATAATAATAATAATAATTATTATTATTATTATTATTTTCAATAGTTGACCAAAGAGTATTTTAATTAATATATTGAAAAGAAAAGGTTTAATATTGCGTTTCGTAGATATATATTTTTTAATATTATAAATATGGATTATTTTGGTATCAATTGAAGATAAAAGATAAATAATAAAGGTGATTTACGGTTAAGGCGATTTTTGACTTAGCGAGCTCCGATAGCATTGTGAACAGCGATTATTAGAGTTTTAGAACTAAGTCTTCTTCGTAATGGTTTAAACTCCTAGCCTTAGGGTTAGGGACTGCTACAAGGAGGAATTAGGGTTTAAACTACTTGTAAATTTCTTGGTTTGGGGATGGGACGTAGCCGGCCGAAGAAGAAGGTGGGAATGACTCCATCGGAGAGGGCTAGAGTGTTCTCGCCAACACCAAACTCATATGGGAAGGATGGAAACACAAGTAACAGCGGTGCAATTGAAAATAACCACGAGAAAGAGATACCTAATTTGGAGACGATTTTAGAGGAAAACATACAAAAGAGGAAATAGTTGATGATAAACCACCACAACTTTGGGTTGATGTTATCAAGGGGAACCAATTACCTTAAAATGAAATTGGGATTACATATACTGCACCTCTGATTATCGATGGTGAAGTTGAGGTTCAGATTAAGGAACAAGATGTGGCATCTAAAAAATATTTTTGGAAGAACGCCCTTATCATGTACGCTATAGGTGATGAGCTTTCAATAAATGTTGTTAAGAAATTTATGATAAATAAATGGAATTTTGTAGCTCTCCCAGAATTATACTACAATGATGAAGGATACTTTCTTAATCGATTCAAAACTTGAGTGGACAAGGGTGCGGTTCTTATGAGGGGGCCTTATACCATATACCAGAAACCAATCTTGTTGCATGAATGGACACCAACTTTTACTTTGAAGGATGATGTTCTAAGGGTACTACCGATTTGGACCATATTTCCATAATTACCTCTTGTCTATTAAGGAGATAAAAACATTAGGAAGATAGCTAGTGCAATTGGTAAATCTATTTTGACAGATGAATGCACTGCCAAGAAATTAAGGGTATCATATGCTAGAGTCCTAATTGAGGTGGATGTTATAGTGGAATTGAAACATCATATCACCATCAAAGATCCTCAAGGAGCTAAAATGATACAACAAGTGGAGTATGAGTGGAAACCACCATACAGTACCATATGTAATTAGGTGGGACATTAGTGCAAATAGAAGAAGGAAATACTAAAGGGAAAAAATGAAAAGAAGCAAGATTGAGAGCTCAAAAAAGACAAGTCCATGAAAGAGGTTGTGATAATTGAAGAACCAAAGAACCTGGTGGAAAAGGAAAGCACGAAAGGAAATAAAGAGGACGGAGGGATAAGGTGGACTGCAGCCAAGTGTGTAACAAAGAATAGAGGAAAAGAGAAAATTCTAAATGATACAATTATAGACTGTAACAATGGATTTGAAGCGCTTCTACTTGGAGAAAGTTTTGGTTTTGAAAAAAAATTCCCATGATGCTTATTTGAAATGTGAGAGGGCTAAATAAATGTGCTAGATGCATTGAGGTTGGATCACACCTCAAGAAAATTCCGGTAAACTGTCTAGCCTTACTTGAAACTAAAGTTAGAATAATGAGTATTGATGTTGTTAGGAAAACCCTAGGCTATGAATGGAATTATATTGATAGCTATTAGTACCACAATAATGGTAGGATCTGGTTGCTTTGGAATCCTAAGTTTTGGAATGTGACTTAAATTTGCAAAACTGACCAATATATTCATAGTGAAGTTTCCCAAATAAATGGAGGTTTTTCTCATTATCTGACTACTGTGTATGCTCACAATAAACTTGGTAATAGAAGGAAACTATGGGAAAACCTCAAAGATATAGGAGGATCCATAACAAGGCCTTGGATAGTCATTGGTGATTTAACAATGTACTCTAAATCATTGATAAAATAGGTGGCAATGATGTTCAGGAATCTGAGTATGTGGGCATGGAACAAATGATGGATGTAAATGGCTTGTTTGAGCATGATACAAAAGGCAACCATTTCACTTGATATGATAAACACACTACTGGTTTGATCTATTCTAAGATTGACAAAGCCTTGTGTAACTCTGATTGGTTCACTACTTTCCTCAACTGTGAGATTGAGGTTCTCAATCCACACATATCTGACCATTCCTCTTTGAGAGTTAGACTGGATACTTGAAGAATAGCTCAGAAACAGAGACAAAGATTCAAGTTCTTAAACTGTGTGGTTGGTAACCCTGAATACATGGATCTCATCAAAAATAGTTGAAGAAATGATGAGCCTGAGAAACCCAAGTATAAAGTTTGGAGGAAGCTTCAACCAATTCTTAGTAAGCTGAATAGACACATAACTGGTGCAGTTAAGAAGATCTAGGAGATTAGATATAAACTTGATAATGCCTAAAACCTTTTGGATGGGGACATTTTAAATACCGTGTAATGTCAAGAAGTGAAGTTTTGGACTGAGGAAGTGATCAAAAACACTGAGATTGAAGAGAAAATTTTACAGCAAAAGTCTAAAATAGATTTGATCAAAATTTTACAGCAAAACTCTAAAACAGATTTGATCAATCTTGAAGATGGAAACTACACTTATTTTTTTGCTAACCTCATAGCTAAAATTAAGGAAATCTTCATCAATGAATTATAATATTATCATGGTAAGAAGTTGATTGAGTTCAAGTGCATTGAAAACGAAATCCTTGGCTTTCATGGTAACCTTGTTGGAATTGAATCTCCCTTTCTAAAGTAAGTCGACATAACTGCTTTGAGGAGAGGTCCCCAATTACACAATGAGCATCAGGAAAGTCTTACTCAACCAGTTACTGAGGTAGAAATCTGGGCTGCTGTTAAAGGAATGAGAGATGATAAGACCCTTGGGATTGATGGCTACAACGCCAAATTCTTCAAAACTTACTGGAATATGGTAAAGTATGATGTGATACATGTTGTCCAGGATTTTTTCATGAATAACAGGTTATACATAGGTGCTAATTGTGCTTTGGTAACTCTTATTCCAAAGACTAAGGATGCCAAGATTTTGAGGGAGATGAAACCTATTGCTTGTTGCACCAATCTCTATAAAATTATCTCTAAAGTCCTCACTGCTATACTAAGTAAGGTAATCAATGTTATTATGGATGACAGACAAACTTCCTTCCTTCTTGGAAAAACCATCCATGATAACATAATCAAAATCTTTACACTTGTCACGTGATATTAGTTTTTTTAAATTAAAATTGTGTTTTAATTTATATATGGTTGTGCTTGGTTGACAGTGTAAAAATATTACAATGTCAGTGCATATCCCTTTTTCTCAACATTTTATTAGAAAATAAGGTGTTAATATCTTTTCTAGCCGAAATTGATAGTCGACTATTCGTAAATGACGGGCGAATCCGATTTTTAAATTGAGATTGAACAATATTATATCTTTTCAATCTTTTTCATAAACAAATTAAAGTTAGCGGTATCTGATCTCCTTAAAAATAATTTTTTTGAAAGAGAAAAAACGTTTTAATCAAGTTTTTTTTCCAGTTTGAGAAAATACTTTGTGCAAAAAGAGAGGTGATTTGCGGGGTCATGCACATAAGCTTCTCTAAAATTTAAAATTAGCATTTTTTTAATTATATAAAAAAGCAACAATCTGTCTTTTAAACCGTGTGATTAAGATCCAATAATTATAAATAGAGTGAAAAAAAGTTGAGTGCAGGAAAAAAAAACTTATCATTGAGTAATTTTTACTTTCTTGGAATACTGGTGGGGTTTAATTCAAGGAAAGTTGAGACTTGGAGACCGATCATTTCCAAGATGAGAAAGAGGTTGTCCAGGTGGAAAAATAGGTTTATTAATTTAGGAGGAAGAATAACTTTATTGAAGTTTATTTTGAGTTCTTTAACCGTATTCACTAAGTCAATTTACAAGGTGCCGAAGAAGGTGGAAAAAGAGCTAACGAGTATCCAAAGTAGCTTTCTTTGGGGAGGAATGGATGAGAAGAGGTGTATTCATTGGATTAGATGGAGGGATGTAACTCAACCTTTTGAAAAAGGGGGGGGGGGGGGGGGGGTTAGGGGTTAAAGACATGGATTTTAATTTGGCTCTTTTGAGTAAGTGGAGGTGGAAGATTCTTCAAGGAGTGGACTCTCTTTGTTTCAAAATTTTAAAGGATCTGTAGTGATTTAGCGGTGAAGATTTTGGGAGGCGAAGTATCTTCAAAAGAAATGAGGAGGGCGTCCTTTTGGTGGAAGGACATCGTTAACATAGGGAGTAAATTTAATCTTGATTCTTTTTCTTCTTCTTGTAGGTTTTTAACTCATAATGGGTTTAATACTCCATTTTGGGAGACGAATTGGTTGGAGGGGATGGTTTTGAAGGATGAGTTTTCGGATCTCTTTGAGGTGTCGCGTTTAAAAGGGGTATCGGTGGCGGCTATGGGGGGTTGGGTGGATAGTGAGTGGAGGCGGGGGGACTTAGGTATTCCAGAGGGTTGGTTGGATAATTCTTTAAGGTTGGCCGATTGGGGATTAATGACAATTTTGGAGGCTTTTGGGAATTTGGGTGAGGAGAAGGACAAAGTGGAGTGGGTGCCCAATAGTGGCGATGGCTTTTTGGTAGCTTCGTGCTATGAGGTTTATGCGAGTAAGCGTATTTTATATGGTCCTAATTGTAGATTTCATGAGGCGAAGAGGTTGGTTTGGAAGTCGGAAGTGCCTTTCAAGATTAAGGCTTTTAGGTGGAGGCTTCTAGCTAATAGGCTTTCAACAAAAGATCTTTTGGTGCTAAGAGGTGTCTCGATTCCTTTTGATAATTTAAAGTGCTCTTTTTGTAGATTTCATTTGGAAAATTGAGATCATTATTTTTTTGCTTGTTCTTATGTAAAGAATATTTGGAAGGAAATAGCGTTGTGGATAGGTAAAGGGGAGATAGAGAAGGAGGAGAGTTTGTTGAGTTTTATGGATTGACACTCGCTTTGTAAATAAAAAAAGATAGATGTAAAGAAGTTAGATATGGTATGGTTGGCTACGACATGTTCTATTTGGTTGGGTAGGAATGAGATTTGTTTTATGGAAGAGGATTGGAATTTTGATGACTTGGTGATGAGTGATAAATTGTTGTAAATTTGAGTGTGAATAATTAGCACTCACCGGCTTAATTCATTTTTTCATCAATAAACCTCAACTTTAGCCAATATTTAGTATAGTTTTCGTTATAGTGTATCTATTGCGTTATCGTGTAAATATCATTGAGTTTAATTGTTTTCATCTCATTTTTGTAGGTACTCAAGCATTGATATTTATTCATAGTTAGATATAGCATTGAATAAGCTTTCCAACGCTTCGAACCGGACGCAAATCGAAGTTACGATTCTCAAGTTATGGCCGAAACAGTATAGAATTTTATGTTGTTTCTGGTGTAACTCGCCGGGCGAATTTTGGGCTCGCTGGGCGAGCCAGACAGACCAAAAAATGTGAAAAAGTTGTTGTATTGAGCCGCTGGGCGAGCCGTTTAGCCGTCGGGCAAGCGGTGCTGACAGAAACACGTTTTAAGGGCCAAAAACACATTTTTTAGGTTATGGTTTGGGTATTTTTTACTCCCACTCCATCACCAAACATTTTTTAGGTAGATTAGCTTAAAAAACAACTATGGAGCTTGCATTTGGATGATTGAAGGTGGATTAATCATCAATCGGAGCTGACAAACTGGGAGATTTTTGGTTCATTTCTCTTCTTCTTTGTGTATTTCTCTTTGGTTGGATTTTGTATATGATTTTACTTTGAACTCATGTATATTTGTTGTTTATGGTGTTGTATAAAGTTTGCTTTACAAATCATTATTGATGTCTTCCTTAATCTTTATGTTTGGATTTGGGTTGTTATAGACATATACCTCACAAATCTTAATTAGGGATGGATATCTATTAGTTCTAGACTTTAGAGATAGTATTTTGGAGCTAATATTCGCCGTGGGTATCAAAGCTTAATGCCTCTATCTTGTTTGTGTTAGTTGAGAGATCGTCGACACGAGCAATACGATTGTCTACTGTGTTGTTGAGGTTGGCTGAGAGATCGTCGCCGAGATGATATAGTAGTTCTCTCTACTTTGGGTTAGAAATGACTTAGGGTGTGAGCGATGCTTGATGATATTGATGAGTATTGTAGGTTGAGTATATCCGATCGATAAGTATAAGTTTGTGAGAAGTAGATTATATGCAATGCCTGATAAGTCTCTTCTTTCTGAAAAATGAATTCTTTTTGTGTTGATATTTACTTTTATGTTTTTATGTTTTAACTATTCCATCCAAACTCATAACTTTGGAAACTGTTGAATGACAGTTCGGTAGCACTAATCTCTGTGGACACGATAAATTTCCGGATAAATATTTCCAAAACTTTTGTTGCTTGCCGCTTTACCGCTCCAACACTTGCCGCTTTATACTTATTACAATTATTCTTATTACGATTTCGTCAAAGAGCCTTTGCAGTTCTTGTCGTAATTATAATTGTATTGTAATTTTTTTTGTTGGGCGTTCGCCTTCCCTTTCGTAAACAGGTTGGAGAATTCTTAGTTCTCCGATTTATGTAATATCTTGTTTACTTAAAAAAACCGAGAGAGTGATTTATAGCAGACTAAATATTATTTATATTATTAATTCCTTTTAAAACATTTACTAGCAAACATATCCTTATGAAAGAAAACAACCCTTTCTTTCATAACAATACCACTATATAATAGTGTTAAAAGTGTAAATACATCAACCATAGTGTTATCAAAATACACTACTCTTAAAGGAACAAGTTTTGAAATGAACATCTTCTATAGGCAATTTGTCACTTGGATAAGGACAATCATATTTTTCTTTCTTCACTGGCAGCAATTCACAAGGTTGAGGACTCACATTGCTTGAAACTCCAGCAACATCAGTACAATTCCATGGAAGTTTCTTTGACTTTTTTTCAATCATTTCAATAGTCACATTAGAAACACATATTCCAGTAAAAGGATCGCCAGAAATTCCTTCAAGTTTACCTGCAATTGTCACATTCTTAGCTGTAACATCTCTATAATTTATTCCGCTAACTTTCGGCAGTGCTTTTGGATCAAAACCTTTGTCAGGGTGTTGTCCATAAGTCCCTGTCATCCAGAACACATATTTCATTGTGTTCAAATTCATTCCTTTTACAAATATGTCCTTCACAAACGCGCCTCTACCGATAGCGGATTTGATTCTAACAGCTGATTCTGTTGTGATAGCAGTTATGTCTTCAGCTCTTACATCTTGGATTCCACCTGACATTTCACTCCCTAACGCAATCATAGCACTATCGGGCGATATACATGTTAGCCTTCTTATGATAATGTGTTGAGACGGCTTTCCGACTTTGATTCCATACTCATCCCATCCACTTTTTATCGCAATACAATCGTCACCAGATACAATGTAGTTGTCTTCAATCCTAACGTTCGTCGACGAATCTGTTAAGAAAAATTATCAATCGGTCATGGTCTCTTTGTCATCTAAAGTTGGTGAAATTATCCATATATATTACCTGGATTGATTCCATCTGTGTTTGGAGAGTCCACTGGTGCAAGAATGGTGAGTCCATTTACAATTATGTTACTGATAAAATAAAGAGATTGATCAGAATAATAACATAATATAAAGGATTAGGGTTTTGAAAAATCGAAAAAATGGTGTCTCATCAAACCTGCTATAAATTGGATGGACAAACCAAGTTGGAGAGTTAAGCAAAGTGAGATGTGAGATCTGTATTTGATCAGAGTACATGAGTTCAATCAAGTAAGGCCTAGTAAGTTTCAATTGATCTGACTTGAACTTTTTCCACCAAGAAGATCCTTGTCCATCAATTGTTCCATTGTCACCTTATGATGAACAAATTCCAATAGGTCAAGTTCCCCATTTTAACATAAACTTTATAATCTTTAATAACGGTGTAAGTAGTTACCAGTTATTATAACATCAGTGAGGTGAGTTCCAAAAATGAGACTACTATATCTTCCTTTAGGTGCATCTCTTCCTCTTCCATAAGACGGTAATATCGGAAGTTGAGGCCATTCGGATTCATCCTGTGTATATAATGAAAATTAAATAACATTGATTATAAAATTTTGAGATGCAAGAAATAAAAGTATATACATATATACCTGAGATGCGAGAATGACAGCGTCTTTTTGGAGAAAAAGAGTGAAATGGCTTGTGAGATTGAAGCTTCCAGTTAACCATTTACCAGGTGGAACAATGAGTTGTGCACCACCATCATTTGAATATTGGCTAAGTTTTGATATTGCTGAATTGAAAGCCTTTGTGTTAGAGGTTTTGCCATCACCAACTGCTCCAAAATCTGTCAAAACTGCACTGTGTTTTCTGCAATTGATGGCAGGGTAATCAAAGCTGGCCAATTTAGAACTTTGCACTCTGCATTCTGCTAGTGATCCTAATATCACTACTATAGAGATCACACAAATAACCTGCACCCAAAAATGTAGTTAATAATAATGATAATAATAAAAACAACAAATGTTTATTTTCTTAGACAAAAATAAGGAACATTAAAACTATGCGCACAGAAAATTACATAGGAATTTTGGAGTGTTGGACTCTTCATGATATGATGAGACATTTCAGTTGTTGAATAACAGAAACATATGGTCGATATATATAGAGAAGAGTATAACTTAATGTAGTATTTAAAATGTCTATCTTGGAAATTTTATTTCTTTGACTGAAATGTTCATCTCGATAAAACTTAAAATATTTTATTTGAAATAATTTTTTTTGACTAAAAGAAAAAGAATATAAGTCGTAAAAGTAAGATTTTGTTTTGGAAATTTCAATGGATACGAAAATGGTAAAAGTAATTAACACACTGTAATTAGTCAAATTTTTTATTATTATTATTATTATTATTATTATTATTATATATATATATATATATATATATATATATATATATATATATATATATATATATATATATATATATATATATATATATATATATATATATATATATATATATCTTGACTTTTTACTTTACAATAATATACAAATTTCTAACTTTAATAAAAAATATTCTCTCCTTTTATTGTTTTAACTCGTTTCGAGAATAAAAATTTCACTTAATTATAAATTGTTTTACAATGTCAATAAATTATTAATGTTATTTTTTCTATTATACTTTTTACTATTTATTACTTTCTTCTTTGAGTTTTTTTTTTTAAAGTATCCTTTCAATAAAATTATTACAGAATAATTTTGTAATTTTTTTTTTTATAATATCTCTTTTCCAAACAACAATGATTATATTTCTTAATAAATATGAAAATGGCTTTATATTAAAAAATGGAGTGATATATAAATATCAAATTGTTTTGACTAACAAATATAATTAAAACAATACAAATGATTAGTTTTTATGTAATAGCTTAATGGCCATATTCACCACTTAAAAATAATAAGAAAGATGTTACAAATTCGAAGCTGCCAGATTATGTAAGCTCTGTTGGATAAAAATTGTAAAAAATATTCATTGAATTTTTTTATTTTTATTTTATTTTTGAATCATAAGAATTTTCTACTTTTTCTTTGTCTTTTAAAATATTATTTTCTTTTTATTGTTAAATTCAATATATATTAATAATTTTTTTAGAAAAATATCATATTTCAAAATATTTTGGGAAACATTTATGGTCTAAGATTCAAATTATGAGTGTAAATTAATGGTCTAGGATTCAATTTACACCCGTAACGTTTATTTATATTAATGTAAATAAGATATCAATATTTATAAATTAATAATTTTTATTTTAAAATAAAAACATATAAATATAGAAGTACATAGAAGAAATATATTTTATAAAACTAATTGAAAATAATTCTATACGTTAAAATAAAATTTAGAAAATATTACTTTATAACGATACAAAATATATTATAGGATGAGAAGGATCACTCAAATAATTTTAAGCAAAAGAGTATAAATTGTTTCCCTAAAGTTTAATGTTAGAGAAGTTATATAATAACAAAATAATAGAGCTATATAATATTAGTTATGGTCTTCATTATTATAAGAGAAAATAATAAGAAATATTTTTCTCTTTCCAAAGTTAATGAACTTATTATTTTAACCATTAGATTGAATTAAAGACTCAGATTTACCTCATATTTTAATAATAATCATTAGATTTGAATTAAAGACTCAGATTTACCTCATATTTTAAAATATTTAATTAATGTTTAAGTGAACAAGATATTTATGTCAAAGTTCTCATTTGATACATCCGATATATATATATATATATATATATATATATATATATATATATATATATATATATATATATATATATATATATATAAATTAATAAGTTTTAAAAAAAACAAGAAAATATATTTTTATAAAATTAATTTACAATAATTATATATAACTAAATAATAGTTAAAAATATTTTTTGTTTAATATATTATTACTTAATAGTAGAAGATATGTTATAGGAGGGGAGGGACAACTCAAACAATAATTTGTAGTATATGAGTATAAACCATTTATCTAAAGTTTAATGTTAAAGAAGTTTCAAAATAACAAAATAATAGAATTATAGAAAAAGTTCACTGGTTTGATACCATGAATAATTAATATATTTGAACTATGTATGAACTAGATGTATTTTTTATTCGATATATTCACGTCAGAAAGCCCCACACTAAAGTAAGGCGTCATTCTCATCTCAACCATTGGCGTCTATCCTATGGTCGTGTGAATATGGCGTTGGGTTCATTAGGGATTGTTTTAACTATTATACTTATGTAAACATAACTTCACGTCATGTCAAGGTACGATTCATTACATACTTGCAAGTTTCATCTTTCTGACTTTGTTGATTTGGGCATTTTAATGTTAGTCTTGCATGTATTCCCTATCTCCGACCACTTCAAATATCCACATATCGGCTAAAGACCTTTCATGGTGGACTTTACCAGTCTATTACCTAATTTTTGTTCCACATTGAAATGATGATGCCGTGTGTGGGAATTATCTCTTGATTCTCATGAAAATACACACCATATCTCCCTAGCTTCCCATGTTGCGTCGTAGCAATTGTATTTGTTAATTCATTTGGTCACCATTAACCTTTACAACCTTCATCAATGGTAGCATCTAAAGAGACCATATTCATGGTTCATTGTAATTCCACCCCTACACCTGATGCGCGATCATTTTTCAAGACACTTCAAGAAACCTTAGAGTTGATCATCACCCATGAAGAGCCACTTCCAGTTCTAGATGTAGGTGTTCCAATTTTAGTAACTTTTCTAGTTGTTGTATCTCACCAAATCCTAATATTTCAACCAATTGTATAGTAACTTATCAAGCCTCCTCATCATTTCAACTATTTCAATAGTAATTCTAAGATCAAAGCTTGAAGTAAGCTTTACCTCTGTTACAATTGCAATAATCATAATCAAATATTTTTGACTAAGCGAGTTTAAACACAAGAAAGAGTGAATTGTATTATTTGGTTTATGAAAGTTTTTGTAAAAAATAGATTTTAAGGTGGGTCAAATTTAAGAAATAAGATGAAGTAGAGAATTAGACAGTAGAAGATAAAAATGCACAAATGTAAACAAGAACATATAGGATTTATACTATTTTGACCTTAAGTTGCGCGACCAATCTAATCTCCACGAGTTCTCCCTTGAGATTTCCAATAACAACTTTGATATTTTTCACAGAGTTCATCTCACAACCTCCTTACACCATGATTTTACATAGGTTCATCTTCTGACCTTTATATCACTTACAATGTTACAAGAGAACTAAGTTCTTGAATTAATAACAATTACAACATAATATGATCAGAACATCAAAATAAACAACTCTCACTTTAAGAATTTTGATCTCTCAGAACTAAGATAATATCTAGTGTGTAATAAAAATTTATATGAAGATAGTGAGTGAGAAGGAGAGGTAGAAAATTAGATCTTCATGTTTTTGAACAGTGCACCGGGCTCTTTTATATATGAGAAAAATTTGGCTCGAAAGGGAAAAACTATATGGGCTTTGAGCAATATCTAATTGATTACCCTGTGTTGAAATACTTTTACATGGTAATTATTTGTTTTATCGTTTCCACAGTTAATAATGTTTTGAGAAAGGGTTTTAGAAAGGTTTTGGCAATGAAAAGTAATGATTGCATGAAAATTAGTTAAAAACGGTAAAAAGTAGAGTTTTGAACGATTTGAGAAAACGTGTCAAGATTAGATTTCGTTAACCTATTTCATATATATTTGATTGATCAAGCGTATGAACTTATTAATGATCAATACAATCACATATCCTTTTAATACCGTTTATCTCTAAAGCGATATCGTGAGTATTATCATATTAACCACTAGATAATCTCTCATGCCAACAATCAACATGATAATCTTTAAAGCTTGTTACAATTGATTATCAACTCACAAATCTATCTCTAGAGTTTTTTCATTGATAGATGAATATCTTTTAGGTCATGGTTTGAAAAATATCTCTCAATAGTAACTTAAATCAACAAATATAGCATAAACAACAAGATATTCACCATATATTAATCATCAACCAAGTTCATAAATAAAAGATCAAAAGAAATACATAATCTACAAGTTAACTACCTCTAATCTTGACACATGAGAAGTTTAGCTATCCATAACCATGGTAGCTTCAACAAGAAGAAACAAAATAAGCTCTACTAGCATAGAAAATCAAAGGATGAAGATGGATGCTTGAAAGCTTGATGAAATTTCTTCTAAATGGTAAAAAGTGAAGAGTTAGGTCACACAAATATCTCCAAGTGCCAAAAAGTGGAAACTCACTTAGCCAGTTTGACCGCGTTAAGTGGTCTTACGAAGTATCTGCCTCCACTCAGGGGACCGCGCTAAGCGAGCTAGACGATCTAAGTGCGGTCAAAAAACCTGCTCTCTGCTAGGGAAAACTTGTGGTAGCGCGCTACAATCCTCGCTTAGCGGTTTTGGGAGAGATTTCTTGCAAATTTGGCCTTCTTGTCTATCTCCGAGCCTTTTTCTTGCCTCCTTAGAGTTCCCAAACTTGCCAAAATCCAAAGAACCTAAAAAATGCATTAGAAAAGTGAAAATACCATAATATTTACAAATATATCTTATTACTTATTTATTTACATGAATTGAATACTTAAGCACTATTAAACCATAAAATAAGTTGCAAAAGACCATAAAATTATGAACAATTACATCAATAATTTGGTCTTTAATACCCTGCAATGCTAATCAATTTGACCTAGAAAATATGGAAACAATTAAGACATGTTCGTTTCCTAATCAATTAAAAAGGTTCCTAATCAATAATAAAACGAGTTTTTTATTTTCTAATTGATCATGATGCTTTCTAATCAATTAGTCAGAGGCCTGAAGGAATTTTGAGAAAAGTTTTGAAATAGATAAAGTTTTGAAAATCATTTTAAGTTAGTGTGTGCATTACCTTAATACTTTGAGAGATAATATTCCTTAATTAAACATTATTGATCCAAACTAGATAAACAAATATTTAATTACGGAACCAGGCGAGCTTTCACAACTTTAGTTCTTGTTGATATTTGCATCTAACTATCTTTGCTATAAACACTGAACTTACTTAGCTTTTCTTTTTTTCTACTTCATTATTTTTTATTTTAATTATGCGCATGATTATTTTAGATTTGTTCTTTTGTCATCATAAAAAACACATAAAGTATTATAACCTGCACAATAATAGAATCATACAAATGATTCTATATCTACAACGACTACAGGCTATACTCAGGATGCAAGGTGCAAAGAACTTGTTGCAAACGTCTGTATTTTGGAGCTTCCATAGAGGTTTCTCACGTCAACAATGCTTCATACCTAAATAAGGAATTAGAGTCTCTAGAGCACCACTACCATCACCTCTACGCTCAAGATTCCTATCCTCATAGCTTAGAAGACGATGACAATGAAAATATTTCACCCAAAGATTTTCTTGGAGGTCTCCTTTGATATGATCTCAACAAGGAACACTTGTTACTTATATCACTAGAGGATTACCCCCAACTAAAGGCTTCGTCCGAGGGGACTCTAAAGAGTCATGTCATTGAACAAGAGGCAGTAGGCAGAAAAGGGAATACATTAGCATATGATGTTATTACTTGGGTTCAAATATGGTAGTAAGGTTGGTGGAATTCCCAACGATATATTTCCATTTATATTTATGACCATAATAGTCAATTTTAAAGTGTCAATGATTCTAGTTAATGGGAGAATTAATGCGACATCATGTACACCAAACTTGAAAAGGCTAGGCTTGATAAAGGGAAACAAGCACTCTATATGGGCCCTAATTTTAAGATATTCGATATTTAAGTAACCCACTTGTGGGGATGCATATAGCTTATGGTTACTCTTAGAGAAGGGAGAGACACAAGGACGGTAAACATACAAATCCTGATGGCAACTTATTGAAGTGTTCACGATTGCCTTTCTCTGCAACCCTTGATATTGTTGTTTCCAGTGTCTACCTTGTGGATCTATGTGGTTGTAGATATTATCAAGATGACAAAAAGATATGGAACTTATTCATAGAAAATCTATAAGTCAACTGAATAACTATTTAGTTTTTATGATGACAATATTCAAGATCAAATGATATCTAGTATCCAGTGAAACTAAATAAAGTGGTCAAAGATTCTAAATATGGTTCACCATGCTATCCTCTAGAATCAAGCTGTTTTCTTGAAAATCAAGAAAACTATTTAAAGTCAACACTATGGTCAAACGAATTTTAAGTGAAACTTTTGTTTCAAGGTGTAGATTAATGTGCTTGCTGGTATAAAGTTGATAATCCTGCTGAGATCCTTAAAGTTTTGATGACGACAACACCAATGATTTTTGAGGTCAGTGGTGATAAATTTCCAAATCTCTAATGATGGTGACCAAACTTGAAGACATATCATGCCTCAAACACACACACGCGCGCGCGCACACACAACACTTAAAAGTACTTTTAAACAAATTTTTTTGAATATCAAAGCGATTCTAGAACTTTGTCAAAAAAGTCTAGTTTGGTTATTGAGATTAGCTTTAAAATATATAAGCGGCTCATTAGCTCATTATCATACCCCAAAATTTGCCCAGCATATTTCAATATATCTTGACTCATATGATCTTCAGTTAATCAAGCATATGCAAGAATTGGGCACACTTACTTATCTCCTAAGCAATCAACCCATAACTAGGGTTTTGTTTCTCTCGAGATCAAATCAAGTTCTAAGACCTCAAATGGGTCCCATGGCCTCTCATATGCTTCAAAGGGTCCTCATGCCAAGTTTCAAGCTCTGATTCATAGGATTGCTCAGTCAACTGCTCAAATGATCAATAGTCGACTAGTTTGACCTAAAAGTCAACTGTGGTCAAATTGCTGTCAAAATTCCTGATTTTTGGTCAACATCAACATTCTAATGTTATATTCATAATTTGATCAAAGTTTGATCATGATTCATCAAGAAAAGATAAAAAATCCACAAAAGTACAAAGTTGCTAAATTAGGGTTTCTAGGTAAAAGTCAACTGAACTTTGACCAGCCATATCTCTCTCATACTTTCTTAAAAATTCCTCAACCAAATCTCATTCTCAAGGAAATTCTATTCTCTACAACTTTGATGTTGGGCCCAAGGTCAAGAAATGCTTCCGCATAAAAGATATGAGCCAATACATTACAGGTCCTTCTAGAAGATCGCAAAAAGCTGTTTTTTGTCAGGAGCCATATCATCAAGATAAAATCTCCAAATAAAAAATATGTTCCAAAATGGCTTATAGAGGACATCTTGAGCTTTCCAAAAAGTCTTAGAACACCTTCATATGACAAAAATTGAGTGAGTTATGATTGTCAGAAGTTAGGCGAAATTTGGAAAATGGATGAAACCCTAATTAACAAAATTCCAACTTTTGAACTAATAGGCCTAATTTTGGACTTCAAACATGCCCATGACCTAAAAGAGGACCTCTAAAGCAACTCCCACATTTTTATTATTTTATTTGACATTTTTTTGAATTTTATTTCAAATAAAAGGAAGATAAATTAAATAAAAATGCAAAATAATTGAATCAATTCATATGGCTTTGGTTTCAATCATTGGGAAGCTCAAATAACATAAAAGTCCAAAAACGTGATAAGCTTGTTCATGAAGAAAATCTCCCAAAATAGAAAGATTTACATTATATTTTTTTCAAATTTTCAAGTAACCTAATAAGCAAAGGTCCAAGCCCAAAGTTTGACCTAAAAACTTCCCATATATATACCTAATAGATTCAGAAGAAGGGGGCAAGCAATAGAGGCTAAGGATTAGGGTTTTCAAGTCTCTAAAACTCATAAAAACTAGGGCAAAAGAAATCTCTTCGTGCAGCCACTCTCAAGCCATTCCAGCCATCCATTCATGCTTCTGTGATGCTATAGGGTAAGTTGGAATCGAGGTAAGAGTTCTACGACCTCTAAAACGTTCGTACCAAACTATCATGTTCATACATATTTTATGACTTTCATAACCCCTTATTTATTGCGTTTTGCCTCGAGTTAATGGTACGTATGAGTTCTAGGTGATATTCAGAGAAGCTTTGAACACTTAGTATGAAGCTTTGACGTGGGGAATCGAAGATGCCATGGCTAGGGCATAGAGGAGAAACCTTTCAGTTTCATGAATAGGAGGATCTTCAGACCTAATGAATACCATCATCGTCCTCAGGAGGTGATTTTGAGTGGATCTGGGTCACTAGCCTACTCGTTACGTGCATTATTTTGCAGGTTTTGATTGCCAAGGTTTTCGAAGGACAAATCGCAGGAAAATCCGTAGCAGAGTTCGCGGATAAATCCGCAGGAAACTCGGTCCAGGTTGGAGGTTGAAAACAAGCTGCGTGGCACGCTCGTATTCGTGGGTCAGCAAAGAGCTCCCTCTCGCCAATCTCTATTGGCCGTTCAACCTTCTCAACGCCCTCTCTCTCTCTCCCTCATTGGCCAACACATGAAACTAAGGGACCCCGCTATGACTCATCGTTTGACTTTGCCCCATTTAATATACTTTTCCTATTTATTTTATTTCGTTTGATTAAATGACAACTTGATAGGCGTAGCACAAATGGCCAAGAATCTCCTTGCAACCCATGGGTCCCTAGTTCGATCCAGGCAGAAGACACCCTTTTTTATTCTCAAGTGAAACGCACAGATCTAGTGCAATGCTCCCCATACGATTATGATATGCTCTCAACCTTGCGCCCTCAGATCAATCACGAGGCTAGATCTAACGCTCCAGAGCTTGCACACCACCATGGACCTTCAAGATTCAACCATACTGGATTACTCGCCTAGGTTTTTTAATTCTTTTTATTTTTACCTATATATATTTTCTTTGTTTCTTATTATTTTCTTCTTTAAATAATTTTTTTTGTTTAATTAATCCTTTCAAAAAACTTAATATTTTTTTTATTAAAATAACAATTTATTTTTATAATTAGATTAGTTAATAAGTTTATATTAACTTTAGTTTTTTAATTATATTTAGTCTAGTCTAGGATTAATATTTAATTAGGTTAATAATTAGTTTTAATTTAATTTTTTAGAATTAACTTAAATTAGTTTTAATTTTAGGTTTGTTAGATAATAATTAATTTATAATTTTAGGTTAATTAATTTAGATTAATTAGATAATTAGTTTAACTAGGTTTAGGTTAGCCTTTAATCAAGGACCTTAGGAATATATCAACAATGTAAGGATTGTCTATTAACTGTAGGCTTAGGTTAGCCACAAGGTTTTTTAACCATTAGATTTTTTTCTTAGTAGATGTTGCCCATGAATTAGGGTTGGTGTTCTCCTCCATTTTTTAGGCTTTTACTTTTACCTCTAATTTTGTTAACTGTAATTTCAAGCGCGATTCTCTTCTTATCCCATACTCTGTGATTGTCGAATGCCTTCTTTAAATATTTTGCCTTTTTAACTGTGCCTTTTTATTTCTGCCTTTTTATTTAATTTTCTGCCATTTAAATTCTAGAAAATGTGTATAGGTCGCAATAAGTTTTCTTGTAATAGTGTAGGACTTTTAATTTCCGCCTTTATTTTCCTGCCCACAGATGTTTATTGTAATAGCGTAGGACTTTTAATTTCTGCCTTTAATTTTGCTTATATTAACTGTGTGGTTAGTAATCTAGGGAGTGACAAGCCTGTTAATAAATTTAGTTTGCCTAAATTATAAGATAAATAACTGAATTTAACCACGTGATTGTGCCACACACACACCTTTAGGGTGATCCCTCTTGTTGCCTTTTGCCTTCTCGATCAAATAGTCATGTCCCTTCGAGCGTAGGGATACCTTAGCTTGCTGCCTTCGATTCAAAACCACCATGTCCCTCCGATAAAAGATCATAGTCCCTTCGAGTTGCCTACGATAAATATGATCTCGTCCCTCGATTAAATGGTGACAGTCCCTTCGATTGCTAATGTATCCTTACTGTTGCCTAAAATGACTATTATATCCTTCCCCGAGACTACCTGCCCTCTTTATGGTAGGGACAGTCTTATGGCGAACGATAATCCTCGATGACCCGATACATCCAATGAAAGGACTACCTACCCTCCTTATGGTATGGATAGCCCTTTCAAGCGAAAACTTAAAGAACAAGAAAGACAATCTTAGGGTAAGTGCTCTTAAATGCTTGCTCCACATTCAAACTTTCAAATTACTTTTCACACCTCTTTTTTCAAATCAATTCAAAAGGCTACGCTTATTTACAAACTAAAGTCCTTATTCAAAATCTTTTTCTAAACACACACTACACGTCTTTTCAAACAATTCAAATAAATAAGTGAGCTAAGCAATTAAGAGCCCATGGATAACCATGGATACAAAGGGTGCTTGCACCTTCCCTTTGTATAACTTACCCCCCGAACTCAAAATCTTTAAAAGGTATTTTCCTTTTCTTTTTGCCCTTCCAAGATATTGGATAAAATAAAAGTCGGTGGCGACTCTTGCTCACCGCAACATTTATTTGCGAAATAAATAAAAATCTGTTCTTCCACCGTATTACACTCATCCTGAGAATTCTATATCACCTATAAAAGCTTAAATTTCTAGTTAAAATATCAAGGATCTCTAAGGAACATGAATAGGCCAACGTTCATCCAAACCTAGATAAATCACTTGTGCAATCTCTCTAAACCCTTATCTCTTAAATAATACTAACTCAATTCATTTCTTAAGTAACAAAACCTAAAAACTAATCGCGAAATTTGAATACCACAATTCACCCCCTCTTGTGTTTGAAGTCATTAATCTTACAAGTGGTATCAAAGCCTAACTACTGTTAAAGACTAGTCATTCCAGGAGGAAAAATTTCTTCAAGCTATTTTTCATTAAACAAACCCACACCCTTTAATAGAGAAGGGTATAGTTTATAGAAAAGAGAAAATGAAATTTGTCATAGAAGGGATTGATTGTGGTATTTGGAAGCATGTGAAGGAAGGTCAATTTGTTCCTACAGAAAAGTTAATGATGTTGTAGATAACAAATCTGAAAAGGATTGGACCAATGATAAAGAAAATATGCAGCGTAATTTGAAGGAAAAATCTATCATCATTACCGCTCTCGGTTTTGATGAGTTTTTGCGAGTTTCTCACTGTGATACTGCAAAAGAAATGGGGACATCTTCAAAATTACCCATGAAGGAATGACTGAGGTAAAGAGGATAATGTTTGGCACATTAACTCACGAGTATGAACTTTTTAGAATGAAACTTAAAGAGAAAATAAATATGATGCAAACAAGGTTTACTTATATCGTGAGTCATATGAGAACTCTATGAATTTTTTTTCAAATGAGGAACTAGTTGTGAAAATTTTTATATTCTTAAACTGTATATGACAACCTAAAGTCACTATGATTTGTGAATCTAGGGATCTAGCCACTATACACATACACACACAAAAGTACTCTTTTAGGTAAATTGCAAGAACATGAGATGAAGCTAAAGAGACTTACTAATGAAAAAGAAGATGATGATAATAAAAAGAAGAAAAGTAATGAACTAAAAGCCACATATATTAAATATATGGAGCTAGAAGATAAATAGTGTCAAAGTAAAAGTAATGATTTTATGGAATTCATGTTTCAAAAATTCAAGGAATTTCTAAAGAACGATTTTTTTCAAGGATCTAGAAGCAAAGTGATGAAAGTTTCTTGTCCATTCCTATATGCCATAAATGCGGAGAGAAAGGGTACATAAGGTCAAACTTCCCTCAAAACTAGAGAAGAAACCAAAATTAAAGAAAGTTCAAGAAATCTCAGAGAAAAGTAAAAAAGAACATACATATCCTAGGATAATGATGATATGAAATCCTCAGATAAGGAACAAGCAAATATTTGTCTCATGGTAAATCATCAAGATAATGGGGTAACCTCTCACTTTTATTTTCAAGATTTATTTCAAATTATCTCTCACTCCACATCTCACTTTACCTAGGAGACATTATCTCTCACTCCTATGGAGTTAATCTCTCACTCTACCTTCAAAGACATTATCTCTTCCATTGAATTGAAAAATAAAAACATGTTGAAAGAAATAGAAAGTTTTAGAAAGAGATAAGATGATCAAATTCAAAACTATTATTGTCGGGTTCACAATCGAGACCAACTTTGTTATAAGAAGCTCTTTGATTTTCTTAAAAAAAATTAAAGTTATCTTTTTATTTGGTGAACTTGACAAGTGTACTTTTGAAGATAACGAATTACTTTTTCAGAGTATCACATTCTAGGTTTATCCTTTTTGTTTGAAGTAGAAGAGTTTTGAACTCGATTATTTTGTCTTTCTTTAACAATTTCTAATTATTTCTCAAGGTTTTTTATTTTTAGATTCAAGAGAAGAAATAGTGTTCTTGGATATAGAAATAATTTGTTCCTGTTTGCTTGTTTCTTCTATTAGCTTTTTACAAAGGGGAAAGATATCATGATAGGAAAAATAAAAGTTTACCTCATCATCTTGATGATTTCCCATGAGACAAATGTTGGTTACTTCTTCATCATCCGAGGATTCCATATCGTTATCTTCCCACGTGATGTAAGTTTTCTTTCCCTTTTAAGGGGTATCTTAGGTTTCTTATAATTTTCCTTTTAATCTAAAAGACAATTTGTTATGATGTGCCTTTTCTTTCCATATAGGTAGCATAGGGAGAAAAATGAAGCTTTTTCCTCATCTTTTTCTTGTACCTATTTTTATTTCTTCTTGTACCTTATGAATATTTTGATCAAGTTCTTTATGATAATAGATATGTCACAGTCAGAATCAGATTTCTTGGCTTTGAGTGATGGACTTTTGCTTTTCTTTTACCTTCCTCATCTATGGAAAGCCTTTTCAATTTCATCTCGTGTTCCTGCAATTTTCCAAAAAGGATATGTGTGTGTCCATAGTTTCTAGATCCCCAGATTTACAAATCGCATTAAATTTGGGTTTCCATTTATGATTTAAGCATCTAAAAATTTTTACATCTAATTGCTAATTCGAACATATCTTCCCCAGAATTCTCATATGATTCACGATGTGTGTAAATCGTGTTTGCATTTGATTTATGTGTCCAACCTTGCCTTCTTTACCTCAAAGTTCCTTCATAGGTAATTTGAAGGATGTCTCACTTTTTTTTTTTGCAGACTCGCGGTGAGAAACTCGCAAAAATCATCAAGAATGAGAGCGGTAGTGATGAAAGTTTTTTCTTTCAAAATGCGTTGTATATTTTCTATATCATCCTTGGTCCAATCCTTTTCATGTTTTAAAACTACAACATCATCAACATCGTGTGTAAGAACAAATGGACCATCCTTCACAACCTTCCAGATACCACAATCCACCTCTTCTAGAAAAAACTTCATTTTCTCTTTTCAAAAACTATATCATTCTCATGGAGGTTTATTTAATGAATAGCTTGAAGTCATTTTTCTTCCTGAGATGATTAGTCTTTAACATTAGTTAGGCTCTGATGTCACTTATTGGACAGATGATTTCAGACATTAGATGGGGTGAATTCTAGTATTCCAAATTCGCAATTAAATTTAAGTTTTTTTAATTAAAAAAATTGTGTTAGTGTTAATATTTGAGTAAAGAACATCAGAAAACACAGGGAGTAAGGTAAATGAAAGAAAGTAAAAAAATTAGGGTTAGAGAGATGACACCATTGATTTATTCAAGTTCGGCTGAACATTGACATATTTTTGTCCCAAGAGATCTTCTTGAGATTTGACTATAAACTTGAGCTTTTACAGGTCATGCTTGAGAACCTTTGATTCAAGTAGATCTAGAGTTTCATAATGGATTATCCCTAACAAAAAGAAAGCTTTTACACAGGCTGAGCTAACAAACCGATTAGAGATTTTCCTAGCTAATCTCAATATTCAAACGAAATTTGTTCAGACAAAGTTCTAAAACCAAACAGAGATTTTAAGACCAGTTAATCTTAAGAGCCAAAATCGATTTCTCAAGAATATCACACTATTGATAGTAATAACAATGACACAACACCAATACAAATCCTTCTTCATAAGCAGTTTTCACTCACAAGACACTAAGGCAACTTTGGTGAAAGAAACATATTTAGAGAGAGAGAGAGAGAGAGAGAGAGAGAGAGAGAGAGAGAGAGAGAGAGAGAGAGCTTTCAAACTTCCTCTCTTTCACAACTTTGAGGCTTTCAAGTTCCTTTTTCAGATACACCGATCATATAAGCACCTCAATAAAACTTTAATTCTCCAACTTGGTAAGACTTGAGATATCTTCAAGTTAATAGTCATCATCAGAGAGTTGGAAAATTATTACCAATAGCTTCAGTTATCATTAGTGTTGTCGTCATCGAAACACTTAGGAGAATTCTAGAAAAATCATCCATTTCATATCTGGAAAGCACGAAGATTCATAGGGTCTAGTGTTCCTTCAAAAGCGTCCTTCTTTCCTACGTCACCCTTCTTAAGATAAAGTGTCCTGGAGAGAACATGAGGAAGCTCTTCGACCTAGTTTTCCCTTCCGTTGTCCAATACTTGTCTAAAGCTCCTCAACAAAACTCTATTGCGGACTCTACTTTGTCGTTGGTTTGAGGATACTCCATAAAGGTGAGATGTTGAATTGTGCACAGGTTGTTCAACAAATCACAAAATCTTCTACTTGGGAGTTGTGTCATATTGTTTGTTACTACGACCTTTCAAATGCCAAACTTGGTAAGAAAGTTTCTTTTGAAAAAAAGAGGATGTTGTGACATGATAACTTTTTCATAAACAAATTAAAATTGACAGTGTAGTTTCTCTACCAACGTTCAGTTGTGACCCTCATTTCAATCGAATACAAAATTATTTTCTTCCGCTTAAAACACAGTAATATGTTTAATTTCTGTAAAATGACCGAATCGAGTGTATAGGACCAAAAGAGTAGTCTATAACCTACTAAATATTGTTATATTATTCATTCCTTTTACAAAAGAAAACAATCATGGCTTCCATAACAAAAACACTATATAATAGCGATTATCATTAGAAGACACTACTCTAAAAGGAACAAGTCTTGAACTGAACATTTTCAATGGGCAATTTGTCACTTGGATAAGCACAATCCAATTTATCTTTCTCTGGCAGCAATTCACAAGGCTGAGGACTCACATTGCTTGAAACTCCAGCAACATCAGTACAATTCCATGGAAGTTTCTTCTTTGAGCCCTCTTCACTCATCTCAATATTCACATTAGAAACACAAATTCCAGTAAAAGGGTCATTAGAAATCCCTTCAAGTTTACCTGCAAATGTCACATTCGTAGCAGTAACATCTCTAAAATTTATTCCACTGATTTCTGGCAGTGCTTTTGGATCAAAGCCCTTATCAGCATGTTGTCCATAAGACCCTGCCATCCAAAACACGTATTTCATTGTGTTCAAATTCATTCCTTTAACAAAAATATCCTTCACAAATGCGCCTCTACCGACAGCAGTTTTGACTCTAACCGCTGATTGCGTTGAGATAGCAGTTATGTCTTCAACTCTTATATCTTGGATTCCACCTGACATTTCACTCCCTAATGCAATCATAGCACTATCAGGTGATATACATGTTAACCTTCTTATGATTATTTGTTGTGATGGTTTTCCAAATTTGATTCCATATTGATCCCATCCACTTTTTATTGCAATACAATCATCGCCAGATACAATGTAGTTGTCTTCAATCCTAACGTTCGTCGATGAATCTATAAACAATGTGAACTTGAGTTATTGTTCATACTCTCTTTGCTTCAAAAGTTGGTGAAATTATATATGCATATAATGGAAGAAAAATGCTTTACCTGGGTCTATTCCATCTGTGTTTGGAGAGTCTATTGGTGCAAGAATTGTAAGTCCATTTATAATTATGTTACTGATGAAATAAAGAGATTGATAAGAATCTAGGAAGCAAGGACACAGACACAGACATAAACATCAGACACATCACCACCGACACACGCCTTTTTCAGAAGTGTCAGTACTACAAAGATCAAAATAATGAAATAATATAATATATTAGGGTTGTGAAAAAAAATGAAAATGGTGTATCATCAAACTTCAAACCTGCTATAAATTGGATGGACAAACCAAGATGGAGAGTTTATCAAAGTGAGATTAGAGATCTGTATTTGATCAGTGTACATGATTTCAATCATGTATGGCCTAGTAAGTTTCAATTGATCTGCCTTGAACTTTTTCCACCAATAAGACCCTTGTCCATCAATTGTCCCATTGTTACCTTATGAGAAATTTCCAATAGGTCAAATTCAAAAATCACTTCCTCATTTTAACATAATCATTACAATCTTAAAAAAAATGGTTACCAGTAATTATAACATCAGTGAGGTTGGTTCCGAAAATGAGACTGCTAAACCTTCCATCAGGTGCATCTCTTCCTCTTCCATAAGACGGTAATACAGGAAGTTGAGGCCATTCTGATTCATCCTATGTATATCATGAAAATTAAATTATATATATTATAAAGTTTTCTAAATTAATGCAGCAAAATAAAGTTCATCATATAATGCATAATATATACCTGGGATGCGAGAATCACAGCGTCTTTTTGGAGAAAAAGAGTGAAATGGCTTGTGAGATTGAAGCTTCCGGTTAACCATTTACCAGGTGGAACAATGAGTTGTGCACCACCATCATTTGAGTATTGGCTAAGTTTTGATATTGCTGAATTGAAAGCCTTTGTGTTTGAGGTTTTGCCATCACCAACTGCACCAAAATCTGTCAAAACTGCACTGTGTTTTCTGCAATTAATGGCAGGGTAATCAAAGCTGGCCAATTTAGAATTTTGCATTCTGCATTCTGCTAGTGATCCCAATATCACAGCTATAGAGATCACAAAGATAATCTGCACCAAAAAATATAGTAAGTATATTAGCAAATCCAAGAAAAATATTTATTTTTTAGACAAAAATAAACAACATAAAAACTATGCACACAGAAAATTACATAGGAATTTTGGAATCTTGAACTCTTCATGATACATAAGACTGTTCAATTTCAATTGAGGAGAAAACACAAACATATGGTCGATATATATAGAGAATATAATTATAACTTAATGTCCATCTTGAATTTTTTTTATTTTTTTTACTGAAATGTCCATCTTGGGTATAATTTAAAATCTTTTATTTGAATATATTTTTTTACCAAAGAATAAAGATTTTTTTGAAATAAAGAATGATGCATAACAGCATAAGTAATTATTAAAAATATTTCGGGATTGCAATGAAAACAGAAATGGTAAAAGTAATTAATACATGATAATCAATTAAAAACATTATTTTTTTTAGTAATTAATACATGGTAATTAGGATTAATGCATGGTAATTAGTTTAAAAGATAATTTTATTCTTCGATTGGAACCACTTACTTTACAAAAAATAAAATTTCCAAATTTAAACAAAAAGAAAGTTTTAAATTTCAAGTTGATTGGACTTGTAAATGTTAAAAAAATTAAGGGTGACAATAAAATCTATTAAGACAAAATACATCACATTTATCCTTAAAACAAAAAATTATTTAAAAAATTGGACTCAATCCATCAATTTTATCATATTATCATAAGAATGGATCCAATCCATCCATTTCTTTTAAGAATTTAATGATCATATTTTATTATTATTTATTTTAAAGGTGAAAATGAATCGAGTCGAGTTGAGCTGGTCTCAATTAGAGTCAATTCGATAAGAACTGGTTCAACACAAAAATTGACTCGAGTTCGATACAATTTTTTTAAAGTTTAAACTCGACTTATTTTAAATTCATGAACAACTCAATTTAACTCGTTAAGTTCAACTCTCGCTTATTTCAGGGACTTAAAAGTCATTTTCACTACTACAAAATACACCTATTGTAACGGTTATTACCTTGACTATTCAATTAATCGAAGTAATATCTCTTATTTAGGCACTTGCATTTTTTTATTACCTCGACTTCTCACTACGGTCTATACCTAATAATTGTGTAGATATGTTAAGGCTTACCAACTTCGTATTCCAGCACCAACATTTTTCCTTTTTTCTATACAAAAATTGGATGTGTCCCTTAACTTCTATAGTTACATAAAAATTTAAAATAATTTTCACCACACTCATTTCTAATAATAATCTTATTGAAAATTGGCGTTCCGAAACTCAAAGAGTTTATTTTTCACTGAGTTAAGTTTTTAAAGAAAGTCACAACTTTTACGATCTCCGATACGCTTTGTGTGCAATATATTCATTTATTTATCTTATATTTTGAAAATTTTGGCATTAAAGATCAATGTTAAGATGCAAAATTATCGTTTACTTAAAAAAGTGAATCTTAAATTTAATCTTTAAACCAAGTTTTTTAATATACATTTAAGAAATTGGTGAATGACTCACTTGTTTAGTTTTAAAATTAATGTCGTTTCACCACGGTTGTATTTGTCAACCATTGTAATATATTTATTTAAATTAAAATATGTTTCACTACGATTGGTCTATTCAACTGTGGTGAAATGTGTTTCTTTAAAATTAAAATATAATAGGTTTAGTTTATTTCCTTCATAACACAAGTGCCATAGCGAATGAAAAAAACCAAAACGATATCGAATGAACACACGAAAGCAATTCCAAACTCTAAACTTCATAACCATTCATTTCTTGGAATTAAGGAGTGGAACATCCAAACTTCAGGAAGTGTACACGAAAATAATTTCTTGGCTTCTCCCCCTTCTTCGAGTTACAGTATGTTTTCTATTTCATCACCTTTATCACCATTCATGTTGAATTTTAGGTTTTTATATTGTTAAATGTTAAATGTTGTTGTGATTGAGTGATATTGAGATTGTTTTACTGTTGTTGAGAATGTTATATATTGTTGTGATTGAGTGATGTTGAGATTGTTTCATTCTTATTGTGTTGTTGTATTGTCAAATGTTGTATAGTTAAATAATTCTACAAACTTTTGATTTAAATTTCAAAATTTATTATGAATCATAGTTGGATAAAAGATGAAAGATTAGGTTTAGTATATGAGAAAGGAGTTCTTGAATTCCTTTAATACACAGAATAAAATCTTCCCAACAATAATGGACTCTTGTATTGTCCTTGTGTTGTATGCAGGAATTTAAAATAAAATCAAAGAAAAGAAAGAAATATTCTATCGCCTATGTTGTGATGGAAATTGTCAAAATTATACAATATGGACGTGAAATGGTGAAGTAGATAAAAAAATGCAATATCACAAAGACATGAAGTTGATGAAGAAATGGATGATTGATTAGAAGATAAGATCCGTGATGTTGGAGAATATTCTTTTATGAAAGTGCATATTTATGATATTTTATGTAGTGATAAGGACGCACCATTATACAAAGGGTGCACAAGTTTTATATGGTTTTCTGCGGTGTTAAATATGTTTAATCAGAAGAAAAAAAGTGGGGGGACAGATAAAACTTTCACGGAATTGCTTGATTTGCTGAAACAAATGCAACTAGAAGATAACAATTTGCAAGATCGTTGTTATGAGGTCAAGAAGATATTGTATCCACTGGGTTTGGAGTATATCAAAATATATGAATATTATAATGATTGCATATTATACAAGAAAGAGTATGGAAGATTTGGATCAATATCCAGAATATGGTAAGTCACACTACAAGGTGAAGGACAACAATCGTGATTACTATGACGATGTTAGTAAGAAGCGTCCTCTTGCCAAAGTGTTATGATACTTGCCAATACTTCCAAGGTTAAAGATATTTTTTGCTAATGTAAATGATGCAAAGAATATTAGATGGCATGCAGATGAAAGAAAATATGATGGAAAATTTTATCATGTAGCTTATTATGCTTATTATTTGTAATGGAAGAAAATATATTCGTTATTTTCGAATTTTGTCCTTGTTCCAAGAAACCTTAGGCTTGATCTTTCCACGAATAGAATGAACCCCTTTGATAATCTGAGTACTAACCAAACTTCGTAGTTTATTTTTCTCATGATTTACAAGCTATCTCCTTGGTTGTGGATGAAGCACAATTATATGTTGTTGTCTATGATAATTTCGGGACCAAAACAACATGGAGATGGAATATATGCATATCTAAGTCTGTTAATTGAAGATTTAATACTTTGTGGGAGGAAGACATTGACGTTGATGATGCATATTCAGGTGAACAGTTTAAGATGCGTGCCATTTTATTTTGCACAATCAACGACTTTCATGTATATGGTAATTTGGATAGAAAAAGACTATTTACCTTGGACATCAGAAACTTCTAAAACCCAAATATCCTTATCATATATTATAGAAGGCTTTTAATAGAGAGATGGAGTTTGATATCGCTCATAAACCTTTAACTATGGATGAAGTTTATAAACGACAAGAACACCTTACTGTTGTCTCTAGAAAGAATAAAAACGGACCCGTTGAGAGAAATATTTGGAAAAGGAAATCGATGTTATTTGATTTTCTATATTGGTCTAGCTTCGATGTAAGATATTGTCTTTATGTGATGCATGTGGACAAAAATGTGTGTGATAGGTTGATTTGAACACTTCTAAACATTCTAGGAAAGACTAAAGATAGTAACAATTCTCGTCTAAATATGGTAGTAATGGGTATATGTTATACCCCAAAATTTGCCCGCATCGTTTTTCAAGAAAACTCCAATCTGAAAATTAAGAGTCTCATATAATCATGGATTTTTATTTCAACAAATATCCTGACATATGAAATATTTAGTTTTTAGAATTTTTCTTATACAGTAATTTGGCTTGCAGTTGAATTTATTCTTACGCAAACGCCAAATACTGTTTATTACTTCACACATGCTATTTATTTATTTACAGATAAATAGTACTGACACAATTGGTACAGAGTTAAAATCTTTTTGCAGGCGCAGAATCAGGAAACTCAGACTGTACTGGTAATAGTATATTAGTTATTTATTATGTCTATGTTTTTAACAAGTCATGTAAATAAACTTTAATCTTTCACATAAAACAAAAACAACAAAAAAAAAAGAAAATTAACTTTGACTGTTGATTTTTCACTCTAACTGCTACGTCAATACCTGAACAGTCAGTTGACAGCCAAACTGCTGGCAGTATAATTCTCAGTGTTTTGTACCATCAATCAAATCAATCTTTTACAATTCAAAATTCCAAGATTTTTGTTCTATAAGTCTTCTGAATATCACGCGATTAGCAGAGACTCAACACTGCACAAAAATCAGATACGCTTAACTATCTCCTACACAAACAGTCCCTGACTAGGGTTTTCTTGTTTTTACAGGAGAAACAAGTTTTTGAGACCTCAAATGGATTTCATACACATCCATATATCTCAAAGTACCATCATACAAATTTTCAAACTTCAATTCACTCAGACGCACCGTCAGCAGCTCAAACAGTCAACAGACGACCCGTTTGACCAAAAAGTCAACAGACAGTCAAAAATGAAATTTTTTTGTCAAAGTCCATATTTTGTCAAAGTATTCATCATGTGATCATTGGATGCTCATAATTCATCAAGGAAAGATCAAAAATCAACAAAACCCTAAGATTCAAAATTAGGGTTTTTGCCTGAAAAGTCAACTCAACTTTGACTGGTCATAACTTTCTCATCCTTCATCCAAAAAGTTCAAACCAAAGCTCATTTTGAAGGAAATTCAATTATCTTTCAAATGCAATTGATCTCATGGTCATTGCATTCACCATTTGAAAAATATGACCAAAGACATTACAGGTCATTTTCAAAGTCAACAAAAAGACACTTTTTTCAAAAGGACACCCAAGGAGCATCAAAAATAATTTTGACATGATACCAAAGACATTGGTTAGAGGACTCTTTGAGGTTTCCAAAAAGTGCAAGAACTCCTTCATATGACAAAAATTGAGGGATTTACACCTTGTTGAAGTTGGCTAAATTTTGGGAAAATGCATAAAACCAACATTGCTCAAAAATGTATTTTTTCCAAATGGGGCCAAGTTTTCATAATCCAAACATCATTTCCATGATATAATGGGCCTCCCACGACCAAGACAAAGCCCACATCATTTTTATCCATTTTTGGTTTAATTTTATCACATATAAGATTAAATTTAAAAAGGAAAATGGAAGGATAATATGTAGCTTATTTTCCAAGCATGAGTCATCAAGGTAGCTTACAATTTGCAGCAAAGAGATGATGCATCAATCCTAGAGCAAGAGGTGTGGAAAAATCAAGCTATGGTTGCTTGAAATCCAAGCTACATATATTAAAGAAGTCAAAAATTCAACAAAGCACTTAATGCTTTCTAGCTTAGATTTTAAGCACTTCAATGCTTATATATAGGCTATCATACTTCAACAATCAAAAGAGAACGAAAATAGCAAGAGAGAGAGCCATCAACTTCACAAAATTCTCAAAAAATCTCCAAACTTTGTAATTTTCATTTTCATATTTCCAATCAATATCAATACAAAATAAGCTTTCCAATCATCTTCTGAGATCATATAGAGTAAGAATGAACCCTTAATATGGTCCCATGAGAGTCGTAACACTTGCCTAGTGTTCTTCATATTCATACATAATTAATTTTCGTTTTCCTATATTTAATCAACCTCAATGTAATCTAATCATTCCAATGAGTTCATGAGGTCCTATAGGGCAGGTCTGGGCTTTAACATGTTGGTTACCACGTGAAAATTTCTCAATACCATTGATGAGTGTTCATGCATGTTCAAACTTTAATCTCTTCGAATCCATAGCTACAGCACTCAAACAGCGAAACTAACATCATATTTGAACTCAGAGCATCCTAATTAGGGGATCTGGGTCACTTATTATTATTCATAACGTTTGCTTTTGCAGGTTTTTGAAGCTATCAGAAATATGGTATTTTATCGTGAAATAGTGGGGGTTCAAAACCGCCGCTATTTGCTTCAAAAAATAAAAGAGACGGAGGTTGAAGACGACCACGCGTCCAAGCGTGGTTCGTCAGTCAAAGCTGATCATTCTCTCCGCACGCGTGGCACATCCCATGCTTCTCATTTGCTGGTCAACCAGAGTGGGTCCCACGTTGGACTCTCAAATTCTGCATGATCACATGTTGTTCCTTTATCCATGCGCCTCATGTGACTCACAATCTGAGCCCTTGGATCATCTCAACTTTCCATCCAACGCACCTGACAAGTGGTTCATACCATGGACTCATCAGCACCACACATCTGATTACTATCTTATTTTATTTTCTATTTTATTTTAATTTCTTTGTTAAATTAATTAAAAATAGTTTTAAAAATCCAAAAAATACACAAAAAATATTTTTAAGTTTCTAAAATAATGTTTTATTTTCTAACATAAAAATATTTTATTTTTCTTCATAATTTAAATATTTTATATAATTAATTAGATAATATGCATATGTTTGCTTTTTAATTACTTCAACCAATCAAAAAATCATAAAAAAAATTGTTCTTTATATTAAATATTGTTTATATACTATAAACTAATTTTGTACATATTTTGAATAATTTTCTCTTTAAGTTTTAATTATTTGTGTAATTATTTGCATAATTATGTGTTAATTAACTTAATAAATTTCAAATCAATTTCAAAAATCCCAAAAAAATTAGTTTTGTTTTAAAATTAATTAACAAGCATTTTGTACATATTTTAAACTTAATTTCTAGGTTTAAATTTTTATTTTCATTTTTTTTCTCATTTTAATTTAATTAATCATGCATTAATTATAATTAAAATCAATCATAAAAAAATCCAAAAATATGCCTTTTATTTTTCTTGCAATTTAAATTCCTAGATAAATGTATAGGATGTCAAAATCATGTAAATAGGCTTAGTTTACGTTTCCTACACAATCGATGTAATAGCGTAGATTCACTTTCCGCACTTTACATTTCCGCATTTTAATTTCCAGCAAATATAAACTGCGTGTATGTCAAAGATAAAATTGAACCGTTAGATCACTAACTTCAAAGATAAAATATCTGAATCCAATCACAATCACACTTGCACCTTTTAAGGTAATCCCTTCTCATTCTTTTCAAAATCAAAGTCAAAATTCTGCTGTTTCGAGTACAAAATCGAACCTTTTGTTTGTATCCGGTGAAAGGATAGATTTTTAAAGGAAATAGGATAAAGACCTTACAACTCAGGGTAGACCTCCTAGTTTGCTTGCTCAAATCAAAACAAACAAAATTCTCATACACTGTTGTTTTTCAAAACAAAACTTTCCAAAAAGACAAAATTTTGTATACATCCAAACACGGATCATTACAAAGTTAACGTTCTTTTCAAAACATCTTTCGAAAGATAAACAAACATTTTGTATACATCCGCACAAGGATCATTACAAATTCAATTTACAAAGGTATTTGAAACCACATATGAGCATTCTAAAGCAGTTGAAAAGTGATCGAAAAACAAGTGAGCTAAGCAAACTTAAGAGCCCATGGATAACCATGGATACAAAGGGTGCTAACACCTTCCCTTTGTATAACCTACCCCCTTACCCAGAATTTCTTAAAGGTCTTTTTTCTGTTTCTTTTATAAACCTTTCCTTAATTGGATAAAATAAAAGGTCGGTGGCGACTCTATGAATTTTCAAAAATGCGAAAGCATAAGCGATAAAAAAGAGTCAGTTCACGTATCTCTCCCACTCAGAGGTATGGCCCGAAAAAAACGGAGGTCCACAGAACTGGCGACTCTGCTGGGGAGTCACTTTCAAAAAACAAAATGTTTTCAAAAGGGGTTACCTTAAGAGAATAGATTACTTCGATGTTTTCAATTGTTTGACTTGATTGCTCTATTTTTCAAAGGTTTGTTTGGGTATTTTGCTTGTGTGAAAGATTCTAACCCGAATCTCGAGATACCTTAAGTATATGACAATAGACCAAGGAAACTGTACGACATGTACCGATACGGTTGATCTGGTAGTCATCGTTAGTGCGATACTTTGGTTTATACTGATGTCCCTTGAAAACGATCAAGGAGTATATTAGGCTTCCGAAATGTCATTAAACACTAATTTGTCTTAGAACCTTTTTAGTTGAACTTGACTTGTGGCCTATTAAGTGGCTAGCTTTGAAATTGATCGAAGTTAGTTATCCTCGAGGAATATTTTGATCGGCCGCTCGAGCGCCGTATTGAGATGTTACTTCCAAGGATCATAGAACCCGAATACTATTCTAGGACAGGTTTTAACCAACTCAACTTCAGTGGGGAGGGTATCACCTATCAGCTCCATGCAAGCCTTTAAACCTAAGGCTATTGTTTGATTTGTTTTTGTGTGCCACATGTTTGCATCATAAGCATATCATTTTCTCACAAAACACTTCAAGGATCAAAGAGTTTACATTTGTTTTTGCAGGTAATGGCTCCCGCCACCCGAGATTACATCCGAATCAACATCTCAACGGTACCATCTGAACTAAAAGACTTAGTATCAGAATTCCCCAGGAATGTTCAATTCACCGAAAGGCATGGTCACCTACTCCATTTGGTTACCTCAAAATTTGAAGAAGACATGATACGGGTCCTGTTCCAGTTCTTTGACCCTGAACATCATTGCTTTACCTTTCCTGATTACCAGTTGGTACCCACTTTGGAAGAATTCTCTGAACTAATTGGATTGCCTGTTCGAAATCAATTACCTTTCACTGGTTTAGAAAGGATTCCAAAACCTGAAGTCATTGCTGCTGCTTTACATCTGCGAAAATCAGAAATCGAGTCCAATTGGGAAACAAAGAGTGGAGTTAAGGGTTTGCTTGCCAAATTCTTATTGGAAAAGGCTCGATTATTGCTAGAAAACAAAAGTTATCCAGCTTTTGAGGAGGTTATGGCCCTTTTGATCTATGGGTTGGTTTTATTCCCAAATCCCGACCAGTTCATAAGTGTACACATCATCAACCTTTTCCTAATCCGTAACCCGGTACCAACATTGCTGGGAGACATTCTACATTCTCTACACACTCGTACCATGAAGAAACGAGGAACTCTCATGTGCTGTATACCACTACTGGCTAGGTGGTTTACATTTCATCTTCCCCGATCAGTGTTGAGAAATGAACAAAGAATGCAATGGTCTCGCAGGATTATGTCTTTGTCTCATTCAGATATCCGGTGGAACAACTTCTTTCAAAGAGACATTACTATCATTGATCATTGTGGAGAGTACCCTAATGTGCCACTCCTTGGCATCAAAGGAGGCATCACTTACAATCCCTCTTTAGCTCTACGCCAATTCGGATATGCAAGGAGCAACGGTCCTCATGACATGATTATCCGTGGCATTGTGTTTGATTACGAGAATGATTCTCATAAACACCGACGAAGTTTCATACATGCATGGGACAGTGTCTATAGAATAGAAAGCAAAACTTTGGGGCAATGGAATTCTATCCCTATGGAACCTTACCTCAGATGGGTCCGCACTCATGCTCAGAAACTCATTATGCCATATCCCGCTATTCTACCTGTGACTATTGAGCCAAAGGTCGAAGGAGACGAAGCCCAAGTTATTCTACACCCGGATATGCCAACTGACCTAGAAGAGTTGCAAAAATCTTGGGTTCAACTAAAAGAGGAAAGAGACACCTTCAAAGCACACTGTCAGGACTATGAGAGAAGGATATTGGAGCTCACCGGACAGCTTCAAGAAGAACAGCAGATCAACACATTCCTGGGGGCAAAGAGAAAGCGTCCATGGGAAACCTGAAGGATCATTTATTTTATTTCTGTCTTGTAAGCCCAAATGAGGCAAAGAAAAAAGAGAATAAATTGATTAACTAATGTTTGTTTCTTCTTTAACAAATCTAAACTCTAAGATCCTTGAAAACATTGCACACACATTTCATTTCATGCATTGCATATACATTTGCATATACATTTCATTCATATACATTGCATCCAGTCATACACATTGCGTAACAGGTTCACATGACGGATTTCTCATCTCCTCGCTGTTTATTTCAGTCAGAAGAGATGGAATCTGAGACAAGCATCAAGAACCTCGAAGAACAGAATGCCCAAGTTCAAGTGGCAATTCTGGAACTGGCAAAGGGGCAACAAGAACTGAAAGCCCTGATAATCAAGAAGAAAAAGAAGCCCAAAGGATCTGTAGGCGTGAGTCACCTGAAAAGGAAGATCAAAATCCCAGTCAAAAAGTTCAAAAAGCCACCGATCCCTGAAACAGTCGGTGATGGTGAACAAGAAGACAATCAAAGCAACCAGGGTTCTGCTAAACCCTCTCTTTCTTCAAATGAAGAAGATGATCATTCTGGGGACGAACCGGATGATGACAAATACCAACAGCTGGAAGACCGTATGAAAGCTATGGAGATACAAAAAGTACCTGGTTTAGATTTCAATGATCTGGGGCTCATCTCGGATGTTGTTATCCTTCCAAAATTCAAAGTTCCTGTCTTTGCAAAATATGATGGAGTTTCTTGCCCGAAACTACATCTGAGATCCTATGTGAGGAAGATACAACCTCATACAACAGATAACAAATTGTGGATTCACTTCTTCCAAGAAAGTCTGTCGGGTACACAACTCGAGTGGTACTACCAGCTGGAAAGTACCAAAGTCCATACTTGGGAAGAATTAGCTACTGCTTTTTACAAACAGTACCAATACAATGCTGATCTTGCACCAACCCGTACTCAACTAAGGGGCATGTCCATGGCACCAAAAGAAAGTTTCAAAGGATATGCGCAAAAGTGGAGAGATATGGCTGGAAGGGTTCAACCACCCTTATCTGATCGCGAGCTATTCGACATGTTCATGGGCACCTTAACTGGCCCTTTCTATAGTCATTTGCTGGGAAGCTCATCATCAGGTTTCACTGACCTGATATTGACTGGAGAACGTGTCGAAAGTGGCATTCAAAATGGAAAAATTCAAATAGGCTCCTCCTCTGGTACTACAAAAAAGGCCCATCAGCGGGAGAAATGAGGTCAATGCAACACAAATTCAGAAAAGTCGCAAAAGTGAGCAGCATCAATCTGTAGGGGCAGTTCTGATCTCCGCATCTACACCTCAAAAAGATCAACAGCCAAAATATACGCATCGACCAGATGCACCAAGAAGAAATTTCACCAGAATCAACATGCCAATCTCTCAGGCATTGCAGCACTTGCTAAAAGCAGATCTGATCACATTAAAAGGTCCTCCAAAGAATGTCAACACTTCCTCTCCGAATTATCGCCCTGATGCGACATGTGCCTATCACTCAAACTGTCCAGGACATGACGCAGATCACTGCTGGGCCTTGAAAAATAAAATACAAGATATGATAGATGCTGGGGAAATTGAGTTCGATCCTCCAGAAACTCCAAATGTCATCACTGCACCTATGCCAAAGCATGACAAAACTGTTAACGCTATCCTGGACACTGTTTACATCTATGATGTGAACGAATTATCAACTCCACTCTGCGAAGTCAAAGGAAAGCTAATCCAAGCTGGTTACTTTCCAGGGTGTGACCCCGACTGCTTTTATTGCTCATACCTGCCCAATGGTTGTGAAAATCTGAGGATGGGAATTCAAAATTGGATGGATCGCCGTATCATTATGTTTGAGAGGCTCCCTTCTATGGACGTGCTGTGCAAAGTCTTTGCAAACGGGATGAGAATAGAGGATGCCTCAGTGATCTCCAGCTTACCATTCAAAATCTCTGCCAAGGCTCCATTCAAAATTTCTGCTACACTCAAAGTGGCATCAGTAGTCATTGCTAGTCCAACTCCATTTCCATACTCCTCAGACAAAGCTGTCCCATGGGGATACGACACTAATGTTTATGTTCATGGAGTTAAGCAGGGTACCTCGACTAAAGAGGCCGCAAAGTTAACTACTCCAACTGTGGGTAATATTGTGGGTACCAGCAAGATCACGAGAAGTGGAAGAATCTTTTCACCAGAAATTTCTCCAAATGTTGCTGCTGGTCCAGTCCGAGTCCCAGTTCCTAATCAAGATAACAACGCTCGAGGCAAAGAGCCACAAGTTGAACAAGTTCAAACCCCGGTGGAGATCACTGCTGAGGATCCATCAAAGCAAGAAATGGAGGAAATATTGAAAATCATCTGCAAGAGTGATTACAATATTGTTGAGCAACTAGGGCACACCGCTTCAAAAATCTCAATGCTATCTCTGCTAAAATATTCAGAAGCTCATGCCAAAGCTCTGATGAAGTTCCTTAAAGTTGCGCATGTGTCTCAAGAGATCTCAGTCGACCAATTTAAGAATTGTGTTGCCAATCTAACCGTGAACAATGGTCTCGGTTTCTCTGATGTGGATCTAACCCCTGCTGGAAAAAATCACAACAAAGCCCTACATATCTCCATTGAATGTAATGGCACCACTTTATCTCATGTGCTAGTAGATAACGGTTCTTCTTTGAACGTGTTACCGAAAACAGTACTAGAAAAGCTTGACTTCGAAGGAATTGTGTTACAACCAAGTGATGTTGTGGTAAGAGCCTTTGACGGGTCAACAAGAACGGTATACGGAAAAGTGAATCTCCCAATCAGAGTGGGTTCTCAAATCTTCGATTCTATCTTTTACGTAATGGAAATTCACCCAGCCTACTCCTGTTTACTTGGACGCCCTTGGATACATGGGGCAAACGCTGTAACTTCTACCATGCATCAGAAGTTAAAATATCCAGTAAAAGGAAAGATTGTCACAGTCTATGGCGAAGAGGAATATGTGGTTAGTCACCTAAGCAATTCCAAATATGTTGAGTTGGAGGACGAATTCATCGAAACTCCATGCCAATCATTTGAGGTGGTCTCCCCAGATGTCTCTACCACCAAGCATATTCCTGCTACCCCAACTACAACTATGGCTTCTCTCAAAGATGCCAAAGCCATGATTGAACAGGGTGATTGCACAGTATGGGGACAGCTTCCCGATATACCCTACAAGTCTGACAAGCTAGGCCTGGGCTATGATAGTGAAGATCAAAAGAATGATCAAGGTCCTCGTTCTGGAGGATTAATGTCACACTTCGTCAGCCAAGAAGTAAACGCTATTGAAGATGAAGGAGTGTTCTTGAACCATATCATTCAGCCATATCCAGATGAGATTCCACCCATTTCCATGGGAATGTGGGATGCTGTGGGAGAACCAAGTGACGGGTATAATTATCAGTATACCGCACCTCAGAATTCTTATGTTGCTATGGAAGACATTACCCCGACTGGATGGGGTTATCAAATTGAAAATGACGAAAGTTTCACAAGTCCCGTCACTAATCAATATCAAAATCCACCCAAAGAAGTATGGGACACGCTAGGAGAACCCAGCGGCAAATATGACTATATGGTGAAATATTCCGCTCCTCCGAGCTCACAAATTGCTATGAAGGACATTGTCCCAACTGGATGGGATGAACATTACGATGACAATTTCACTTTTGAAGAAGCCAGGGAAATACCAAATAACGAGGGTTGCTTTCTGTCAGCATACACTCCTCATCAGGATGCACAATTCTCTATTCAAAACATCATCCCGACTGCATGGGACGGCCTTATCGAGCACCTTGCTCAGCCAACAGAGATATCTCAGCCTGGGCTCTCGTATCCAGCAAAGTATATCACTTATCCCGAAGGATCACCGGTTCATTTTCCCACTAATGAAATCAATGCTGTGGAAGATGAAGAAGACAACTGCAACTGGAACAGCTGGATACTCCCTGCTCACAACAGTGGATTGAACAACTGGAAAGCTGAGGATGTGATCTCCTTTGACCAGGAGTAAATGCCATTTCCTGTTTTCTTTGTGTATATTGTGCAAAGATAAAAATGGTTCCTGAACAATCGAACCATGAGCCTGAAAGCCGTGTGCCTTGCCCAAAGCACACTGGCCCTTCTATAAGGGCTTATCATATCATGATCATGTGCATTCAATAAAATCATGGGACGCTTGCATATTTAAAATTTTGTGATCCTTTTTCTTTCTTTCTTCGCTTTCAAATAGCTATGTTTTTTCTTCACACACACTCACATAACTAACATGCAGATTCACATACACTCTGGATCCAGTCAACAACGATTCTGCTATTGCCCGTCATGACTTTGAAAGTCCGATCTACCAAATTGAGGACGAAAGTGAGGAATATTGTGATGTGCCAAGAGAAATTGCAAGGCTGCTAGAACAAGAAGACAAGGCCATACAGCCTCACGAGGAGCCAATTGAGGTCATCAACTTGGGCAGCAACGAAGAAAAGAAAGAAGTCAAAATAGGGGCTGATTTAGAACACAGCATCAAGCAAAGACTGATTCAAATGCTGCGAGACTACATCGAGGTATTCTCCTGGTCCTATGAAGATATGCCAGGCCTTGACACGGACATTGTAGTTCATAGCCTGCCAATCAAAGAAGGTAGCACTCCAGTCAAACAGAAACTACGAAGGAGTAGGCCTGATATGTCAAAAAAGATCAAAGACGAGGTTGAAAAACAGTTCAATGCCGGATTCCTAAAAGTTGCAAGTTATCCTTCTTGGATAGCTAACATCGTGCCTGTACCTAAAAAAGACGGGAAAGTCAGAATGTGCGTGGACTACAGAGATCTGAACCGGGCAAGCCCCAAAGATGATTTCCCTTTACCACACATCGATGTAATGGTTGACAATACCGCACAATGCAAGGTATTCTCCTTTATGGACGGATTCTCAGAGTACAATCAAATCAAGATGGCACCCGAAGACATGGAAAAAACAACCTTCACAACACCCTGGGGAACCTTTTGTTACAAAGTAATGCCCTTTGGTCTGAAAAACGCAGGAGCAACCTATCAACGTGCAATGGTAGCGCTATTTCATGATATGATTCATCAAGAAATAGAGGTGTATGTCGATGACATGATTGCAAAATCCAACACCGAGGAAGAACATCTGGGTCATTTACACAAGTTGTTTGACAAACTCAAGAAATACAAGTTGCGACTGAACCCAAATAAGTGTACCTTTGGAGTAAGATCCGGCAAACTCTTAGGTTTCATCGTCAGCAGCAAAGGTATTGAGGTTGATCCCGCCAAGGTTAAAGCCATTCAAGAAATGCCTATACCTCGTACCGAGAAACAAGTCAGAGGATTCTTGGGACGTCTAAATTACATCGCCCGATTTATTGCCCACATGACTACTACTTGTGTGTCGATCTTCAAACTGTTGAAGAAAGATCAAGTTGAAAGGTGGAATGACAAATGCCAGTTAGCCTTTGACAAAATCAAAGAATATCTCCAAAAACCTCCAATCTTGTTGCCACCTGTGGAAGGCAGACCTCTGATAATGTACCTAACTGTGTTAGAAGACTCAATGGGGTGTGTATAGGACAACATGACGAATCCGGCCGAAAGGAGCACACAATCTACTATCTTAGCAAAAAGTTTACCGATTGTGAAACAAGATACTCACTACTCGAAAAAACTTGTTGTGCCTTAGCTTGGGCGGCTCGCCGACTAAGACAGTACATGCTAAATCACACCACTTTCCTAATCTCCAAGATGGATCCCATCAAATACGTGTTCGAAAAACCTGCTCTCTCTGGAAGAATAGCAAGATGGCAAATGATCTTAACAGAATATGACATTCAATACACTTCACAAAAAGCAATCAAAGGAAGTGTGGTAGCTGATCATCTGGCTCATCAAGCAGTGGATGATTATCAAGCATTGAACTTTGACTTCCCAGACGAAGACATTATGCTAGTCAATGACTACAAACAACCAGGACCAGAAGAAGGACCCGAGCCAGGATCCCGGTGGACTATGGTTTTTGACGGAGCTTCTAATGCACTTGGAAATGGCATCGGAGCTGTGATCATTTCCCCCGCATGAGGTCATACACCATTCACTGCCAGGTTATGCTTCAATTGCACTAACAATATAGCCGAATACGAAGCATGTATTCTGGGTCTTAAAGCTGCAATCGATCTAAGAATCAAATTCCTGGAAGTCTACGGAGACTCGGCCTTGGTAATCTACCAAGTCAAAGGGGAATGGGACACGAAGCACCCGAATCTAATTCCTTACAAAGAATATGTGCTGAGTCTGATTCCTTATTTCGAAGAAATCACTTTCGAACACATCCCACGCGAGGAAAATCAACTAGCTGATGCTTTAGCTACCATGTCATCCATGTTCAAAGTCAGGTGGGACAACGAGGCGCCTATGATCACCATTTACAGGCAAGATGAACCATCATATTGCAATGAGATCAATACCGAGGGAACAGAAGAAAAACCATGGTTCCATGAAGTAAAAAGATATCTCGAAGCTCAGGAGTACCCTGAAGGGGCATCCATTAACGACAGAAAGTTTCTAAGGAGATTTGCTGCCAAATTCTTTCTAAGCAATGGAACCTTATACAAACGCAACCATGACTCGACTTTACTTCGCTGTGTAAACAAGAAGAAAGCAGAACAGATCATGAAAGAAATACACAATGGTGCCTTCGGTACTCATTCCAGTGGACATACAATGGCTAAAAAGATCCTTAGAGCAGGTTATTACTGGTCTACCATGGAAACAGACTGCCATCATCACTCCCGAACATGTCACAAATGCCAGATATACGCTGACAAAGTACATGTACCTCTAGTTCCATTAAGCGTCCTGACGACTCCTTGGCCTTTTGCAATGTGGGGTATTGATATGATTGGAGAAATCAAACCTACTGCCTCTAACGGACATCGCTTTATCCTGGTCGCTATTGACTACTTCACAAAGTGGGTAGAAGCAGCTTCATTTGCTTTTGTTACCAAGAATGTGGTGGCTCGGTTCATCAAATACAATCTCATTTGTCGGTACGGCATCCCTGAACGGATTATCACGGACAATGGCACAAATCTAAACAACAGAATGATTACTGAACTTTGCACACAGTTCAAGATCAAACATCCTAATTCTTCTCCATATCGACCAAAGATGAACGGCGCGGTGGAAGCTGCCAACAAGAACATCAAGAAAATCATACAAAAAATGACAGTAACTTACAAAGACTGGCATGAGATGTTACCTTTTGCTCTTCATGGTTATCGCACATCTGCGCGTACTTCAACAGGGGCAACTCCATTCTCCTTAGTCTATGGTATGGAGGCAGTTCTTCCAATTGAAATTCAGATTCCTTCTCTAAGGATTATGAAAGAAGCCAATCTAGACGAAGACGATTGGATTCAAACACGGTTGGACTAGATAAACTTGATTGATGAGAAAAGGCTCGCAGCTATTTGTCATGGTCAGCTATACCAAAAGCGTATGATCAAAGCCTTCAACAAAAAAGTCAAAAGTCAAGCATACCAAATTGGTGGCTTGGTTGTCAAACGCATCATCTTACCACAAGGTGATCCCAGAGGCAAATGGACTCCCACCTACGAAGGACCATTCATAATCAAGAAAATATTCTCCGGCGGCGCCATGTTGCTTACCACCATGGATGGCGAGGATTTCCCACACCCGGTGAATGCTGACATAGTCAAAAAATACTTCGCTTAAAAAGAAAAAAAACAGCTCGCTAAGTTGAAAACCTGAAAGGGCAACTTAGGCAAAAAATGAGCATCTCGGTGGATTGAAAACCCGAAAGGGCGGTCCAGGCAAAAATTAGAGACTAAACAAATACTATCCCGGTAGGCTGAAAACCTGAAAGGGCAGCCTAGGCAAAAGTTAGGGAATGAAGCATACAACTATGTTCCGTTCAGCTGCCTACTCACCATCAAGATTCAACACCTCAAAGACACCGATCAGTCCAATCACTTTCTTCCAACAAGTGAGGGATGAGATGCTCGAAGACAGATTGGCAATAGCAGAATTGAAACTTGACTGGATTGTTTTCACATAGCTATTTATCTTTATAAATATTTTCCAAAACTTTATGACAGTTCCTACTTCTAGGATTGTTGTCTCCCTGTGCTAATCAGCCTATCATGGCTCTTTTTCAAAAATCAATGCAGCGTAGGCTCAAAAATCACTATTTTCACTTTTTCTGTTTTAAATACGTAAACGTCCCAATGATAATTCTGAATGAACATGTGCATTTGAATATGATTGATGTTTACCAGGAAAAACAGGAATAGCATTCAGGTAATGTCCCAATTATCTGGACATCATCCCATCAGAAGAAAATCCCCAAGAGAAGCGCATTTCTCAGCAAATTCCTCAAAAAGATTTTCTCTTCAAAAGAAGTCTTATCCCCCAGCAGGGTTGTTCCAGATTACTATCTTCAGAAGGTGTGATCCCTGCACCCGGACTTGGTCAGATAGTGCATCGGAGGATTATGCATCTTCCTCATTCCCATTTGAAAGGGCATCAGAACTTCCAGCTACCTTTCATTCCCAAGTAATAGTCAAAGATCCTTCAACAGAGTACCATGGTTCTCAAAGAATTTCCCCAGCCGAGGGTACTCAAACAAGACAAAAGATCATCAACAATCACAATATAGTCATATCCAGATGACTGATGGAAATTTATTTTCCCAAATAGAAGCTTGACATTCGTATTCATATTCACATTCATACATCATACATCATACATCATACATCATACATCATGCATCATGCGCATATTCATACACATATTCATACACAACATAACATGCATATTTCTCCTTTAGCTCGAGAATATCTCACATTACATGCATCATAAACATTGCATATCACTAACTTGATTTTTCAGGTAGACGGATATCTTCAACAAAGATGTTCTCAATCACATGCAGTGTTCACCTGAATTCCATGAACGGTTCTCTCAGATATAATCAAGCCGAAGATTCATTCTGATCACTTATCAACTCAAAAACAAGCATCGCAGATCTAAGTCGATACCTCAGACGGTTCCAGAACGATCTAACATCGAAGATCTAAAGTTGATACCTCAGACGGTTCCAGAATGATCTAGCATCGCAGATCTAAGTCGATACCTCAGACGGTTCCAGAACGATCTAACATCACAGATCTAAGTTGATACCTCAGACGGTTCCAGAACGATCTAACATCGCAGATCTAAAGTTGATACCTCAGACGGTTCCAAAACGATCTAACATTGCAGATCTAAAGTTGATACCTCAGATGGTTCCAAAACGATCTAACATTGCAGATCTAAAGTTGATACCTCAGACGGTTCCAGAACGATCTAACATTGAAGATCTAAAGTCGATACCTCAGACGGTTCAAGAATGATCTAACATCAAAGATCTAAAGCTGATACCTCAAACGGTTCCACAATGATCAACTTTCAAAATCTAAAGCAGGAAAAACTTTGGACAAGTTCCGTAGCAATCATCCTCCTAGACTTAAAGCGGTAACCTTGGACGGTTCCGAAACAGTCAACACAAAGACTTTCAAATCCTTCATCAAGATATAATCAATGGATTAATTCTGATGAACAAACCCTCAACCCATTTACCAGGTGGCATCTGAAAGCCCATCTCAGGTAATGTTCCAATCTGCCAACAACATTTCGCAGACGACATTCAAATGCAACTTCCAACATCTCTTCTGATCAAGGTAAGTGCAAATTTTCAGGGCATCTAAATATTCAATCATCTTCTACCTTCAGATTTCAGACAATCTCTTCAGGTTTAAGAAGATTGAATAGGGGCAACTGTTAAACCCCAAAATTTGCCCGCATCTTTTTTCAAGAAAACTCCAATCTGAAAATTAAGAGTCTCATATAATCATGGATTTTTATTTCAACAAATATCCTGACATATGAAATATTTAGTTTTTAGAATTTTTCTTATACAGTAATTTGGCTTGCAGTTGAATTTATTCTTACCCAAACGCCAAATACTGTTTATTACTTCACACATGCTATTTATTTATTTACAGATAAATAGTACTGACACAATTGGTACAGAGTTAAAATCTTTTTGCAGGCGCAGAATCAGGAAACTCAGACTGTACTGGTAACAGTATATTAGTTATTTATTATGTCTATGTTTTTAACAAGTCATGTAAATAAACTTTAATCTTTCACATAAAACAAAAACAACAAAAAAAAAGAAAATTAACTTTGACTGTTGATTTTTCACTCTAACTGCTACGTCAATACCTGAACAGTCAGTTGACAGCCAAACTGCTGGCAGTACAATTCTCAGTGTTTTGTACCATCAATCAAATCAATCTTTTACAATTCAAAAATTCAAGATTTTTGTTCTAGAAGTCTTCTGAATATCACGCGATTAGCAGAGACTCAACACTGCACAAAAATCAGGTACGCTTAACTATCTCCTACACAAACAGTCCCTGACTAGGGTTTTCTTGTTTTTACAGGAGAAACAAGTTTTTGAGACCTCAAATGGATTTCATACACATCCATATATCTCAAAGTACCATCATACAAATTTTCAAACTTCAATTCACTCAGACGCACCGTCAGCAGCTCAAACAGTCAACAGACGACCCGTTTGACCAAAAAGTCAACAGACAGTCAAAAATGAAATTTTTTGTCAAAGTCCATATTTTGTCAAAGGATTCATCATTTGATCATTGGATGATCATAATTCATCAAGGAAAGATCAAAAATCAACAAAACCCTAAGATTCAAAATTAGGGTTTTTGCCTGAAAAGTCAACTCAACTTTGACTGGTCATAACTCTCTCATCCTTCATCCAAAAAGTTCAAACCAAAGCTCATTTTGAAGGAAATTCAATTATCTTTCAAATGCAATTGATCTCATGGTCATTGCATTCACCATTTGAAAAATATGACCAAAGACATTACAGGTCATTTTCAAAGTCAACAAAAAGACACTTTTTTCAAAAGGACACCCAAGGAGCATCAAAAATCATTTTGACATGAGACCAAAGACATTGGTTATAGGACTCTTTGAGGTTTCCAAAAAGTGCAAGAACTCCTTCATATGACAAAAATTGAGGGATCTACACCTTGTTGAAGTTGGCTAAATTTTGGGAAAATGCATAAAACCAACATTGCTCAAAAATGTATTTTTTCCAAATGGGGCCAAGTTTTCATAATTCAAACATCATTTCCATGATATAATGGGCCTTCCACGACCAATACAAAGCCCACATCATTTTTATCCATTTTTGGTTTAATTTTATCACATATAAGATTAAATTTAAAAAGGAAAATGGAAGGATAATATGTAGCTTATTTTCCAAGCATGAGTCATCAAGGTAGCTTACAATTTTCAGCAAGGAGATGATGCATCAAGCCTAGAGCAAGAGGTGTGGAAAAATCAAGCTATGGTTGCTTGAAATCCAAGCTACATATATTAAAGAAGTCAAAAATTCAACAAAGCACTTAATGCTTTCTAGCTTATATTTTAAGCACTTCAATGCTTATATATAGGCTATCATACTTCAACAATCAAAAGAGAACGAAAATAGCAAGAGAGAGAGCCATCAACTTCACAAAATTCTCAAAAAATCTCCAAACTTTGTAATTTTCATTTTCATATTTCCAATCAATATCAATACAAAATAAGCTTTCCAATCATCTTCTGAGATCATATAGAGTAAGAATGAACCCTTAATATGGTCCCATGAGAGTCGTAACACTTGCCTAGTGTTCTTCATATTCATACATAATTAATTTTCGTTTTCCTATATTTAATCAACCTCAATGTAATCTAATCATTCCAATGAGTTCATGAGGTCCTATAGGGCAGGTCTGGGCTTTAACATGTTGGTTACCACGTGAAAATTGCTCAATACCATTGATGAGTGTTCATGCATGTTCAAACTTTAATCTCTTCGAATCCATAGCTACAGCACTCAAACAGCGAAACTAACATCATATTTGAACTCAGAGCATCCTAATTAGGGGATCTGGGTCACTTATTATTATTCATAACGTTTGCTTTTGCAGGTTTTTGAAGCTATCAGAAATATGGTATTTTATCGTGAAATAGTGGAGGTTCAAAACCGCCGCTATTTGCTTCAAAAAATAAAAGAGACGGAGGTTGAAGACGACCACGCGTCCAAGCGTGGTTCGTCAGTCAAAGCTGATCATTCTCTCCGCACGCATGGCACATCCCATGCTTCTCATTTGTTGGTCAACCAGAGTGGGTCCCACGTTGGACTCTCAAATTCTGCATGATCACATGTTGTTCCTTTATCCATGCGCCTCATGTGACTCACAATCTGAGCCCTTGGATCATCTCAACTTTCCATCCAACGCACCTGACAAGTGGTTCATACCATGGACTCATCAGCACCACACATCTGATTACTATCTTATTTTATTTTCTATTTTATTTTAATTTCTTTGTTAAATAATTAAAAATAGTTTTAAAAATCCAAAAAATACACAAAAAATATTTTTAAGTTTCTAAAATAATGTTTTATTTTCTAACATAAAAATATTTTATTTTTCTTCATAATTTAAATATTTTATATAATTAATTAGATAATATGCATATATTTGCTTTTTAATTACTTCAACCAATCAAAAAATCATAAAAAAAATTGTTCTTTATATTAAATATTGTTTATATACTATAAACTAATTTTGTACATATTTTGAATAATTTTCTCTTTAAGTTTTAATTATTTGTGTAATTATTTGCATAATTATGTGTTAATTAACTTAATAAATTTCAAATCAATTTCAAAAATCCCAAAAAAATTAGTTTTGTTTTAAAATTAATTAACAAGCATTTTGTACATATTTTAAACTTAATTTCTAGGTTTAAATTTTTATTTTCATTTTTTTTCTCATTTTAATTTAATTAATCATGCATTAATTATAATTAAAATCAATCATAAAAAAAATCCAAAAATATGCCTTTTATTTTTCTTGCAATTTAAATTCCTAGATAAATGTATAGGATGTCAAAATCATGTAAATAGGCTTAGTTTACGTTTCCTACACAATCGATGTAATAGCGTAGATTCACTTTCCGCACTTTACATTTCCGCATTTTAATTTCCAGCAAATATAAACTGCGTGTATGTCAAAGATAAAATTGAACCGTTAGATCACTAACTTCAAAGATAAAATATCTGAATCCAATCACAATCACACTTGCACCTTTTAAGGTAATCCCTTCTCATTCTTTTCAAAATCAAAGTCAAAATTCTGCTGTTTCGAGTACAAAATCGAACCTTTTGTTTGTATCCGGTGAAAGGATAGATTTTTAAAGGAAATAGGATAAAGACCTTACAACTCAGGGTAGACCTCCTAGTTTGCTTGCTCAAATCAAAACAAACAAAATTCTCATACACTGTTGTTTTTCAAAACAAAACTTTCCAAAAAGACAAAATTTTGTATACATCCAAACACGGATCATTACAAAGTTAACGTTCTTTTCAAAACATCTTTCGAAAGATAAACAAACATTTTGTATACATCCGCACAAGGATCATTACAAATTCAATTTACAAAGGTATTTGAAACCACATATGAGCATTCTAAAGCAGTTGAAAAGTGATCGAAAAACAAGTGAGCTAAGCAAACTTAAGAGCCCATGGATAACCATGGATACAAAGGGTGCTAACACCTTCCCTTTGTATAACCTACCCCCTTACCCAGAATTTCTTAAAGGTCTTTTTTCTGTTTCTTTTATAAACCTTTCCTTAATTGGATAAAATAAAAGGTCGGTGGCGACTCTGTGAATTTTCAAAAATGCGAAAGCATAAGCGATAAAAAAGAGTCAGTTCACGTATCTCTCCCGCTTAGAGGTATGGCCCGAAAAAAACGGAGGTCCACAGTATACGACAGCAATTGACTCTGGATGAATGAGGAAAAGATCGTATTTGCATCCGACATGTCACACTCTATCTAAAAAGGAAAAGAAATGTTTTTGTGAGTGTTAGCATAGTATTAAATTTCTCCAAGGTTACCCATCAAATATTAAGAAACTTGTATTAATGAAAGATATCAAGTTAATTGGCTTAAAATCTCATGATTGTCATGTTTTGATACAACAACTTCTATCCGTGGCATATTTTCGAAAATCGTAAGAGTAACTATAACCATATTATACTTATTATTTATACCTATATGTAATAAAGTTCTTGATTTTAAAAAATTAGATGAATTAGAAGATGAGGTTGTAATAATCTTGTGTCAATTGGAGATGGATTTCCACCCATTCTTTGACATTATGGTTCCCTTAATTGTTCATCTACTCGGAGATATTGTCTTTATGTGATGCATGTGGACAAAAATGTGTGTGATAGGTTGATTTGAACACTTCTAAACATTCTAGGAAAGACTAAAGATAGTAACGATTATCGTCTAAATATGGTAGTAATGGGTATACGACAGCAATTGACTCTGGATGAATGAGGAAAAGATCGTATTTGCATCCGACATGTCACACTCTATCTAAAAAGGAAAAGAAAAGTTTTTGTGAGTGTTAGCATAGTATTAAATTTCTCCAAGGTTACCCATCAAATATTAAGAAACTTGTATTAATGAAAGATATCAAGTTAATTGGCTTAAAATCTCATGATTGTCATGTTTTGATACAACAACTTCTATCCGTGGCATATTTTCAAAAATTGTAAGAGTAACTATAACCATATTATACTTATTATTTATACCTATATGTAATAAAGTTCTTGATTTTAAAAAATTAGATGAATTAGAAGATGAGGTTGTAATAATCTTGTGTCAATTGGAGATGGATTTCCACCCATTCTTTGACATTATGGTTCCCTTAATTGTTCATCTACTCGGAGATATCTGATTTTATGGTCTAATTTATTTAAGGTGGATGTATCCAATAGAGAGATACATGAAGATCTTTATTGGATATACGAAGACTCATCAATGACCAGAAGCTTCAGTCGTAGAAACTGTAGAGTTATGTTGAAACTATTTGTTGGAAGTAGAGTCTATAGGAATTCCAAAGTCTTGTCATGCTGACATATTTTGAGATAGACGTACTTAAGATTTAAATGTTATGTCAAAGCCTCGGGATATAATTCTTCAAGAATATATATATATATATATATATATATATATATATATATATATATATATATATATATATATATATATATATATATATATATATATGTATTGAATAATGTTGTTGAAGTTCAACCTTACTTCTCTTACGTAACACAAATGCCTACATCATATGAAGAAGTTGATTGAGATGATGTGCATATTATTCATAATGATCATGAAGAAGACATATGAGAAAATTAACAAATAAATATTTTTTATAGTTTATTCATAATTTATTGTATGTTATAATTTCTGTTATTTACTAACAAATTTTATTATCTGAATGATAGGTGTTTAAAGTCTAGACAACAAGAGACAAGACACATTTCTCACTTTGTAGATATCATTTAATGTAATGTTGTATAAATTGTATTTTGTTTTGTGCCATTTTGGTTTTGATGTAATACAATTTTTAGTTTTTCATAGTTGCCAACTATGGATGTGGTTCACAAATAATTTATGTTATTGTTTCTTATTTGTTTATGATTAACAAAAATACAGGTTAAAAATGTGAATTTTGTAATATTAAAACAAACAAATTATTTCACCATTGTTGGTTCTTTCAATCGTGGTTATATGTATCGCGCTATCCAAATTAATAAATGCCAAAAATGGCGTGACTGGGTATCGAAACCATTACCTTTTAGTTTTTCACTATGATTGTTTATTACAACCGTGGTGATATGCATTGTGTTTTCCATTTTGTTACCACGACCAATAGACTGTGGTGCTAAGTAGCATACTTAATAGTTAATATCACACACTACTTTACCACAGACCATCAGGCGTGGTTATATGTTTGTTTCAATCGTTGTGAAATGTGTACTCCCTAGTAGTATTTTTGAATGTCTATTTTTATGAAGGCTTATTTTAGAAAGAATTAACTAAAAATTGGTTAAATGCACCTCAAGTTGCAAGTTTCTATTTAAGCAACATGTACTTTAGGGTGCATTTAACTATTTTTTAGTTAAAATTTTCTCAAACGCATCTTCATAATAACAAGTGGGTGTGTTTTAGCAAACTCCGTGGAGTTTATTATAATACACCCACTTATTTTTTTGAAAGTGTGTTAAACACACTTTCAAAAAAATAAGTGGGTGTATTATAATAAACTCCACGGAGTTTGCTAAAACACACCCACTTGTTATTATGAAGATGCGTTTGAGAAAATTTTAACTAAAAAATAGTTAAATGCACCCTAAAGTACATGTTACTAAAATAGACCTTCGTAATAATATATATATATATATATATATATATATATATATATATATATATATATATATATATATATATATATATATATATATTTGACATTTTAAAGAATATATTTTTAATAGAAAAATATTAAAATAAAATAAAAGTAATAAGAGTAGAATTAAACTTTATCTAAACTACCCAACTTTCAAAAAATATCTTTGAAAAATTAGTTCAAAAACTATTCAATTGGAGTTTAACTTAGTAAAAAAAATACACAACACTGCAAGAAAACAGAGAATTGTGGCGGTTTTTTAAGGATGTTACGATTATTTTAACCGTCGCTATATCTAGGTTGTGACAGTTTTGAACTATTGCAAAACCTTGTGTCGTGAGTAGGGGTGTAAGTGAATTAAAAAAAAAACAATTAAATTGATAATCAAAACCAAACTAAATTGAAAAAAAAACGATTGAAAAAAAACTAATAATCACCTAGTTTTTACAATATATATATATATATATATATATATATATATATATATATATATATATATATATATATGTGTGTGTGTGTGTGTGTGTGGGGCAAACGGGCATGTCCGCCTTGTTTAGGCCCGTCTTGTAAAAGCCCACAAAAAACCAGGACGGGGCAGGCATATTTGAGAGTGCAGGTCTAAAATCTTACTCCGCCCTGCAAAAAAGTGAGAGCGGGGCGGGGAAAGCCCGCGGGCATTGAACTATTTAGGCCTAAAAATAATAAAATTGTATGAAAAACTCATGCCCGTAAAAAACGGGGCGGGACGGGGCGGTCACATTAAAGAGAGCGGGCCTGATACTTTGTCCCGCCCCGTAAAAAATGAGGGTAAACGGACTTTCTCCGCGGGCCGGGCCCATATATATATATATATATATATATATATATATATATATATATATATATATATATATATATATATATATATTGTGCTGGCTGTTTATTCTTATAGATCCTTAGAAATATGTTGCTCCACTTCCGGATGTTAAGCCGGTTAGATGTAAGAGAATTTCTTTGTACAATCATATAGGATGAAAAACATCTCTGAAAACTTTAAAATATCTTTTGGGTATACATATTCAAACACATCTAATATTTAAATTCAAGTGTTTTTCGAGTATGCATATCCGAAGTATTCTAATATTTTATTTTCAAGGATTTTCGGATATCCAAATCCGAATATCCGAATTATTCAATATTCTAAATTTATTTTTATTTTATTTTTATTTTATTTTAAAAAGATATTTATTTATACTATTGTTTTACAAATTTTATTAAAACTTTAGAAATTCTTTGAAATTTTTATTTAAGAAAACAATTGCTTAAAATTTTTGTATGTAACTCCCATTTTTGAAACTTTAAAAATCTTTTATTTAAGGAAACAATTACTTAAAAGTTTTGCAGTTTCTTTTTTATAAAATATTTATTCTTTTGTTCTTATCCAATTTTAAAATTGGATTAATTTGTGAAAGATTAATTTGTGATAAATAAATTATTATAAAATTAAAATAGAGTTTAAAGATAGTGCACTGATAGTGTAACCTAACTTTACACATACCACCAATCAAAATCCTTATATTTGTCATATCATATTAATTTTGAAAATTAAAATCGTGTTTTAATTGAATACATGATTGTGATTGGTTGACAGTATAAAAATATGTTACACTGTCAATGCATATCTCTTTTTCTCATTGAAATAACATTAATTTTAAACAATATTATAAATTAAAATTTTATTTTGAAAAGATTTTTCCTTATTATAATATATCTTTGACAAATAAATAAAGAATAATTTAAAAAAAAACATTAATTTTAAATGAAAATTTTAAGAATAACTTAAATACCAATTGTTATATAATATACTATTAATACAATTGATTCACCTTAGTTTTAATTTTTTAATAAATATTAATTTATTTTGAAAATGTATTTCTGAAAAATTCCAACAAGTCACATTTTTTAGTGTTTTTTTTTATAAAAAAAATATGATTTTGGATATGCATATCTGAAATATAAGAGTATTTTAAGGTTTTCACTATAATTCTGTAAGAAACTATATAAATGCATAGAGAATTTCCCTAGATGTAATTGTTGAGGTGCTTGAGCTTGACTCTTACTCTATTAGATTCTCTCTTAGGGTGTTTTTGGTTGAGAGAAGAAGTTGAGAAGAGAGAAAGAGGTGAGAGAGAGAGTGTGAGAAGAAAGAAATAAATGCGAAATACAGAAGATTTGATGTATTGTTTGGAGTAAGAGAAAGAAGTGAGAAATAGAGAAGACAGATTTACATTAATTTTATGAATTGACAAAAATGTCCATATTTAAAAACATTCCATATTAATAATAAAATACAAAATATATTTTTAATTTTTATTTTACAATTAATTATATTACTTATATATATTTATTTTATTTTAATAATTTTAATTTAAATTATTGTTGTTATTATTGCGTCACTTTTTGTTTTGATTTCTAAATTAATTTTTTTATCAACATCTTGTTAATGTTATGTTAGAATCTGGCCTTAAAATATTTGAAGTAATTTTGTTCTTAAAAAAGTTAGTCTTATAAATATTATATTTTGGTGTAAAAATCCTTGCAATTGATTTTTAAAAGGTTAAGAGGGTTATAATTGAAAAAAGAATTAAAGAGCAAGTTTCTATCACATTTTTTTCTCATATGAGAGAAGAGTATAAAAAGGTGTGGGTCTCACTAAATTTTAGTCTCTCTATTCTATTTTTCTACACACCAAACAAGAGAAGTTGGACATCTCTCTCCTATTTCTCTCTTTGCTAACTCTCTCTTCATAATTTCTCTTAAAACAAACACAGCATTAATGTTAGGGCTGGATTGCTGCATCTACCTCTAGATCTTTACCTTTGGTTGTAACAACTAGGTGATTGGTGTTGATAGCAGTTGAGTTGTTAACAGCTTGCTTGAGTCATTTATCTGAATATGTTTTTACAATTCTTCCTGAGCACCCATGGCATTACTTCAGATATTGAAAATCTAGTAGCTGTCAAACTTTGGACAAAAACATTGGAATTCGGTTGTTGTGTGTTGATGCATCGCAAATGGAGATACAATGTTGCTAGACCTTTTCTTAGTTCTAACTCTTGGAGACAATTCGAGGAGTTAACGAATGAACATATTAATTTGTTTGAAACATATCACTTGTTCATCTAAAACTTTAAGGTGATAGGTGTGTGAGTTCTTTAACTTATAAAATGCTCATTCTTCTATTTTCTAACCAATGTGAGACTTCTTCCTTACACTTGATTATTAACCTCTTCTAGACAATCAAAAGTCTGCACGGTAAAAAAAATTCAATCAAGAGAAGTCCTAATAGTACACGATTTATGGCATTGAACAACAATAGTATCATAATAATGATAACATAAATATATAGATAAGGCATTCAACACACTTGAATTTATTATTCTTATAAATCCTGACTTCAATAAAGAAATCTCGACTTAAATAATACCTTTGAATGAAGGGCTTTGCAATATTTAGAAAACAAAGAAAATACATTGCATATATGTCCTTAATTTTTTTTTTTGGCTTTATACCACCGGTTTAGTCCGGTTCGGGGGCGAGTTCTGGCATCAAGTGGTTCCATCCCCCTCCCGATCGCAGTTGCGGGGGATCGAACCGTGGTTCTCCCTATAGTAACTAGAAATAATGGAAGACTAAGGTAAACTAGTAACAAACCCGTGCGTTCGCACGGGTTCTGGTACGGGACGCGCAGTTGTTTGAGATGTATATTTTTTAATAGAAAAAATGTGTATAAAAAGTAATTAACATTTTGATCAGTAATTTCATGTTACCGTTAACATTCAATATTTTGATAAATATCTTCATGTTCCCGTTAATATTCAATATTATGACCAGTAAGTTCAGGTTCTCGTTAATATTCAATATTGTAATCAGTAACTTCATGTTCCCATTAATATTCAATATTTGAATCAGTAACTCCAGGTTCCCGTTAATATTCAATATTGTGTGATCAGTAACATCATGTTCCCGTTAGTATTCAATATTTAATCAGTAACTTCAGGTTCCCGTTAATATTCAATATTCTGATCAGTAACTTAATGTTCCCGTTAATATTCACTATTTTGATCAGTAACCATGTTCCCGTTAATTCAATATTTTAATCAGTAACAAACCGGTGCGTTCGTACGGATTCTGGTACGGGATGCGCAGTTGTTTCAGATGTATATTTTTAATAGATAAAATGTGTATGAAAAGTAATTAACATTTTGATCAGTAATTTCATGTTACCGTTAATATTCACTATTTGATTAGTAATTTCATGTTCCCGTTAATATTCACTATTTGATCACTAACTTCATCGTCCCGTTAATATTCAATATTTTAATCAGTAACTTCAAGTTCCCGTTAAAATTCAATATTGTGATCAATAACTTCATGTTCTCGTTAATATTCGATAGAAATAATCAGTAACTTTAGGTTCCCGTTAATATGCAATATTGTGATCAGTAATTTCAGGTTCCCGTTAATATGCAATATTGTGATCAGTAACTTCATGTTTCCGTTAATATTCACTATTTTGATCAGTAACTTCATGTTCCCGTTAATATTCAATATTTTAATCAGTAATTTCAGGTTCCCGTTAATATTTAATATTGTGATCAGTAACTACATGTTTTCGTTAATATTCAATACAAATAATCAATAACTTCAGGTTCCCGTCAATATGCAATATTGTGATTAGTAACTTTAGGTTTTCGTTAATATGCAAAGATAAATGTTTTTAAGCGTGAAAAATTATTCAATATTTGAATCAATAGTAAAGTTGTTACCGCTTATAACAATAATATATTTTTGTATATGAAAATATTTTAATAAAGAATATGTTTTTCCCCGTTTATAAATATTATTCTTGTTTTGACGTTATTTATAAAAATATTTGAATTAATAATAAAGTTGTTGTCGTATATAAAAATATTTTAAACAATAATGTATTTTCCCCCTGTATAAATATTATTTAATTTTTTTACTATATTAGAAATAATGTATCATACATGTTTTGTCTTACATTGTGATAGAAAAGTTTATTTAAAAAACTTCTCTACCAACAAACACACTATTTCCTAACACGCCGCCCTATACTTCCTTATGAGTTGACCAAAAGTTTAGAAGAAAAAGTTTAGAAGAAAAACAATAAGAAATGAGTAGAAAACAAAACAATTGAAATCTATATGGAGAAGACATCCACTTGTCAAGCTTAGAAGCAATAAGGGCATTAATGTCTTTTCCAGAACAATGAATTTTCTTATATGATAGATAAAATTAAGAACTTTATGGTACAAAGACCAAAAAACCACAATTTTAATGTGGTGGCAAAAAATCAAATAAGGGTATTTTTGACTTTTCCACAACCATTAATTTTCTTATATTATAGATTGATAGATTTTTTTGGAAGAAAGAAGTTAGAAAGTGATGAAAGAGAAAAAAAAATAGAGAATAGAGAGAGATTTGATAAGTTTGATAAAATATAAGAGTTGTATTATTTTAATAATAAAATTAAGAACTTTATGGTACAAAGACCAAAAAAACCACAATTTTAATGTGGTGGCAAAAAATCAAATAAGGGTATTTTGGACTTTTCCACAACCATTAATTTTCTTATATTATAGATTGATAAAATTTTTTTTGGAAGAAAGAAGTGAGAAAGTGATGAAAGAGAAAAAAATAGAGAATATAGAGGGATTTGATAAGTTTGATAAAATATAAGATTTGTATTATTTTAATAATAAAATTAAGAACTTTATGGTACAAAGACAAAAAAACTACAATTTTAATGTGGTGGCAACAAATCAAATAAGGATATTTTAGACTTTTCCACAACCATTAATTTTTTTATATTATAGACTAAGTGAGATCGTTCATTCAAAAGGAGTCAAATCTATACCGCCTCTCTAAATTTGTTTCTGACAAACCATAAAAGCAAGGTTGATCCATATATACTCAACCCAATACTGTTAGAAAAGGTTTTGATAGTGATTATTGCACTTATAGTAATAGATTAAGTTATAATAATAGGCTAAAAAATGCACTTACAGGAACAACAATTTCACCAAAACACTCAAGTGCTTGTTTGATGAAGCGGTGGGTCACCGCCACCTTGAGTTCAGAGCATTTTCGACCGTGATTTTGTGAAGCAGCTAAAGTTAGCTTTAGCCTACCGCACGTAATACTGTGATTTCCACTTACTTCCAAACACAGACTAAATTTTTACTAATGCAATAATACAATTTTTTTACGAGAAATAAAATTTAATTCACTATTATTACCTAACAGGCAATAACTTATATGCTACCGGTATCCCATTTCCAATAGCTAATAATAATAATAATAATAATAATAATAATAATAATAATAATAATAATAATAATAATAATAATAATAATAATAATAATAATAATAATAATAATAATAATAATAATAATAATAATAATAGGAGAATAAATGATGGAACTTATTGCCTGTTTGTTATAGATTTAAAAAAATGAAGAAAAAAAAAATTATTTTTAAAAATGGTTAAATATACAAAACCCTATAATGTTAGAGGGTTTTGATTTTAATCCCTGGCAAAAAAAATTTTAGCGTTAAATTTTCAGATTTTCTCAGCTACACCTCTAATTGCCTACATGACAGTGTATGTGGTATTTTTTAAATACATGTGAAATTTTTTTTTAATATATTATTAATTTTTAATAATATTTTCGTAAATTATTTTTATTAATATTTTTAAATTATCAAAATATTAGAATTAGGCCTAAGCCCATTTTAGTTTCAATACAGCCCACGGCTTCAGAGCCCACGACTTCAGTTGTTCAGTTACTAGTTGTATCTAAAGTCCCACATTGAAAAAGTTGCCTAAGAGTTTAAAAACCTCATAGAACTTTCTCAAATGATATTGAGCTATAAGTCATAAACTATATTTTAATAATTAATTTATAAATATAATTACATAAAAAGATTATTAATAAAAATAATTTAAGAAAATGTAAAAAAGAAATTATTAATAAAAAAATTAAAAAAAAAATAAAAGTAAAACAATTATACTATAGAAAAAATTAAAAAATAAAATAAATAAATAAATTCCCTAAACAATATTTTAATAATTAATTTATAAATATAAATTCATAAAAAATAATTTAAGAAAATGTAAAAATGAAATTATTAATAAAAAAGTAAAAAACATTATACTATATAGAAAAAAAATTTACGTGATTTTTACAAATTAAATCAAAAATAAAATAAAAATCCAACTGGATTGCCAAGTTATTTAATAATGGAATCTGGACTGCACGAGAGCTAGGAGCGATGGAATATGAAAATTACGAGGGGGATTTTGAAAAGAAATCTTTTATGTGGGCCTAAACCGAATCTCGCTAATATTATAGAAGAATTTTATATATTTAACCCTTTTAAAAATGGATTTTATTAAACCGTTTTTTAAATATTATAAAAAAAATTGTATTCGTTTTTTTAAAATTGAAAGACTAATTTTGACATCCTATAACATAAACATATATTATTGCAGATCAAAACATAGTGAAAATCTCAAGTTTTTAAAAAGTTATATTTAATAGAATATACAATAATCATTATTAGTTCGGATTTACTATTGTTTGTATATTAATGACTATTATTTGGTGTTGACCATATATTATTATTAATTACCTTACATATAGCCTTAAGATGAACACTCCGTTAGACATTCATTGTGACAGTTAGGAATTCTTGTGTGTATATATATGGAGAGGGTTTGGGTGACTTTGGTGATGTGGTGACTTTGTGACTTTCCCTCTATCTCTCTCTAAACCAATTTTTCTCTCTCAAGATATTCTTCATTTCTTATCAATTTTGCCTAAAGTCACAAAGTTATTTACACAGTAAAGTTACTGAATCCTATCCCGTATATATATATATATATATATATATATATATATATATATATATATATATATATATATATTGATTGGTCATGGAATAGAAAGGGAAAGGAATTATATTCTTTTATGGTGTCACGAGACCCCGTCCTTTCCTTTCTCTTGCTTCCACAATCCTTTTCTATTTAACTAAAGCAATCCTTTTCTACTTAACCATGTCCCCAACACCATCACCTAATGTGAAAACCATGTCTGAAAATCAAAAATTCCATCCTGCTTTGTTTATCGCCAATGTGAAATCTCTTATTCCTATCACATTGGATTTAGAATATGTGCAGTACCGCTTTTGGTCAGCGTTATTCAAAGTTCAAGCACGAGTCCATGACATGCTAGAACATAGCACCCTTCCTACGGATGCAAAGGAGAAAGTTGCATATGAGAAGACCAAAGCCGACGATCTCGCTCTCTGGAAGAGGCTCGATGTAGTGGTCTTGTAGTGAATTTACACCAAGATCTCCTCCAACATCCTCACCTCCATTCTCAGTGACAATGACTAGGATGAACATGCTTGGAAAAGTGTTGCTGATTTTTTTCAAGACAATAGAAATTCAAGGGCTGTGTACCTTAATAAAGAATTTACCAACACAAACCTTGCTGATTTTTCAACGACAAATGCTTATCCCAGTCGTCTTAAAAGTCTTGTAGATCAACTAGCCAATGTTGGGGCTCCGATCAGTGATCATAGTATGGTTCCGAAAATGCTTCAAGGCTTGACAGAACAATATTCAAATTTTGTGACTGTGATTCAGAACAAGAAGACTTTACTACCTTTGCTATGGCTCGGCCCAAACTCGCATTGGAGGAGACCACACATTTGGAGCGAGCAAAGCAAGATTCTGGTTCAACTGCCCTTATTGCTAATAATTATTCTCCTGATGTTAGTTCCTCTTTCAAAGCACCCCGTCAAAGTAATAATTCCAATGGTCGTGCAAAGATCAACAAAAACCGCAACAATACCAAAAATCGTAACAAAAATAACGACGACGATGGTAACAACCAAGCTAGTGGCGGACGCAGCAACAATCGTTGGGGTAGTCAGACTGTTGGTGGTGGACATCAGTGGAATCAGCAACAGTGGACTCAACCTCCTTGGTGGGAGTTGATGCAAGATCTTTGGGCCATGCCTCCATGTCCTTACCCAACTCAACCATGGGCTCATCAACCTAAGTCAAGACAGTCTAGTTATTGGGCCTGAGACCACAACAGCAGCATGCCTATGCAACAACAACTCCAACGGACATCAAGTTGGCAATGCATACGATGTCCCTTTCGTAGCCTGATCCGGATTGGTACATGGACACCGGGGCAACATATGACGTCCACTCAAGGTAATCTTTCTTCTTATTTTAATTTGAGCAAAAATAATAGAATTCTTATTAGTAGCGGTCACTCAATTCCAATTCGTGGTTATGGTCATACATCCTTACCTCCACTAAATCCACCATTCTTTATAAAATGTCCTTCATGCACCTAAAATTATTAAAAATTTAGTGTCGGTAAGGAAATTTATTACTGATAATAATGTCCCTGTAATATTTGACCTGTTTAGTTTCACACAAAATAATAGGTTTGATGTTTGTTATTTATAATGATCTTCTGGTCTGGATTTGGGTTTCAAATCACTGCAGGGCACTCCAGAAAATTTTCCATAATCTTATCCATGAAGATAGGGCTTCAAATATTAGTTTCCTAAATCTTCTCCAAATTTAGAAACCATTCAAATATGTTGGAAACAAATAAAATCTTTTATTCTCAAATTAAGCGTCATATAGGATTGCATAATATTCCTTGAATCTTATGCAATTGTGACAAACAAATCCAAAAAAAGCCCAGCCCGACTGTACTGGATGCAATGTCGAATGATCATGAGTATGACATATTTGTCCGAAATGTATCATCAGTTGAAGATAGAATATCTTCTTCAACATCTTCATATAAGTTAGTTTTACCAAACATAATGTCAACCAAAAACCAGAAAATTAACAATTACGACATTAGGTTTTTTAGCGCTGGTCAAGAAAGTGATGTGATAATGGAACCATGCTCGAAGGAGGAAAGGGTAAACATGGATACTTCTGGAGGATCATCTTCCTAGTACTTTTATATCCATCTTCCCGTTATATATGATCAGAGGTTTCTGATTCCCTTTACTTCTTTCAAAGCAGAGTTTTTAACTACAATAATTGTTGCTCCATCCCGAGTTACTTTGAATGTATGAGGTATACTCAGGGCTTTTTAGATAGTTTTCTATAGTTTGGGCGTATCTCCCTCTGTAAGAGTGTTTTTCTAATTCTTTAGGACGAAACTCCTTCCTAACAATGGTTAGGTGACCTTGCACCCCTTTCATGGTAATTGTCTAATAAAACCTTTCGTCGATCCTTATGAGGACTCGAAAGACAAATTTGTAAAGATAAGGGGTTGGGACAACGCCTCTCCCGTTGTAGCGGGGACAAAGGGTGAACCCTTTTTTCTAACATCTCGGTCATCAGATCCATGAATTATAGCGAGGGTGGATACACATGTCCTTTCTCCCCTTGATCGAGAAGCGGTTGGGGTTCTAGAGTGGTTTTGTCCCCTATTGTAACACCCCAATTCTACCCAACGAATATTCGGTAATTATAACGGAAAATCATAGTTATTCAAAAATTTCATCAACAAATAATATGTCACATTTCGTCATTTAAATTAGGATTAAATATATAAATCCCCCTGTAATGTTAGCGAGATTTGATTTTATCCCCTGGTAAAGGTTTTTTATAAAACAAACCACGTAATATTCAGATTCCTCCGTTATAGCCCATGTGCAGCCTAGATTCCATTTTTTAATGACTTAGCAGTCCAGTTGGATTTATATTTTATTTTTGATTTAATTTGTAAGAGCCACGTGGAACTTATTTAATTTTTTTTTTCTTTTTTGTATTATTTTTTTTACGTTTTCTTAAATTATTGTTATTGATATTTTTTTGAAATTATTTTTTGAAGTTATCAAAATATTATATATGGGCCTAATGTTATATACAAAGCTCAAAACCACAGGAATTATTGCGATGCAATTCTAACTACCATCCCCGGCAACGGCGCCATTTTGTTGAAGCAGGCATAACGGCAAGCAACAAAAGATTTGGAAATATTACTCTGGGATTTATCGTGTCCACAGAGATGGTTAGAATGCCACTCAACAGTTTATATGGTTTCGAACTCGGGTTTGAATGGGTAAAAAGTATAAAACGGAAAAGTATATATGAACACAAAAGAATTCATTCTTTAGAAAGATAAGATTTATCAAGCTTTGCATATGATCTACTTCTCACAAACTTAAACTTATCAACCATTTATACTCAACCTACGATACTCATCTATGTCATCACGTATCTCACACATCAGTGTCCATCTCTGGAGAACCTACGAGATCAACTCACAACCAAGGTTATCTCTAGCGCAAAGTCGCGAGCACATCCGTATTCTTGCGTCGACAATCTCTCGCGCGCCACTCAAACACGAAAGAATTAAGAACGGATACACAAGTGATTTTCAGCTCTAAATCTATCTCTAGAGTTCAGAAACTAACAGATAATCATCCTAGATAAGGATTCAAGAAGTTTATCTCTAAAGCAACCCAAATCCCGATCACAGAGCAAAAATTTAAGACAACAATCAACATAAATTTGTAAAACAAGTTTTATATAACGACATGGGCGACAAATATACATAAGTTTTATCTCTAAAGAAGCAGAGAAATGAACCGAAGATCTCCCAGTTTGTCAGCTCCGTTCGACGATCAATCCACCTCCAATCATCCACATGCAAGCTCCATAGTTATTTTATAACCTAAATCTACCAAATAATGAAGTTGATGGAGTTTGGGACAAAAACCCCCCAAAAACCATAACCTAGAAATGTCTCAAATGAAAGAATATAAACAAAATTCTACGCAGGCTTGCTTAGCGAGCTCAGTTGACTAAGCTAGCTACACTTTATTCCTAAATATCTAGTACAGTAATAGTAATCTCGCTTAGCAAGCTTAGGAAAACTATGCATCTCTGTTTCATGCCTATGTAAGCGCGCTGAAAGCTGGCTAAGCGAGCTTATGCAGAATTTCCATTTTATTGCTAAAAAACTGCGAAATCGAAGTTGTGCCTTCGACACTTTATTCCTCGAGGCTCTGATATGCATAAATATCTATAAAACAAAGGAAAAACTATCAAACGGTACATAAAATGAATCAAAACACAACTATACTAATATTTACACAAAAGTTGGGACTTTATTACAAAAACCAAAAGAATAGAATCGATAAGTGCCGCAATTATATACTCAAAATAACAACATCTTAGCACTTATCAGTGGAATATCCACCTCTTCGATGATTGGAAATTTTAGTGGAATAGGTGTCTGAGGTGGTTTGCTTATGCGAGCTCCTTTGTTTGAACTTTTTATAGTTTTTTGAGATTTAGGAGTCGTTGAGTCGGGAAAATTTTATCGACATGCTCACAATAAGAAGGAGACCGTGTAGTCGAGTTGTCATTTGGTGTAGGTTTCAATTTTTTGGAGCATCTTTTGTCTTAACCGACTGAGACGGCAGTTTCATGTCGGTTGTTTCGGGATATCCAATATTCCACAATTGTTCTTTGATGTGGAGTTTGATGTTGTCATCGGCCTTCGAAGACCTCTCTTGTATCGCTTCCAATTCGGAAGTAATAGAGATGTTTGATTTTTCTCCTTCAACGCAACCATCATCATCAAAACTAAATCTTTTCCAATGAGGGATAACTTCGTCCATTATTATTGGCTCACCTAGTCTCTCTTTTTTATTAATAACACATGCACACGGGAGACCATACGTCCTAGTAATAGTGCAACCACACTTTACATTATCCGAACCGAAAGTTTCACCCCGTTTGACCTCGTGAAAATTATACTTTAACTCGACCCGAGACACATTTCCGATCAATTAAGAATAAAGAATGTTGTCCCTAAATTGATGTTCCAACACCATAATGCTCCAACCAAATGTGTTTTGTATCTCATTATGTTGGGTTTTGATCATGAAATTTATGGTGTCCCAATCTCGACACAAGTCACCCTTGCTATTAGCCAACCAATTTTTCAAACTAGCATGTGTCGTTTCAACTCTATTGGTGGTTGTATTTCCATGGTGTCGAACATTATCAGTCCACGTACACACAAACTTCTCCTTCACCTTATCAAGAATGGTGCTTTCAACATATTCCAATAAATCCGGATACTTTTCACACACTTTCTGAAATTGAAAGACGAAACCGCCGTATAACTATTTTGTCGAAGAATTTGCAATACGAGTCCATGCATTCATTATTTGTTCAACAATTACACCGGGCTTCACCAATTTTCACCTTCGGTCTCTACTTGTTTCGTCCCCACCGCGGGTTTAACTTTACTTCTCACATTACATGTTATGTGATATCGATAAAGTAATGCATCAGAAGAAGGAAATACCTTTTCCACTGCATTCATCAAAGCGGTATCACAGTTTTAACAATCTCCTTGGGCGTCTCAACTTGTTCCTTCAAAAGTAAACGACACACCTCTAATGCCCACCTAAAATTATCATCTTTTTCACACTCCAAAAAAGAAAAACCAACGGCGTATGTCTTCTCGGTGGATATGTAATACCTACCATCTCAAATAACAAAAGTCGATACTTGTTGGTCTTGTAGGTAGAATCAAGAAGAAGCACTGTAGGGAAAGTGTTGAATAAATTTATCGAATTCGAATGAGTCCAAAAAATATCTCGTACCGTATCCCCATCATTGCAAGTTCCTTACTACGAGACATATTTGTTATCATCCAACATCTTCAACAGTTGTTCCATCTCACGTCTATCTCCCCTAATCGCCTTATTATTGCAGTATCAGATGTTATATAGTTGCCTTATATTTAATACGTTATCGGGTTCCTTCCGTTTCAACGTGGAAAGTATATTTTTCGGTTGGACAAGATTCAAGGACATGTCATTAATACATGTCTTCTCTTCCGGTTTGAGTCGACATACATTATGATGTCCTTGTAATTTTCCGCACATGTCATGGTTATGCAAACCACAAATAACACTAAATCTCCACTTCTTGCTACCCACCATGTAACCAAAAATTTTAAGTGGACACTCGCATTTTCTAGTACCTGTGTCGCCTCTTTTAAACTTCTATAGAGGAGGATGGTATTTCCCGCTTCTTTCAGACAACGTTGTTACAAAAGCGTTTCTTCTTGCTGTACCATTATCCGATCTTCCTATTACCGCACCAAAACCAAGGTTAGTTGCATTCCTACAAATCCATGTGAGCTTGCTTTCCTGATCATCAAACTCTTGCTTGTTATTAAAGTCACCACCAACATCGACCGCATTTACAACTACCCCTTAAACCTTCGGTGAAACATCGACTGAAGAAACTAACTCTCTTGAGATATTATCGGGGTGCACCATACCTATTCGTAACCGATAACACAAATTGTAAATGCAAGCTTCTCAAGCATAGTTTGTTTTGATGAAGACAATATGGACATCAAGCTATCATAAAAGGATGTGCAAAAAGTATTTCAAGTTTTAAGCAAGAAACACATCATTTCAAAGTCTTGAAGAAACAATAAAGATTCAAGGATCGAGCTAAAACGGAAAAGGTACAAACAATACTCACTTTGACATATAATTGTTCACAGATATATTTTCATGCATATCATAAACATACTACAAAGTGTCATCCTTCAAAAGATCATTTAAAACCTTTTTCAAAGTTAAAATTCAAAATAAAGGTTTTAGGAACCGGGTTGTCCATATGGGGGAACCGGTTCCCAGCATTCTCAGTTTTCAGCATTCTGTGTTTTACTATGGGGAACCGGGTTGTCCCTAGGCAGGAACCGGTTCCTCAGTTCAAAATTTGAATTTTTCTGCTGTAACGTTCAGCAGGAACCGGGTTGTCCTAGGCAGGAACCGGTTCCTACTGAACCAGTGTGTTTTTTCATTGCATGATCTTATTCAAACGAATCCATTTTCTTACCACTTGATCATTGCATTATTTCATGAAAAAATAACCATTCAAAGAGGTGTTTGACACATTATAAATACTACATATTTCATAATCATTATTCACCTTCTTCATTAACAATTCATAAACCATATATTCTTCATCTTTCAATATTTCCAAGTGTTCATCAAATCTTATTTTCAAGTGAAACTTTCTATACACATTTTCATTGAGAAATCCATTCAAAGTTTCATGCATACATTGTGAACACTTATATTCATTTTGAGAATTGTTTATTTGAAGAAGAAGATCAATCCAAGATTGATAGTGCTATACAAACTTCATCTAAATCTCTTGTAAAAATTCAAAGAAAATTATCTCCTTACTATCCAGGATTGTTGGAAGTAAGTGGTGTGTTTGAAGAGGATTGTTCTTCATTCACATTAGTGTTGATTGATCTTAAAGGTGTTAAGAACCTTTGATCACCCTATAGGTTAGATAGTAGGCATAGGCTTGTACAATAATTCTAACTATAGTGAAATCTCTTTCGTGTTTGAAAGGGGACTGGAGTACTCTCGGATTGTGAGGGGAACCAGTATATATCATTGTGTTCTTTATCTTTCCGTATTTACCGCTTTCATTACCATTACCAAGATAAAGATACAAACCATCAAAAGCCTTCAAACACTTAACCAAAAATAAGTACAAGTATTCTAAAAACCGTATAAATCTTTGAAAAACCTAATTCACCCCCCCTCTTAGGCGCACTCTTATACTTACATTTGGCATCAGAGCAAGTTATAGGTAATTTGTTCCTAAAGATCCAGAATGGCTTCCGCAAATCAAAGACCGGTTTTCAAAGATGGTGGTTCTAACAACAAGCCTCCATTGTTTTGTGGTGAATATTTTGACTTTTGGAAAATCCAAATGAAGGCTCATCTAGAAGCACAAGGAGAAGAAGTTTGGGAGGCTGTCCTACAAGGTCCTCATGTTCCTACAACGGTCGTTAATGGTGTTGGATCGGAGAAACCTAAAGCGTCATGGGATGATAATGATAGAAAAAGGGTTCTTGCTGACAAAAAGGCGATCAGTCTTCTTCATGGTGCTCTTAGTATGGATGAATTCTTCCGAGTATCAACATGTACAACATCAAAGGAAATTTGGGATACTCTTGTAGAAACTCATGAAGGTACCGCTGAAGTTAAAAGATCAAGGTTGAATACTTTAAGCCAAGAGTACGAACTGTTTAGAATGAAGCCCGGAGAAACTATTCTCGATTTGCAAAAACGATTCGTACATTTGACAAATCACTTGAAGGCACTTGGTAAGACTCTTACTACCGAAGAACTTAATCTTAAAGTGCTCAGATCTTTGACAAGGGAGTGGCAACCAAAAGTGACGGCGATATCCGAAAAGAAGAATTTATCAAGACTTACTTCCGCAACACTATTTGGAAAACTTCAAGAATATGAGACAGAACTTGGAAGATTGGAAAAGCATGAGAACTTAGAGAAGAAATCCAAAGGCATTGCATTAAAAGTAGATTCAAAAGAAAGCAAAATGAAAGATACATCGGATGAAGATGAAAACTTCTTGCTTCTTGTAAAAAGGTTAGGCAAATTTTTTGGTAATAAAAATAATATTGATAATACTAACTATGTCAAAAGAAAGAAATTCTCAAAGCATAAAGATAAAGAAGCATCCACTTCATCACAAGAAGTTACATGCTATGAATGTGGGAAACAAGGACACATAAGCCGGAATGTCCAAAGCTTTCGAAGAAGAATGGATTCAAAGGCAAAAGGGAGTTCAAAAATAAAAAGGCCTACATAGCATGGGAAGATAATGAAGTAAGTTCCTCATCAGACTCCGATAGTGATGAAAGTGCAAACCTAGCACTAATGGCATCACACCACTCCGACGATGAAGAAGGCGAGGCATGCTTGAAGACCACTTCAAACCTATGGTATCTAGATAGTGGTTGTTCAAAGCATATGACGGGTGACTTAAACCAATTTTCAGATCTAAGGTTAAAGGCCAAGGGTTTTGTCACTTATGGAGACAACAATAAGGGAAGAATTCTTGGCAAAGGCAAAGTTGGTGCACCACCTTTCACATCCATTGAAGATGTTCTTTATGTTGAAGGACTAAAGCATAATCTTCTAAGCATTAGCCAACTTTGTGACAAAGGCTTCAAGATCAAATTCACTAAGGAAGAATGCTTGATCATCGATGAAGTCACCAATGAGGTAAAACTCAAAGGTACAAGAATTAATAACATTTTTATGATTTCTTTAAATGATTTATCTTTGAAAGTAAAATGTCTTTTGGTAAACAATAAGGAATCATGGTTATGGCATAAAAGAGCAGCCCGTATTCATATGGATCATTTAAATAAATTAACCAAACATGATCTTGTTATTGGTCTACCTAAGATAAAGTTTGTCAAAGATAAATTATGTGATGCATGTCAAAAGGGAAAGCAAACCAAATCATCTTTCAAACCAAAGAATGTGGTGACTACAACAAGACCACTTCAATTGTTGCATATGGATCTATTTGGTCCATCAAGGACAAGAAGCTTCGGAGGTAATGTATACGCTTTAGTTATTGTTGATGATTATTCTAGATATTCTTGGACTTTGTTTCTTGTGCAGAAAAGTGATGCTTTTAGAGCCTTTAAGAAGTATGCAAAACAAATCCAAAATGAAAATTCATTAAAGATTGTATCCATAAGAAGTGATCATGGTGGAGAGTTTCAAAATGCATCATTTGAAGAATTTTGTGAAGAACATGGTATCTCTCATAATTTTTCAGCACCAAGAACTCCACAACAAAATGGAGTAGTTGAAAGGAAAAATAGGTTTCTAGTGGAACTTGCAAGAACAATGCTTAGTGATGCAAATCTTCCTAAATATTTTTGGGCGGATGCGGTTAGTACGGCATGTTATGTTGGAAATCGAGTAATTATTAGACCTATCTTAAAGAAGACTCCATATGAACTCTTCAAAGGAAGAAAGCCAAACATTGCTCACTTTCACATTTTTGGATGCAAGTGCTTTGTTCTAAACAATGACAAAGACAATCTTGGTAAGTTTGATGAGAAATCCGACGAAGGTATATTTCTTGGTTATTCTCTTTCTAGTAAAGCATATAGAATTTATAATAAAAGAACTTTAACTATTGAAGAATCCATGCATGTATCTTTTGATGAGACTAACACCTCCAAGGAGGAAATAGTTGTTTGTGATGATGATGATGATCCTTTAGATTTACCCCCGGAAGAACTTTCAAATGATACAATTGTGAAGGCACCGGAAGTTCAACAAGAAAGTGTTCAACAAGAAAGTGTACAACAAGAATCAAACACCAATGATCTACCAAAAGAATGGAGAACTCATAGAGATCATCCTATTGATAAAGTTATTGGTGATATTAGTCAAGGAGTTGCAACAAGATTAAATCTCAAAGATGCTTGCTTACACATGGCTTTTGTTTCTCAAATTGAACCTTCCAAAGTTGATGAAGCCTTAGGAGACGATCAATGGATAAATGCAATGCAAGAAGAATTAAATCAATTCGAGAGAAATCAAGTTTGGGAACTTCTTCCTAGACCAAGTAATAAACATATCATAGGTACTCGATGGGTGTTTAAGAACAAACTTGATGAGAATGGTATAATTGTTCGAAACAAAGCAAGATTGGTGGCCCAAGGTTACAATCAAGAAGAAGGAATCGACTTTGAAGAAACATTTGCTCCGGCTGCAAGGTTAGAAGCTATTCGTCTTTTACTTGCTTATGCATGTTCATTAAATTTTCAGCTTTATCAAATGGACGTCAAGAGCGCATTCTTGAATGGCTACATCAATGAAGAAGTCTATGTCAAACAACCCCCGGGATTTGAAGACTTCAAGAATCCTACACATGTCTTTAAGTTGAGAAAGGCTCTTTATGGCTTAAAGCAAGCACCAAGAGCATGGTATGATAGACTTAGCAATTTTTTGTGTGAAAAGGGTTTCGAAAAGGGTAAGGTTGATAAAACTTTGTTCATTAAGAAAATCAAGAGTAACACTTTATTGGTTCAAGTCTATGTTGATGATATCATTTTTGGATCGAATAACAAAGAAATGTGTGAGGAATTCTCATTGATGATGCAAGGAGAATTCGAGATGTCTATGATGGGAAAGATGAACTACTTTCTTGGACTACAAATTAAGCAACTCAAAGATGGAATCTTTATCAATCAATCCAAATATTGTAAAGAACTATTGAAGAAGTTTGATATGGATAATTGCAAAGCAATGAATACTCCAATGGGCTCCGGTACATATGTTGATCAAGATGAATCCGGTACTCCAATTGATATTACTAAGTATCGAGGTATGATTGGTTCTTTATTATATTTGACGGCAAGCCGTCCTGACATAATGTTTAGTGTTTGTCTTTGTGCTCGCTTTCAAGCAAATCCAAAGGAATCACATCTTATGGCGGTTAAAAGGATCATGAAGTATCTCAAAGGAACAACCAACGTTGGCTTATGGTATCCTAAAGGTAGTGTTTGCAATTTAATTGGTTATTCTGACGCGGATTATGCAGGATGTAAAACTGATCGTAAAAGCACAAGTGGTACTTGTCACATTCTTGGAAATGCATTAGTATCATGGGCTTGTAAAAAGCAAGCATGTGTTGCTCTTAGTACGGCCGAAGCGGAATACATAGCAGCGGGTAGTTGTTGTGCACAAATTCTTTGGCTTAAGCAACAACTTCGTGACTACGGACTTGATCTCGGATGCATTCCTCTTCGATGCGACAATACAAGTGCTATCAATATTACAAAGAATCCAGTCATGCATTCAAGAACCAAACACATAGACATTCGACATCATTTTCTTCGCGATCATGTGCTTAAAGGAGATGTTGAAGTCACCTTTGTAGACACTCATAATCAACTTGCGGATATCTTCACCAAGCCTCTCCCAAAAGAACCGTTTTACAAAATTCGACGAGAGCTTGGAATTTTAGACGAAGGTGATGTTTAAAATTTGTTCGTCATTTTCATACATCAAAGGTACACGTTTCTAACATTTTATAAGTTAAAAGTGCTTTATAAATATTCATTTATTATGACTTGGTAATTATGTATGATATGTATGCTTTATTTTTCATAAAATAAAAGTTTTTGGAAATTTTCAGTCCAGGAACCGGTTCCCATGTGGGACGAACCGGTTCCCCATAGTAATTTCCAGAGGCGTTGTTTCTGTGTTCTTCAGGAACCGGTTCCCATGTAGGGACGAACCGGTTCCCACGTATTTTTTCCAGATTTTCATTTTCCTCTTTAGGCTGTAACGTATACTTTTCTTTATTTAATATTTTAAGTTTTATTGTTATATCTCTTAAAAATGCTACTTATCTCTTAAAATACACTTTCACTCATTCACATTCACTCATTTACTCTCATTCAACATTCATCTTCATCTTCTCCAAACCCTTCCACCTCCATTGTCAAACCACATTAAAAGCTCCACTATCTCACTTTAACTCACAAAATTTAATTACCCACTACCTCAAACCTATATATCATCCTCCATTCTTTCACATATCTCACTCAAATCCTTCTCCACTCACCAAATCCGAAAATCCCAACCTAAACCCTAACTCTCAATCATGGCACCCAAAATTTCAAGAAGTGCAAAAGGGAAGAACAAGGTTGGTGAGACAAGCGAAGATCCTCAAGAGACTCAACCAACTGTCAAGAGTCGGAGACTCACTTTCAATATTCGTAGTCGGAAACTCCTTCCGGAAAAATACGGTAAACTTCCCGATTTCCCTAATCACAGCTTCAATTTTCCGGCTAGACTAGCTAATGCAGGGGTGGCTAATTTTGTGCTTGACCATGGTGATTATTATCCGGATTTGGTTAGAGAGTTTTATCATAATCTTAGGATAGTGACCGATGAATTTGATGATTTCACTTTGCTGTCTGAAGTTTCAAATAAAGAAATATGTTTAGATGTTGAGGAATTTGGAAGAGTGTTAGGAATTCCATCTCAAGGTTTAGTGCTCCTTCAAGGTAACATTCCGGAGGATTGGCAACCGTATAGTAAGATTGATGTTTTTGTGGATATGTGCCGACCAACTCAACGCGACACAGTTCGCCAACAGCTTGCTACCAAGTTTAACATGTTCGGTTCAAGCTTATCGGTGAGTGATAGGATGCTCCATCTTATCATTGCTTATGTTTTATTTCCAAAGAACTCTAACCATTCCAGGGTCAATGAGTTCGAGTTGATGGTTTTGCTTGCTCTAAGACGGGGCATTGAAGTCAACTGGGCACTTTCAATTATGCGCCACATGCAGCTCATGGCTTCCCTTAAAGGAGGGTTACCTTATGCAAGGGCCATCTCTCATATTGTTCGGAATAGGGATGTCAATTACTTCTGTTAATGGGGATCCCTGTGGGGAATATCTGTGCGGAGATCCGAAGTTGGAGATTTTTTTCCCCGTGGGGATGGGGATGGAGGGAAAAGTTCCCCCGATAACACTTTAGGGCGGGGATTGGGAAAGTATCCTCCGTCCCCGTGGATTCCCCGACTCCGAAGATATATGTTAATTTATATATTTTCTATATTATATAATTATATAATTTTACAATGTATTAGAAAATGAAGAGTCATTAGAAGTTATAGATTTGTCACACATAATCAACCACTTGCGCTGGACGACACCGGTATTGTGGTAGTAAATTAGTGGAAGCACGGTAGCAAGAAGTTATGTTACTATTTATTTATTTTTACATAAAAAATATTAGCAACATCAAGTTCTTTTGCTTTTTTTATTTATTATTGATGCAAGATGTATTTTGTTTTTTTTTTTTTATAAAATAAAGATGCAAATATATGCGTTTTAAAAAATACGGAAAAAAAAACAAAATACTAGTGTCATAGTTTTGATCAAAAAGTGTAGAAATTTTCTTAAGATTCGATCTCCGTGGATATCCGTGGGGATCTGTGGGGATGGGGATGGAGGGAAATATTCCCCCGTGGCGGAGATTGGGGATGGGGACTAAATTTGGAGGCGGGGCGGGGAGTGGAGAAGCATCCTCCGAACAATATCTGCCCCGTTGACATCCCTAGTTCGGAATGCTGGTGTTCTCCTCCAAAGGGAACCAAAGAAAAATATGGATGAACAAGAGTGTGCTATCACCACCGCTACCGCTCTTAAAAATACAGGAATAGTTACGGATCGTGAAGGTAGATTCGTTTACAAAGTTGATTTTGAGCCAACCGTGCCACAAGTTCCTCAACCTCCCGAAGGTGGATACACAATGGATATGATGTTTGCCAAGCTTTGTTCTATTCAAACATCTATTGATAACAACAAGCGGGAGAATAACTATGAGCATAACCTTATGAGAAGACAAATGCGGGAAATTCAACGGACTCAAAGGCGTATCTTGGCTCATTATGAGGGAGAGGAAGGAAGTGAAGAAGAAGATGAACAAGAGGATGATGATGAAGAACAAATGGATGAAAGTGACTAAATTATGTGCTTTAATTTCTATGTTATGTTTTCTTTCTATTATTAGTTTTTATTTTATGTTTTCTAGACATTGTTCCATTTATGTTTCGTGATGTTTAGGACTATTTGTGTTTGTGTTGTAATCGTGAAAAAACTACGTTTCGTATCGTTTAAATCATGTTATGTTTGTAGTATTTCATTTTGTGTTATCTTTGTGGTATTTCACATTGTGTTATATTTCATATCAAGGTTTCTCTTTTTCCCCATCCTTTTTGATAATAACAAAGGGGGAGAAGAATATGCATGTGTTTTTGTTGTTGTTTTGTTTCAAAGAAAAATGCAGGCCATTGTTAAAATTATCAAATAAAACTCATCACCATAAATCAAGGAATCATGGATTTAGGGGGAGTCTCTAACATAGGGGGAGCCTTGCATTGTTCAACATAATTTCAAAAGCACAAAACAACTTTTTCAAAACATTTTCAAGACTTGGTTGTCATCATCAAAAAGGGGGAGAATGTAAATGCAAGCTTCTCAAGCATAGTTTGTTTTGATGAAGACAATATGGACATCAAGCTATCATAAAAGGATGTGCAAAAAGTATTTCAAGTTTTAAGCAAGAAACACATCATTTCAAAGTCTTGAAGAAACAATAAAGATTCAAGGATCGAGCTAAAACGGCAAAGGTACAAACAATACTCACTTTGACATATAATTGTTCACAAATATATTTTCATGCATATCATAAACATACTACAAAGTGTCATCCTTCAAAAGATCATTTAAAACCTTTTTCAAAGTTAAAATTCAAAATAAAGGTTTTAGGAACCGGGTTGTCCCTATGGGGGAATCGGTTCCCAGCATTCTCAGTTTTCAGCATTCTGTGTTTTACTATGGGGAACCGGGTTGTCCCTAGGCAGGAACCGGTTCCTCAGTTCAAAATTTGAATTTTTCTGCTGTAACGTTCAGCAGGAACCGGGTTGTCCTAGGCAGGAACCGGTTCCTACTGAACCAGTGTGTTTTTTCATTGCATGATCTTATTCAAACGAATCCATTTTCTTACCACTTGATCATTGCATTGTTTCATGAAAAAATAACCATTCAAAGAGGTGTTTGACACATTATAAATACTACATATTTCAGAATCATTATTCACCTTCTTCATTAACAATTCATAAACCATATATTCTTCATCTTTCAATATTTCCAAGTGTTCATCAAATCTTATTTTCAAGTGAAACTTTCTATACACATTTTCATTGAGAAATCCATTCAAAGTTTCATGCATACATTGTGAACACTTATATTCATTTTGAGAATTGTTTATTTGAAGAAGAAGATCAATCCAAGATTGATAGTGCTATACAAACTTCATCTAAATCTCTTGTAAAAATTCAAAGAAAATTATCTCCTTACTATCCAGGATTGTTGGAAGTAAGTGGTGTGTTTGAAGAGGATTGTTCTTCATTCACATTAGTGTTGATTGATCTTAAAGGTGTTAAGAACCTTTGATCACCCTATAGGTTAGATAGTAGGCATAGGCTTGTACAATAATTCTAACTATAGTGAAATCTCTTTCGTGTTTGAAAGGGGACTGGAGTACTCTCGGATTGTGAGGGGAACCAGTATATATCGTTGTGTTCTTTATCTTTCCGTATTTACCGCTTTCATTACCATTACCAAGATAAAGATACAAACCATCAAAAGCCTTCAAACACTTAACCAAAAATAAGTACAAGTATTCTAAAAACCGTATAAATCTTTGAAAAACCTAATTCACCCCCCCTCTTAGGCGCACTCTTATACTTACACAAATAACACAAAATTACAAGACTGTTGCAAAAAAATAACACAGACACCTTCCGTAGATGCGCCTACGGAACGTGTTCATCTTCAATATATTCCGTAGATGTACCTATGGAAGCCACATAATTTTTTTTCCAGAAAATTCTTGCGTAATATGGGTAATGCAATGGATAAAGATGACTATTTACCTGAAATTGAGTCTTCTCTTGCTCCCTTTGATTTGTTGCACCAAAAAGTTGGAGCTTTGAAGTGGAAACTGATATTGATGAAGTAAGATTTTTTAGGATGGTGAGAGTGAGTGTTGAAGAGGAAATGTGACAATGGAGAAGTGATCATGCTGGTTCAAACTATATCAGATGCTTCCGTAGGTACATCTACGAAATATTTTGGCGCTAAGTCATTCGGTAGATGTACCTACGGAACAATCCCTGAACTGAATTTACTTGTAGTTTTTGCCAACTTACACTAGTTTAAAATGTTTCTGTAGATACACCTACGGAAAAAACCAAATTTTTAAAAAAGTGCTTCCGAATGTGCATCTACGAAAGCAGGGGGCATAATTAGAATTTCGCCTGCTGCCTAAGAAATCCAAGGGGTATAATGAGATATTCTCCTGTTTTTTTGTAAGCATTTCGCGTGCTTTTTTTAAAGATATATTTTGCCTTTCTCAAAACAAATTTCAGTGATTATTTTATTGAAAAAACTAACTCTCATTTAGAAGTGGAAATAGATCAAACCGACATACATGGTCCTATAGCCTAACCTATTTAAGGTCGGGTCAGACCAAACCTATTTAATAAAAAGATTGTGTTTAATTTTAAAAAAAAATCTATTTAATTAAATAGGTCATGCTTATGCTATTAAAAAATCTACGAAGCCTTATAGGTCAGCCTATATTTTCATATATACTAAAAATAGCCTAAATAGACTGGGCTATATATGCATATATATTTGAAAAAATACTAAATAGGTTGACTTTTATATGCATATGTATATATTAGAACAAAGCCTAAATAGGTCAGTCTATATATGCATATATAGGCCAACCTATAGGACTTTTTAAGTAATATGGAATTATTGAAAAACCTTAATGGAAAACAGACTTTTAAATAGGCTTTTAGGTCAAGTCAAACTTTTAAAAAGACTAGACCAAACCGAAAAAAGAAAGGCTATAATAGACTATAGGCCTGACTCAGGCCTTTTAAATTTATCGGAGGTCAGACTCAAGTCTTCTAAAACCTAGCCTAAGTTATTCTCATTTCCATTTATTTAAGAGTAATGTTATTTGATTTATCAGAAAATTGATATCTATTTAAGACCTTATACTATTGTCTCTGGATTTGTTTGGTAAAAATAACGGTTGACTGATAAGTTAGCTGATAGCTTATAGCTTATAGCTGATGGCTGATGACTGATAGCTTATAGCTTATAGCTGATGGCTGATGACTGATAGCTTATAACTTATGGTTGATGGTTGAGACTAATAACTGATAAGCTAATTGAAGTGTTTGATAAAATTAGCGGTTCAAGTAACTTATAAATGTAAAAGGATATAAAAGATATTTAATACATAATTATTTAATTTGAAATTAAAATAAATTATAAAGGATAAAAATGAGTTTATGCTAAAATAATAAGGATAAAAAAGAAAGAGAAAATGACAAGCTATAAGCTATAAGTTAAAACACTATTTGAAATAGCGTCTGGAAAATAAGCTATAAGCTAGTGATGAAAAGACTGTTACCAAACAGGTCTAAATTGTCATATGAACTTATAAGCTATAAGACATAAGCTCAAAATTATGTTTTACCAAACAGAGCCAAATCTTTTTCATATTTTTTAATTCCCTACACTTGCACAAATTTTAAAATACACTAATATATAAACTTATAAAGAGAGACATTTTACGATTTTTTTCCACATTGCCACTTATATGAAAATAAAACACCACACTGTCACATGATGCGAAAATATTCCAAAATGCCATATCTTTCATGTATGGTTCGTCCAGGGCTTGGATGACCCAATGAAAAAAAATTTGGGCCAGTTGGGGTTCGGCCAGGGCTTGGCCGATGTAACATCCTAATTTTGTTAGTTATTTATTTAATTAGTTCTATTTGGTGTTTTACTAATTATTCATGTTATTCAATTATTTAGTATAATATTTTTAAATTTGAGTTTTGTGCTAATTGAATTAATTGAATTATTAGGAATATTATGAGATATTAGTTAATGGGCCTAATTTAGTTAGAAAGAATAGATTATGGGTTAAGCCCATTTATGTGAGAAATATAGTAAGAGAGAAATTAGGTTAGTTCTCATAACATTCATTTTGGAGAAAGAGGCTAGAGAGAAGAGAAGAGAAAGGAGAGAAGAGGAAGAGAAGAGGATTGTGAGATTCTTGAAGCTTGGAGGAGTTTGAATAGAGGAGTTTACGTTGACCTAAAGGAGTTTGAGTCGACCTAAAGGAGTTTGCGTCGACCTAGGGGTACAATTTTGAGCAGATTTTGTAAAGACCATAACTTTTGATCCGTAACTCCGTTTTATGCGCCGTTCGAAGCGTTAGGAAGCTAATGAGATTATCTATATGATAGGATAGAGTTGTTTGATATTGAATGGTTTAATTTTAATGTCAATATATGGATAACATGTGACTTACTTATGTGTGCATTATGAATTAATGACTTGTGGCTAATATTCATTGATGTGTTAAGTGATGTGATATCCATGATATGTTGGAATGAATATATATATATACTATTTGAATGTGTCTTGTTGATAATGATAATTTAAATGTGTATGTATCGAGATGTGGATTGAATAATGATGATGCTAGAATTGAATACATGTGATTGATTGATGTGTGTTGAGTGATGCATTCTTTGGCATTGAAGTCATGTTGTGTGTATTGTGCAATGTTGGAAAGATGTGATTGTGTAGTTTAAGAGATAGAGAGATCGTCTTAAATGCATGAGTCTTGTTTTGTTGCACACATACACAAGCATGAGTCTTTGAAAGTGGCAATATTGGGTAATCTCGCGAAGGTTATTTACTTGTCCCAAACCTAACGAGTATGGGGTTTGAAAGCTTAATGAGTATGGGGCTTTGAGGTGGTTATCTTATCCGTAGAGAGTGGCAATCGGCATGACCGAAAATGATAACGGAGGGATCCACATGCATATCGCATTGAGTCACACTTGAGTCGCACGTGTCGGTGTGAAATGTTGTTGTTGGTGTGATTTATGTGATATGAATTGTGTGGAATGATGTTGGTGGATATGCATATATGTGGATTTGTGATTCATTTGATATGAATAGTTGTTGCGTTATGAATGTGATATATGTGATCGAAACATATGTGATGTAGATGTGAATTTATATGTACTAATGATATATGTATATATGTGTGGATATGTGAATCATGTTTGATTAATGATGATACATGGGGTTAGAGAGGTGATTACATGTATACTTGTAATATTAATGACACGATTCTAATGATGTAAATATATTCTATGATGTTTTTTTGAAATGGGATAGAGATGAATATGTGCATTTGGTGATATATGTTCATACTTGCGATATATATAGGTGAATCTTATACATGTCTATATATTTGGAAAAACATGTGTATGTGATTATGTGATGATAACTTGTATATTTAGAATATGATTACATTTGAATACAATTGTTACCACGTGAATGTTGTCGAAAAGGATATGTACTTAGAATCTAGATGTTGGTGAACTATGATTATATACACTGTTTAGTAATCAGGTTTGATTATGTGGAATTGAATAAGCTAGGTTGTATGACATGAACATGTGAATCTTGATTAGTTGCATATGATGCATGTTTATGTGAAGAGTGATGAATTCTCGAAATGTATTCTTGTTGTGTTTTACATTTCCCATATTATGTTTATCTATAAGAAGTTGAATTCTCACCCTTCTGTTTGAATGTTATCCTTTGTTGGTAACGTGCAGGTTTCGTCGATAGTGATGCTTCGAAGGAGGCTTAGCTTAGAGATTTAGATCTCTAGTAGGTCGTGACTAAGTAGTCTCTTATGCTCTGGTCATATGTAACACATGGGATTGAGTTTATATTTTATAACTCGTTGTTATGAGATAATTGTTTACTCATATTGTATTTCGTATTTGAATACGTTATTTTGTTGATGAATTGCCTTGAGCCGAGATGTTGAGACATGGTGGATGATGTATGAGAATCATCCGATTTTACTATTTATTCGATGAGATGATTATTCCGCTGTAGTTTTGCATTTTGTATTAAATCCCGTGTTATTTGGAAATGACCATTGCATGTTTTAAAGATAAAATGTTGTTTTATTTTGAATTATGTGTAACGCCCTCGTGAGATGCATGCTTCTTTACTCTGATTTACGCAAATCTATGCCTTATTTGTTTAGTATAGAATTGGGGGTGTTACAGCCGACCCTGCATTGGATTTTTTTTCTCGTTTTTTATTTTATTTTGAATAATTAAATAAATTTTTTGATTTATTAATATTATTAGGATTAAATATGTTTTTGGTCCCTATAAATATCTCAACTTTCAATTTTAGTCCCTATTAAAAAAATAATATATTTTAATTCCTACAAAAATTTCATGCTTGTAGTTTTAGTTTGGTATTTTCAAAAATTTTGAAATCTGTTTAATTATCCTTAATCTTTCAAATATTTGAATAATTTTTTTCATACATGTTTAAAATACAATATAATATTTTTTTTATCATATTTTAGAATTTTTAAAAATAAGAAGAATTAATTATGAATTTTTTAAATTTCAAAAGATAATGATCAAAGTAATGAAAACCTCGACTTAAAAATTAAATTTTAAGTTTCTTTTTTTTTTGATAAAAACTTATTATAACGTTCTAAACATGTATTCAAAATAATCATTCAAAAATACATATTGATTTAACAAAAGGGACTAACATTACATGCATAACAATTTTTGTAGAGATTAAAATATATAATTATGTTAATAGGGACTAAAAATCATAGTTGAAATATTTATAAGGACCAAAAACATATTTAACCCATATTATTAATTATATATTTAAACCATTAATCTATTTTAATATAATATTTATTTTAATTATATAATAATATATAATAAAATTAATTGATAATAATTGTTTTATAATAAACTAATTAATAAAATATTTTATTAAATTAATTAATTTAATAAAATATGGTCGGTGCTTCAATGGCTAATCCGATGAAACAACTATACTAAAAAAGCATAGGTTGGATGAGCGCATGAAGAAGATACGTACATGTGTAGTCTCGGCCAATGGATGGCCGAACGCATATAATTTATTAATTTTTTGTTGCCTATAAATAATAATATTTTGCTCATTTGTACTCACATCAGTTACAATAAAATATTACATTAAAATGGATTAATGGTTTAAATATATATTAATAAATCAAAAAGTTATTTAATTATTAGAAAAAATGAGAAAAAGAATCAGTATAGGGTCGGCCAAACCTCAACTGACCCAAAAAAGCTTCATTTGGTCGTCCAAATCCTAGACGAACTATAAGTGAAAGATGTGGCATTTTGGAAAAAAAATTCGAACATGTGACAATGTGGTGTTTTATTTTTATATAAATGGTAATGTGGTAAAAAAATCCATTTTAACACTCAATTTTATACATATATATATATATATATATATATATATATATATATATATATATATATATATATATATAAAATAATTGCCAAATGCTAATCGATAATATGCAACTAATGGATATGAGAATTTTAGTTATCAAAATTATACTAATTGTTTGTAGTATTGATAGCACAACATTTATCTATTGTTCCCTTACAAAGTTCCATATATGAATTCAAGTACTGGTAAACCATCATTTAGGCTCATAACAACTTTTGTTTTCGCTTCAACAATTGAAAACATAATTTACTTATTTTCCCAAAATTGCAATTTGAACCATATCATTTTAATTAACCTGTACTGTGAAAGAAAGAAAAAGTGAAAAACAAATAACCGCATTGGGCATTGGCACTATGACACTATCTGATTAATTTAAACCAAAAATAGTGCATTGACATATAAGTTTCTGAGAAAGAAAAAGAACTGATGAAGGATAAAATATGTACAATCCCACCACCATCACATCTCATCAAAGAAGTCATAGTCAAAATTTAAAAGCCAATATTTATGAACGATTAAAATGGAATATAACAAGAAAAAGAAAACTCTGAAAAGAAAAAAGGTTATTGATGGATGGGAATAAAGATCTGGTGCATGCAATGATGCAAGTGGATTAATCTTTTCCCCCGTTTCACCATCAATTTGACGGGTAGAAAAATATAATTATAAGGAGATTTGTTTCAAAACAGTCATGAAAAACTACAATAATGATATATTTACGGTAGAATTCTCCATAGAGATAAAAAAAATAATCATAATTATCCATAGAGATTCTAATTTAATGGGACTAGTCTTTTATCTTTGGAGAATACAAAGACGGATAAGTACCAGATAATGACCTACCTTCATTTTAATTAGAAAACACTGAATTTTATGAGATTCGACCTCTAATGACTAAATATATTTTTGTATTTATAGATTAAATTTTGGTTTTAGGAGATTGCACCATCTACTAGTTATGCCTCGAATAATAAATTAAAATATTTCAACGTTTTGACAAAAAGTTGGGACTGTGCTATTGTGTTCAATGGTACATTGTGATTTGATCATTTAAATGTTTTTGCATTTTAGGTAAAGAGTTTGGATCGCGTCGCTTAGTCTTTTGAGTTTCTTATGACTTGATGATGTTGAACTGCATTGATGTGCTTATGGGTGCACTGTATTTGAATGTTTCTTATACTTTTTATTTTTTTTATTTTTTTCCGTTCTATGTGTTTCATTCCTCTATTTGCTTCTTCATTGTAACTTTTATAATAAAATATTAAAAAAATTGTCTTGTTAGGAAGATTTCAACATAATTTTGTATTTTTCGTGAACCATCTAATTCTTTATTAAATCCTACAAAACAGAAGCACATAAATAGTAAAAACTTTTTAAAATAGAAAATCACGTTCCTCTTGTGATGGTATAAGCAACTAGTAGTTTGTTTTCTTCTTTATTATCATAGTGTATGTATTTTTATTTTTGCTATCTGGGCATTTCATTCATTTTTTTCATGGGCTATCATCTTCCAACCATTTTTCTTGAATTTCATTTTTTCTTGTTGGGAAAATTCGGACAACCTTCATTTCCTAATTAAATATTCAATAGCATCTTTCGAAAGAATGCATTTATCCGTGTTATGCTCGTTGCATCAATGGGAGTGAAAAAATCAAAATTTGTCCACTCCAGAACATTGTCGGATGCAATTTAGGGTTCCAACTTGCTCTTCTTGAAACTCTGTGTTGATACATTCTAGTAGGATAAACAATCTCGGCACGATCAACATAGTGTATTCGACGTATCTGAATGGGGTACCTCTTTTTCAATTTGGTTGATTTGGGAAATATTTTTTAGTTTTGCCTCTATTTTCGGCTCCCTACTTTATTTCTTCATTTTCCTTCTACTTGTCTCTTCTTTCTCGAACCCTCCTCCATAGATTGCCTTACTGGTTGTTAAAATTTTTATCATTTTGTATATACTTCTCGGTCCTTACCCAGTAGGCTATTGAAGGTTTTAGGGACCATGATTCCAATAATTTCAACAATTTTGGATCCCTTGTTGGAGTTGAATCCTTAGCATGTATTTCTTCATCTTGTCGTTGGTGTTCTTTGTAACACCCCATATTTTTCTAATTTTAATTTAATCGGAAATTAAATTATTATTTAGAATTATTTGGTATTTTGTTGAATTATTGAAGAATTATGGATTAAGGGCCATTGGGCTGGATGGTGAGATTAGTAGTATGGGGGTGCTAAGTGAGTAAGCCCATTACTAATTATTTTATGTTTTCATAAAATAAAGGAAATAAGGAAAATTGGGAAAAGGAAAGAGGAACGTGAAAAGCAGAGCAGAAGAGTTGGAACACGAAGAACGTGAAAGAGGAGCAATGGAGGGAGAGACCAATCAAGAACTCTTGGCTAAGGTAAGGGGGGACTCTCCGGTTATCATCTATTATCGTATTCTTAGATAATAATATTGATTAGGGATGTTGTTGAGTCAATTGAATTATATGATAGATTTAGGGATTTAGTCGAATTGTACGATGTTTGATCCCTATGTTTGAATCCATGATATCTATGTTGTTTTGGTCCCAATTGATGCGTGATTGATGTATTATGAGGTGTTTTTCGTGCTGTTTGTGCTTTTGGTTTCCCTAGGTTCGTACTGGTATGAATTGGGTGAGTTGGGAATGTGTAGAATGTTGTTTTCTGCAGGTTGGGGTTTCTGAAATCGCCGGTTCGCGCCGCGTGCACAGGGTTGGCGCCGCGAACAGGTGGGTAGAATGCCAGGAATTTGTGATACGCACAGGTCGCGCCGCGTACCTGTGTTGGCGCCGCGAAGGCGTGCTTGTTTTCTCGTATCGCGCCGCGTACCTGTGTTGGCGCCGCGAAGGCGTGCTTGTTTTCTCGTATCGCGCCGCGTGCATAGGTTGGCGCCGCGAACACGTTTGTATGGTTCAGGTCGCGCCGCGAGTTTTGGTTGTGCCGCGTGCTGTAGCGTTAGTTGTTTTCTTGAAAAGTTAAATGATGTGTAACTTTCGAACCGTAGGTCCGTTTTTAGTGCCGTTTCGAGCACGATGAATCTTATGAGATAGTCTACGTGTTTAAATGATGAAATGAGATGTGAATCCAATTATTTTTAAATATGATTTTATTCCTTGATGGATGATGTATTGTACATATATGTGATGAGATGTGTTAAATACATGCTATGTTGAAAATATTAATCATGTGACGATTTGTTTGTTTGGATGATGTATTGTTGACATATATGATGAAATGTGACAATATAAGATGTTGTTTTGAAAACATTATGATGTGATGATTTGTAGAGAATTGTATGATGTTGAATGATTTGTTTGGAATAATGTGGGTACATGTGTGTTCTTCTTATTGATGATGATGATGATTGATGTGGACACATGTATGTTCTTTAATGATGATGATGATGATTGATTGTATTTGAATGATGCTAATGTATATAAACATACTTTGATGATGATGATGATGTTGATGATGATGATGAAATGAGTATTTGATGGTGTTACTCATTAGACTTGACGATGGTATAAGTATGTTGTATATGTTGCATTCATTCATATGCATTTGATGATGGATCCCGTTGATGAGTGGATCGTTGGTGGCTAATTCCCATTGTGCGGAGATTAGTAAGCAGTCATCGTGTGCCCATGGGGGTGTGAGCGATGAGGTTAATCGTGTGCCCATGTGGGATGTGAGCGATTAAAGGGCAGTATCGTGGAGAGAAGTCCTGTGAATATGATTCACGAATTTTGGTACCACATGCATAGTGTCAGTTCATACATATGCATACTTTTATAACATGATTGGAAGTATTCCAGTGTTATAAATATTGATGACGTGTTGGTTGTGTGTTTTGTTGAATTAATGTTGAGCATGATTGTCTGTTTGAAAGATGTGTTTTGTTGACATTTGTGTAAGTGATGGATGTTCTTGATAATCTGAATATGATGAAATTGGGTGAATAATATAACTATGATGTGTTGTTATTTAAGATGCAATAACATTTGTTAACTGTGATGAGACTCACCCTTACTGTTGACATTTTCAGATTGAGGATAGCTGCTTTCGACTTGGTGAGGATTAGCTCATAAGTCAATTTAGTTGTTGCGTCGGTGTCATGCTCTGATATTGTAACACTGGGGGAAACGCTAGATTAGAGTTATGATGATACTCTATCGTGTTGTTATTGTATTAAATTATGTGGGATATTGTATAGATGATGTTATGCTTATCCGTATGATGAATTTTCCGCTGTGTAAACATGAGATGTTTGTGTATTATGACAGATTGTTCCTTAGTGAAAGCATGACAATGAATTTATGATAATTTGTTTTAAATTGAATTGTGGCACCCTTGTTTTCATGTTTTACTCTGAAAACTATTTTATAAATTTCCGTGGGGTTTAGAAGGGTGTTACAATAGTGGTATCAGAGCAGGTCGGTCCGTCCGGCCAATTGTTGAGTCAGATGAGTTGCACGACGGTTGAATACTGTCGGCATTTTTATTCCTTGGTATGCGACATGTGAGTGAATCACTGTCGGTACTTGGTTGTTTGTTGCAGGTGTGGAATTGAAACAAGTGGGGGAGAAGCTTCGCTTCTCGGTTATGTTTCAGTTGTAAGAAGATTGATTCAGTAGGCTGTTGTTGGCAACAGTGCGAGCGTTGTTGGAGTTTGTTGTTTCCCGAATTGAAGGTGACTTGGACTTAAGACTTCACTGGGAATTGAGTTGGAACATCTTGAAGGAAGATGATTAGAGGTAATTGACAGTTATTGTAAGAGAAGGAAATTGGAAAGTTGTGATGTGTCAGCTCTACTGGTGTGCTGCGATGTTGTCAGTTGTGTAGCCTTACACCTCGGAAGAGAGTCACCTGCAAGTTGCAAAGAGGATTGATGTCGTAATGTTCAAGAAATTGCGCTTCGGCGATGGAAAGTGTTGCTCAAGTTATAATGATGTTTGGAAGTAAAGAGATACGATAAGGGGCTGTTTGGAACGTGATAGAGTTGAAGAGAATGAGTTTTGGAGTGAGATTTTCGTAAGCAAAACGCAGGAAAATTGCTGAATAGATGCAGAACTTTGGAAATTCATAACTGGAGTTCTGGACATCCGATTTGAGTTCCGTTTGAAGCGTCGGAAAGCTAACGAGATGAACTTTGTTATAAAAATGGTTACATCAGCTGTAACATAATTAATTGTGACAGGATGACGTTGGTAAGAGGCGAAGTTACGGTTACTCTTGTTCTTATAACTAGACTTATTTATTGGTACTGCACGGGATGTCAGTGTCAGGGTTGAAGGGATCGAAGGAACAATTAGCAGGTTTGTTGAGGAGTAATTTTAAGAATTGAATTTACCAATTGAAGAGTTTTGGATATATCGTATAGAGTGTCGCTGCATGATGTCAGTGTTGCATTTTCGGGCAATGATTGGAAAATTCGTATCTTGAGTTCCGAGTGTCGGATTAATGTGCCGTTTGAGCCTACGAAGAGGTGAAATTATGTTCTACCTTATGGGAGAGTTATAAATACAATAGATTGGTCCTATAAGGAGATATTGTGAAGTCGGTTAAGGAAGTGTGAAACTTGTTGAATAGGAATGCCTACTATCGTGATTGTTTGAAACAGAAATGAGTGGAATAGGTTGTTGATGAGATGTTCGGTGATAAAAGATGGTTTGAGTACCGATGGATTTTAGTGAGAAGTGAATTGGTAGAAAAGATGGAATAAACTTTAAAACTCTTGGAGCGGTATTTGTGATGGCAGAGTATCGATAAGTATAACAGAAGAATTTTAGAGGATTTCTGACACCTATTGAATATGAGGAAGACTTTGTTGAGATGTCGAGTAGGATGATATTTGGGCACGAAGGATGTCATAGAATTTGGAGTAAAACCACGAGTTACGAGTGTTGTGTTACTGCGTTGCGTAGGAAGTCTTTAAATATGTCGGTGCTAATGGTGAAGGGGTTGGATTTAATGGGACAATTTAGAGACTTGAGTTGGTATGTGAAGGAACTCCTAATAGTGTTAGATTGAGTATGCTAGAAGATGACTAGTGGTATTCTTAACGAGATTAGAGAAGGTGAGAAAGATGATGTTGAGTTGATCGATATGTTGACTTTGAATTACCAAAGTAAAAGCGGTGAATTCAGAATCAACGAAAACGATGTAATGAGGTTGAGTGATTGAATTTGTGTTTCTGATGTTTTGAGCTTCGGAAGAATATTCTAAAAGAAGGACACCGTAGTGGATTATTGAACTACGACGATGTTAATGAGTTTGGGTGCAAACTCGGAAAGGACACTGTTATGTAGTAACAACGGTTTATGCTTAAATATGATTTTTAACTATCTATTGACAAATTGAGGACTTGATCACCCTTAATCTCTTGTTGGTAGTAGACGGAAATCATATAAATGAGATGAACTTGTTTTGTTACCTTAATGGTTTAAGATGTGAGGAATGCTAAGCCGTGAGAATAATCACTCACTATGTTGTGTGAACTTGTGAAGAAGTGAATATGAAAGAGTGCAACATGGTGGATGATGACTTAAGACGGGTAATCTGAGTCGCGCAGCGAAAGTGTGATGTGGAGTAGTGTTATGAGTACTACTCGCGGGCAGTAAAGGAATTAATATGTCGGAAGCCTACATAGAACATTTGTGTTGATCTATATGTTGGATATAGAATCCAGTGGATGTAAGGATGTCGTGTCGAAAATTATAACTCTTTTGAATAATTGCCGAGATGATGAATATGTTATTACGGTTGTTTGTAGTTAACGAGTATGTATTCGGCGAAATTAAAACGAAGAGTTGGTGCTATATGATGTTGTAATAATTTTGCGCTGTATTGAGGTGACATTGTAGATTCCAGATATAATGAGGAATCATACTCTATGAAAAGAGAAATTGATTTAATTCTTAGAAAAGAGCGAAACTCAATTTGAGTTGTTTTGTAAGAAATGGCGTATAGGGGCTGATGAGCGTGATTATAATTACTTGTGTGTGCACTCATTCCGATGGTTGGAATGTCTTAATAGATGTGGTAACTCAGAAATTGTTTTGAGTACGAGTAAGTATTGATGAGCGGTAGATTAGTACCATGAATGATGAAGAATGATTCTTGAAACGAATGAGTAAAGAGAGTCGGAATCGGGTAAAACTCAGAAATCTATTTGGTATAGATGATTGTGATGAGTAGTCAGAGTAGTGCGGAAAAAGCGGAATGTAACGTGTTGGATAATTACTGGTGTGACTTAAGAGGAGTCAGATAATTGGAATTCAATGGTATAAGAACACGAGTATTGAGTTTCTTGAAGGAAGTGGTTGATGAAAAATGTAAGTATTACATTATCACTTAGATGGAAAGGTGTGTCTAAGGTTGGTATGTTTGGTAGATGGAATGCATTACTGCAGGGTCGATCAGTGTGATCATACTATGGATTGTGTAATTGTATTACTCAGTTGTTGAGTGTATTGTATAGGTTACGCCTCAATGTTCTATTGTAGTTAACCTTTTGGAGATATTATGAGTGGTACACCTTGGATGGTCAAATGTGACGTAAGAACTGGGATTGGAATGTATGAAACATGTTTCCTGTTGGTTATGTCGGATGGATTTTGAGGATTGACTGATGGTACTGTTAATTGGGAGCTGGAGAGTCAGGTGAAGGACTCTTATACGAGCTGGTTACTTGAGGTATGTTTTCGAGGACGAAAACTCTTTTAGTGGGGGAGAGTTGTAACACCCCATATTTTTCTAATTTTAATTTAATCGGAAATTAAATTATTATTTAGAATTATTTGGTATTTTGTTGAATTATTGAAGAATTATGGATTAAGGGCCATTGGGCTGGATGGTGAGATTAGTAGTATGGGGGTGCTAAGTGAGTAAGCCCATTACTAATTATTTTATGTTTTCATAAAATAAAGGAAATAAGGAAAATTGGGAAAAGGAAAGAGGAACGTGAAAAGCAGAGCAGAAGAGTTGGAACACGAAGAACGTGAAAGAGGAGCAATGGAGGGAGAGACCAATCAAGAACTCTTGGCTAAGGTAAGGGGGGACTCTCCGGTTATCATCTATTATCGTATTCTTAGATAATAATATTGATTAGGGATGTTGTTGAGTCAATTGAATTATATGATAGATTTAGGGATTTAGTCGAATTGTACGATGTTTGATCCCTATGTTTGAATCCATGATATCTATGTTGTTTTGGTCCCAATTGATGCGTGATTGATGTATTATGAGGTGTTTTTCGTGCTGTTTGTGCTTTTGGTTTCCCTAGGTTCGTACTGGTATGAATTGGGTGAGTTGGGAATGTGTAGAATGTTGTTTTCTGCAGGTTGGGGTTTCTGAAATCGCCGGTTCGCGCCGCGTGCACAGGGTTGGCGCCGCGAACAGGTGGGTAGAATGCCAGGAATTTGTGATACGCACAGGTCGCGCCGCGTACCTGTGTTGGCGCCGCGAAGGCGTGCTTGTTTTCTCGTATTGCGCCGCGTGCATAGGTTGGCGCCGCGAACACGTTTGTATGGTTCAGGTCGCGCCGCGAGTTTTGGTTGCGCCGCGTGCTGTAGCGTTAGTTGTTTTCTTGAAAAGTTAAATGATGTGTAACTTTCGAACCGTAGGTCCGTTTTTAGTGCCGTTTCGAGCACGATGAATCTTATGAGATAGTCTACGTGTTTAAATGATGAAATGAGATGTGAATCCAATTATTTTTAAATATGATTTTATTCCTTGATGGATGATGTATTGTACATATATGTGATGAGATGTGTTAAATACATGCTATGTTGAAAATATTAATCATGTGATGATTTGTTTGTTTGGATGATGTATTGTTGACATATATGATGAAATGTGACAATATAAGATGTTGTTTTGAAAACATTATGATGTGATGATTTGTAGAGAATTGTATGATGTTGAATGATTTGTTTGGAATAATGTGGGTACATGTGTGTTCTTCTTATTGATGATGATGATGATTGATGTGGACACATGTATGTTCTTTAATGATGATGATGATGATTGATTGTATTTGAATGATGCTAATGTATATAAACATACTTTGATGATGATGATGATGTTGATGATGATGATGAAATGAGTATTTGATGGTGTTACTCATTAGACTTGACGATGGTATAAGTATGTTGTATATGTTGCATTCATTCATATGCATTTGATGATGGATCCCGTTGATGAGTGGATCGTTGGTGGCTAATTCCCATTGTGCGGAGATTAGTAAGCAGTCATCGTGTGCCCATGGGGGTGTGAGCGATGAGGTTAATCGTGTGCCCATGTGGGATGTGAGCGATTAAAGGGCAGTATCGTGGAGAGAAGTCCTGTGAATATGATTCACGAATTTTGGTACCACATGCATAGTGTCAGTTCATACATATGCATACTTTTATAACATGATTGGAAGTATTCCAGTGTTATAAATATTGATGACGTGTTGGTTGTGTGTTTTGTTGAATTAATGTTGAGCATGATTGTCTGTTTGAAAGATGTGTTTTGTTGACATTTGTGTAAGTGATGGATGTTCCTGATAATCTGAATATGATGAAATTGGGTGAATAATATAACTATGATGTGTTGTTATTTAAGATGCAATAACATTTGTTAACTGTGATGAGACTCACCCTTACTGTTGACATTTTCAGATTGAGGATAGCTGCTTTCGACTTGGTGAGGATTAGCTCATAAGTCAGTTTAGTTGTTGCGTCGGTGTCATGCTCTGATATTGTAACACTGGGGGAAACGCTAGATTAGAGTTATGATGATACTCTATCGTGTTGTTATTGTATTAAATTATGTGGGATATTGTATAGATGATGTTATGCTTATCCGTATGATGAATTTTCCGCTGTGTAAACATGAGATGTTTGTGTATTATGACAGATTGTTCCTTAGTGAAAGCATGACAATGAATTTATGATAATTTGTTTTAAATTGAATTGTGGCACCCTTGTTTTCATGTTTTACTCTGAAAACTATTTTATAAATTTCCGTGGGGTTTAGAAGGGTGTTACATTCTTGACTAGTATTGCATATCCGTTGAACCTCTCAATGTAGGATTGCAATGGCGCATATTTCCTTTGTCTAGTGCTAGAACACAATTTCTCCATATACTTGAGTTTCCTTTGAGATGTAGTGAATTTCACGGAGAAACGCTTATAGAGTTTTCCCAGAGAATTAATTGACCCGTTTCACAGGCCTTTAAACCAAGTTGTGGTCCACTTCTTTTAGAGTGAGGCCGAACAACTTTCAATTTTAAGATCCCTTGTTCCTTGAAAATTATCAAACAAAAAAGTTGACTAGTTCCACTTATTTTGTGATAGATCCCCATTCCTAAGAAATTTCAAGTTCTTGTGTGATAAGGTATTTGTTGATTCCTCTATCGAAGGTGTTTCAAAAATATATTTCTTCCTCCTCTTTGGACTCACCAGATGATGAGGTACGTGAAAATCTCTATCAACGACAACCTGGTGCCTTGGTCGGCCATCTTCTCACCTTAAACCTGGTGGAGAACGCCTTCAAGAAATGGTGATGAGGTTTTGCGCCTTCGGTGACCTTGCACTCTTAGGTGTCGAGAATAATCGCAATTGTGGTTTATGACTATGTCTTCATGAATTATAGAAGGATGGAAATGGTTGTAATCTAGAAAATAATTATATTCATGCTTCAACTAACCCATTTTGTTATGGTTTTCTCGATACTCTTTTATGCCTCTTTATAAATTGTTTCCTTCTAAAATATTAAACAACTATGAATAAAACTCCATGTCATTTTCACTTCTTAAACTTTGAATTTAGTTTCGAATTGATTTCTTATAAGAGTATGTCATTCCATAAAATTTTCAAAGGTGTCACTTTTATATTTCAAAATGTGAACCCATACTCATCCAGAAAAATGATAAATGTTATGAAATGTGAACCTGTACCCTTTTCCGGACCCCAAAGATATGAGTGATCATACTTAAATAATCTATTAGAATTATGTGCACCAACCCTAAACTACACTTTATGTTGTTTTCCTAGTATGCAATGCTCACACAATTTTAGTTTGTTTAATTTCTTAGTACTTAGAAAATATTCATTAACTAGTTTAACCAAACCTCGTCCATTAACATTCTCTAATTTCAATTGTCATAGTTTGGTTTTACCATAAAAGTCTTGACTAGATTTCGATATGTTACCAATAGCACTTGAACCATATAAAACATATGACCCACACATTTTTCACCTTTTAGCAATTATAAATATAACATGTGAAATTTTCGACATACCAGGCTTAAATATAGTGCAATGACCTAAATCATCAAACATGATTATAGAGAAAAAGTGTTTTAGTTCAAGAACATACCTCACATTGCAAAAAAGAAACTCATAATTGTCAAACATCTCGACTATGTCTTCTTGCGAGCAGTATTATTACTGAATTGAACAACTCCATCTTCAAATTCTCAAAGTATTCTTTCTTCGGACACATATGATAAAAGCATTCAAAGTCCATGACATAAACTTTTTTGTTTCAAACTTATTTCCACTAAAGGATCAACATTATCATAACCATCCTCATCATGGACAACCACAATATAAAAATATCATTTGCGCTCCCTTTCCCGAGACAAACCTTATTTAAGTGACATTTTTATGACAAATGAATCATTTGAGCTTTGACTTGCCGAACCTCTTGAACTTGATCTTAGACTTAGATTTCTTCCCTTTTGGGTTTCCCTTACTTTCCCCTCCCTCATGAAACATTCAAGCCTTTACCACTATCGTGAACCTTCAGCCCTTTAAACTTGGTTAACTTTGAGTCTTGTCCTTATCATTAAGTTTCACATTAATATTTTGCAATTCATAAATAACTTTGTGAAATTATGTCAGTTGCTTCAAACGTAACATATAAGCCAAGGACATTTTTCAAACATATATTTATCCTCTACCACATGAAATGAGTATATTTGTTGTTTCAAACATAACCTATAAGCCAAGGACATTTTTATATACAATGATTCAAGTTAATTTAACCCACATTTTTCTAGGTACTTCCCTCAAAACTTTTTATCTCCGAGTCACTAAATATTATCACTTATGATCATATCTACCATCTTGGTCCTCTCCCCCTGTAATAAGCTTACCGGCATCAATGTCTCACCTTTCAATGCTTCTGCACATGTTTGTTGAAAGAATATTGCTTGCATTTACACTTTCTAATCTCAAAATCATAGTTTTGTGAAACCTTTTTGATATCCCATTTAAAACTCACGATGCTCACTTGTAAACGTAGAAAGTTTTCCCCTCAATGGGCGCCATTTGTTGTCAAAATTAAAAATCAAACACATCAAGATATATGATGAGTAAGATAAAAATCACAAGTAGTCACACTAAATAGTCTAAAGAAGAAATTAATCTACCATGAATTCCAAACAAAACCGCATTAGCAAGAACAAGATAAATAAGTAACACACACATAAATCTTCCTAGCTCGATCCAAAATTATGTACTATAGAGGAGAGAACTACTCTTTAATCCACTATTAATCAAAAGTATAACAATATATTACAAATGAGTTACAAGAAACTAATTTTTCAAGTTCATAAGTACTTCTTCTATTTTTTTAAATCAAATTTGTGATTCAATTTATCTGCATCTCAATACATGAATTGCACAATCTTAAGATGTTTAAAAGTGTTTCTCAACTCTTAAATAATTTAAAATATTCTAATTCTTAGAAATCCGTTAAAATTGTCTCTTTTAAATTCCTCTCTCCAAAATGGAAATTCTTTCTCAAAAATGACAAAAAAATTCATTAATATAACACATGCTCTGAGACGAAACACCTTACGTCCAACATCTCATGTTTCAACCCAAACGCGTAACTGAAATGCTTATCTCATGTTTGAAGGCATAACGAAAATGGAGAGGAAAATATTGTGACCAAAATTATTTTCAATATTTGGGTGGCATTTAGTTTGGGTCAATCAACTTTGTCCATCATGAAGACGTGACTATACGTGTTTGAATATTGTAGTTTGAGTAGTTCTACCTTATAAATGAAACCTCATGATGGACAAAATACGCATTTAGTATACATGAAATTATGGGTGGTAAATGGGCATGCCTGTAACACCCCAATTCTACCCAATAATTTATTCATAAATCAGAGTATAAAAATTTCAAACATACGCATGGGATATCACATTTAGTCACTTAAATCATTTACAGCATACACGCCTTCAACATCGATACATAGCACATTTAATCAAACGGACAAATCTATAACAATTAATTTAGTCTTTAAAAGTCACTTCATCAAATAAAATTTTACCACGCAGCGGATTCACAAAATTTCCCAAAAATTAAGTTAACATCATAGCATCTTCGAAAAATAATTTTAAGTTACAAACCAATAGCAAAACATAACTAACAATTCAGCAAAGCAAACATAAACTAAAACATGTGTTTGTCCTCCCGAGTGATACATATCAGAGCGACAACCGACTTGACTCACGGCGGCTAATCTTCACTCATTGTCATCACATGCACGTTACCAGTATAAAGGCAACAACGAAACAAATAAAGAGTGAGATATCAAACAATATAAATAGAGTTATGATAAACAATATATTCAGGTTATAAGTCATAATATTCATCACCTTGCTATTTCAACCAAAGCGGTTTAATTTCACATTCAAAGTCAACCAAGTTCATAAGCACACAAAATGAAATGAGACTCGAAAAAATGCAAATGCATGTGGTACTCAGGGCTTCAGCCCCCATCGTCAATTGCCAAATTATTAGAGGCATTCCAACAGGCATAAGCCTTCGTCACTATTTCGCCAAATTCAGGCCGTCACCAAAAATGCAATTCATGCAACACAAATGAAATGCAACATTCACAACAAAATCACAAAAATATCATCGCAAGGAATTCGCCTATATCACCGGAAAATATCAATAATCATTGATAATATATCGTTGATTATTTCCTGCACTTCACAATATTCACAAACATTGTCGCATCACAATATCGCAACACATCACAAGAAAATTAGCAGTTAACGGTAGGGGTGTGCATGGATTAATAACCAAACCAAACTGAACTATATATATGATTTGGTTTGGATCTTAAAACTATTTTATTAAAACCGGTTTACATGTGGATCGGTTCAGTTCTAAACCGGTTTTTCACAAAAACTAATTTTTTTTAAAAACTGGTTTTAAACCGGTTTCTCTCAAAACCAATTTAAAAAAAAACAGTTTTATAATCAAGTTTAAAATCATTTCTTGTTGATTTTGAAGTTTTCCTGTTAGAAACAATTACCTAGTAAAAATATTCTTATGGATGTATTTTTTTCGGTTTCGTGTGTAAGTATATGCTATATGGATCATCACTATAGTTTTTAAATTTTGCTTATATAGTTTTTGAATTTTATTATAATCCTGAACATTGTGAGGAGTGGCAAGTTAATATAAATCGATTGTGATGAGAATGGAGAAGCCACCAATGCCCAGTAATACGACATGTGATTGTAAACCACTAACAACATTTGTTCACACAAACACAGAAGCATTTAGGGAAGTAGTGCAAAGATTAACAACAATTTTGAATTTTGCAAGTATTTTCATAACCATAAAGCGGCAGTGACTAATCTGGATTTGCTTTCGCCGCGACTGTGTGTGATGGTGATGACCGTTTGGATTTGAAGCAAAAGAGAGAGTTTTGTGAGAGTCAGTTGGATAAATTGGAATAGGGTACCCAATAGATGAACCACATAATAACCGGTTTATATTTGGATAATAAAATGGATACTCAATTTTATATTTTAGCATTTGGTTTGGGTTTTAAAAAGTGGAACAATTTGGATACTAATTTGGTTACAAATAACCAGTTTTTTTGCACACCCCTAGTTAACGGAGTTTTTCCCAAAACGGTTCCTCCTAATTTATTTTAACTGCTATTATTGTTTTTGTCCAAAAATGAGTTATGGTACTTTCTGTTAAATCATCGTTGCTTCAGTTCTGAAATTAGGTGCTTGCACTGGTATACCCAACCTCTGCTACTGATATGCTTTTCCTACCATCGCACACAGTAATTCTGCTATGGAAATTATTTGAGGAGTGCTAGCAACACTCTATTTTCAACACTCTCTCCAACACTCACTTTCTTATTGGTTAAAACAGGTGTGGGTCCCTCACTTTGAAAATGGATCCCACATAAAGTGGTAGGACCCACACATATTTCAACTAATAAGAAAGTGAGTGTTAGAGAGAATGTTGAAAAGAGGGTGTTGCTAGCATTTCTCAAATTATTTTCTTACTGATGTTCATCTATACTGATTATTTGGATATAATCCCTTACTATAATTCTCTATCATGATCATCTTTTCCTAAATCCAAACTCCTATAATTTATGTCAAGTATTCTACTAAATAATATCATGTTGTTATTGCTATTAATGCTATGTTTATTCAGAGGCATATTATTTTCATTTCATACTAAACAAGTTAATTACACAGATTAATGGAATAAAGCTACAGGAAAATGCTAAGAAACAAAGTGTGGCCCTCACCACACTATAAGGGGCGCCCACCCTTGGGAATATGGCCCCCACCACAAAGCTAAGGGGCGCCCACCCCATCCTGGTGGCCCCCGTCCCATAATTTTTTTTTCTTTTAATAACCTGGGGCACCCATCTTAGAGATAAGGGGCCCCCGCCACAGTCTCCTTCCTCTCACCTTGTTATTCCATACTTTCCTCGTCCCAATTCAAATTATTTCTCAGAATCGGTTCATATTTTTCTATAGTTCGACAACACATAAAATTATCATTCACAAAGTCATCGCTTCAATTAATCATAACACATAATTAGCAGGATTATGGATCAAGTATAGTCATTTGACATTCATCACAAAAACACCAGTCATCATATAATTTTTTCAGAAATATCACATAACAGTAAAGCATCAAAATCATACAAACGCAGAGATAAATTTATAACCCCAAATCCCACATACGGTTCATCATATTCCCATTTATATAGCAAGAACCCCACCCTTACCTTTGGATCGAAGGTCGCTCTAATTTTCGTTTCGCTCAAAATCTCCAAAATGCTCTGCTAAGCAATTGCCCGTACTCTCTTCTTCTCATATTCTCTTCTCTGCTCCTTCTATTTTCACAACATGCCTCAAGTTATGTTTTTTGGTTTTTCTAAAAACCTAGGTGATACTACTATTTTTTAATTGGGCCAACAAAATGCACACGTACAGCATAACTCTCACAAGCCCATTTAATTATAGTATACCTCCTAACTACTCTATGTCTCAATTACCTGGTTTAATTTTAGTTACTCGGAATATTCCCCAAACGCCAAATATTAATCTACTAATATTTTTATACTAAAAATATTAAAATTCATGATTAACTCTCGAACCGCTATTCCGTAAAAATACCGACCCGATCACTCAAAATACGCCAAAATTCAATAAATACTAAAATAATCCAAATTAAATATTAAATTATACGGGTGTTACAATGCCCGACCCGTTTAGGCCCGCTCCGCAAAAGCCCGCAAAAAAAGGAGTGGAATGGGGCGGTCATAGTTCAGGGTGGGGACCTAAAATATGGACCCGCCCCGCAAAAAAGTGAAGGCGATGCGGGTTAAGCCCGCGGGCATTACACTTTTTAGGCTTAAAAATGTAAAATTTATGTTAATGCACATGTCCGCAAAAGCCCACATAAAAAACGGGGTGGGACGAGACAGTAAGACTAGAGGGTGAGGGTCTAAAATTGTGGCCCATCCCATACAAAAATGCGGGAAAAACAGACATGTCCAACAAGCCGGATCCGTTTTGTCACCCTATGTGAAATAATACACATTTAGTTTGAGTAGTTGTATACATGGGCTAAGCGTTTAGTTTATAAGTATTTATGTTGAGTAGTTCTATACATTGTAAATGAAACCTCATGAGTCGACATAAATACTTAAATACATGGCTAGCCACATAAATACTTATAATACGCTTAGCCACATAAATACTTCATGATAATTTGAGTAGTTCTATACATTGTAGGTCAACCTGAAATAATACGCATTTAGTTTGAGTAGTTCTATACATGGGTCCAAATACTGGTAAATAATCGTTTAGCCACATAAATAATTTTGTTTTCGCTACAATAATTCAAAACATAACATACTTATTTTCCCAAAATTAGAACCATATCATTTTAATTAACCTCTACTACAAAAGAAGGAAAAAGTAAAAAAAAAAAAAAAAAAAAATACAAACAAAGGGACATTGGCACTATAACACTGTCTGTTTAAATTAAACCAAAAATAGTGCATTGACATATAAATTTCTTAGAAAGAAAACGAACTGATGAAGCATAAAATATGTACAATCCCACCACCATCACATCTCATAAAAGACTCATGGTCAAAATTCAAAAGCCAATATTTATGAACGATTAAAATAGAATATAACAGGAAGAAGAAAAAAACTCTGAAAAGGAAAAGAAAAAAAGTTATTGATGATGGGAATAAAGATCTTATAAGTTGAGACGTTGAGTGAGTGAGTGTGCAGGTTGATGAATCTTTCCCCGTTTCACCGGCAACACCAACAACACTGTCAAATCAAAGGTCACTTCTTAACGTTGTTTTCCTTCTATCTTTTTCAGAAACCAAACCAAACTTTGTTGAATATTGTAGCTAGCTACGAAAAACCCATGTCAACCTGTCTTATCAACCTCTGAAAAATTACTATAGTATACGTGTTTTGTTGTGGGACTGTGACATTATTTTATATGTGAAAAAGATAACAAAATTACAAATAAAAAACAACAATACTGTGGCAGGTCTCGTGAAAAAGCAGACACTTCTTTTTCTCTACATTATTGTGTGTATCCGTGCCACATTATTTTATTATTTTGAAAAATATTTCAGCCACAAATATGACTATATGGATTCAGTGATAAAGTACGAATAATAATCTATTATTACAGGATTATTTATTTAAATTGAATAGAAGTATATATACTAAGTATACTATAAGGAGGTACTTACAATGTGACTGTTGGGTTGCACGGTGGCCACTCCAAAACGTACATTAGAGGCTTTAAAACGTGATTTCGTTGTATATATTATGCTTGGTTACTTATACGATGATAGACTGGTTTTAAACGTGTAAGATTTTGTATAGAGAGATACAGTACATGTCATTATAATGATAATTTTTGGAGAAAAATAAATTTGTACCGAGCCAGGAAAGAGTTATAAGTATTATTTAAAATAAAAATAAAAATAAAAAAGAAAACCCAAAGAAAAAGACAGTGTTTTAGGTTTTAAAAACGACTTAAGTAGAAGGGTAAACTATTTCATTTGTAACACATGGTTGTTTAATTCTGGTTCTACAATCTATCTTTTTAAGAGAAATTCTTTGGCCACCTCCCTATCTTCTAGTCCACCTCCGGTGAAAACCCCATTATACCCCTGACTTCGGAAATGAACTTCCGAAATGCATGAAAAAGGTGTTTTCGGAAGTTCATCTCCGAAAGCGCTTTTTTTTTTTGAAAAAAATGTCTTATTTCGGAAGTTCATTTCCGAAACTACAATTTCGGAAATGAACTTCCGAAATAAGACGCGTTCTGCAGATTAAGCAGAACTCTCCCCCTCCCCCAAATCATTTACCCTAATCATCATCAAACACTTCCATAGGCGAAATTTCTGCAGAAGCAAGTGTGAAGTAGCCAAACTCTTCTTCCAAACTCAACCAAACTCATCATTAAACACTAATTGGTAAGTTTATCATTGTTTTTTCAAGTTTTAGATCTATTTGATTAAACTATATTAGGGTGTTTAGAATCTGAAAAAATGACATTAAGATAGCTTAGTACTGATATTAGGATGTTTAGTAGGCAAAAAAATGGATTTGGTTTAGGTTTTTGGGTCTGCCATTGGAGGTTGCAGAGAAGCTCTGCGTGGGGGTGTTTCGTAAGTTCATTTCCAAAAACACCTCCATCCCAGTTTTCGGAAATGAACTTCCGAACTGTACCAGAAGTTCTTTTTTTTTTTGTTTTTTCATTTGTCTCGCATATTAATCGATTTCGATTGTTTACAGGATCATGTCAGACCAGCCAGCACGCATCAGACAGGGGAGAGAGTCCCAGACTGCGTCGGCTAGACGCGAGCGGGCGGCGGCGCATCTGGCGTCGACCCAGGGACGGGGGCAGGGACGGGGACGCCGTGTCCGCGTTCCACAGGACTTGGTGGAGAGTTCATCTGCTTTAGGCTCTAGGAGTAGGCTGGCTCGGGTATCTTCTTCCCGCCAGCGAGAGGAGGAGGATGAGGATGAGGAGGAGGAGGAGGTCATACCGGATGTTGGCCCTCCAGTCGGGGAGGAGGAGGAGCAGGAGGTGGATAGCTTTCCGGGAGGGCCTTTTGACACTTCCCTGCTGATTCACTACGAGGATCACGTCGCTCGGCGGATCTGGGAGGGAGAGGTATTTTTTTTAACTTAGCCGTTTATTTGTCACCATTTTTTATAATTTTACCGTTTATTTCTCGCTTATTTGTTTTTTTTTTGTAACAGGAGAGAGAGCCATTGAAAATGGTGAACCACTCCAGGAAGATTTTCGGTCTGTTTAAACCAGCAGCTCAGTGGTTTAACGACCATGTGCGAGGTTCAGGGCTTTGCGGGCTCTGCATGACCGGGTACACCACCATCAGCACCGGCATGCAGGGGACATTTGTGGAGCGCTGGCACAAGGAGACGTCTTCTTTCCACTTGCCGGTGGGGGAGTTGACGATCACCTTGCATGACGTCCAGTGTCTTCTCCACCTGCCTATTAGGGGGCCGCTGTTGGACCACTCCCGGATCCAGAGGGTCGAGGCCATCGAGTGGATGACGCTTTATTTGGGCATGGAGGAGGAGGTTGCTCACTATGAGTGCGTCACGACATCTGGGCCTCACATCCGGTTCACCACACTGAGCGTTTATTTTGAGCACCACCTGGACGCGGCGGCCGATGCCGGGCAGGAGGGTGACGAGCTATTCACACAGTACCACCGCGGCTGCGCTCTCCGGTGCTGGTACATGCATGTGGTAGGCGCTGCATGCTTTGTGGACAAGAGTGCCAGGTACGTCGACGTGGCCTACCTCCGCTATTTCATGGACCTGGATACCGTTCACCAGTGGAACTGGGGGTCAGCTACTCTGGCATATCTCTACCAGAAGCTGAATGAGGCCTCCAACTGGAGGACGAGGCAGTTGGTCGGATCCTGCACACTGCTTACGGTACATTTTATTTTAATACATTATCGTATTTATTTATTTATATATGTTTCGTATTTAATTTTAATACATTATCTTGTTTCTGTTTCAGAGCTGGATCATCTCCTACTTCTCCCGCATCCACGACTTTCACATCGATCCTGCGTACGTGGACGCCATGCCCAGGGCCGCCAGATACGCTCTCCAGAGGGGGAACGATGCGGTGGGACCATACCGTCTGTACTTGGATCGCACGATGCACGACGACGTCACCTGGAGGCCGTTCGTCGACTACGCTCAGATTGTCCCCTTTGACGGCATTGCTCTATATTCAGGCTGGTTGGCATGCGGGACCGGCATCATGGTTCGATATCTCCCTGAGCGGTGCATGCGTCAGTTCGGATTCGTGCAGCGGATACCCAGGTCACCCTTTGAGGCTGCTCCCGACACTGTGACCCGAGTGCAGCTCACTGCCATATGGGCGGAGTGGCAGCAGCATGTGGTACCGCAAGAGTACTGTCTCACTCGGGTCACACAGGACTGGCACAGTGAGGAGGGGTACGTCACATGGTTCTAACGGGTGTCACATCCTCTTCTGAGACCCGACATTCCCGGCGCTCCTAGGCCAGCACACGAGGAGATCCTGGAGAACCAGCAGGCCGAGGATGATCACGCCATTGATCTCATGCCGATCTGCCAGCGGATATCGATGCTTGGGCGGAACGCGTTGGATCGAGGTATCGTGGAGCGGGGCGGTCCAGAGGCAGTCGCCGTGATGGAGATGATCGTCACTGATGCGGACCGTGCGGCGACATACAGGCGGCAGAGGAGGTCTCAGGGGGAGAGGTTTAGGCACACCCAGTAGTGGTCGGGTTTATATATTTTTTGTTATCGGATTGTATCTTTAGCACACTATTTTTATTTTTTTCGGTTTGTATATATTATTTTCATCGGATTAGTTTTTTTTTTTGTTTATTTATCATATTAGTGTTTTCAGTCTATCTATTGTTTATTTTATTTGTCGGTAACGTTTAATTAAAATGCGGTTGCGTTTAAGAAAAAACATAAAAAAAAAAAACATAGTTTCTGCATAATTTGGAAATGAACTTCCGAATTCACCTCCCATGAGGTGTTTTCGGATGTTCATCTCCGAACGCACCCCCCATGAGGTGTTTTCGGAGATGAACTTTCGAATCAAGGAAATTTTTTTAAAAAAAAAGCGCTTCGGAAGTTCATTTCCGAAGCAGGGGTAGTTTGGGAATTTCGCTGGGGGTGACCCCATAGGGAGGTGGGTAAAGAAATTTTTCTTTTTAAAATCTTGTAGGGTATGACAAGTTTAAGAAAACCAATTCCAAATAAGAAAGGAGGGTTATTCGAGAAGGAAGGTGCGTTTTTATGCCAAGGCTATTAGAATCTGTAGTTTGGTTTTAAGTAGTCACAAAATTTAAAAATTAAATACAATTTATACTCCAATCTATTTTTAACAATTTCATTTATGCCTCAAAACTTGTATATGATTGGTATGTTCTTTTAGATTTTTATAAACTTAAATTTGTTGGAAACTGTGTTATAAAAATCTAATATATATATATATATATATATATATATATATATATATATATATATATATATATATATATATATATATATATATATATATATATATATATATATATATATATATATTAGGAACGGTAAAAAAATAGTAATCTGAACCGAATTGAACTGAAATTAAAATAATTGAACTTATGTTTGGTTAGTGAACCGAATCATATTATACAAACAATTCTATAATCGAATTATATTGTATAACCAGTTCTCTAAAACCGAACTATATGACACCTAAATAGAAATGAAAAATATTAAAAACAATTTTTAAATTTTTTTTAAAAATTGAAAAATAGTTAAATAGATTAATTCTTTAACAAATGATTCAGTTTGAGAAATTTTGTCTTTTAACGGTACGATACGATTCAAAATTTCAAAATGGTATACAAAACCAATAATTTCAATTTAGTTTTATTCTAAGTAAATTAAAACGGTTTTAATTTGGTTTAAGTGAACTTTTACTTTAGTTTTATTAGTTCGGTTTGATTTGATTTTCTGTATGCAAGTTTAACTAGTACAAAATAATTTGTTATAAATTAGGAATATGTTCCTTTGTGATACTATAGATTTTTGACATATCTCCATTCATAGTGTTACGATATAATTATCTTAATGTTGTAATTTATATTGTAATTATGTTAGGTTTAATTAGTCTTATGTATAATTATTCTATTTATTTCTTGTTTGTAATCTTATATTATAAATATGAGTTTTTGCTTGTACTTGAGTGATATATCAAATATATAAAAATATTCATATCTTCTTGAGTTTCTACATGGTATCAAAGAGCTTAGGTTCTTTAACCCGCTTCTTTTTCATAGTTTTTTCTTTCTTTTCGGTAGCAATCTTTCTACAGCTTTTGTTTTTCGGTTAAATTTTATTGTGCTACAATGGAGAAATCTTAGGTTTCTTGCCCAATTGCCATAGTTCTTGGTGACTCCAATTATAATTAGTGAATAAAAGCAATAAGCAGATTCTTGAAAAGTCGTTAACTTTTGTGATACATGACAGGCGATAAAAAGTGTCCAATGAGAAGTGTCGGTGAACCTTTAGAGGCCTATGCTGATAAATTAAAGGGATGGGACAATAACAATTGTCAAATCATTACTTGGTTTTGGAATACCTCCATTTTGATAATCATCTACAATTTGGGTAATTCGAGAACTCCAAAGAGGAATGGGATAACTTAAAAGAGTGTTATACTATCTCTGATTTATCCCATCATTATCAATTATTCAAGGAGCTTAGTAAATTGAAATAACAATCTCGTTAACATGTTTATGAGTTTTTAGAACGGATGTAAGTTTTTTGGAACCAATTAGCCTTATGTGAGCCTTCTCTGAAAGATCTTACTGACCTAAAAGCATATGAGACTCATGGCAATCATATTCTCCTTATTCAGTTTCTGTTGGCTCTCACTGATGATTATGAACTAGTTTGAGCTTCCTTGTTGCATCAAAACCCTTTGCCGACACTAGAGAACACTCTTCCTAGTCTCAAGTATGAAGAAACTAGATTGGAACTTGTTTTCCAATAAGTTGATCATGCCTTTGCAATTAAAATAAGCCTACCAAATTTTTTCATCGTTGTCGTAAGTCTATTCATTCTGTTTCTGAATGTCCCACTGTTAAATGTCATAATTGCATTAAAAAGGGCCATATTGCTTCAAATTGTCGTCGATACTACAAGAGACCCGGATAATTCATTTAGAATTATCCCAATTGTCCAAACTCTTCAAGGCTTGCACTTGCAACTGCTGCTGCTACCAATGAATCTATAGAGTCTTCTCAGCCAACCTTCTCTGTCACAGATCTTAAGTCTCGTCATAGACCAACTATGCCTTATGGTAATACTTTTATTTCTATTTCAACCACACCAGATAATTCTAAATGGTATTTTGATTCTGCTTGTTATAACCACATGACATCTGCGTCTAATTTATTGTCTTTCCTATCTAAAAATGAAATTGCCCGTTCCATTCAAACTGTTGAGGGATCTCTTATGAATGTAAGCTACAAATGTTCTATCTCTCTATCTAGTTTAAGTCTACCTGACACATATCTCATTTCTAAATTAAATTTTAACCTTATATTTGTTGGCCTATTATGTGATCTTGATTATGAACTTTCCTTTTCTTCCACTGGATGTCGTGTGTAGAATAGTCGGACGAGACAACTCATTCGGATTGGATGTAAATCATATCTTTATTGTGACAATTGGAGTGCCATTCAAATTGTCTACAGTGATGTTTTCCATGAACGAACAAAATATATTGAAATTGATTGTCACTTCATTCATCAGCATCTTCTCCATGGTGAACTTCATCTTATACCAATAGGTACTCTTGACCAACCAACTGACTTGTTCACAAAACCTCATTCTCCCAGTCACTTCCGAACTCAAGTTGTTAACAACTCCACCCACTTGAGTTTGAAGGGAGATGTTACGATATGTTATGATTATCTCATTATTGTTATTTATATTGTAATTATGTTAGGTTTAATTAGTCTTTGTGTATAATTATTCCACTTGTTTCTTTATCTGCAATTATATATTATAAATAGGAGTTTTTGCTTGTACTTGAGTGATATATCTAATACACAAAAATATTTATGTCTTGTTAAGTTTCTACATATAGGAGATAAAGAACTAGTGAATAATAGAGTATTTTGTACTTTAAATTTAACTAGTAAGATACTCGTGCTCCCGCACCGGTAAATTTATTTGATATTGTATAAAACATATTTAGATATATGTAAATTTTAAATAAGTGACTTAATTATAAATGAACAATGATCATATAAACTCAATTGTATCAAATAATCATATAAAAGAAGATTTGTGAGATGAAATATAAAATTTTAACATTTGAAAATAAAAATGGTCTCTCGAATAAATATAATTTTTGATTAAAATACAGTAGACAACGTGTTAATAATGACCCGTGAAATAAAAAAATTATTTGATGCAATGTAAAATGTATTTAGATACAAATACAAAATTTGAAATGACTTATTTAATATGAACAATAATTATGTAAATTTAATTGTATTAAATAACCATACAAAAAGAGAAGAAAAAAATGTGAGATGGAAAAAGAAAAAAAATTATTATTTAAAAATAAGGATTTTGTCTTTTAAATCAAGACAGTGGTTCATTAAAATAAAATAGATATTGTGTTGATAATAAACCATGAGATAAATAAATTAGTAATTTTATTAAAAAAATAGATTATTAACAATTTTAGTAATAATTAATAAATAGAGGCAAAAATTAAAATGAAAATGAAAATGTGTGGGTAAAAGAAATATAAAAGAGATTTGAAATTTTTAATGAAGAGAGAATGTAATAGTGTGATTTGAATTTGAAAGGGTGCAATTTTATATTGTCATGTGTTGTCATATGATTGATAGAAAAGTGTATTATTTGCTTATTAAAAAAAATGTATTATTTTTGCTATTTGTTAACTACATATTTACTCTTTTTCAAGTGTATAAAATTTGAATGGAAAGGATAAATTTAAAATTATATTCAATCGATTTATTAGATTTGTTATGGTTAGACAGTAAATTTTGTTCGAGACTTATGAGAACTGCATTAAAAAATGAAACAATTTTTCGCTGGAAAAGATCTCTTCCCAAAAGAAAGCACGTTAAAAAGTATAAAAAAAAAAAAAGAAAAAAAGAAAAGAAAAGAGGAGTACTAAATTATTATCGATGATTACTCACAATGTATGTATATCTACATGGTTTATCACAATAATGAAGCATTTAATATGCCTTTATAGTTCTTAAGGTTTAAATAGAAAAGATAATTTAGATGGTGAGAATTCATATAGGTGAAGAATATTATGGTAGATATAATGAAATGAACAATAATGGATAGAGGTGGAGAGTATAATAGTAGATATATTGATAATGGAAATCAAACTAATTAATATAAGAAGTAAAACACAAGAATAATGAAATATTAGAAATCACACATTCTAATATATGGTTGTCATACATAATCATAAAAGGTTTGAAAAACACTCAAAGATTATTAATTTTGAAATATTTGTACTTGTCAAAAATCCAGAATGTGTAGCACTGTAATGCTGACAGGAATGGTCACATGCCTTAATGAATTTTTGCGAGTTAGAACTTATTTACGGTGGTGAAAAACTTTGTTTAGTGGAGTTTTTAACTTTGGAAAAAGCAAGTTCATGTCAGGTGAGAAGCTCTGTATTCTTAAGATATTTAGTGTATATTTTAAGTCGTCCCCTTCTTACTAAGAGTGAAGTATCTATAAAGGCTTGTGGGTCTGGAATATAAGGTTTCTAAGAAATGATAACCGCCCTTTAGTCATGATAGTGGATAGTTGAATGTGTACTTTTTAAAAGACACAGTTTAAATTGCTGACTTTGAATTCTTTCTGATCGAGATGTGTCTTTTATCATCTTTCCCATTATGGGGCGAGTAGGCGGCATTAAAAGAGAGGCCTCCTTGAAGTGTGGGCCTCCCTAAATTTGATTTTGAAAAACATTGTTTTATGCTATGTTTGGTTTGGTGGCAGAATACACAGAATCGCGATGAACGGTAGCACAGAAGCTACACTTTATGGCTTCTCATTTTCACGGCAAACTGCTATCCAAACGTGCGGTGGCGGTGAAGAGAAGCTGATTCAAACACACACTTAGTTTGCAACTAAAATATACATAGATGAAATGCTTTTCTTCATTAAGTTATATGATTTAGTTAAAAACACATTACACTTAATGCATAGAAGATAATACTCGATCATAAATGATATATCACTATGATTCACGACTTTCTTTATTATTATTGCGAGTGATAGTTAATGTGGATAGACGGGCTACTAAATGTCTAAAGAATGTATCTTAATTCATTTGTTTTCATATTAATAGAAGAAGAAGAAGAAGAAGAAGAAGAAGAAGAAGAAGAAGAAGAAGAAGAAGAAGAAGAAGAAGAAGAAGAAGAAGAATAATAATAATAATAATAATAATAATAATAATAATAATAATAATAATAATAATAATAATAATAATAATAATAATAATAATAATAATAATAATAATAATAATAATAATAATAATAATAATAATAATAATAATAATAATAATAATAATAATAATAATAATAATAATAATAATAATAATAATAATAATAATAATAATAATAATAATAATAATAATAATAATAATAATAATAATAATAATAATAATAATAATAATAATAATAATAATAATAATAATAATAATAATAATAATAATAATAATAATAATAATAATAATAATAATAATAATAATAATAATAATAATAATAATAATAATAATAATAATAATAATAATAATAATAATAATAATAATAATAATAATAATAATAATAATAATAATAATAATAATAATAATAATAATAATAATAATAATAATAATAATAATAATAATAATAATAATAATAATAATAATAATAATAATAATAATAATAATAATAATAATAATAATAATAATAATAATAATAATAATAATAATAATAATAATAATAATAATAATAATAATAATAATAATAATAATAATAATAATAATAATAATAATAATAATAATAATAATAATAATAATAATAATAATAATAATAATAATAATAATAATAATAATAATAATAATAATAATAATAATAATAATAATAATAATAATAATAATAATAATAATAATAATAATAATAATAATAATAATAATAATAATAATAATAATAATAATAATAATAATAATAATAATAATAATAATAATAATAATAATAATAATAATAATAATAATAATAATAATAATAATAATAATAATAATAATAATAATAATAATAATAATAATAATAATAATAATAATAATAATAATAATAATAATAATAATAATAATAATAATAATAATAATAATAATAATAATAATAATAATAATAATAATAATAATAATAATAATAATAATAATAATAATAATAATAATAATAATAATAATAATAATAATAATAATAATAATAATAATAATAATAATAATAATAATAATAATAATAATAATAATAATAATAATAATAATAATAATAATAATAATAATAATAATAATAATAATAATAATAATAATAATAATAATAATAATAATAATAATAATAATAATAATAATAATAATAATAATAATAATAATAATAATAATAATAATAATAATCATCATCGGAGTGGCACGTTGTTGTTTCAGAAGTAGTGAAGGGATTTGAACTAAGTACCAAGTCTTATATTAATGGGAGTATCATTTTACTGTTTAGTGAATTTCTGCGAGTTGAAGCTTGCTCATGGTGGTGAAAAACTCTGTTCGATGGAGCTTTTGACTATAGATAAAACAAGTTCATGTGAGATGAAAAGTCTATATTCTTTTAGTATTTAGTGTATATTCGGTGTTGTTACAGAGACTTTTGAGCCTGGTGTTTAGGGTTTCTAGAGAATGATAATCGTCCACTTAGTCATGGTAGTGGGTCGTTGAATCCTTACTTTCTAAGAAGACGTAATTTAGTCTGTTGACTCTGAATTTCTCTGATCGAAATGTTTCTTTCACACCTTTCCCATGACAAAGAGAGTAGGAAGCATTAAAGGAGAAGTTTCCCTCAATTGCGGGTGGTAGAATGGTGTTGCCTCTAGAAGGGCGTCCATGATTTCCTCTCCATTGGCAGGTCTTAACAAATAAATCACTACACATTCCCTCAAGCATAAGGGCTTGATAAAGGGAAAATTTCTTTAATTGCTTCTTAGTCTCTCAGTCAGAATTATACGTCGAGTTTGTCTTATGAGACTCTAAGTCCTCGAGCGAGGCTTTGAGTCTCTCAGGCGAGACTTTGGTCTGAACCCTTAGGAAATAGTTTTAAGTTAAGTCACTTGGGCCCAACTGTGGTCACGTCCCCCATTCTAGACTTTAAGTTGAAGCCTTGGTGAAAGTGAGAAAAAGGATGGTAAAGTGAATTTACTGGCACAAAGCAAAGAAGCAGAGTTTTTCTGTACTCGCTAAGCGAGCTTGACCTTGCTAAGTGATGACAGAAAAAATTAGAAAAACCAGAACAACAACAATTCTTCCAGTCACCCTCCACTTCACCTAAATACCTCATATGCAGAAAAATAAACAAAACTTACAACCGTTGGGGTGCGTCCCAACAAGCGTTTGTTTTACGTCGTTAGCTGGACCCCTTTATTATTTTGTCGTGCTTGGAAATTAGCTTCCTCTCGTAATGCCATGGTGATGTCTCACCGCGTAAACCTAAAGAAAGTGTCCTAACCAAAACACTCAACAAACATTACGGTTACAAATATATACAAACTTGCACGAACATAAAAGAAAACACAAATATACAAGTATGAACAAATACAAATATTAACATACAAAAGGAAAAATTGGTGAATGTTAGTTACGCAAGTTGAGAAATGAAGATTTTGAAATAAATAACTGGTCCAATTTCAACTTGTATTGCTAACATTCACCAACTAAAGTATAGTTATATGTAAAATATACAAGTAAACTATATGGTGCACATATACAAATAAACATGTACAAGTGAAATTATACAAGTAAGCATATACAATATATATAATATGTACGAAACTCAAAACCCAAGAACTATTGCGATGCAATTATAAACAGAACCATCCCCGACAACGGCGCTATTTTGTTGGAGCTGTATAGCAGCAAGAAACAGAATATTTGGAAGTATTACTCCAGAAATTATTGTGTCCACATAGATGGTTGTTAGAATGCCATTCAACGGTTTCTATGTTTTCGAGCTTGGGTTTGAATGTATTAAAAGTAAAAGCGGAAAATAAAAAGATATAAACAGAAAATAAATGCTTTTTTCAGATATATTAACTTATCATGCATGTAAATATACTCAAAATAACCACATTTTTGCACTTATCAAATATGACCATAATATTTAATGAATAAATTCAACCCACAACCCTTTTTGCATCATCCAAATTTTTTTTATCCCTTTTAAAATTACCATATTTTTTTACTCTGCTTGTCCATTGGCTTATGGATGGACAACAAAGACAAGCCTCATTTGTACACCTTATTTGCGGAAAAACTCAATGACCATTGTACTGGAGAATTGTGCTCTGTTATTAAAGACGATGACGCCTGGAAACCCGAATCTATACATAATTTTTTGCCACTAAATACAGACTACTCTTTCTGATGTAATCTTGGCAATTTCCTCCGCCTCTATCCTCTTGGTGAAGTAGTCATACATCAAGGAGCATGAAAACATATGAAATCCGTCACTTTCCAACATCAAAACAACATTATCTCATCAATTGACCATGCTTCTTCATCAACACATTTATCAATAATATTAACATCAACATCATCAAATCTCTCATCAAAACTTATTATGCAATTTCACATCAAAATAATATATAGCATATTTTCACACCATTAGAATTAATAACACGTCAATCAATTAAGGAGGTTTTGCACAAACCTCACATAGTTCACAAATCCCTCACCAATGGAGGACAAGGGAGAAGGAAAAAATAGGGGGTAAGAATCCCTCTCTATCCTACACGAATGAGCACCCTTATCATGAAAAGTTTCCCTTACTTTGACTATGCGGTAAAGCTTCAACCTTGACCATGGCCACTCTCCCTTTTGCTTTTGTTATGCTAGGACCTAGTTCTCTCTTTCTCTTCTTTTTCTCAAACTTCTTTATATGTATGGATACGTCTATTACCCCTTTTCTATTTTCTAAATAATTCTTATTTTATTTTATTCCCGAATAATTCTCTTCATCCCCTCATTTTCTCTATTATCACATCTACCTCCATACTTTTCTCAAAACTCTAAATTACCACCCCGAACATAACTCCTCTTATATTTATAATATTATAATTAATTAAATAATTAAATAAATAGTTATTCTACCCACCTCATAAAATAATCAAATTAACCAAATAATTCATAAACACACCAAACTTAATAAAAATAAAATTATTAAAATAATTATGACGTTGCAGTGATGGACTATGTGAACTAAATGATCCAAAACTAGCATAATGAAATAGAGGCATCATTTGGTCATAACATCACAGTGTTGGATCATATATTCAAAAACAACAATCTTTCTTCTCAATTGGTCGGCAATATATCTCGAGCAGATCTCAATTATATTTTTCACAAAGCCAAACGAGATGACAATGTAGGTTTCAATAGCTCAAAGTATGGTTGCACACTTGTGAAAATATATGGTCTCCCATGTGCTTGTCTTATATAAGAATGTGAAACTTGATAGCGAGATACAAATGAATGAAGTTTGCACTCACTGAAAAAGGCTCAGATTTGATGATGATGGTGTCATAAAAGACGGTAAATCGAATATCTGTATATTGACCGAATGAGAAGTGATACAAGATAGAATTTTGAAAGGCATGCATAATAGGAAACTCCACATCAAAGAGCAATTGTGGAAAGTTGCTTATCCGGGAACCATAGAATTGAAATTACCCTCTCAACCGGTAAAAAACAAACTAAGGTCAAACCTACACCGAGTGACAATTTAACGATGCGGTCTCCTTCATATTTTGAACATGTTGACAAACTTTTTCCAGTTTCACCAAATCTAAAATCTCAAAAAGTGTTTTCAAAGGAGATTTCATTATAAACCACGTCCTTTATCACCTCTAGCATAATGAAATACAGGTATCGTTTGGTCATAATATCACAATGTTGGATCATATATTCAAAGACAACAATATTTATTGTCAATTGGTCGATAATATATCTCGAGCACATCTCAATTATATTTTTCACGAAGCCAAACGAGATGACAATGTAGGTTTCGATAGCTCAAATTGTGGTTGCACACTTGTGAAAACCTATTGTCTCCCATGTGCTTGTCTTATATATAAGAATGTGAAACTTGATAGCCAGATATGAATGGATGAAGTTTGCACTCATTGAAAAAGGCCCAGGTTTGATGATGATGGTGTCATGAAAGACGATAAATCGTATATCTGTATATTGACCGAATGAGAAGTGATACAAGATAGATTTTTGAAAGGCGGGTACAATAGGAAACTCCATATCAAAGAGAAATTATGGAAAATTGCTTATTCGGGAACCATAGACTTGAAACTACCCTATCAACTGGTAAAAACAAAACTAAGAAGGTCAAACCTACACCGAGTGACAATTCAACGATGCGGTCTCCTTCATATTTTGAACATGTTGGCAAACTTTTTCGAGTTTCACCAAATCTAAAATCTCAAAAAGTGTTTTCAAAGGAGCTTTCATTATAAACCACCTCTTTCATCACCTCCACAAAAAATCCTAGTCATTGAAGAGATGCAAATTTTTATGTACAAACACATTGAACAAATTATCAATATGATGGGTGACGGTAATTGCAGTTTTCAAGCTTTTTATACTTTTCTTGGTAAAGGAGAAGAGGATCACACACTTTTTTGCCATCAACTTATCCAAGATTTGAGGGGCCATTAAGAATAATACACACGATTATACGGGAAAAAGTAAAAATTTGATACAATTTATAACTCTCTTGTTCCTTCCATTAGTTGACCAATACTGGAGGATAAATGGATATGCTTCCCTATAATGGGCCATCTCATAGAAAATGTGTATGGTAGAGTGCGTATTGATCATACAAGATACAGTTTCTCGAAAACAATTTTTTTCACTGCACGCTGCCCCACCTCAAAATCCAAATGATTGTCTTATGTGTGTTGGGTGGATTTTAAATCAGCGGTATTTTTTCATGTTTATTTGAAATTGGGATTCTTTATACCACTTATATCACCAAAGTGGACAACTCATTCAACAACCAAAGTCGAGACTTGGTTGGACCATTTTGTTGAAAGGATGCATGAGTTCACAAAATTGAGAGAAATTGAAAGAGAATCAAATAAACAAAATTCAAAAGGCTTACCACCCGATGTTTTAAAAACCAGACCGAACCAGACGGTTCAACTAGTTGGACCGGGAACCGGAGATGAATCTGGTTATGTCAACCTTTCAAAACCGCTAGTAGGTCAAAACTGGAGTAAAACCGGAAAAATCGAATTGAATCGTCTAAAACCACTTGACCAAAGAACCGAAATCAATTTTATAAAATTGCTCAGTTCAAAAAAATGCATCAAATTGTCCATTTTTAATTTTTTTGAAAAGTTTAATATGTTAATATCAAAACTTAGCATACATTTTTCAATCACAAAAAAGAATTCCTAGTTTTTTTAGAATCATAGAGACTTCTAAGTTTTATCACTTCGTTATAGTTTTTCTTTCAACCACACTTCATCATCATCACCACACCGTCTCTTTCAAACATAGTCATGTTGTCCAGCTCAATATTGGTTGACGTTCAATTCAATATTGTTTGCTATGGTTAACTATGACTTGTTTGTCGTAGTTCAACTCAAATTTTCTTTTTATTGTTTAATATGTATATTGTATTGTTTATTTTTGATATTATATCTTATTTAACTTAAGTATTCTTTATTATTTGATTTTTATTTTAATTATTTTATTTTATTTTAATTGAAGTGTACAACTATGTAGTGATATATCTATGAAATTTAGTTTCATATTATTTGTTTCTTAAATAAACGGTTCGACCGTAAATTTAACCAGTTGAACCAATTGAACCTTAAACTAGAAGTTTTACCGGTTCGATCTCCGGTTCATTTTTTAAAACATTACCATCCATAGTTATAGATTTAGTCGACGACAAATCTCTCGGTTCATTTTAGTTTTTCTTTATCAATTTATTGTATGTAATCTTGTATTAAGGTTAATGATGTATAATATATCTATTTCGAAGTTTGTAAAAAAAATCTACTTTTATTACATGTTATGTTTTTGTCTTGAACAGAATTCCATTTTATTCAAGAGGTTCCAGAAATATATTTCCGAATTAAGATAACAGGTTGGAACTAGAGATGCATTTCCAGAACATCCCCTGGTACGGGAGAGGATTTTTAAGATCCATATTTATCCACAACTACTATAAATATAGGGCACTTGTCTTATTGTTTCATACCAAAACACATTACACCCGAATGAACATCATTTGACATATTGCAAATGTGTACTTTAATGGTATGAAACCCTCAATTGAATTTAAGATTAATGAGTACATTCCTCTTGAAGATCTGAAATACATACTGCAGAATCTCCTATCATACGACGACAATCGAAAAATTGTGAAGATCGAGTAGCATTTGTCGTAATTTGACAACGAAGGAAATATTGAGTTCGACAACTTTAAGCTGAATACGAATGTAGATTTAAGGGCTATGTAGAATACTTTTTCTGTTTAGACACAAAAGTTTCAGTTGAAGTGGATGTGACAATTTTGAGATCGATTGAAGATATTACGAAGATATTGCAATGTCCACTTGAATATTGAAATGTAATATTTGAACTATAGTAACATCACCTATGTAATATTTATTTTATGTTATCATTGGTATTTTTATTTGGTCAACTTACATCTTTAAGGTTTTTCTACTTTTCTGTTTCTGCTTTAGTATAATATGTAAATGTAACTCCGTATGATTTATGAAAATGCATCTCCGAATGTAAAATAAACACAAATGTATGGCGTGTTTCAAAATCACCTTTGCTTATATGTTTTTGGATGCGTCTGAAGAAACATCTCCAAAATCTAAGACTATTATTATATTTTCATGTGGTGTGTCAGTAATGCATAAGATGCATTAAAAAAAACCCTCTAACTGAAATTAACCAACTTAGACACTAAATTTTAAGTGGGTTAAAAATCTAACATTAGATTAGATATAATTTAAAAATTTGTTCATAGAAATGGAAAAAAAAAGTCATCTCACAAACCAGTGATTAGCAATTACGTGATTTTTCCCTAGGCTCTGCTAGGGTTTGTTTTTCTTCTCTTTGTGAGAAGTCTGTATCTCTTTTCCTGGTTGTTTTTGTCCAACTGCTTCTGGTTTCATTGGTTCAGATTATTCACTGATATGGCGGGATCTGCGAATGGTCCTACGTTTGAAGGTCTGTCGATTCATGACGAAGATAGTGGTGAAGGGTTTTGTTTTGACGTAAATGGAGACGGCGGTAACGGAGAAAATTTGCAATACTGCCTAGTTTGAAGGTTTTTGAGTGAGAGACCTATTCATGGGAAATCTATGAAGGCTCGTATGGCTGATATTTGGAGGCCCGTTAAACAAGTTATGATTAAGGAGGCTACGGATGGCAGATTTTTGTTCCAATTTAGTCACCAGTTGGATATGGAGGCGTCGCTGAAGGGTGGACCGTGGACGTATGATAGCCATCTGCTAATTCTTGAGAAAGTGCAGCTGGGAGTTCAGATCGAAAATATATCACTTTACCACGAGGATTTTTGGGTGCAACTACATAATTTGCCGGCAGGGTTTATGCTCGATCAAGTAGGGAAGACAATAGCTAACTTTATTGGGTCTTTTGTGGAATATGATAAGAACAACAATTCAAGCTTTTGGAGACAATATATGCGGGTGATGTTAAAATTGATGTGCGGGTGCCGTTAAAGAAGAACACTAAAGTAAAGAACAAAGGTGGTGATTGGTGCACTGTGAACTTTAAATATGAAAAGCTAGGTCTTTTCTGTTTTGTCTGTGGTATCCTTGGACACTCTGAGCATCGTTGCGATGTTCGTTTTGCTATGGAAGTTGACACGGGTCACAGGGGTTGGTCTACAGATATCAGGGCAGAAATTAGAAGGTTTGGAGGGGGGAGTTCGCGGTGGTTACGAGAGGAAGGAGGGGGAAGTGGTCAACATTCTGATACTGTCTCCTCTTCCCAGGCGCGTGAGACTCACGTGTCACATGAGGAGAGTGAAATTCCTGCAGAGTCAATGAGGGACCCGCACGTTTTGAATGCTAGGGACAGGTCTGATTCTAATCATAAAGAGCAATCATTGGCTATTAATTCAGAGAATGTTGGCATTTATGTGCAATCTTCTCCTCATAATCTCCAGTCCCTTATCCTGGCCGACAACCAATTTAAGACTGCCCAGCAATCAAGCCCTTTGCCTTTGCCACATGTTGCTATGCCTAGTCACTCTTCTCTCAAAGTGGGCCCGAATGTTGTTTTCGGTGCTGCTTCAGTGGATAAGGCTTTTCTATCTTCTAGTGTGTCTCAACCTTTATTTCAACCTATATCCCATAGCCAAGGTGGGACACCCCTGTCCCCTAGTAAAATTCACATTAATGCCTCAACAAACCATTCTCTCAAAAACCTGGTGTCTCATCAAAACCAAGCTATGTCAGCATCTTTCTTTAATCACCTACCCACCATAAAAAGTACCATAACATTACCCCAAATTCCCCCAACGTCCCCACACGTAGAGTCAAACCGCCACACTGTTCCCATCAACCCATTGCTAGGAAAGTTTAAAACCAGTATTCCTAAAACAAAAAAATCTACCTCCAAATATTCCAAACTTAATGTGTCACGTTCCAAACCTGCTATTCCCCCTAGTTTATCAGTTTCATCCAGCTCTTCTGATTCCAGTAATATTACCTCCCCCGAGCTTTCACAGTTGGAAAAGAAACGGAGAAGAGATGACGACCTTGTGAAGTTGGTTGCACCATGTGAGGAACAACAGAATTTTTTAGCGGCAAGTCCTGGCAGCCAGGACTGCCGGGACTAATGAAGATCCTTAGCTGGAATTGTCGGGGCTTGAGCAACCCGAGAGCGATTCCCAACTTGCGCACGCTTGCTCGAAGGTACCATCCGGATATTTTGTTTCTGTCTGAGACCCTCTCCAATTCTCGGAAGCTGGAAAGTATACGAGTAACCTTAAAATTCGATGTGTGCTTATCGGTGGATGTGGAAGGGAGGAGTGGTGGTATTGCAGTACTTTGGAAGAATAGTAACAAGTGTAGTGTTCTCAACTTTAACAGAAACTTCATAAATATTTTGGTGCAAGACGGAGTGAAAGGGGATTGGCGTCTTACGTGTTACTACGGGTATCCTGAACGGGCAAGACGAAGGCAAGCTTGGGCTTTGCTTTGTGAGCTTCATGATATGTCGACGCTCCCGTGGTGTATATTCGGTGATTTTAATGATCTTCTCTCTCAGAATGATAAACGTGGTCTGCACCCCCATCCCGATTGGTTGTGTTCAAGTTTTCAAGAAGTTATTGGTGATTGTAACCTCACGGATATCCCTCTCGTAGGTTACCCGTTTACGTGGATGAAGAGCAGAGGTGCACCGCACATGATCGAGGAGAGGTTGGATATGGCCCTGGGTTCTGTGAGTTGGCTGCAGTCTTTTCCTGATGCTAAGCTAACTAACCTTGTAGCTTCTCACTCGGACCATAGTCTGATCCTGTTGAGTTGTGAACCCGTCCAGCAGAGGCGTAGCAGAAGAAAGTTTAGGTTTGAAAATTGGTGGTTAGATGAGGAGGGTCTCCTTGATGTTGTGAAGGAGAGTTGGATGGCAGAAACTCACAATTCTGTCGTGGAAAAAATTTCAGGGTGTGCTCTAGATTTAGAACAGTGGCAGAAGGTTCAGGTTCGGAAGAACAATGAGGAGAGAGATATTCTTCGAGCTAAGCTGGACATGTATAGGGGTAGCACGGATCCGATTAATGCTGCTCAATATATGGTGGCGCATCAAGATTATAGCAAGGTTCTTATTCGTGAGGATACTTATTGGAAACAAAGGGCCAAGACGCATTGGTTTCGGGACGGTGATCGGAACACTAAGTTCTTCCATCGTACAGCTTCCGTTCGTCGAAATTCCCAGCAGATTAGTATGCTTTTGAATGATGAGCATGTTGAGATTCGGGATCAAGAAGGGTTGTGTGGGGTTGCTAAAAATTACTTTGAGGAATTGTTCAAAGAGAAGGAAGGAACGTATGAGCCGGTGTTGGCACTGATTCATCCTCTTATTTCTAGTACTGATAATGAATCTCTCACTGCACATTTATCTAAGGATGAATTATATATGGCTTTATCTCAGATGCACCCCGACAAGTCTCCGGGCCCTGATGGGTTTAACCCGGCGTTTTATCAGATATTCTGGGACATATGTGGTGATGACATTTTTACCGAAGCTAAGCTTTGGCTCGAAAGAGGTTTTTTCCCGTCTGATATTACTAATACTAATATTTGTCTGATTCCGAAAAACGGGAATCCCTCTAGTATGACAGATTTGCGTCCGATCTCGTTATGCAATGTGGTGTATAAAATTCTCTCTAAACTCCTTTCCAATAGATTAAAAAAGTGTTTGGATAAGTGTATTGGGGAGGAGCAGTCAGCTTTTGTGGAGGGAAGATCGATCCTTGATAATGCCATGATTGCCTTTGAAGTTATTCACGCTCTTAAGAGAAGGACCTCGGGGAATAATGCCCAGCTGGCTCTAAAGATTGATATTAGTTAGGCGTATGATCGAGTGGATTGGGGCTTCTTGAGGGGTATGTTGTATCGGTTGGGTTTTGCTAAGAGGTGGATCCAGTGGATGATGATGTGTGTTTCGTCAGTGAATTATTCTGTGCTTGTGAATACGGATACCGTTGGACCTATTCAACCAGGGAGAGGCTTGAGACAGGGGGACCCTCTATCCCCCTATCTCTTTATTCTTGTTACTGAGGCTCTTTCGACTTTGATTAAAGGAGTGGTGGCTCGAGGGGACCTCCATGGGGTTCAGATTTGCAGAGGGGCACCTAGTGTGTCTCATCTGCTTTTTGCTGACGATTGTTTTCTTTTTTGCAGGGCAAATCTCACGGAGGTACATAACATTATGGAGATCCTTAATTTATATGCTGATGCTGCAGGCCAAGATATTAATTTGTCCAAATCTGAGGTGTTCTTTAGCAGGAATATCAGTATTTCTGCTCAGAAGGATCTGGCTAACATCATGGGAGTTTGTCATGTCCTTGGTACAGGAACCTATCTGGGTCTCCCTTCCCTTATTGGTCGCAGTAAGAAGGTCATTTTTGGGTATGTGAAGGACAAAATTTGGAAGAAGATCAATTATTGGAGGGGCAGGCCGGTTTCTAAAGCAGGAAAGGAAGTGATGATAAAGTCAGTGCTGCAGTCTATTCCATCTTATGTCATGAGTCTGTTCGTTCTTCCTGATGGCAGTATCCAAGATATTGAAATAATGCTTAATGCTTTCTGGTGGGGAGGTAGTAGTAACCAAAGTTGTATTAAGTGGATGGCGTGGGATAAGTTCACAGGTCCTAAGAATGAGGGGGGCTTGGTTTCCGAGACCTCAAGTCGTTTAACCTGGCCATGGTAGCTAAGAGAGGTTGGCATTTGTTGTCTAAGCCGCATTCTCTTATGGCAAGAATTTATACAGCAAGGTATTTTCCTTGTTCTTCTTTCTTTGAGGCTAACTTGGGAAATAATCCTAGTTTTGTTTGGCGTAGCATTTGGCAGGCTAGGAGAGTTCTATCTCTTGGGTGTAGGTGGAGTATTGGTGATGGGAGGCATATTCCAGTGATGGGTGCTCCTTGGCTTCGGGGCTGTACCGAGGGTATGTTGAATGGGCCTCAACGTCAAGAGGTTTATGGTCTTTCTGTTAGTGATCTCATATCTACTGTTGGCAAATGGTGGAATGTCCCGTTAATCAGGGAGTTGTTTGATTATGACGTTGGGAATGCTATTCTCCAAGTTCCGTTAATTGATGATGTGATTGAAGATAAGTGGAATTGGAAAGAGGAACAAAATGGATGTTATAGTGTTCGGACAGGGTACAGGTTATGGAGAAAGGAGGTGGGGTCGCCTTTTCAGAGAGTGGTTGGAGATTGAGTAGCCTTTGGAATATTAAGGCTCCACCTAGAGTGAAGCATCTTCTCTGGAGGATTTGTAGGGATTGTCTTCCCACAAGAGTTAGGTTGCAAAAACATCATGTGCCTTGCACGTCTATTTGTCTGTTTTGTGAGTTACATATGGAGGACTCATGGCACGTGTTCTTCGGTTGTGTTGTTACGAATAGGTACTGGCAAAGTGCAGGTTTGGCTCATGTCGTGGATCCTCGTAAGCATAATTTCCATGATGCTACATCTTTGATTTTCGATATTTTCCGTAAGGAAGATCCTATGGTGGCGGGGAGAGTTGCGGTTATGATTGATTCTTTGTGGAAAAACCGTAATAACATGATTTGGAATAACGAAAATGAGGCCTTCACTATTCTCGGGATTCAAGCATTTTGTAATTGGCAAGATTGGTTCAAGGCTCAAACTCGTATAGCTAGGGAGCATACTCCCCTTACTATCCCTAGATGGTGTCCGCCGGTGGAAGGGAGATTGAAATGTAATGTTGATGCGGGTTTTAACACGAATAGAGGTACTACGAATAGGGGTTGGTGCATGAGAGACCATTTGGGGAATTTTTTGTGCGGAGGTGCTTCTTGGGATTTTGGGTCCTTCTCCGTTATCGAAGCGGAAGCTATGGCAATCAAAGAGGCTATCCTTAGCGCTATAGACTCAAACTTGGAGAATGTTTCTTTCGAAAGTGACTCCCAAAGAACTATCCAGGCGATTCTTTCTTATCAACCCGGTTTGTCCGATTTTAGTTTTATTATTTCTTCTATTCGCACTTTGTTAAATAATTATCCAAACTTTGAGGTTAAGTTTGTCAAACGCCAAGCGAATTCGGTTGCTCATTCTATAGCAAAAGCGGCCGATTCTTGGACTAGACGTAGTTGGTTTAACATGATTCCTCCTTGTATTTCTACATTATTGATTAATGATATGAGTTGATTTTCTTTCGGTCAAAAAAAAATCCACTTTATTTGTTGAATATACAGATACAAATAAAATAGAGAAAATTAAAAAAAAAAATTGAATATATCTATGTACATGTGTACCTTGTGAATAATAATAATGTGAGTGGCACATTACTGTTTTAGGAGTAGTAAAAAGTAGTGAAAGGGATTTGAAATAAGAACCAAGTTTTATACATTGAGGGGGACCTGTGTATGGTGCCATATAATAAATATATCAGTGGTGACTTGTAGCGGATGTTTGTGAATGGGGGCTTTCTTTTGCCAGTTTTTCACTTTTACCACATTTGATACAAACAACACTGACAACAGTATTGCTAGCCAAAGCTACTCTGCATCTCTGTTTCACCCCCTCGTGTGTGTTTGTACTTCAATTTTTCAAGGGGAACCCTCAACTCAATTCTCTCTTTCTTTTTCTCTTTGGAATTGGAGCACATCACTCACATGTCATCCACTACAATTATATATATTTTCATCTTTTGGTTGGTTGGTTGCTCCATTATTTTCTTCTTTTTTAGGTAAATGATTTGAAAATCATACACTACCTATAATTAATGTTGATGTGCATGATTAATATCTATGTATGTGCATACAATTGTTAGAGCAAGTTTTGTTTCATTTCAACTAATATGGAACAAGATGCATGGCTTTTTCTTATATGCACAGTTTTGGATTATGGGGCCAAAGTTTCACTATCTAGTGTTTCTACTTTATGCTTATGTGAGGTCATGTACATGGAACATTATGAAAAAGAAATCGGGCTTTAAAGAGAAATAGTTTGTTAAATTAAATTTCTTATTGTACATGAAATTTTTCAATTTAGTCCATTTTCTAATGTTCATACTCATGGACAAGTTTTGTTTTGTTTTCAACATGTATTTTTTAGAAAACACATAAGTCAAAGTACAAAAAAAAAAGCAAGAATAAGAGCATAAAGTTGTTTCAAAAATTGATATGTAACATCAGTCATCAGTTACATTCACTGTTATTTCAAACGTCGTATGTGGCTGGTTGGAATAATGGTGAGCTGTTTTTGTCAAAAGTACACCATAAAACATCAACAAAATTACATCTTTGTAATTTTATTTTTTTATTACAAAATTATTCCTATAGAATTGTTAGTATAATACTATGGTCAAGATGGGGATCATGGAAGTATGGTATGCAATTGCAGTGACAACATTGCTCATACAGTACATATTATTTTGCAGGGAGGTCTAAATGGGACGGACATGCCCGTTTGCCACCCCTAAATAGAGATATTGTTTTTACCATTCCCACAACTAAAAGAATTGTACGTAAGTTCACAATAATTGAAATTTGTATGCTAAACTTTTTGTTTTTAACTTTGATGTCAATTTAGATAGAAAAAAGACACTCCATCCGTTTTTATTTTTGAACTTTTCACACCTATTAAAAAATATGACTACTGTTGTTTGAAAAAGAGAAATTATGAAAGATTTTATTAAACAATTATTTATTAATCGTATGAGAAAGATAAATTTAAATAATTGAAAAAGTGATGATAATAAATATTTAAAGATATATAATATAAAAAATAACAATAACGATTTCTTGATATCGCAAAACAACTTATATTTACAAACTTTTTCTCCAAAATAACTTATACAAAAACGGATGGAGTAGTATCAATTTGGATATTTATGATTTTGATCTAATAGACAAAACTTAGTGAATTAATAATCTTTTTTTTTTTGGATAGAAAATACCATACATTAATAGAAAAGTCAGAAGGAATTACAAGGAACAAACAACATATGATATGGGACATACCCCATCCATAGTCTAGAAACATAAAAGATATTACACAATGATTGTTCCCAAGCTAAAACGACACAAACAAACCCGAAACTACAACATATCATCCATCCATCAACTATTTTAAGAACACCATTAATGTCAATATAGGAATGAGAATCCATAGTCTTTTTCCAAATCCAATTAAGGATGATTTCTTTGACTTGTGATTGCGCATTTCAACTGCCTTTGATCTTAATATTGTCCATTTTAATGGAATGTTCAAAACCTAATTGATGAATAGAGATAGTGTTTCTCCAAAACACAAAAATTCTTTGAGGCTTTTTATCGAACACCAAGAGTGCAGATTTAAAATCCAAAAGACAAAAACATAAAATAGACAACAGAAACACATGAATGAGTAGATCTAAAAGAGGGATAAATTGCAACATGTGGTAAATCCATGGTGACTTTGGGGGTGGGCGAAACGAAGCCAACATCAAAGAAGTGGGAGCAGAAACATGCAAGAGAGTTACACACATCTTTGTTAACTTTGAGATGTTAAGAAAAACCTTAACAATCTTTCAATCTCTTAGTGGCGGTGGCTCTGGCGGTGGCCAAATCTTTGGAGAGAGAGTCAGTTTGACGGTGGATTGCGGTGGAGAAAAGAGATATCTGATGATGGAGTTAGTTTCGATGGAAACATGAGAGTAAGGTTGGATGAAAGAGATATTGTCCTTCATAGAGGGGAAGATAACCACCATAAAAGTGGTAGATAGAAGTCAACATGAAGGTGGGATGTGGCCACCATCAAACCCTAAAGATTTGGAGGAAGTTTTTCTAGAGAGAAGAGAAAACATCTCTCTAATCAATCAGTAAGACCTAATTAATCGATATTCAAAATTGTTTGTTTTGATTCAACTTAAATCCTATGATCCTTCTACATTTCAAGTTTATTGAACTTTAAAATGTTCTCTAATCTTTGTGAGTAACGATGACCCAACTCGGAGGGAGAGAAGAAGCTTTTTCTAGAGAGAGATGCTTTCTCTTCTCTCTAGAATACCTCCTCCCAAACCTTTAGGGTTTGTTGGTGGCTGCCCCCCACCTTCATGGTGGCTCTCATCTACCACTTTTATGGTGGTCATTCCTCCCTCTATGAAGGGTAATCCCTCTTTCACCCAATCCCACTCTCATACGTCCATCAAATCCACCCCCCTCATCGGATTTTCCGTCTTTCCACTACAAACCACCACTCAACCATCCTCCTCTCTGTTGAACCGGCCGCCGCCTGAGCCACCACCACTGCTAGAAGATGAAAATATCCTCAAAGTTGGTCTTTGCATCTCAAATCCGCCCCTCTCCTCTGTTTATGCTCTGTTGGCTACGATTCGCGCACCTCCAAAGCCGCCGTGGTCTTACAACAGGTTGTATTTTGTCCCTCTTTCAGATCTAGCTTTTTATGTCTTTATGTTGTCTATTTTATGCTTTGGTCATTTGGGTTTTAAGACTGCACTCATGGTGTTTGATAAAAAGCCTCAAAGGATTTTTGTGTTTTGGAGTAACACTATCTCTAGTCAACAACAAAGGTTTGAGCTTTCCATGAAAATGGACAATCTTAAGAACAAAGGAAGTCGATATGCGCATACACAAGTCAAAGAAATCATCCTTAATTGGATTTGGAAAAAGACAAAAGATTCTCATTCTTATATTGCCACTAATGGTGCTCTTACAAGAGTTGGTGATTTGATGATATGTTGTTGTTTCTGGTTTGGTTGTATTCCTTTAGTTTTTGATAAATCTATGTGTAATGTCTTAGATACTTCTCAATTATGGATGGGGTTTGTCCTATACCATAAGTCTATTGGTGTTTGTAATGCCTCTTGGCTTTTCTCTTAATGAAATAGCTTTTCCATAAAAAAAAAAAAACGATGACCCAACTCACTTAATTTTTCTTATCCTGTTAAAAAAACACCAACTCAATATAGAAAATAAATCTTTTGTATTAGAGTTTTGATGCATTTGTGCAATTAAAATAATATAAGTTGTTTGATCATAATCACACCATCTAGAAAAAAGTAAATTTATTTTTCATTTTATAATTGAAAAATTAATTTAAGTAAGAATCATACGATTCTGATCAGACGATAAAAAACACTTAACTGCATGAATGCAGTGATTGGAACCGCATGCAGTCACTCCTTATAACTTTATGGTGTATACAAATAGAAGATTTAAGAATAAGGACACAAAAAGTATTAAATTTATCTTATTTGAAAAGTAAATTTGACAAATTTTTACAGTAGAAAGAGAAAACAATAAAATTGTTCACTTCAATAATTATCAACCATGATGATCTCAAACAAAGTGCCATGTCCGTACATTTTGTAATTTTCTTTACTGGCATTTTATTAAATCACACTACCTAGCTCTGTCAAACATTGCTGTCTGCAAGTGATGAAAAAAACCTCTAATTGGCATATTCACATTTAATGGAAAATAGTGAAAGCCTAATAACAATCCATAACATACAGTGGATGAAATAGTGAGTACAAAAACCAAACAAAGAAAAATTAAGAATGTGAGTAACAATGATGAGGTAGCATATATAAGCTTCATAGTTCAAACCATTCAATACAAGTACAACCAACACATCAATAAATAAATTAGATCTTGCCATTAATAGATGCTTCTTCCATGTGAGAAAGCTATAAATGAAACTTAACTTCAAACACATGATGAAATTACAGAGAAGAAGAACAAAAATAAGGTGAAGTCACATCTACATATTGCATCTGATATCTCTGCATAACTAACAACTGAGCTAAATATTATTTTCTAATTCTTATAATTTCAAATTACGACTTACAATTAACATATTTTGTCATAAATGCTAACATAAACAGAAAACAAAAAAGGAAACAGAAAAGATCTATGTACACAATATAGATAGATAGGTTGTGCTGTTGTGTATGTGTGTTCTCGATAATCACACCCAACACAAAACATGTTACATTCCCAATGAAAAGGTTAACCCAAAAATCAATATTAGTTGTTGTAGCACTCACAAGAAGCAAGCACAACCAAAAACTCAACCTCAGTAACATTATTAATCAATGCATCATACTATAAACTTCAATAACACTGAGATAAAACAAAAACCCAAAAGGGAAAAAATTTAAGATAGCTGCTCTGCAACATTTTCCCTGTTCGGTTCTGGCAACGTTTGTGTTTTTCATTTTGTACTAGGATAATAACATTATTTATTTATATATAAATATATAAATATATATATTCATATGTTGTTGTTATCATTCACGGCAAAAAAAGCTTGTTCCCACACTTGCAACGCCAAGCTTCTGGATAATACTCGAGCCGTATGATTAAACCGGGTTGAACCGGAACGTGAACCGGGTGACACGGGTTGCACCAACCGCACTTGGATCTACATGAAGGAGGTGCTGAACCGGGACCGTTGAGCTTCTTCTGTTGAGTTACCTCTTTCTCTAACGGTGAAGCCGGAGACAGATTTTTAGTTTCCTCGTACTTCACTGTTCCGGTACCTGAAAAAAAGTGAGTTGTTGGAATTGAAATTTGAAAAGAGAATGGTTTACGTTAGTGTTTGGAATGAAATGAAACTTACTGGGTTGTGGTGCGAGAGTGGTTATTGCTGAAGAAGAAGAGAACAAGAGAAGAAGGAAAGTTGGTAATAATAGGCAGTGATGGTTATGGTGGTGGTGTTTGCGGCGGAGAAGGTGGCGTAGTACGCACATGTTGGTGGTGGGAATGCGTAGGTTAGAGAAGGTGTGTTGTGGTGTTATTAAATGCTGTTGCGTGTGAGAGAAAGTCTAAGTCAAAAGAGAAGAAAGAAAGAAAGAACAGCAAAGAGGGAGAGAAAGAGATCTTGTTTGAGTATCTGAGAAAATGGACCCAAGGGTTTGGGGACATGGACCCCACTAAACTTCAGAATTATTTGTCATAGGGCAGGGTGTGTTGTGTCTTACACCTTGCAACTTGGTAAATACTAAGTCCATTCAATTCTATTTTTATTCTTAATTTTGAGTATAAAATAAATATCTTTTATAAAAATATATAAATATAATTTTATTTAGTTTTTTTTCCCTAAACAACTATTAGTTTTTTTTGTATAAGCTAATAAGCATGAGCTATTTTAGTAACTGCTACCATCAAAACATTGAAATGTAGCTTATTTTAGGAATTGCAATAGCGCAGAAAACTCAAATGTTGTTGTACCTAACATGAGAAAATCAACGAGTAATTTAGAAAATATTGTTTTTTTTACACAATTTAGAAAATAATTTAAATTTAAATAAACATGTCATCAATATAATGTATCGCTCTACTATGGAAATAATATGTATCAACCAATAAGAAAGCGAGTGCTTGAGAGAGTGTTGCTAGCACTCCTTTATGAGCAAATAATATACCTCACCTCACATATTATCTTTTGATTCTATATTGTACCATACAACCTATAGACTCCATTGAGTACGATCCACCATGGCTTCCAACTCCATCAAACTTTCACCACTCATGAATGGAGCACATATTTCAATAAAATTATTTGTTTTCAACTTTTTTGTTTGGCAAAGCCAAGTTAACTCTTTACTTGTTGGTATGCAATGCAACAAATATATCAAAGAAATTGTGAGATATTGAATCGAACTCTAGTATGGTCGAAGGGTAGTTTTTTGGTTCGACAGGATTAAGCATGAAGTCGAAGGTTGTTCACATGCTTGTGTCGAAGATGCTAGGGTTGTTAGCATGTTAAATTATGTTTTAGTGTTTAAACCATAATTTGTTAAGTTAGCTTGTTTATTAAGCTGGCTTGTGTAATGGGCCTTGTGGAAAAAAGCTCATTAGTTAGTATGTTAGGTTTTATTATAAATAGCATACTAGTCTCTCATCATTGCTAAGTTGCAAATCCTAATTTGGGGTGAGAGAGGTTATTTATTATTCTTGTAAACTTGTAATCTTGTTTTAAGAGAAAGTAAAAGAATAGTAGTTATAACCAATCTTGTGTTCCTCTTCTTCCTTGTCCTTTATTCATCCCTTATTTTATACTTTGTTCGTGGCATTGAATTCACAACAAATTGGTGCGGTGAGCGTGGAGAAGATGCCTTCAACAAAGTATGAGATTGAAAAGTTCACCGGAGTGAATGATTTCGGTCTGTGGCGCTTGAAGATGAAAGCCCTACTGGTTCAGCAGGGTTGTTTGGAAGCGTTGAAGGGAGAGGCAGCCATGAATGCAGAATTGACGGCAGCGGAGAAGACGAATATGATCGAGAAAGCACACAGCGCAATTTTGTTTAGCCTTGGTGATAAGATTCTCCCGCATGTATCAAAGGAGACGACGGCATCAGGGTTACGGGTGAAACTTGAAAGTTTGTATATGACCAAATCGCTAGTAAATCGACTCTACCTGAAGCAAGCTTTGTATTCATTCAAGATGATTGAAGACAAAGTATTGGTTGAGCAGTTGGATATGTTCAACAAGTTGATTCTTGATCTTGAAAATATTGATGTGAAGATCAAGCACTGTTACTATTGTGTTCTTTGCCTCGATCACATGCTCACTTCAAATAAAATCTCCTGTATGGAAGGGAGTCCCTGACCTTTGAAGAAGTTCAATCAGCCCTGTATTCTAAGGACTTGAACGAACGAAAGGAGCATAAACCTTCGACTGTTGGCGAAGGTTTGGCCGTTAAAGGAAAACTCTTACGAAAGGATGGTAAGTTTGACAAGAAGAAGGGCAAAAGCCAGTCAAAGTCTTACAGTGGCGAAGCATCTGGCATTCGATGCTATCATTGTAAGAAGGAGGGTCACACAAGAAAGGTGTGCCCTGAACGCCTGAAAGATCATGGAGGTAAGGATAATGGCAATGCAGCCATTGTTCAAGATGATTTCGAATAATGTGATGTTCTTGTGGTTTCAAGCAGTGACTCGAGAAGAGAGTGGATTACGGATTCAGGTTGCACTTTGCACATGACTCCAAACAAAGACTTGTTCGAGGAATTATGTGATCAAGATGGTGGATCAGTATTGTTGGGAAACAACAAGGCTTGCAAGATTGCAGGTGTTGGATCTGTGAGGTTCAAACTCCATGATGAGTCAATAAGATTGTTGACTGAAGTCAGGTATGTTCCTGATTTGAAGAGAAATCTACTTTCTCTTGGTGAATTCGACAAGAAAGGATATGTTTTCGAAGGAGAGAAAAGTATCCTAAGAGTCATGAAGGGTTCGAAGGAAGTTTTGAGAGGCGTGAAGAAACAAGGCTTGTATACCCTTGAGGCTGAAGTTGTAAGTGGTTCAACAAATGTTGCATCCACGAAACATTTGTCAAAGACAGAAATCTGGCACATGAGATTGGGCTATGTCAGTGAAAGGGGTCTGGTCGAATTAGGAAAACAAAATCTGCTTGGTGGAGACAAAGTCGAAAAGCTGAAGTTTTGTGAACCCTGTGTACTTGGAAAATCTTGCAAAGTGAAGTTCAACAAAGGCAAACAAAGAACACATGGATCCCTTGATTACATCCATGCTGATCTTTGGGGGCCTGCAAGGTGTCCATCACATTCAGGAGCAAGGTATTTTCTATCCATAGTAGATGATTATTCCAGAAAATTATGGGTATTCATCTAGAAGACTAAGGATGAAACTTTTGAGAATTTCAAAAGTTGGAAGACTCTGGTTGAAAATCAGACTGGCAGAAAGGTCAAGAGGTTGAGAACCGACAATGACCTTGAATTTTGCAATGAGGCATTCGACAGTTTTTGTGCTGCCTCTGGTATTGCAAGGCACAAAACTACTGCAGGTACTCCACAGCAAAATGGTTTGGCTGAAAGGTTTAATCGAACTATTTTAGAGAGAGTCAGATGCATGTTGACTAGTGCTGGACTAAAGAAGGTGTTCTGGGCTGAGGCTGTTTCAACAGCAACATATCTGATAAACAGATGTCCTTCGACATCGTTAGATATGAAGACACCTGAAGAAGTTTGGTCGGGACATCCACCAGATCTCGACAAACTGAGAGTATTTGGCTGCGTAGCCTATGCTCATATTAGGCAAGACAAGATCGAACCTAGAGCTCTGAAATGCATGTTAATGGGATACTCTGAAGGAGTCAAAGCTTATAGGCTATGGTGCCTAGAGTCAGGTCACAGGAGGTGTATCACCAGTTGAGATGTAGTTTTAAATGAAGCTGAAATGGTTTTTAAGAAAATTGATGATGTTGGTCGAAGTACAGAAACATCTGACGAAGAGTTGGAACAGGTAGAGATTCCTGTTGAGGTGGAGCATGTTGATGCTGAATTGCATATCCCTGATGAAGTCAAAGAAGAAGCAGAAGATGCTGAGGAAGTTGAGGAAACTGACGATCACTACCTATTGTCGAGAGATAGGTCGAGAAGAGTCATCAAGGCACCTCAGAGACTTGGGTATGCAGATCTTATAGCTTATGCCTTAATCTCTGCAAGTGAGGTTCTAGACGAAGATCCTAGAGACTACAAGGAAGTTATGAGGAGTCGAAATAAGACTGAATGGCTGAAAGCCATGGATGATGAGATGAAATCTCTTCATGATAATCATACTTGGGAACTGATCAAGAAACCTGCTGAGGCAAGGTTAGTCAGCTGTAAATGGATTTTCAAAGTTAAGGAAGGAATTGAAGGAGTGACGTCGAAAAGATACAAGGCAAAGTTAGTTGCAAGGGGTTTCACTCAGAAAGAAGGTGTCGACTTTAATGATGTGTTTTCTCCCGTTGTGAAGCATAGGTCCATTCGAATGTTGCTTGCCATGGTGGCACAGTTCGATCTTGAACTGGAACAGATGGATGTGAAAACTGCGTTCTTGTATGGTGATCTAGATGAAACGATCCTGATGAGGCAACCTGAAGGGTATGTCGAAAAGGGGAAGGAAGATTGTGTGTGCAAGTTAAAGAGATCTTTGTATGGGCTGAAACAATCTCCTCGACAGTGGAATAGGAGATTCGACAAGTTCATGGCACGCATAAGTTTCATTAGAAGTCAGTTCGACCACTGCGTTTACTTCAGATTTCGACCTGGTAATTCATTTGTTATTTTGTTGCTTTATGTGGATGATATTCTGATAGCAAGCTACAATGTTGAAGATGTGACGAGGGTGAAGGCTGAACTCAATAAGGAGTTCGATATGAAGGATCTGGGAGCTGCTTCCAGGATTTTTGGAATTGACATTCGAAGAGATAGAAAGAAGTCGAAGTTATGCTTATCTCAAGAGGCGTATCTACGGAAGATTCTCGAAAAGTTTGGTATGTCGAATTCGAAGCCAGTTGTGACTCCAACAAACCCTCAATTCAAGCTGAGTATTGATCAGTGTCCCAGTACTGATGTCGAAAGAGCCTATATGAATAACATCCCATATGCTAATATAGTTGGTTCTTTGATGTATGCTATGGTCTGTACTAGACCCGACATAGCATATGCAGTAAGTCTTGTAAGCAGGTACATGGCGAACCCTGGAAAGGCTCACTGCCAAGCATTGAAGTGGATTTTAAGGTACATAAATGGGTCTCTGAATAGAGTCCTAATTTATGGTGGAGCCTTGGGTGAAGATAGTAAAGCAGTAATAGAAGGATATGTCTACTCTGATTATGCAGGTTGTATGGATTCCAGAAAATCTATTTCTGGATATGTTTTCACTATGTTTGGCACTGCAATTAGTTGGAAAGCAACACTTCAGAAGGTTGTTGCTCTATCAACCACTGAAGCGGAGTATATTGCCCTAACTGAAGCTGTGAAAGAAGCATTGTGGCTTGAAGGTTTGGCGAAGGAGCTGAAACTTCAAGGTCGAGGTATCACTGTTAAATGTGATAGTCAAAGTGCAATACACCTGTCGAAGAATTCAGCCTATCATGAGCGAACTAAGCACATTGATGTGAGACTGCATTTCGTCAGAGGAGTAATCGAGCGTGGAGAAGTCCAAGTGCTGAAGGTTTCGACTGAAGACAATGCTGCTGATATGATCACCAAGACATTGTCGAGTTGCAAGTTTTTCCACTGTATGCAGTTGATAAAGCTGCACAATGAAAGCTAGTTTGTTTCCTTGATGTTGTAGAGTTAGATCCAAGGTGGAGATTTGTGAGATATTGGATCGAACTCTAGTATGGTCGAAGGGTAGCTTCTTGGTTCGACAGGATTAAGCATGAAGTCGAAGGTTGTTCACATGCTTGTATCGAAGATGCTAGGGTTGTTAGCATGTTAAATTAGGTTTTAGTGTTTAAACCCTAATTTGTTAAGTTAGCTTGTTTATTAAGTTGGCTTGTGTAATGGGCCTTGTGGAAAAAAGCCCATTAGTTAGTATGTTAGGTTTTATTATAAATAGCATACTAGTCTCTCATCATTGCTAAGCTGCAAATCCTAATTTGGGGTGAGAGAGGTTATTTGTTATTCGTGTAAACTTGTAATCTTGTTTTAAGATAAAGTAAAAGAATAGCATTTATAACCAATCTTGTGTTCCTCTTCTTCCTTGTCCTTTATTCATCCCTTATTTTATACTTTGTTCGTGGCATTGAATTCACAACAGAAATAAACAACATCACAACCTGAGTTTATCACCACTGATAGTTAGTCAACCACAAATCAAACTTATGAAGGTTAAATAATAAAAGCTAATTCATGTGCATGTAATCGGTTGTTGTAATTGGTTGTTGTCGGACTGTAACCAATTACACCTCTTTTAGTTTTTCAATCAAGAGCGATCTGGAACCAGTCATAATTTTGGTGTAATTATTTAGAGCATGGAACTAGAAGTTGGCAGAATCGTTCTGTAACCGATTACAACAGCTGTTAGATTTTAAGTTTTTCTATGGGTAGTCCATTAATGATTAATGAAAATATTTTCACCCTTAATTATTCCCTCTAATTCTCTCTCACTTTCTCCCTCTCCACACTTGATTATTCACTAACCTTGTGGTTTCAAGTTCTAACATTTGGCATCAAGCACCTACTGTGCAATCATAACTTTTGTATCCAATGAAACAATTCATGCAAATCTACACATCCTTGATGCAAAGAATTATGATAAATGATGCAAGCAAATGAAGGTGCTGTTTGACTACCAAGATGTTCTGGATGTGATTAAGAACGATATGAATCCTCTTGTTGAAGGTGCTATTGCGAAACAAAGAGCATCACATAAGGAAGGAAAGAAAAAATATTTCAAGGCATTGTTTTTAATCCATCAACGTTGATACCTATAATTTCGAGAAAGTTAGTGATTGCGAATCATCGAAGCAAGTGTGAGAAATCTTGGAGAAGGCATACGCAATGGCTGGCAAGGCAAAGTGTCATACCCTAATTTTTGACCTATGATCCCATATCATCATGCAATCAATCCATTAAAGTCTTTTGACTTCACAAACATGCATAACATTTGATTTATCTAGTTATCACACACAAGTTGACATCCAAGTGTTTCATTGTCATGATCATAAAGGAGTTTGGATCACATATTTCTTGTGATTTGGGATTTCCCCATTTAAAGAGATCATCATCTTCATCAAAATCTCACCACATTAGGGTTTCATCATTGGTTCATCAAATGATTGAAGTCAACTAGGGTTTTGGCACCATCAGTTGAAAATTCGGGAATTAGAGTTTTGTGAATTGGATTGCAAAGGCTCATCACTCAAGTGATCACCAATAATATCATTCTATGATCCTCAAGATATCTCAATGTGATAAGAATTGCATCATGATCCTAAGGTTTTATTGGATTTGGAAGATTTAGAATTCATCTAATGCAAAGTCAACTGCTCAAAGTCAAAGTTTGACTTTTAAGATTTTTGGTCAAACACATACTTCTTAAGACAAATGTCATTAAAATATGGTTAATGGATGAATTTGGTCAAGAGAAATCATGAAAAATCAAGGTAACTTGGAAAAAAAAGGCAAGATTGAAGAAATCGAAAATTTTTATAAGTCCCAAAGAACATGTTCAAGTAGCCAACTTCTCAGGCTTGTAACTTTTTCCTCAAGCAATCTTTTTGGAAAAACAAGGGCTGAATTTTAAGATCATGTATGATACTACACCATAGTGAAGAGTTTCAAATCAAAAGCATTCCTCGTGTAGTTGTGAGATCATGACAAACTAGGATGTCAAAGTTGTGAAATTGCCAACAACTTAGAAATTTTTCTAAGTGTTTTTCAGTCTCAATATTAGATTTTGTTGCCCAGTTTTCTTTATAATCCAAGTTGATTCAAGACAATTTCTCAACATAAAAGTTGTAGTATGCGATCTCATCTTTCCAATGGTACCAAGAGCATGAATTTATTTTGCTTGAGCACCAAATTTCTAAGAGGGAAACGGCCATGATAGAGCTGAATTATAGGTCCAAAACCATGTCCAATTTCATGTCAAAACCAACTCCAATCCTCGAGATCTTTGCTTATATGCCTATGTTGCTTCTAAATCTGAGCAAAAAAGAGTGTTTTACATAAAGCTTTGGGGCATTACACAAAAAATTGAAGCATTGTTCAAGTTACATACCATTTTGGGAAGAAAGGTGACATTTCCATTTTCATAAAGATGATTTTAATCACAAAGTCTTTGCTTGGAGCTTTTAAAAAGGTTTTTGGTCTGAGCATACTCCATACCAGACCTACTATAAGCATGCTTCCTTGTCCTCTAAAGCTTCCAACCACCCTAGAAAGCTTGAGCTACATTATTGGAACATGGTGCATTCATGAAACTACTATTTCATTCTCAACCAAACCAAGCTTCTACAACCTTTGTTTATGATTAATTCCTTCACTCTCAGCTCTCCTAAGCCCCCTATAAATAGATAGGCGTGCCTTAAAGCTCAACAGACACACTAACTCAAAAAACATAGAGAGAAAATTTGAGAAAACTCAATTAAAGCACCATAGTCCATTTCTTCGAATTTTTCATTTCACTCAAGTTTTCTGCAAACTCCTCACATAATCACCATCCATACACTTCATATGAATTAGTGTATGCATTAGTTGACCTCTGAAACATCCAAATCGATCCAACTAACTGCTACATATTCATCTTTGTAACTTGAGTTGGTCAGAGAGTTTGAGGTATTTTCAAAGCAAAGTAAAGGTCCCATTACACTCCTAGAGGTCCAAGGAAGCTAACTGTATCATTTTCCATTCTTGAAGGTGCTTGAGAAGAGGCAACAAACCTGCTATATTAGGTAACTTTTCTTGCACTTGGAACTCTTACATACGAGTACCACCCCTTTTTTTAATTACTTGTTTCTTTGATTTCTTTTCCTTTTATTTTCTTTTTGTTTTATTTATTTTATTATTATTATTTCTGACTTTATTTACTTAATATTAACATATTGAAAGATCCAAAAAATGTATTTATTTAATCAAGCCTTGATTTTATTTTACTTAGTGCATTAAATAAAAAAACAAAAATAGTTCTTTTGTTTAGTTTATTTAGGTCTTGTTGAGACCTTGTTTACCTAACTTCTTAATGTTTATCTTCACACCATGATGCCTTGATTTATTTACATGAGTATAAATTTATTTTTGAAATGTCCATGAATCTCTATACTATTGTTAAGCGGTGCTTATTGTTGACCTGAAGTGAACATGTTGATTTAATCCTTAAATGATTTGTCTTAATAAAATATTGAAACCCTAATGCTTTGAAGTGCTTGATTCTTGCACTTGCATTGATGTTCCTTCATAAACTTTTGAACAAACCTTTATTGCATGTCTTTTAGGGTTTAGGTGTTGAAGTTTTGTATGGTTTGATTTCTTTGTTTATCCTTGACCTGTATGCATGATGACTTTCATTAACATCCAAACTTAACCTTACCATGTTTAATTGACCCATGACATATCTTGAGTGCTTGATGTGTGATCTTGGCCTTGTCTTGACTAAAGTTTGTAACATGTTTTGACATTTTAGCTTGAGATCCTTCTTTGATGATGTTTGGTGGAATTTGAATGTGAGTAACTTGTTGTTACATAGTTGACTTGTTTGTTTGTCATGAGTAATCTTGATCCTAAACCCTAATTCATGAGCCTTGAAACTTTATCTTGATCTGCAAAAGTTTTAATAAATCTCTTTCCTTTGTTTAAATAAATCTTGAAGTTTACATAACATCATGATGGTTCTTGCTTGTTCTATATGGTTAGATACCTTATGCACTAATGCTTGTGTTCAAATCCAAGGAAAGGGATTGTAGTGTTGACTTGTTTGTCATGTGTTTATCCTTATATGTCTATCTTTGTGGGATTTTATTTGTGAGTGTTTGTTTTATCCCCTCTTTGTAAACTTTAACCCTTATTTCAAACGTAAACCACTTTCATTAAAAACTTTAACTTAATGTCATTGCATTTTCAAGATTTTCTTTTCCTTAATAAATGCTTCAATATACTTAAGCATATTAGGTTCTTTCATAAGACTAAAAAACATTCAACCTCATTCAAATATTTTTGTCACTTGGTTTTTCACTTTAAAATCTTTTCTCAAAAGATTAGACATGAGTCATCTTCATAGTTGAGATATAAATCTCCTATCCTCATAGTAATGATTGAAATGTTGTTGATTCTTGTCCACTTAGGGAGTTAGTTGGCATGCTTGTTGATTTTATATCCAAGTTGGATCCTTTCCCTCGATGATACAAAGATCCATCTTCTCCTACTTGTGGGTGATTAGTTGAGTATTTTCCTTAAGATGACAACTTGTCTCTTCATTTAAAATCAACCATAATAAATCTCTTTGTTATTTTTACTACGAACTACAAGGTTTTGATCCTTTATTGGTACTTAGGTATAAGACTTTATGTCTTTCCAAACAAAAATCTTAAAAACCCATTTCTTTTCTCATCTCCCCAATCTTTTTGCAAACAAACCACTATAGCTTTAATACAATTAATACAAATATAACAAGAGGTTCCTATAGAGTACTATAGATACATAGGATGCTAATACCTTCCTTTGTATAACCAACCCTCATACCTTTGATATCTTCTTTGTGATTTGCTTTTAGTTTTGCTTATTGCATTGCATGTTTATTTAGAGTTTTGATCTTTTCCCTTTACCTGGAAATAATAAAGTTCGGTGGTGACTTTTTACTTTTTGAGTCAAGTTAATCAATAACTTAGTCTCTGATTTTTCACCGTAACACAAAGGTTATGAGGTTACAAACTCACAGCGTCGGATTAAGTTAATTTAAATGGGAGAAGGAGACCATCAATGATTTCACGACGAGAATTACTCGGTTGGTAAACTAAGTAAAATCATGTGGAGAAATGATCACATAGTTTTTGGAAGTATCAAAAATCTTGCATTTTTTGACAACAAGATACAATAACATAGTCTTAGAGATTGATGAATCAAAGGATTTTACGAGATTGAGCAAAGAGAACCTGCAAAGCTCTCTTGAGGTACATGAACACATAATGGAGGAAAGGAATGTTGATAAGACAAAGGCGGAGATCTCTCTGCAACCCCGTTTTAATGAGATAAACAATAAGGCAAAAGGAAAGTGGCTCATGAGCTAAGGTAGAGGGAACTTTCAAAATTTTAATGGAAGAAAGTCCTAAAATTCTAAGAATTCAAAATTCCAAAAGGGTGAAAGCATTATTCACTTTGTAGCTTCACTAGAAAACCAATTCAATACCACCCTTAAATGCTTTAGATCTGACAATGGCTCTGAATTTTTGACTTTAATTGATTTTTTTTCTTTCTAAAGGTATCTATCATCAAAAGTCTTGTATGGAAAGCTCCCAACAAAATGGGGTGGTAGAGAGAAAACTTCAACATATATTGAGTGTAGCTAAAACTTATGAAATTTTAGTATACAACATGTTGCCCATTTGATTAACAGAATTCCTAGTCCTTTGCTTAAGTCCAAATGTCCTTATGAAATGCTGTTTAAAAATTTCCATGTCCTAACTCATTTGAAAGTTTTTGGTTATCTATGTTTTGCCACAACCTTACTAGCTCATTGAACTAAGTCTGATGCAAGAGCTAGAAATGATATTTTTCTTGGCTTTTAAGATGGTACAAAAGGGTTATATCCTCTATGATTTAAAATATCATGTTTTTATCTTTACACATGTGATTTTTATGAGAATGTCTTTCCTTTCAAGCTTGATTCCAAATCATATTATGGTTCTGCACATGAAATAGTGGTTAATACCCTTGTACATGATTCAAATGACATACCAATACCTATTGTACCTGTCTTCCTTGACCACATTGGTCCCACCTTCACTGCTACACCTGATGTTGGTCCTAATTCTCCAGCTACATACGTGAATTCTGTCTCTCAAGTCCTTATCATACTGATTACACTAATAGTCATACCCTTACAAATGATAGTTTGACTCATTTTCTTAACCCACCTGGCTCGCCTACTTTTCATGATTCTCGTCCTAATCACATTGATATCCTATACTATGACCCCGACAACATAAATGAGAAATTTACTTAATACTTTCCACTCACACAACCAGTCCAAATTGTTCAACCCAATGTCCCTAGACCACTTAGGAAATCAACAAGAACTAAACATGATCCTAATGAACTTCAAGATTATAATTGTAGCCTTCTTCCAAAATCATTTAATAATGTAGTCACCAAATCATCTACTCTTACTGCCTATTGTATTTCATCCTTTATGTCCTATGATCAATCTTCTATAAACTACAAAAAAATTGTTGTTCCATATCAGCATACCCTATACCAAAAACCTATAACCAAACTTCACAACATGAATGTTAGAGAAAAGCAATGGACACTGAGATATTTGCTCTTAAAGAAAACCAAACTTAGGATATGGTGGATCTTTCTATAGGAAAAACTCTAGGTTTAAAATTGGTTTACAAAGTTAAGTATCTTGCTAATGGATCTATAGAAAGATACAAGGCAAGGTTGGTAGCCAAGGGATACACCCAACTAGAAAGGGTTGATTACTTTGACACATTTTCTCCTGTTGCTAAAATTACCACTGTTAGAGTGCTTTTATCTATTGCAGCCAACAAGAATTGGCACCTTGAACAACCTGATGTCAACAATGCATTCCTTTGTGGAGTTTTCAATGAGGATGTTTACATGTCTCTTCCCCTTGGTCATGCTATTTCTGATTCCAATAAGGTATGCAAACTTAATAAATCCTTATATGGACTAAAACAGGCTAGCAAACAATGAAATGTTAAGCTATCTTCTACTCTACTATTCCCATGTTTCATACAATCCCAAACTGATCATTCTCTTTACCCTAAGCACACTACCAATGGTTTTATCGCATTACTTGTGAATGTAGATGATAGTGTTCTCATAGGTGACTCCATTATGAAAATAAATGTTGTCAATGCTTTTATGCACAACAAATTTTGCATAAAGGACCTAGGATAATTGAGATATTTCATAGGCTTGGAAATTGCTAGATCCAAATATTGTATTTTTATCAATTAAAGAAATGTATTCTTGAGCTACTTGACGACAAAGGTTTTCTTGGGGCTAAACTTACATCCACCCCTATTGACCCAACCACCAAATTGTCTTCCACTTAAGGGGAACCTTTGACTGATCCTTCTTCATACCACATGCTCATATGAAGACTTTTATATCTCACAAGCACACACCCTAACATCTCATTTTCTGTGTAGCATCTCAGTCAGTACATGACTAATCCTTTTGTATCTCATTATCAGGCTAGAACTTGTGTTTTAATGTACTTGAAAGCATTTCATGCACAAGGCATTATTTTTTCCAGCTCCAAATCCCTCAAGTTAACAGGCTTTACTATTTCTAACTAGGCTAGATGTCTAAATTCACGTAAATTAGTCACTGGTTATTGTGTTTCTTAGTTCCTCACAAATATCATGGTAGTCTAAGAAATAATATACAATTTCTAGGTCATCCACTGAAGCTAAATATAGGGCCTTAGCATCTTTGACTTCTGAAATTCAATGGCTATCATATCTCTTTGCTACTTTCAATTTTTTCTTTTCTATCATGCTTCTCTTTGTTGTGACAACAAGTCAGCAATATATCAGGCACGCAACCTTACATTTTATGAACAAAGCAAACACACTAAGTTAGACGATCATGTGATTTGAGAGAAGTTACAGTCGAAACTCATTCACATGCTACATGTTTCTTTAAGTTCTCAACTAACCGATGTTCTGACTAAACCTCTGCATGCTCCTTTTTTTTAATTCTCTATTCTCCAAGTTAGTATTATGTAACTTACACATCCTAATTTGTGGGGAGGTAACAACTTAACTAGCTTGTTTTATATATATATATATATATATATATATATTGTTAGAACAAGATTTGTTCTGATCAATATTCTTAGTTTTGATGATAACAATGTATATGAATTTTGCTTGAGATAATGTGGTACTCTAATCCTATGCAATTTCCATTTCAGGAAATATATAAAGAGTATGCACAAATTCAGCGCAAGAAGCAGTGTCTCAGAAGGTTCAAGTATGCAACATCAGAACATGCTCTCGCAAGACATCAGAAGATGGTCAAGCAGAATCAGAACATGGTCTATTGAAGCATCAGAAGAACTTGAGATCAGAAGCAGAAGCACTGAAGTTCTCATGGTATCACGCTAGAAGCACTTCAAGGTCAGAAGACAAGAAGATGCTCTGCACCAAGCTGTTTGGCTCTGATGATATTCAAACGTTGTTTACACAAACATCAAATCAGAAGCAAGTACAAGATGGCAGGCTACGCTGACTGACAAAAGGAACGTTAGAAGCTATTAAAGGCAACGTCAGTTACAGCAGAAAAAGCAAGGCTCGAGGTAGTTGACAAAAGAGTGAAACATTAAATGCAATGCTGTACGGATCACGCAGCGCATTAAATGCTCCCAACGGTCATCTTCTCAAACACCTATAAATAGAAGTTCTGATGAGAAGCTGAATACAACACTTTGCGCAAACATATAGAAACGCTGTCAAATTCTAAAAGCTCTCAAACTTCATCTTTAACCTCACTTCATTACTGTTGTAATATCTTAGTGAGATTAAGCTTAAACTTAAGAGAAAACTCACGGTTGTGATAATAGCTTATTAAGAAGCATTGTAACTCTTATAAGAATTTGTTTACATTCATTTCTAAGAACTAAAGGAGATCAAGTTGTGATCGGATTCTCTAGAAAGTCTTAGAGGGTATCTAAGCATTGTGTTCCTAGAGTGATCAGGTTGTGATCAGAATACTCTAGAAGACTTAGAGGTTATCTAAGTGGAAACCCATTGTAATCTTGTGTGATTAGTAGATTAAATCCTCAGGTGAGGTAAATCACTCCAAGGGGGTGGACTCGAGTAGTTTAGTTAACAACGAACCAGGATAAAAATCATTGTGCAAATTATTTTTATCTTAAGAGTTTTAAAGCTACACTTATTCAAACCCCCCATTTCTAAGTGTTTTTCTATCCTTCATATATATATATATATATATATATATATATATATATATATATATATATATATATATATATATATATATATATATATATATATATATATATATATATATATATATTCTGAGTCATAAATGGATTCCAATATAAATTACCTCAAAACTTGTTTATATAAACAAGAAAAGAACTTTTTTTTAATTCTCTATTCTCCAAGTTAGTATTATGTAACATACAGATCCTAATTTGTGGGGAGGTAACAACTTAACTAGCTCTTTATATATATCTAGGGGACGACTCAAGTGAGAACACTTGGTTATTATGAGAAATGAGAACAATGAATCACGGCCATTAAATTTGATTTTAATGGACTAGATTGGTTCCTCTTTCTAAGATCAAGTCCATTAAATATTAAGGATCTTAAAAAGAGGAACCAATCTAGTCCATTAAAATCAAATTTAATGGCCGTGATTCATTGTTCTCATTTCTCATAATAACCAAGTGTTCTCACTTGAGTCGTCCCCTATATATATATATATATATATATATATATATATATATATATATATATATATATATATATATATATATATATATATATATATATATATATATATATATATATATATATATATATCTTTTGAGCCATAAATAATATAAATTACCTCAAAACTTGTTTAGATAAACAAGAAAAGAAATTAGAAATTTTAGAACAATTATTAAGAGAAAATATAAATTATAATAAACAAATTTTAATGACCTTAAAGAAGCAGGTAAATAATAAAACTCCAATTAATGTGTTAGAAGAGTTAAAAGTATCTATAGATTTTTTAGCAGAAAAATTCTCACAAATAAAGTATTGAAAGAAAAACAAAGAGTACTAGAACCAAAAACTTCTTAACTTATAATACAGAAGAAGTTAAAAAAAACATTTGAAATTATGAACCCTTTTATTGGCCGACCTAGAACTATAATGGATGAGGAGACTAGCTCATCTAGAACTACAACTTTAAACCAAACTCAAAATACTTCCTACTTAAATAAACTTTTAGATAGAAAAGAAAATAAAAAATTATGACAATTCCTTGAACAAAGCAAATCTTTTGAGACCAACCCAACTATATAGGTCTGGATTCCTTAAAAACAATTCAAGCCTAATTAGAACACATAGGTCAGAAATGCTAGAATTACCGGATGGTCATATTGAAGAATTTGGATTATTAACAAATGACAGTATAAATCAATTAAATAAAAAACAAATGAATTATGTACATTTAGGATTAATTACAACTGGTGTAAAAGGTTTAGTAATAAAACAAAATTGTGCCAAAGTACTAATAGCCATATTAGATACTAGGTATCCAGAACTAAATAGACAAATTATAGGAGTAATTGAAGTAGACATGAATAATAACTGTGGAATCCATTATTTATGTCCAAACTTTACCATAGGAATTAAAGACTTAAAATACATTAAAATTCAAGTTTAGAATAAAGGATTTAAAAATTTTAAGGGATCAACTATTGTGATAGACATTATTTTTCTCGGAAAATTATCACCACCAGTCTCACCAAAATTTAAACTGAAAATTGATGATATGGTTAAAACAATTACATCAAGAGGAATTAACTTTTTAGGTCCAGAACCAATTCCTCCTTCTCTTTTAGCTGGAGAGGAATGGAAAATTAAAAACAATATTCAGACTGAAGCTGAAACACTAACATCTACAGAGGTTGTAACTTATACTACCAAAGATTATTTAGCCTTAAGCAAACTAGTGAAGATGACTGAAAAAGTTTTAACACTAGAAGAATTTCAAAAAATTAAGAATGATGAACTTTTAATGAAAAATACAATATAGAAATTGAGTTAGCAAATATGAATACTAACAAAAAAAATTTATGGAAAAATATTTGGAAGACGTGCAAAGTCTAAAAAATTTATTCGAAGAAACTGAGAATGTAGAAAAAGAAAATTCTGAGATAAACTACTCAGAAAAGAATTTAGTAAATGAAGAATCTAGCAACTCTGTTACATCCAGATTTCCCAATAGTAGACCAACTCAAATGGGTTACTCTATAGGACTCCCTTCAAGATTGCATGTGGCTATCTACACTAACAACAACCATAACTTAAGAGGACATTAGGAAAAAGAAACCCTGACGAAATTAATTTGTATGAATATGAACAAGTTATGTTAAATATTATTAATATCCATCCACAACTTTTAGTTAGATACGTACATTGAACAATGGACTTCTTTGGTAATCAGAGATTATTAAAGCAAACATTATAATATTACAACAGGTTTAGAAATGATTAAAATTGCCGAAAATTATCTAGGAGATATAACTAGAGCTGCTCGGGAAGCATTTAAAGTTAATTTTTCAGAAAAATTAGCAGAAGTAGTAACTCAAGGAAATAATATTCACAATTTTACATATTTAATACACAGAATTATTACAGGAAAAGATGCCAATGTAGGACTAACCACGAGACAGGCTGAAACCATGAGAGATTTAGAAAAAATTCAATTATATGATTGGAACCATATAATAGAATTTTTACAAGACTTTTATGCCTTAGCAAGCACTTCAGGAAACTATTTTTCTACAGAATTAGGAGAAAGATTATTTACCAAATTACCAGGACCATTAGGTCATGAAATTCATGAAAATTGGAATAAATTCGAAGTTAATAATGAATTTGATAACATTGGAATAAGAATACAATACATTATTTCTGAATCAAAAGAAATGTACTTATATATTCAAATTCAAAAAGAATTAAAACAAAAGAATGTAGGGTTAAGTCAGCTTAGATTTAAGAAAAATTATGTAAAGAAAAACTATTTAAGAAAATCTAATGCCAGAAAACCGTATTTAAACAAAGAAAAACGTGTCAGAAAATATAACCCTAACAAGACTTATAGAAATACAATTACTTGTTTTGCTTGTAGCAAACCTGGACATTTATCTTCTGTTTGTCCAAACAAACAAAATTTATTTACAAGAGAATCATATCTTATATCTACTATAAAAGAAGACATTTTTGAAATAACTTCAGATATTTCAGACAACTCTGAAATTTGGAGTATTTGCTCTCTAGAAGGAATAGAAAATGAATAAATTGAAATTCCTTCCGAAGATGAAAATAATAATAATTATATTCTGTTAGAAAAATTGAAAAAATTCACTTTTAAATAATACAATGGAGCCAAAAAATAAATCTTTAGATTGTAATCATAATTGGAACTACAAAGCTAGAAGTGACAATATTAGATGCTTTAAATGTAATTGATTTTTTTCTTTTGATAAAAGATGGAAACGCCAAATTTGTCTAAAACAAATATGTTCAAATTGCATTAAAAAACATTTTACCATAGAAAATAAAATTCAAAAACTCCTAGAAAATTCAAATCCTCCATAAAATAAAATTATTTAGAAAATAAGGTAGAAACCAAGTTTAAAAATTTTAAAAATAAAGTAGACAAATTAGAAGCAAGACTTGAATGTTTATATATTTTTTACACTTCTCACTTGTATTATTGAAAAAACAAAAATTATTTATTAATGGTAATTTTGTTACAATTTCAATATCAACACATTGCTAGTTTTCTCTTTGTGTCCATGAATGACCGCTACAATATTGCTTTTTTGTTTTGGGACGCTGCTCGCCAGCTATGGTTGGCCATAGTTGGCCATTGAGTCCAAAAATTTAAGTCCATCAGAAGCTCATATGATGTCTCTCAAAAATCAATTGTTGAGATGCTACACAGACTTTATAACCCTGCAAGGGCTCTTAAATTATCACTGAATTCTTGTGATAGATCAAGCAAGTAGCTAATGAACTAACAATCTTGGATACACTTATCACCGATGATGATATTATTCTCTACATCATGTATGGTTTGGGTCACAGGGTCGGTCCTTTGAATTTGGGTGCGTTGGACGAATCAAAAGAGTGGTGCCCCTATAATTTTTTAACAATACATAAATAAGGATAAAAGAAATAATTGAATAAAAAACACATTTTTATTTGATATTGTGCAAAAAGAATAGAAATATAGATCCTTGAATCAATGTTTATACTACATCAAAACATAAACCACTATAAAGAGACTTACTATTCTTCTTCTTGATCTCGTCTTTTTTCCTATAAAAAAATTGACCCAACCTTTAAAATTATTTAAATATCATCCTCTTAGCATTTTTTGTTACAAAATCGTTAATAATTTGTTCATAATCAAGGTTCTTCAAAAAATTATTTTCAATTGAAACTAACGCAAAACTATTTAATCTATCTTGTGACATAGTAGACCTCAAATAAGATTTTAATAATTTTAATTTAGAAAAACTTCTTTCAGCAGATGCAACACTGATAAAAATAGTCAATATTACTCTATAATCTATGTGTGCATTAGGAAAACAATTAAAAGATTTTAAAGAACTCAATATCATATAGCTAGATTTTGATTCAACGGTTAAAACTTCTCTAATAACTTTCAACTCTTCAAACAAAATTTCACCATCAAGATCAAGAGAATCGTCATGTTTTAAACAAGTTTCAAGATGTTTACAACATGCTTTCAAGTTCCTATCAAATAATGATCTAAGTCTTTCAATACGAAACAAGAATCCAAAAATATTTTCATACGTGCTATACTGCTCAAATCTTCTATCAAGTGAGCCAATTGTTTGATCTACAATATATAAGAAATAATGATTTCGAAAAGTCTATTTAGTAGACTCAAGATTCAGTTGTGTGGGTTGAGATGAATTTTCATCATACTGTTGTTTTCTACTAATTTGACGTTTTTGAATAAACACACATTCAATCTCTATTTCATTCTCAATCTTTTCAGCCCTAGCCTTAGCATTTACAAATTCATATTCTTTATATTTTTTCAAATGCTTGATCAAACCTTTTACTAGTTCTATAGCCACATCAATACACATGTCTTCTTTTTTTTTTGTTGCAAACTTTTGTTAATTTCATTAACAACGGTTAACAATTCAAACCAAATAATCATAGTTACTAAAAATTCAAAGTTTCCAATTTCATGAGTTGCTAAAGATTCGACTTCACTTTTATTTTAAGGATCATTATCTTGTTCATCTAGTTGAAGTAGTGTTTCACTCTTAATTTTGGGATCAATAATATAAAATATTTTCTATATCATTGTTTTAATTTTAGTGTCTCAATTAAACTCTTTAGTTGCTAAAATTATGAATATAATAATTGATTTTATTTTAGAGAAATTAATTGATTTTATTCTACTCTATATTTTATTTATGAGAAATTACATTCTTTTATTAAGTAGTGCTCTGTAATTTTGTTAACCAGTATTTTTTTTAAAAAAAATACATATTTTTAGCAAGTATTTTTTAATAGAAAATTCTCTTTTAATATATATAGGATAAGAATTTTTTTTAGTACCCCTAAAATTATGGGGCCCTGGGCTCTCGCCCCACGAGCCCGTGCTGAGGGCCACCCTTTGGGATCTAAATATCAAGACCCTATTGCGTCCATTTTCACCAGAAAACACTCCTTTACTTTTGAAAAATTACATAGCTATCTAATTATTCATGCAGAATTTTCGTAGAAATAAGATGTATGTGCAGATGTTGTTGTTCCAACTTCCAACAACAATAGGTCATATATTCAAGCAATGCCTAAAACTTATGCAATCCAATCCTACTATTAATTATGATGTTGCAAATCCAAACTGGATATTTTATATGAGAGCCAATCATCACATTTCTAAGTTTTTCCTTGTGTTAGTATTTAATTTGTTCCAATTTATTTTATCAAATTTTCCTATTTTGTCCTCTTCCTCAATTTTATTTTATTTTTATATTTTGTCTTCACTTATTTGTTGTACAAGTTATAACCTTTCTTTTATTCTTATGTTTTTGGACACCATTTGATTTATATATACTTTTTCATTCACATTAAATCATCATGAGATATAAAGATTTTATTATAGAAACCAAAATAAAATACATATCAATCATGTATTAGTCCCAGACAATTAACCACAATAAAACACTTTCCAATAATACGTACATCAATCAATTGTCGATTTTGATGTTAACACATGATAACCAATTTTTTTACCTTCAAATAAATAGATTGAATGAAAAAATAAAGGCAGCGGTAAAATTAGATTGGACAGAGGTTGGTCAAAAATTAAAACTTATGCAATCCAATCCTATTATACTTACTAGGTTGCTGCAATATCAACTTGGATTTTTTTCTTTTTATACTAGAATTAATAATCACATATATCAAATGTTTCTTTTTATGTATGTTATTTAGAGATTAAAGGTAGAATAAAGTTTATAATGGAATAGAAGACAAACCGCAATAAGCAATAAG